>NC_138769.1:689351047-690551047 GCF_965119305.1 Pelophylax lessonae
ATATTTTACCCAAACATTGAGTATTATATAGTGTTTGTGTGCATTACATTTTACTAAAAAGTATGTTTTCTAAAAACATTGTGTTTGAAAAACCACTTCACAAATACTGTGTGACATAAAAAATTGCAACACCCACCATTTTAAATGTCCAGGGCCTCTGCTAAATAAATATATATTGTTTTGGGTTTCTAAGTAATTTTCTACAAAAAAAATTTAGATTTTCATGTATGTGAGAAGTGTCAGAATTGGTCTGGAAGTTAGGCTCGGGTCACACTATTGCGATGCGGGAAGGCTGCGAATTCGCAGCCTTTTCCCGCATCGCACACGCACCCCCGGCAGTTCACACTGCCATATGCGATCCGCTGGGGGTGTCAATGTAATCTTAACGACACCCCCAGTTTGATCGCATATCGCAGTGCGATCGTGCAGTTCGCACAGGATGGGATCGCACAAGTGTGAACCGCTGTGCGATCCGATCCTGATGCGGCTGCAAAAATGCCTCCTGTGCGTGTTTGCACCGGGTGCGATGCGAATTTAGCCATACAAACTGTATGGCTAAACTCGCACCGCACAGCTGATCGCATGTAATGTCGGAGCAGTGCGCTCCGACATTACATGCGAACCCGGCACTCGCATCAGTGTGAACCGGGTCTTAAAGTGATTGTAAAGTCTTGTTTGTTTGTTTTTTTAAAATAACAAACATGTTATACTTACCTCCTCGGTGCAGTGGTTTTGCACAGAGCAGCCAAGATCCTTCTCTTCTTGGGTCCCTATTTGTTACTGCTAGTTCCTTCCTCCTGATAAGTGCCCCCACAGGAAGCAGCTTGCTATGGGGGTACCCGAGCCGAGCGGCAGCTCAGAGTGTCTATTTAGACACGGAGCTGCCTTTCGGTCCCACCCTCTCTTTCTTGCTGATTGGCTAACTGACTTTGACTGACAGCTGCATGAGCCAATGGCGCAGCGGCTGTGTCTCAGCCAATCAGCGGGTACGGCCGAGGGACTCGAGGACATTGCTGAACAGAAATGGAGCTCAAGTAAGTATTAGGGGGTGCTGGGGAGCCTGCTACACACAGAAGACTTTTTATCTTAATGCATAGAATGTACGTTTTGTTAGAAAAACCTTTATAAGAACTATTTGACTACTTACTAATCTGTTGAATGGACCCAGGCTGATTGTCCAGCAGTGTTCCCATGCACTTCCTTGATTAGGGCAGGTGTGCGATGCAGAAAACTGAGCTGCAGTGTTGAGTACCAACTGGTAGATGGTGAGGGCTCAATACTGATCATCACATTCCATACTCTAGTGGGCTTAGAAGGAAAAAAGGTTATACTTTGCCTAATTTAATAAACGTTGCCGCCCAAAGGGTTACAGGCACACTGAAACCAGATAGTGATGTTTGAAAAAGTGAAGAAATTCCAATAAATACTGTTTTCTAAAGTTCAAAATTATAATCTAGGCCTTTTAACAGTGTACACAGTCCTTGTGGTGTTGGCATGAATACACTAATAGAAATGATTAATTAACAATAGTTCCTTTGACTATAGGTGTGAAGTACACTGTGCCAACAAGGATAACTGCAGCTATAATATATCAAGGTAACAGTCAGAACAAATGTAATTAGAACATTGAAAATAAGTGCGCCACAGATGGCCTCCACTTTAAAGTGGGCTTTGTAAACTCAGTAAATGTATTCTTGTTCCGGGAAAACATCAAAGGTAGGTACAAGATCAGGAAACCTATTATGCAAGAAAGAATTAAATAAATATATATAAAAAGTTACACAAGGATAGAAGATGACCTGCTATACATGGCTTTAGGCTTGGCTGTTGGGAGAAAAGGAAAATGGTAAAGTGTTCAACTAACAAGACTGCAACTTCTAGAGTGGAGTAGAAACGAAATGTAACTGACACTACAACATGAGCGCAAAAGCTCTAGACCGTGATAAGTACCCTAAAGCATAAACATTGCATAAATAAAAACAGAAATAAAAATGGAAAAGGAGGCAACAATAAATATAAATGATTTAAAAGTCCAAAAATCAGTAGTCCATTCATATAAAGGCAGCCATTCAGGGGGACCTGAAGTAAAGTCCCGAATGCTGTAGAGGGGAAAAAAATGGAGAGAGGAGGCGCCTCTAAGTGTAATATTACAATATTTATTGGAAAATAAGCATAAAACCACCCACACATGTAGAGGAGTAAGTAAGCCTGTAGTAGATGTCCAGTGTGAACCGTCAGATTTCCTCAGGCACCAGTGGACGATGAGGGAGGGAGTCCGTTCTCCATGACAGAACCAGCAGCTGAATCGGTAGCAGGGACTTCCCAATAGCTGTTGGCTGATAGAAAGACGAGCCAATATCGAGGCCTGGATCGCATATCACATATCGAGGTGTGGATACGTCATTGCAGCCAGCCAGCTCAGAAACGCGTTGCGCATAGTGACGTCACTTCCTCCTCCAGGACGGTGTTTGTGATCCAGGCCTCGATATCAGCTCGTCTTCCTACCAGCCAATATCTATTGGGAAGTCCCTGCTACCTATTCAGCCGGTGGTTCTATCAGGGAGCACAGACTCCCTCCCTCGTCCTCCACCTGTGCCTGAGGAAATCTGATGGTTCACACTGGACATCTACTACAGGCTTACTTACTCCTCTACATTTGTGAGTGGTTTTATGCTTTTTTTTCAATAGATCTTGTAATACTACACTTAGAGGCGCCTCCTCTCTTTTTTTTCCCCCTGGAAACTAAATGTAAATATCCTATTGGATGCTGTCAATGGCAAAACCTAACAATGAGCCTTTCTGAAAATAAAAATCATAGGACCTTATCAGAAAAATTCTTTTTAATTGTATTTTTATGAGTTCCAATAAAAGGACAACAATTCACAAAGTGAAATTTATAAAACATATAAAGCGTAGAACATAAAAGAACATAAAAGAAGGACAAAAAGACTCCGCAGACATTACATAAAACATAATTATAAATATCGCAGCGTAAAGACTAAGCACTAAAGAAGTTCTTCTCAATTGGAGACAGTACAAAGGGGGCATAGGGAAAGCACATATATATCCCCTAATGATAGTAAAATGGGTCAATTAAGAGTTATGCAAACCAAAGGGGCAGAAATCAGGGTGGCTGATCCCCGTATTCAGAGTGATCCCAGATTTTGTTAAATTGAGAAAGCGCGTCATGTACTGTAGCAGTCAGATATTTCATTCTCCTGATTTCAGCTAAAAGTTGCAATAAACCTGGTTAAGACGTTGGGGCGATAGACAGCCAACACAATGGGATAGCTCTCTTAGTAGCCAGGAGGATGTACGAAATTACCCGTTTAACTGGCTTTGCTATAGCAGAGAAGGGGAGCCCCAGTAAATAATGGATAGAATCAAGTGGGAGGGACAAGCCCACCACCTTCTGAAGCAATAACATCAAATCAGAACAAATAGGCTGGATATGGGGACACAGCCAAAATTTATGAAAATGTGAGCCTACCTCTAGACCCCAACGGTATGGGGTCCTATACCAAAACAGCGGTCTCTCTGCACCATGCATTTGGAGGATTAGCGGATTAGCGTAAAAATTCTAATCACACCCACGTTTGAATCCTTAAATATATTAATTGTAGCTTACACAATTTGTTGACCACAATTTTTTTTTTTTTTTGAAAGGTGTTTATTTTTAAATTTGCAATAAAACACATAAACAAACCAACAAAAGGAGCAAAACAGTGTTGACCACAAATTTAAACAACACATATAATATAAAGTTCAGCGCTCAAAATATATAAATAAATAGTGCATATGTGACTAATTGCAATAACAATTTCCAAAAGTCCCAATAAAGAATCCAGAATTAGTGAACACCTCCAATGTGCTTGAAAGACAAGTTTCAGTGTTATCATTCCAACTTTCCACCATTGGTGAATATACAACCAGAATGTATCGACCCTGTATAAATGGAGTGATCAAATAGCGCTTGTTTATCCAAGCTTTCCAGGACTTGTACACAACCTGGGTTCCAAAGCTTTCACCAGACCTTGTTCGCTCTCACAGGTTCAGCTGGGCCACTAAAACATATACCTGGATCTCCCTCCTCATCAATGATTCAGAAGCATCCAACTCCTATCTATGTTTAACTCATAAAACATAACAGTCTCATGGTGTTCTATAAAAAGTCCAGCAAATAGGTATACACTCACATGGTAGTAGAAGAGATATACATATCATAAAATCCAACCCAAAAATCCACATCAAGATGGCCATGGTCCTCAGCGTGATGACGTCACGCAACTCTGCCTGTGACGCGTGTACCTTATCACAACTCTCCTAATTAGAAACACAGTATATATAGGAAACACGGATTATTGCAGCCATTTCTAGCTAGCAAGCTTATTATGATAATACATGCATTAGTACAGCTGCAGAAAAATGTTCCTCACTTTTGCTTTACTACTGCTTTAGGCACCGGAGACTCCTTTTATTGCATTAGCCAGTAACCAACAAGCATCCCACCCACCTACCCTTGTCCTTTGAAATGAGTAATTTTAAAGAACTGATTTCATTGTCAGCAAAAAAGTGTAAATTTTACTTTTTATTGATCAAGCTGCTTAGGCACAATTAGCTTGTAAAAAAAATATTTTTATTTAAAGGGTATGTGTTATTTTCTTTGGGGGTGTATTTAGGTAGTTTTGTAATCTTCTTATTGAAGTTTTCACTAAGATAAGAGATTTCAAACTCCAGAGGGTTGCACCCATGCCTGGAAGCCACTGGTAAGAAAAATAATAAAAATAATACAATCTTACGTACCTGACCATTCAGTTGGTTCATACATGGCAAGTAAATTTTGTCAAAAAATTACAACTTCAAAAAACTTGCCATGCCTCTTACTAAAAGTCTCAGACTGTCAACTTTCCAAAAAGGGGCCATTTGGGGATTATTTGTCATTTCCTGGCATTTTGGGATATCCAAAAAAATGAGATAGGCCGTCAGTACATCAGGACTGGTCACTTTTCAGATATATATACTGTACCATAGTTTGTAGACAATGTAACTTTCACACAAGCCAAATATACACTTTTGGGGATTTTTTTGTATACCAAAGACATGTAGCAGAATGCATTTTGGTCTACATTTATGAAGAAATTTTATTTTATTGAATATGTTTTATAACAGAAAGTAGAAAAATTATTATTTTTTCCCCAAAATTTTTGGTATTTTTTTGTTTATATAATAAAAACCTTTTTAACCACTTTACAACCGGAGGATTTTGCTGTCTTCCGTCCAGGCCACTTTTTGCGATTCGGCGCTGTGCGACTTCAACTGACAATTGCGCGGTCGTGCGACGCCGTACCCAAACGAAATTTACGTCCTTTTTCTCCCACAAACAGAGCTTTCTTTTGGTGGTATTTGATCACCTGTGCGATTTTTACTTTTTGCGCTATAAACAAAAAAAGAGCGTTTATTTTGAAAAAATAACAATATTTTTCACATTTTTTTATATGAAATTCCCCCCAAAAAAGATGTAAAAACCAATTTTTTTAAAAGTTTTTGGCCAATTTGTTTTATGCTACATATGTTTGGTAAAAAAAATCGCAATAAGCGTATTTTGATTGGTTTGCGCAAAAGTTATTGCGTTTACTAACAAAGGGAAAGATTTCTGTCATTTTTGGTGTTTTTTTTTTTAACGCGTAATGGCGGCGATCTGCGATTTTTTTTGCGGGACTGCGACATTGCGGCGGACAGACCGGACCCCTGACTGACATTTTTGACACTTTTGGGGGTACCAGTGACATTACTGCAGTAATCAGTGCTATATATATGCACTGTTACTGTAAAAATGACACTGGCAGGGAAGGGGTTAATTTTATTGGAGAGGGAGGGGTTAATGTATGCCTGGTGCTTACTGACGTGTAGGGGGGGAGGTGACTATGTGATTCATGGACAGATCGGATGTCCAGCTATGCTGAACAGTCCGATCTGTCACTCCCTGTCACTATGGAGATCCGCCCGCTGTGTTTACACACAGCGGGCGGATCTCCAGACTCGATCCCCGACGATCGGGTAAGAGCAGCGGCGATCGCCGCTGCTCCTCCCCTGGCCCGACTCCCGCTGTGAATGAAAACAGCGGAAGCGAGCCTCCGGCGGCGCGCAAGCGCCGCCCAGAAGGGGAGGAGTCCAGTCACGTTAATACTACGTGACTGGACGGGAACGAGCCACTCTGCCGCAGTACTATTACCGTGAGCGGTAGTAGAGTGGTTAAATATCACCAAAAAGAAAGCTATTTTTGTGTGAATTTTTTTTTTTATAAATTTCATTTGTGTACAGCTTTAAGGAGCTCAAGTGGTTAATTAGTGGACAAAAAAAAGTATTATATAATCACGTAGATCTACGTACCGTAATTATGTGCACGCAGTTTCGGCAGGGCGCGCGCTCCCGCTCTGATTAGACACAGTGGGAGCCAGACCGTGGGAGGAGCGGGCTCGATCTCCACCGGCCTCCCGCGATCTTTGGTTAGAATGACAGAAGAGCCGCCTGCCTATGTAAACAAAGCAGGTGGCTCTCCTGTTAGAGAGGCAGGGAAAGATTGTGTGCTTCAGCTCCCACCCATCCCCCACCCAGTTAGAAAGCACAATAGGGAACACATTTAACTCCTTGATCACCCCCAGTTTTAACTCCTTCCCTGCCAGTATCATTTATACAGTAACATTGCATAATATTTAGCACTGATTACTGTAGTAATGTCACTGGTCCCCAAAAAGTGTCCAAAATGTCAGTTAGGGGTCTGATCTGTCAGCCCCAGTCCTGATAAAAATCGCTGATTGCCGACATTACTAATAAAAAAAAGAAAAAAAAAAAGTCCATAAACCTATCCCGTAGTTTGTAAACGCTATAACTTTTGCGCAAACCAATTAAAATACGCTTTTTGGGAATTTTTTTTACCAAAAATATGTAGCAGAATACAAATTGGCCTAAACTGATAAAAAAATTAGATTTTTCTAATATTTTTATTGGGAATGTTTTATAGCAGAAAAATATTGTTTTTCTTTTCAAATTTTTTGCTCTATTTTTGTTTATAGCGCAAAATCTACAAACTGCACAGGTTATCAAATACCACCACAAGAAAGCTCTATTTGTGGGAAAAAAAGGACATCAATTGTATTTGGGTACAGCATTGCATGACCGCGCAATTGTCAGTTAAAGCAACGCAGTGCTGAATTGCAATAAAATGGCCTGGTCATTAAGGGGGTAAAACCGGAGCTGAAGTGGATCATTTGTAATTTGGAGGCTTGGTGAACCCCCCCCCCCCCTCTTCCACAACCTGGTAGGTAGATAGAGGCGTGTGCATGGGGTGATCACTGTGATGGCTCCCTACCTATACCTATTGTAGTTTCTTTGCTTTGTGTTGGACAGGGCAGCACTCTGCTCTTCATTTATTAGTGCAGCTTACAGTAGGGGGTTCAGAAGAGATGTCAGTTTTACTGCCTAAATTACCGGCAGTGAGAATGAGTGAGAATAAGTCACAATAGTTTTGCTATATAAAGTATTGTCATGATTGTATTTCTCAGAGTCACTAGATAATGACGAATTCTGGCAGCAAGTGCTGTGAAATGAGAACCGTACTGAGACTGTTCTCATTTTTGGGTTATATCGTTTTGCCAAAAAGGCCCACAGACTGCTGGGTCACCCTGTGTGTGTTTTAATGCTGGTTACTGGCAGCTAAACAGACACTGACAATTGTAGCTTGACGCCACAACAAACATGACATTTTCTGAGAGTGCATGCTGCCTGACACAAAGTAGAGCAGAATGCATATTATCGCTGGCCTACTCCACAATAATTATAGCCTGTTCAGATACTTAAAGCAAATAGCAGAGTACCATACACTAGATATACACTGTACACGGGAATACGAGATGTTTTGGAAACCTCCTACATTATTTTATCCAAAAAAAGAGTTTGTAGGCAAAGAAATGTTTCTATTTGTGGTGCTTTATATAAATGAGGAGCATTTTGGCTCAATGCTCAGCACTGTGGTCATGCACCATTAGGATCTTGATATAAATCCTTTCCAGGAAAACTAAAGCCATAGCAGTCTATATGGTAGCTTTGGGGCTTGGGAACAAGAAAGGCCCTGTGAGGTCGCCATTACTGTTCTCCCTAGTGGTCCCTAAACTATACTTGGGGAGCTCCTCACACAACGAGAGACCAAGAGTACTGTTTTTACAATGGAAATGAACCACCAGTTGGGTAGGGGACGAGGGCGTGTGCTAAGTTTGTACATAGCAAAGGTAGCTGATAGCTTGCTCTTCTCCAGTGCTGGCAGGTCCTCTCTCACTCTGCCCACTCCATTGCTGTCATCTTCTTCAGCACATCCTCTGACTAAAGGGGGCTCAAGGGATTTTTTTTTTCTAAAGCCATTGCTTAGCTGCTGATAATGTACCATTGCCTTTGCACCCTGCTCTATTCTTTGCATCTTACACATGCCAATGAAGGGCCAAGAGCATATTCATGTGCCGCAGCCTTTGTACACAAAATGAGCAAACGGTGTGGCCGGGCAGTGGGAAAGCTAATAGAATTTTAGAATGGAATGCTAGAGGGGTCTCCAGCAAGAGGAAGGAGGTCCTGATTCCCTTATATACTGTAGATCTTTAATGAGACTTCATTTAGAATACTGTGTCCAGTTCTGGAGACCTCACAAAAAAATTGATAAGATAGAACGAGTCCAGAGACGGCAACAAAAATGGTGAAAGGTCTGAGGGATAAAAGAAATCAGGAGGAACATAATATGTAAAATCTGGATGAAAAAAAAAGGAAAGGGTAGACATGATTGAAAAGTTTAAATACACCAAGGGTGTGAATAAGGAGCGCTGTATTTTCAATATGAAGTTAAGATCAAGAACATGGGGACATGATCTCAAGCTAATAGGAGTAAAGTTCAAAACGAATCTTAGAAAGTATTAATTTACTGAGCAGTTATTGCTTGGAATAGACTTCCATCAGAGGTAATGAGTCAGTCAACAGTAAGTTGGGCAGATTTGATGGACCACTTTGTCTTTTTTTCTGCCGCCACTCTTCTTTAGACCTATGTTTTCTTCTATTCTCTCTTCACTTGAATTTCCTGCTGTCTTCAGGGTGCTGATTGATACACTGTTTCAAGTACTTGGAAATGAAATGTAAGGTTTACTTGCTGATTGGCTGATGTGCCAGTCAATCTGAAGGAAGGACCTACACCTGTGTCACATACTTGGGTAAAGAGCCCAAGATGATGAGGGCAGACTCTCTTATTGCTCCTGGCATACCCCTGAATAGGTTGACAGATAATGTATTGATTATGAAGTGAAACAATTGCCTTTGGGTGATGTTGTAATCACAAGAACATTAAGTGTCGGTTCACACTATGGCGATCCGACTTTGGGGGCGACCTGTGAAGTCGCGTGCACCGCGACTTCAGCGCGACTTGCACAGACTTCACATAATGGAAGTCAATGCAAGTCCCTCCGATGTCGCCCCGAAGTAGTACAGGAACTATTTTCTAAGTCAGAGTGACTTGAGTCGCTCCTATTAGAGCGGTTCCCGTAGCACAGAATGGACCGCGACTTGTCAGGCTGACCAGTCGCCTGACAAGTCGCGGTAGTGTGAACCGGGACTAAGAGCGTTGTTGTCGAAGGGCTATGTGTAATGGGGAAATGTTTTTCACCAATGAGCCGAGGTCAAGAAACAAGTCGGTGGGCAGCAATGGGCAGACGATGCAATTCCAGGGTCAGAAAGAGGCAGGGTCTGTAACTTGTGAACAGCGAGGTAACGGAGGGTCAGGTAGGAAACGTAGTCCATTAAAGATTCCAGGGTTGATGCAGGAACAAATGAGAAGAAAAGTCCCAGACAGGTCAACATTATGGATCAATAATAGGAATCCACAGAATCAGGGTGCAGGTCACAGGTACAGCTGAAGACCTATCTACATTCAGGCCTGGCAGGGCTCAGTTTTAAATAGAATGGTTGTTGCCATATTGGGCAATGTGCATGCAAAGAACCAATAGCACATGGTCGCTAATATACAGCAGGGGCAGACATTCACAGTATATATGTGGAGATATTTTGCTGGTAGGAGGCATATTGCTCCACATGATGGAAAAATATTGCTGGGTTGGGTGATATACTAAATTACTAGGGCAAATTATACCACTACAATGAACATGTATTGGTGGAAGAGAATTAAACACTGAGTAGATATGTGTTAGTAGATGGGGGGATAAAATGCTGGGAGAAGCCATAATTGTGGGGCCAAGCATGTTTTACTGGGGAGAGGCAGGGATATGATGTATTCTTTGGGGTATATATAATGCTGGAATAGAAATGTACTACATTTGGGGGGTGTATTGTTTAAAAATATATACTCCTGGAGGGAGAAATACTGCCAGGATGATATACCTCTTACAGTTCTAATATTACCTCTTGATTGGACAAAACGTTATGCTCTGATCAGTGAAATATATTGTCAAAGCTCAGCTGTCATTGACAAAGCAAGGTGCTGGGGTACATCAAATTTTTACTATAAAACCCTGTGAATTGATATTTATGCCCCATGGTTGGTTAAGATGTAAATAGTGCTTGGAAAAGTTATTTATGTCTAAGAGAAGGTGTAGCGGAGTAGCCGTACAATCCACAATATCTCCACTGGTAGTCAGGCAGAGCATACAATAATCCTGGTAGCGTATAATATTAACAACCCTATAATAACCAGCAGACACATGGCTTGAAGGTCAACACTAGACTGCCTTGTTTATTGAAAAAACACAGGGATTACACTCAGCCAAAACCCCTCCCTCTTCTAGACATTCCACACACAAAACTGAACATCCCATAATACCTTACTCTGCCAGACAAACAATAGGACAATATCCAGTGGCTGTGTTTGCCACACGGGGTCTCCACAGAGGGACAGCAGGGGTTTCCAATACACATTCATGAGCCAGCAGCTAACACAATACAAAATCCTACAGGTACTGCTCGGGTTACGTTTACACATACAATGCACACATAATACAGTTGTACAATCATTCCTGACAGAATACTCTGTAAGTGGCGATGTTTGCCACAATGCTCCCCCCAGAACCAAGCCGGCATACACAGTCTGATCCATAACGGATCGGCTTGGGGATGTCCGGGGAATACTCACAGATCATTTTTCCAGTTCAGTTTGTCGAGATAACCGTCAGCATTGCCATTCTGTTTTCCGGGGCGGTAGTGAATAGTAAAGTCATAAGGTTGTACCACCAAACTCCAGTGCAACAACCGGGCTCAATACTGTTCTTAATCCAAACATTGAAGCGTCTGGACCTCAGAAGGCCAGTAGGTCTCCAGGATATTGGCCGGGGATCTGGACTGGCAGGATCGCTGAGGACAACTGGCCTAGATCGTTCCCCAGTAAGATGTCGGTGGGGAGCTCCCGTATCAACCCCACATCAATCAGACCTGACCCGGCACCCCAATTCAAGTGGACCCTCGCAGTGGGTAGTCGGTGTACTGCTCCCCCTGCCATCCGTACCACTGCTGAGCCTCCGGTTCGGGCGGCATCTGGAACCAGGTGTCGCTTGACCAAGGTGAGAGTGGCTCCCGTGTCTCGGAGACCTTGAGCGGGCATTCCATTTAACTGGACCGATTGTAGATGATGCTGTTGGTTCTCCGTGGCGGCTTGCACCGGGTTAGCTTAATGAAGGGTACCCCATTGCTCCTCTGTGTGTTTGAACCTGGGTACAACTGGGGAAACCTCTGTGGGATAGTAGGGGACCGTTGTCCGTGCTGAAGGGGGTGACCCTGGTCGGATCCATGCAGCTTGGTTCCTGCTATGGGTACAGTCTCGTCGATAGTGCCCAAACTGCTTGCACCTGTGGCACTGTACCCCACTGTGGGACGGGTATCTGGGTGTCTGGTGTTTGGAGGAGTTTCGCCCCGTCTGTGGTAGTAGTGGTCCTGTGGTGCGAGCCTGCTGCTGGGTAACAACCGAATAAGCTTTGTGGATGGTAGATTGGGGAACAAAAGCTGAAGTCAGCTCCCCCAGGTCGTTGCCCAAAATAACATCTGCGGGTAAATCCTGCATCATGCCCACCTCCACATTCCCTGACCCAGCTCCCCAATTCAGGTGTACTTTCGCAGTGGGAACTTTGAAAATGGCTCCCCCAGCTACTCGCACAGCTACAGAATCCCCAGTGAGTTGTCTGGATGCAATAAGGTGATTCCGGACCAATGTGATGGTAGCCCCAGAGTCACATAACCCTTCTAGTTGTCTCCCCTCCAGGTGAACAGCTTGCCGGTGGTTTTGTCGATTGTCCGATGCCGCTTGGATGGGGTTAACCTCGTGTAGGGTGCCCAGGGGTTCCTCCATTTGGAGTGCTGTGGGGGGTTGTAATGCAGCGGCTGCTTGGTAACAGTGTACAGCGGCTCGAGGTGCTGGTGCATAGCCCTGATTCGGCCAGGGCTGACGAGGCCGATTTCAGGGACAGTCTTTCTGTATGTGCCCCATTTGGTTGCAGAGATGGCACCGGGTATGGGCTCCTGGTTGGTACCTGGGGTACTGACTGTTACCTCCTCCTGAACGTGGGCGTGCTGGTTCGGTAACTGCTGGTCGGTGATAGGGTTGCTGGGCAACTACCCTAGGCGGTGGTCGTTGTTCCCGTCTAGTGTCTTGGTGCTCATCTGCTAATTTAGCAGCCTCTGGAAGGGTGCAAGGTTTACGGTCCCTTATCCAGAGCTGCATTTCTTGAGGTAGTCTCCGGAAAAACTGCTCCAACAATAATAATTGCAAAACATCCTCTCGTGAAGTGGCTTGTGTTGCATCTAACCATCCGGTGGCCACCCTGTGCAACCGATGGGCAAACTCAGTGTGGGAATCTTGGTCCTGCTTTTTAAGATCCCGGAATTGGAGTCGGTATGCCTCGGAGGTGATGGCATACCTGGTCAAAATCGCCTGCTTAACTTTCTGGTAGTCCCGGATGTTGGCATTAGGGACTGCCTGATACGCATCGGCCGCCCGGCCAGACAATTTCCCAGCCAATATCTGTACCTGATCCTCTGGGTCAATGTTATGTAACTGGCACAGCCTCTCGAAGTCTTGCAAATACCCATCTATTTCTCCCTCCGTGTCCGTGAAGTTTTTAAATGCCTGGTACGGTATTTTGGGTTTACCTTGCGGCATGCTGAGTGGAGTTGGGTGTACTTGGAGAGGTTGTGGCTGGGGCCCCCTTATGGCCATGATGTATTCATGTACGTCCGCTGCGACCCGTTCATGGGTTTCCATTGATGGGGTACTTGGATACAACGCTATCCTGCTGAGAAATTCCAGTTCAAATTCCCGGTCTGTTTCTGGCCTTGCATCCATGGCTGCTCTGTCTTCTTCCATGAGTTCTTTGATCAGTGTCGCCATGTTCTTGTTGCTGGCTATCTTGCCTCTTGCCTCCAGCAATGCTTTCAATGTCTGCCGCTTTAGCTGTGTATAATCCGTTCCCATTCACCAGCCTTTCGTGTAGTTTCACGTACTGCCGAACTCCGGTTTCATCTGAATGGTTTCTTTTCTCTTTGTTCGCATGAATAATGCCAAACGCTGCTTCGCTGTGTGGATAAAGATCCCGTCGCTTGCCACCAATTGTAGCGGAGTAGCCGTACGATCCACGATATCTCCACTGGTAGTCAGGCAGAGCATACAATAATCCTGGTAGCGTATAATATTAACAACCCTATAATAACCAGCAGACACATGGCTTGAAGGTCAACACTAGACTGCCTTGTTTATTGAAAAAACACAGGGATTACACTCAGCCAAAACCCCTCCCTCTTCTAGACATTCCACACACAAAACTGAACATCCCATAATACCTTACTCTGCCAGACAAACAATAGGACAATATCCAGTGGCTGTGTTTGCCACACGGGGTCTCCACAGAGGGACAGCAGGGGTTTCCAATACACATTCATGAGCCAGCAGCTAACACAATACAAAATCCTACAGGTACTGCTCGGGTTACGTTTACACATACAATGCACACATAATACAGTTGTACAATCATTCCTGACAGAATACTCTGTAAGTGGCGATGTTTGCCACAGGGGGTTTTATAAATCAATGTTTAAACTAAAAAGTCCATCTAATTAGCTCTCACATAAATTGGTCCTTCATGATCAAGATCACCCAGGGAAGCAGGATAAGAAGCAGATGGGCAGCACCAAGGTTTAAAATGTACAATCAACTAAAACATTTTTATTGTTTCTATCAATTTCTATTCATTTCTAAAGATTTATAGGTAAATTCAGCAAGAGAACCTTCGGGAACAGAGAGGCGTTTAGAGAAGTTTGAAAACTTTTTACAGTTTAGGAATTATGAAACATCTCTCCTATTTCTTGCTTATTGCCCTGTACAATTAAAACTTGTGTAGAAGGGCGTGTCCGGCTGGGAACCAAGATGGCCGCGTAGTGCTTTAGCTCCCGCCGACCTCGGATCAGTAGCGGCACAAACAGCTTCCCCAGGGATCTTTGAGACCCGAACTAGCGGTGACCCGATCCCCCTGGCACCGGGGGAGATGTCGCGGAAAAGAAAAGATGGCTCGCGGCCGCAAAAGCTGACTGCTTTCTTCACGCAGCAGACCCCGGGAAGAAGGCAAGATGGCGCCGGCTCCTCCGCGCCGGAGGCTTCCCGCTCACGCGGCAGTCCGCAGCAGCCCTCACCATCGGCATCCAGGGAGCCAGCGACGGGAGTGACTCTCACCCTCAGCTCCACACCGCAGTCAGGCAGCCCAGCTAAGGCTCGGTTCCGGCTGGACGACCGCAACTCTGGGCCGGAGGTGAGTCCTGGGAGCAACCCTGGGGATGACACTAGGGATCTCCCTGAAGATATAATGGCGTTCCCCACTAACAACCAGCCAGTTATAGACACTGTTCTGAAGGACATGCTGGTGTCACTACGAAGCTCTCTACAGACAGATCTGGCAGCTTACATGCATAAGTTTAATACAGACTTACAAACAGTGAATACCAGGGTGGATCATGTGGAGACCAAGATGGGGGAATTTGCTACCACGATCAACGACCTTGTAGACGCCCATGACCGCAGGGATGAAGAGATGGAGTGGGTTAAGGCGAAATTGGCTGATATCGAGGACAGATCGAGGCGCAATAACCTCAAAATCCGCGGGGTCCCCGAATCAGTGTCCCAGGACAATCTCCGTGAATACGCCACAGAGCTTTTTAAAACCATCATACCGGGAATTGCTGACCTTGATGTGACCATTGATAGGATCCACTGCCTGCCCAAGCCCTCGTACTTACCCGACGCTGTTCCCCGGGATGTTATCTTACGGCTGCACTACTTCCACATAAAAGATCAGCTTATGAGGTCTTCCCGGACCCTGGGCTCCCTGCCCCCTCAATACGCGAACCTCCAGTTTTTTGCTGATTTGTCGCAGTATACCCTGCAGAAACGAAGGGCCCTCAACACCATCACTAAGCCACTTCGAAACCACAACATCACTTACCGTTGGGGATACCCTGCACGGCTAACAGTTACCCATGCTGGCAATACCCATGTGATCGACTCTCTGGAAAAAGGGATCGCTCTCCTCAAACAATGGCGCATCCTGCCTGACGATAGAAGAGGGGAATCTCAGGCTGGGGGTAACGGCAATGGCGACCCCGAGTGGCGCCTAGTCACCCAAAAGAACTCCCGCACCAATACCTAAGTGGGGATAGCAGCATTATCTCCGTGGTAACGGCGGAGCACTTAATGTTCCCTTCGGGCAATGGACATTATGCCTGAAATGGCTTTTTGCTTCCTTTGGGGCGGCACGAATGCCGCACCTTGCTGCTGTTCTTTCCAATCCACGTTAGGATTTCTCAGACAGCTCTGCACAGTTTATTCTTTTTCTGTTGTTTTGTTTTTTTCTCTTTTTTGTCATTTAAGGTCAATTCGCATACAGGACTTCAACAGCGGCCTGACACACAGCTCTTTCCGTATGTCTCCGCATCGGCAAACACTAGTGAGTACAGTTTTATTTGAATTTAGCCCACCGCAGCACATTTTTACACGCAAAGATGGGGATAAACTTTCTTACGGTTAACGCTAAGGGGCTTAACCACCCAGTAAAGCGGAAGTCCCTGTGGCAGGAGGCCATGTCCCACCAATGCGATGTCCTGCTGGTGCAGGAAACACACTTTCTCAACTTGAACCCCCCTACTTGTGTTCATAAGAGTTTCCCGCATATCTTTAGTGCTGCAACGGACTCCAAAAAATGTGGGGTGTTGACTGCCATCAGAGACACGGTAGCGTTTAAACTTATCAGGGAAATTAAGGACTCCGGGGGCCGCTACCACATCCTGGTGTGCGAGCTTAATGCAACTACGCTAACGCTCGTTAACGTATACGCACCAAATACAGGCCAAAGAAGGTTCCTTACGAAACTGATGAAGATAGTGCGTAACTGCAAAAAAGGATCCTTGCTTCTTGGGGGTGACTTCAACATTACGCCTAATCGTCGCATGGACTCTTCGTCTACCCCTAAGAGACAGCCTCCGGCCTTGCAACCATTTATTGATGCTAACGACTTATATGACGGCTGGCGCTGCCTCCATGGCACCGAACGGGATTATAGTTTTTTTTCTCCTCCGCACAACTGTTATAGCAGGATTGATCTTTTTTTGTTGGATCGTGATCTCATGTTGAGGTCTTCTGCAGCCTCTATTAACACTATAACCTGGTCGGACCATGCTTCGGTTAAACTAACTGTGGAAGACTCTTTTTCTGCACCTGGCTCGACTACATGGAGACTAAATGCTAAATTGCTCCAAACCAAAGGAAATGTTGACTTATTGCGGAAGGGCTTGACTGCTTATTTTCAGGATAATGTTTCTCATGTATATTGGGTTGGTGAAATTCTCGCGCTGTCACTCTATATGAATCCTAAATTCCTTTAAAGCTGCAGGTACTATTATTGGTAACCTACGCAATTCAGAAATTTATAACAGGGGGGAGTACTGCGCTTAAAAGGTGCTTAGTGCATGTTATTCATACTAATTACATTTAATAATTTACTTTCAGTGCTTTCAAATGTTTATAATAAAATCCCTTGTGCTAAAATTATATAGATATTCTCCAGTGCATAAAATTATATAAATATTCTCCAGTGCATAAAATTTAAAAAAATCTCATTAATAAATAAAATATTTCTTACAAGTGATGTAAATATGTGCTATAAACAATCCTTAAATATATCAAAATTTGTTAAAATAAAGTACCAGTGATAAATTATGTGCTTATAAGTTTCCAATAATTAAATAATTCAAAAGTGAAAAAGTGCCAAAGTGTCCTTATATATATAAATAAAATGGTGTATATTCAGACGCCTTTTCTTTCCCAAAATTCATGCAGGTGCTCTTCCATGCAGTGGCCACTAGGTGTCCTAAGCGCTCACCTCAATTGGCTTTATAACCAGCTTTGTATGGTATCATATGTAATGTTTCCTCCTTTTCTATGGTTGATGGGTCCGGTCACTAATTCTCACACTTATCCCTTTTAACACGATATTCCAGGGGGTGTGTGTGGAGCCTTTGAATCTCCAAAATAAATGGGGCCACAATAGTGAGGTACCGTTTGGTGATTTTATTAAAATAGATTAAAAATAACAGACTCACATTTTCCTTCGTCTTTGCCAATGCATAACAATTGTAATGTCGCTACGTCACTTCCGGTTTGGCGTCCTACGCGTTACGCTGCGTGCCCACACAGCTTCTTCCAGGGATACCCTGGAAGAAGCTGTGTGGGCACGCAGCGTAACGCGTAGGACGCCAAACCGGAAGTGACGTAGCGACATTACAATTGTTATGCATTGGCAAAGACGAAGGAAAATGTGAGTCTGTTATTTTTAATCTATTTTAATAAAATCACCAAACGGTACCTCACTATTGTGGCCCCATTTATTTTGGAGATTCAAAGGCTCCACACACACCCCCTGGAATATCGTGTTAAAAGGGATAAGTGTGAGAATTAGTGACCGGACCCATCAACCATAGAAAAGGAGGAAACATTACATATGATACCATACAAAGCTGGTTATAAAGCCAATTGAGGTGAGCGCTTAGGACACCTAGTGGCCACTGCATGGAAGAGCACCTGCATGAATTTTGGGAAAGAAAAGGCGTCTGAATATACACCATTTTATTTATATATATAAGGACACTTTGGCACTTTTTCACTTTTGAATTATTTAATTATTGGAAACTTATAAGCACATAATTTATCACTGGTACTTTATTTTAACAAATTTTGATATATTTAAGGATTGTTTATAGCACATATTTACATCACTTGTAAGAGATATTTTATTTATTAATGAGATTTTTTTAAATTTTATGCACTGGAGAATATTTATATAATTTTATGCACTGGAGAATATCTATATAATTTTAGCACAAGGGATTTTATTATAAACATTTGAAAGCACTGAAAGTAAATTATTAAATGTAATTAGTATGAATAACATGCACTAAGCACCTTTTAAGCGCGGTACTCCCCCCTGTTATAAATGTTTCTCATGTGTCAGACCCTTTTCTATTGTGGAATGCCCACAAAGCGGTGCTTAGGGGGCTCCTTATTAAAATGGGAGCTAGGGCGAAGAGGCAGCGGACCCAACGTATAGACGAACTTACTAGAGACATCCGCAAACTGGACTCGGCAAACATAGCCTCTCCCTCTCCCTCCAATCAAAAGGAGGTGGCACGGAAACGCTTGGAGCTGAGATCCCTCCTGCTGGACAGATTTGAACTGGCCAATAGAAGATTGAATATGACATATTATGCCTCCGGTAATAAGGCCGGTAGGATGCTGGCTGGACGGCTGAGGGGATTACGGCATAAGACTAAAATCCCTTATCTACTCCACCCTAGCACCAAACAGCGAATACAACACCCCCGGGACATAGCGGAAGAATTTAAATCGTTCTATAGTTCATTATATAATCTGCGCTCAGACGCGGAAACCCCTCAGCCAACGCAGCCGTTGATAGATGAATTTCTGGCCAAATTAAACATTCCCAAGTTAGATCTTGACATGCTAAGCTCCTTGAACGCCCCTTTCACCGTCCCTGAAATCACTCAGGTTATAGCTACCCTCCCTGCCAATAAATCCCCAGGCCCAGATGGTTTCTCGGGGGAATATTACAAAACCTTTCCTACCCTCCTGGCCCCACACATGGAATCATTATTTAATGCTGCCGCTGCCTCTTCGACCTTCCCTACAGAAATGCTTAGTGCCACCATTGTTACGCTGCCGAAGCCGGGGAAGGAACCCGTATCTCCCCAAAATTTTCGTCCTATTTCGCTACTAAACTGTGACTTAAAAATCTACGCTAAACTCATAGCGAATAGACTAATGCACATAATGCCATCCATTGTCCATCCAGACCAATCTGGATTTATCAAGAACCGCCAGGCAAACGACGCCACTCGTCGGCTCCTGAATGCGATTCATGCGATGGGCACTACGAGAACGCCTTCTCTGCTCCTTGCGTTGGATGCAGAGAAGGCGTTCGATAGAATCCACTGGGTGTACCTGGCCAGGACTCTGCAAGCGTTCGGGTTCACGGGACATATCTACTCTGCAATTATGGCGCTCTACACTTCCCCCAGCGCTAGAGTGCTGGCCTCCGGGGTTCTGTCCGACGCCTTCCCCATAACCAATGGCACGAGGCAGGGGTGCCCCCTCTCCCCGCTAATTTTCGATTTGCTAATGGAACCCCTGGCGATCTATATTAGGTCGAGCCCTGCAATCTCAGGCATATGTATCAACGGCAGGATGCACAAAATCAGCTTGTTCGCTGATGACGTCATCCTAATGTTGACTGATGTGGAACGTTCCCTGGCTTCGGTGCACTCCGTATTGAATGTGTTCAATGGTATTTCATATTACAAAGTCAACGCATCCAAGTCAAATATCTTGGCGATTGGTGTCCCTCGGGGGGTGAAGGCTAGATTGATGTTCTCTTTCCCATATGAGTGGGCCGAGAAAGGGATCAAGTATTTGGGAATTACCCTTACACCAGATACAGCTGGTTTGGTTAAGGCCAACTATACTCCATTTCTCGAGGATATGCAGAGTAGGCTCAATAAGATGGGGCGTACTGAACTCTCTTGGTCAGGGAGACTTGCCTCTTTCAAGATGATAGTGTTACCCCAGCTACTATATTTATTCAGAACCCTCCCCATCCCGGTACCCACCTCCTTCTTTAGATCTGCACAATCACTGCTGAGTAAGTATCTATGGAAGGGACAGAAGGCGCGCTGCTCCTTCACCAAATCCTTTCGTCACAAGAGGGCAGGGGGAGTGGGGATGGTGGTTATTAGAGACTACTACGACGCTGTGGTTCTCTCCTCCCTTAGGCCTTGGTTCCACCACAATGGGGATCTACTGTGGGTTCACATGGAAAGCTCATATGTGCCTAATAGGGACCTGCGTAGCTTTCTATTAGCAACTCGACTTGGAGCACGTCTAGCCGGTAATTTTCCACCGACTATGGTGGCTGCGACGACCTTTTGGCGGAGGCTCGCACAGCTCGATGTGGGGGGTTGCTTGTGTGCTCCTATATTGGTGCCCATAACCAGTCTCCCGTCAATGATCCCAAACCTACACATTGCCTCTTGGCAAGCGAAAGGCATATCCCATATAGATGATCTTATGGTGGGCCCGGCGGTTAAAACTTTCCGATCGCTTCAAATTGAGTTTAATCTTCCCCCCGAGGAATACTTCCGATATTCCCAAATCAGTCATCTTCTACATCACCAAATAGTGCCCCCCTTGCACCTGCCCTGGCAAGTGGTGCAGTTCCTAACGGCTAAAAATACTACCCTGAAGGGGATTTCGTTGTTCTACAGTAGGCTACAGGATAAGGACACATTCCTTAAGTCTCCTCCTTATGTCGCCTGGGAGGCGGATTTTGGGAAGTCGTTCTCCAACGCGTCATGGCAGAAGTCTCTTTCCCATACGTTTGCGGCCACTAAGAGCTCTAACATGTGGGAAATGACGCAAAAGATCAACCTGAGGTGGTACATGACCCCCAAACGCATTGCTAGTTTTGCACCCCAGGCCTCTCCCCTATGTTGGAGACAATGCGGAGGAGTAGGGTCATTAATCCACATTCTATGGGACTGCCCGAAAGCTCGAAGGCTTTGGGACAAAGTATCGGCAATCATAAATCAAGTAACGGGTTCCCCAGTATTATTGACTCCTGAACTAGCGGTCTGTTCGTTGGGAATAGAGGGCGTCTTGGCCCACTGCAGGACACCAATTGTCCATATCCTACTGGCCTCTCGTCTTGCTATTCTCAGACACTGGAAGCAATGCGAGATTCCTGGGATCTCTGAGGTGATTCGCATTACGCACACTCATGCTTTATACGAGTTGATGTTCGCATCTTCAGTGAATACGGCAGATCGAGCATACAAATTGTGGGATCCATGGATGCAATGGTATTCTAACAAGGGTATACATTTTTGCTGAATAAGCTGGATCTTTAGTCATAGCTGTTATGCCAATAAGCTGCACAGTATGTTTTGTTGACCTTTTTCTTTTCTTCTTCTCATTTGTTACCTCTTCGTGCCTTAATGTTGTTGATGCTCTACCTCTGGTAATGTTGGGCCGTTGTGGACGGGGGCGGGGACACCAGGAATGGGGGGGGTGGGGGGGCGCTTTCCGGGTTGGTGCGGGCCTACGGCCACCCCCGGACCATTGATGAGGGATCCGGGCGGGGCCGGGGTTGGCGCCGGCCGGGTTGGGTCCTCCTATCGCCCTCCCCTCCCATTGGCTCTTGGATTGAACACACGGCTGTAATGTGACTCGCATTGCTCCTTGATACGAATAGAGCATCTTGTGTTATGTATGTTATTTTCGATGCACATGTTCTCTGTTGTAATCTGCAATATTCAATAAAAACCTATTGAAATTAAAACTTGTGTAGAAAAGCCTGTCCCCTGCCAACATTCTGCAGAGAAGAACCCTTCCACACTGTGTGGAAGCAGTGGTCTCTATGCAGAGAACTGACAAACCCCTTCTGATTCAGACGTAGAGCTCTACAATAAAAAAAATTTCCTGCACCCTGCTGATTGGAGAATTCTAGTTCTGACAGTGCAACAAAAATATTCCTGCACCCTGCTGATTGGAGAATTCTAGTTCTGACAGTGCCGTTTGCCCCTACAGGGGTGCTGCCATCTGCTGAGTGCAGGCCCTTAGGGGGGGGGGGGGGACACAAGTGTTTTTCACCTCTTCACTGGTTGGATATTCCTGCACGAATTCTGAAGCACTAGTCACTTCTGAACAGAGATGTATAGTAACTAAGTAGAACTAATTCACTACTGTACTTAAGTACCGAAAGGCGGTATCTGTACTTTCCTGGAGTAGAATTTTTTTCTCCTACTTCCACTTTTACTTCACTACATTTTTTCGATGATTTCAATACTTCTACTCCGATATTTTTTTTTTTTTTGTGCTGCATAGTTACTCGTTACAATTATAAAAATTACCACTGCCAGAACAGTAGATGGCAGGTTTCATGAAGCTCAAAACATGTGTATTATCAGCGCATACGAAAATAAATGCTACTGTATGTATAAATAAAGGCTGCATTTGAAATAATAAAAAACAATATGATGTTCAAACTTTTGACTTTTTTCTTTAATAACTACATAACACAGTACTTGTACTTTTACTTTCAGTACTTGAGTAGCAAATTTTTTTTAAAAACTACTTGCAATACTTAAGTACAAAAAATGTTGAATACTTTAGTACTTCTACTCAAGTCACTTTTTGATCGAGCACTTCCACTTCTACTCAAGTCACTTTTTGATCGAGCACTCGTACTTTTACTCAAGTATGGGTTTCGAGTACTTTATACAACTCTGCTTTTGAATGAAATAATTTACATGGACTTTTACATATATACTGTATGTTTTCCTGGCACAGTTATTGCACTTAAGTAGTTTGTTCTTTGCACTACAGCACTTTAGGAGTGTTTTTAAAGGTCACATTTGTCGGGAGGATGTTGTTTCGAGTTGATTTATATTTTGTTCTATGAATTTAAAGGGTTATTGCCCATGCCTATACCTTTTATATATATTGTGTTACTTGATTTTTTTTTTTTTTTTTTTCTGTCACCCTTTACTGCTCAGCACGCTTTACACTTCCTTGGTTATCCAGAAGTTTTCACATGATTAATTTTATTATTAATATAGTGTGTTTTAATTCTTGAACTACACATTTTTTCTTAAAGGCATAGTATACGATATCAAAAACACAGAAATAGAGAGAGGGAAGGTACCCTCTCTGGAAGGTTGCTAAAGAAGAGCTCACAGGGATTGGTTTGTGCAAAAACAAAATATAACCTTTATTAAATTTGGGTGCAGTACATACAAAAAATAATATGGAAATCAATAAGATAGATACAAAAAATAAATAAAAAACTACCTAGTTACAGATTGAGACTCGGTAGCTGATGGCCGACCCCTCGGCCAAACAATGACGGCATACGTAGTACATAAATAGCTATGTTACCATCTTTGTAAATTGACAAGCCACAAAGTCAGAATACTCTCATCAAGATCTGTACATATGTTTTTATATGTTCGTTTTGTTTTTAAATATTCTTTGCCACTGAGCACTTACAAATGTGATATCATTGTCTGACCACAAGATGGCGATAGTCTGCATTATGGGACAGCTGAAATCAATTGCCAAAAAAATCAGGACTACTATTTATTCTGCCCAAAGAGACTACACCATTTTAAGTTCTGAAGAAGCGTGCGCAGGGCACGCGAAACTAGTCAACTGGTCGACGCCAGCACCTGACAGGCACAGTAGGAAGCTTACCTACCTTCTAGAGGACCAGCACGGCCAGCACGGCACACCCACGTGGGACGCCAGAAGCAAGCAGCGCCGCAGGAGCGGTGGCATCTTACTGCCTGATACAGAGCATTGGAGTGAGAGAGCTTCCCGGCTGCACTTCCGGAGGTCTGAGCACTGGCCAGGGTGAGCATCCCATTGCAAGGGACAAGAGGAGACACACCATCTACTGTGAGTAGATGACTGATCAGAGGTACTGGACTTCTTCATCCCACATTTGAGTCAATCAGAGAGGTAAGGTGAGCGATACGATCCCCACACACAGACACTGTATGTTACTTATCCTTGATGGACTGACCCAGGATTATGGATGGATCACCGCTATTAAACCCTTTTTCCTCTGACTAGGTGGGCCCCATCCCTGATCAGTATCACTACACACACTTTAAGACAGATATATCCTGTATCCCTATCTTTGCTTTGGTAATACCTCCCCAGTTCCGGATTGGCCTGCTCCCTCCGTGCACCACGGGCTGAGACTGAAGTCCCATCAATACTTCATTGCCCCCGCCAACTGTAGATCCAGTAAGATCTTGTCCGTGTCCCATATCTACCGGGTGATACATATACCACCCCCATCACATGATTGGACTCTCTGTCCCTATGACTATGGAAGTGCCGAACAGTCCCTGAGATCTCCACAGGGAATCAGCAACTGTTTACATGTCGGGTGGCCACCCTTTTTATGTGTATATTTAGATTTGTGATATACCATATACTTCCTTAAATCTTAGATTGGTTGCAATTATGTGCATTCTATATCACCCGAACATGGACAGTCCTTGCTTACCTTAAGCAGGTCCGTTTGCCCTCTGCCGGTCATTACCATACTCACCATTAAGCTTTTCCAAGGTACACACCATTTTTACATAAACTGGATACAGAGCAGTAGACACCTCTACACATAGGGTTGAGTAAATTGGTGACTCAAATGAATTTATCATACGTCACCCGCTCCCCATAGTAAGCTCCTAAAACAGAACCCCAGTAGGTGCCACAGGTGCCAGGCAAGGTTGATGCATTTGCATTTCATGCACAACCGACACCGACCCGAGGGGTCGGCCATCAGCTACCGAGTCTCAATCTGTAACTAGGTAGTTTTTTATTTATTTTTTGTATCTATCTTATTGATTTCCTTATTATTTTTTGTATGTACTGCACCCAAATTTAATAAAGGTTATATTTTGTTTTTGCACAAACCAATCCCTGTGAGCTCTTCTTTAGCAACCTTCCAGAGAGGGTACCTTCCCTCTCTCTATTTCTGTGTTTTTGGTTACATGCCTGGTTGCGTAGGGTTCCCGGATCAAATTATCCGTATGGGTATGCTTCAATAAGGTCAGAATTTACTGACCTTAAGGCGACTGGATCCCATCCACAGCACAGCTTTTTATCCGAAGGTCCATTTAGTTTATGTGATTCCAACTCTGAATCCACTTTCCTGTGCTGCTTGGCCTGGTTGAACTAGTAGCCATCTCGAGGTGCATAGCCGCCCCCCGGTGGTGTGGTCCCCTATACACGGACCCATCTTTTATCACTTTTTGTTTTTACCACTTTGAGTTATCCTGACTATGGCCTTTGTATTCGACGATGCTTTCGACGCTGAGATAAGGGCAACCTTTGGGAAGGACTCTACTGCAGAGGAAACAGCCGAGGAAAATTTAAAACTACAGTTTCGCGAACACAAAAAATTATTAATTAAATCCCTCAACCGGAGGTGGGACATTCTGTCCCTAGAGTCCTATATTGAGCAGGGAATCATCCCAAGAGGACTAAGGGAACGAGTCATCCCTGCCTTTCATCTTCAAACAGATAGATTCCTTGCGAAGTGGAAGGAAACCTGTATCCAGCACGGCTTAAATGTTATGAGACTGATTGTAGAAGAAGAAAGAATCCAGCTCTCTGAGCTCCAGGAACAAATAAATCAAACTACGGTAAAATTAGAGCCACTTAAGAACCTTGAAGACTTTGAACACCAAAACGACCTCCTTAAAAAAGAAATCGAAAGAGCACAAAAAACACTGCGGGCGACTAAACATTCTAAGTTCCAGAGGGACCTCGGTGACTGGGCGACAGGGGAAATATTTGACCTGACAGCCCAAAATAGGAGAGGTAGATCGAAGAGAAGGGGTAGAGGCTCAAGGAGCCGATCCTGGAACGAATCCACCATCTCAGGAAGTGAAGAGGAGGATCGCTCGGTATATTTTTTAGAGGAGGAACAGCCAGAGGAGAACCCTCCTCCGGCCCCCCCAAAAGGTATTCTGAAGAAAGCACAAAGAGGGAGGGGAGGAGGAAAAGGAAGAGGAGGGGGAGGAGAAAGAGAAAGGATTGTCACGAGACAACAAAAGGATCGGGCCAAAAGCCGACGATAAATAGTGACAACACAGAGAATAATTTATCTAGCATAATAATCCCACCCCCCCCAGCCCAGAACATCAGGGAGACTACTGTGAGTGAAGGTGATCAAAAGGTGATTAACCTTTCCCAATTTCCATTAGAGACCAGACATATTAAACTTTTAAGAAGAGGCCTATCTTTCTCACCAAGTGAGAAAATGGACCACTTCGAGGTCTATAAAGATGTCTGCCTATACCTAAGGAAAGTATACTACAAATTGCTTTACTCTGTTGAGGGAAGCAAGAGTGAAAGTAACCATATCACTGACCCAGTGGATCTAGAAGCCCTTGAGATACTGAACTCCCTATTAGAAGAATCTGAACCAGGGGAGGAACCACCCCAAGAAAACCTACCAGGCCTACGCAAAGCAAACATCACCATTCGCTCCACATCCATGCCCAAGTTCAGTAGTAATAAGTGGCTGGGAATTTTTCTCTCCTTGGTAGAGGAGGACCTCAAAAAGGTCAGATGGGATTGGTCACCCCCAGATAATATCTCTAAGGAAGAAAGGAGGGCCCTCTACGAACTGAAACATGCCACCAATTTAGTAATCAAGAAGAGCGATAAAGGTGGGAATGTTGTACTACTATCCGAGGAGATGTATGAGAGTGAGATAAGGAGATTACTCTCTGACACACAAACCTACAAGAAAACACCACAAGATCCTTTCCCAAGTATAGTAAAGAGACTTAATGAAAAACTTGATTTCGCCAAGGAGGCAAATTTGATTACGGGTAAAGAAAAAACTTTCCTGAAGATTGTAGATTACAGCATTCCCACCTTCTACGCCATTCCCAAGATCCACAAAAACCCACTACGACCACCAGGGAGGCCCATAGTGTCAGCTATTGGAGGCCCACTTGAAAGGATAGGGAAATATTTAGATTCCCTAATTAAGGAGCTGGTATGGGATTTGCCATCCTATGTAAAAGACACTGGTGATGTCTTGAATAAAATCAAGGACCTATATTTTGAAGAAGAGGTATTACTAGTAGGGATCGACGTTGAATCACTTTATACGTCGATCCCCAACGAGTGGGGGATTCTTGCGGTATACCACTTTCTGGAAAAAAACTTTCCCCTCAATGGAGCACAAAATGAGTTCCTCTTGGAAATTCTGGAATTCGCGCTTGGAAATAATTATTTCCAATTCCTAGGCCACTTCTACCAGCAGGTCAGGGGCACAGCCATGGGAGCACCATGGGCACCCTCCTATGCTTGCCTCCATTTAGGCATGTGGGAGGAAGAGATAGTCAGGGCCTCATCTATATACCACAGCCATGCCTTAACGTGGCTGAGGTATATAGATGACGTCCTGATGGTCTGGAAAGGCACGGAATTGCACCTTGAAGAGTTTATGGATGAGCTAAACACCAATAATCGCAACATCCGCCTGACATATACAGTAGATAAAAAGCAGATCTCATTCCTTGATCTCAACATCCGCCTGCATGAGGGCAGATTGCTGACATCTACATTCAGGAAAACTACTGCAGCAAATACCCTACTAATGGCTGATAGTTCTCACCCTGAGCCTCTGAAAAGAGGTATACCGGTGGGACAATTCATTAGACTCAAGAGGAATTGCTCTGAACATGGTGACTACTTAGCGGAATCCCGTGAATTATACAACAGGTTCAGGGAACGTGGGTATTCCCACAGGACTCTTCGGAGGGCCAAAAGAAAGGCGGGTCTAAAAACTAGGGAACAACTCCTAAAACCCAAGGACACCAACATGACTGATCAGAACCCGGCAACACAGCCTCGACTGATCACGAGATTCGGTAGCCAATGGCAAGAGGTCCGGACAGTGCTGGAGAGACACTGGCATGTCCTACAAAAAACCGATAGGTTGAAAGATATAGTAGGCCCTAGACCATCATTAGTTGCAAGAAGGGCAAAAAACCTAGGGGACCATCTCATGCACTCTGAGTTTACCAAAGACAATACTCAGAGAAGCTGGCTCACTGATCTCCCCAAAATGAAGGGCATGTTCCCGTGTGGACACTGCCATATCTGCCGCTTTGTCGAGAAAACGGATGTTTTCACGGATGCATTTGGCTCTAAGGAGTACAACATCACCTCCTTTATAAATTGCAGTACCTCACGAGTACTGTACCAAATCATATGCCCCTGCAAGAAAATATACGTAGGGAAGACCAAAAGAACCCTTAGGATAAGAATAGGCGAACATCTTAAGAGCATTAGGCTCAAGGAGGAAACCCCCATCGCCCAGCATTTTCTTGAAACACATGGAGGTGATGCAAGAGGGCTCAAGGTGAAAGGGTTCTGGACCCTTAACATCTCGGCACGTAGGGGTGACTTCGATAGAATACTCCTACGTGAAGAGAAAGCCTGGATCTTTAGGCTAGGCACCCTAACACCGTCTGGACTGAACAATGAGCTCAGTCTTAAGGTATTCCTAGATCCTTAGTGCACCCATTTCATGGAGTAATCAGATGGTTAAGCCACTAGGACCTCATCAAACTCTAAGAGGAGGAACACTGGCCCAGTCTGCTACAAAATTACATCCATCCCCAACCTGGCCCAATGGGCTAATATCCAGATACTTTGGTTAGCCCCTATGTGTCCTCTAACAATTCCTTCCTCTATGGTGTTGTATGAGGATATATAGGGGCTATATATAAGAACCTCCCACAAAGAATATAGGGAATTTCGCAAAATAATAAATTTCCTTAATAATATATATATTTTTTACAAAAACAGAGACTCGATCCACCGATCCTCCATGCTAATGTCAAACATTTGATCTCCTCCGGGGGACAGCACTTTATCAGCTTATCAATGACGGCATACGTAGTACATAAATAGCTATGTTGCCATCTTTGTAAATTGACAAGCCACAAAGTCAGATACTTCGGTTAGCCCCTATATATCCTCTAACAATTCCTTCCTCTATGGTATATTTTCCTCAGGCTGTTTTCCATGTATGTATAAGTACCTCCCACAAAGAATATAGGGAATTTCGCAAAATAATAAATTTCCTTAATAATATATATATTTTTTACAAAAACAGAGACTCGATCCACCGATCCTCCATGCCAATGTCAAGCATTTGATCTCCTCTGGGGGACTGCACTTTATTAGCTTATCAATGACGGCATACGTAGTACATAAATAGCTATGTTACCATCTTTGTAAATTGACAAGCCACAAAGTCAGATACTTTGGTTAGCCCCTATATATCCTCTAACAATTCCTTCCTCTATGGTATATTTTCCTCAGGCTGTTTTCCATGTATGTATAAGTACCTCCCACAAAGAATATCGGGAATTTTGCAAAATAATAAATTTCCTTAATAATATATATATTTTTTACAAAAACAGAGACTCGATCCACCGATCCTCCATGCTAATGTCAAGCATTTGATCCCCTCTGGGGGACTGCACTTTATCAGCTTATCAATGACGGCATACGTAGTACATAAATAGCTATGTTACCATCTTTGTAAATTGACAAGCCACAAAGTCAGAATACTCTCATCAAGATCTGTACATATGTTTTTATATGTTCGTTTTGTTTTTAAATATTCTTTGCCACTGAGCACTTACAAATGTGATATCATTGTCTGACCACAAGATGGCGATAGTCTGCATTATGGGACAGCTGAAATCAATTGCCAAAAAAATCAGGACTACTATTTATTCTGCCCAAAGAGACTACACCATTTTAAGTTCTGAAGAAGCGTGCGCAGGGCACGCGAAACTAGTCAACTGGTCGACGCCAGCACCTGACAGGCACAGTAGGAAGCTTACCTACCTTCTAGAGGACCAGCACGGCCAGCACGGCACACCCACGTGGGACGCCAGAAGCAAGCAGCGCCGCAGGAGCGGTGGCATCTTACTGCCTGATACAGAGCATTGGAGTGAGAGAGCTTCCCGGCTGCACTTCCGGAGGTCTGAGCACTGGCCAGGGTGAGCATCCCATTGCAAGGGACAAGAGGAGACACACCATCCACTGTGAGTAGATGACTGATCAGAGGTACTGGACTTCTTCATCCCACATTTGAGTCAATCAGAGAGGTAAGGTGAGCGATACGATCCCCACACACAGACACTGTATGTTACTTATCCTTGATGGACTGACCCAGGATTATGGATGGATCACCGCTATTAAACCCTTTTTCCTCTGACTAGGTGGGCCCCATCCCTGATCAGTATCACTACACACACTTTAAGACAGATATATCCTGTATCCCTATCTTTGCTTTGGTAATACCTCCCCAGTTCCGGATTGGCCTGCTCCCTCCGTGCACCACGGGCTGAGACTGAAGTCCCATCAATACTTCATTGCCCCCGCCAACTGTAGATCCAGTAAGATCTTGTCCGTGTCCCATATCTACCGGGTGATACATATACCACCCCCATCACATGATTGGACTCTCTGTCCCTATGACTATGGAAGTGCCGAACAGTCCCTGAGATCTCCACAGGGAATCAGCAACTGTTTACATGTCGGGTGGCCACCCTTTTTATGTGTATATTTAGATTTGTGATATACCATATACTTCCTTAAATCTTAGATTGGTTGCAATTATGTGCATTCTATATCACCCGAACATGGACAGTCCTTGCTTACCTTAAGCAGGTCCGTTTGCCCTCTGCCGGTCATTACCATACTCACCATTAAGCTTTTCCAAGGTACACACCATTTTTACATAAACTGGATACAGAGCAGTAGACACCTCTACACATAGGGTTGAGTAAATTGGTGACTCAAATGAATTTATCATACGTCACCCGCTCCCCATAGTAAGCTCCTAAAACAGAACCCCAGTAGGTGCCACAGGTGCCAGGCAAGGTTGATGCATTTGCATTTCATGCACAACCGACACCGACCCGAGGGGTCGGCCATCAGCTACCGAGTCTCAATCTGTAACTAGGTAGTTTTTTATTTATTTTTTGTATCTATCTTATTGATTTCCATATTATTTTTTGTATGTACTGCACCCAAATTTAATAAAGGTTATATTTTGTTTTTGCACAAACCAATCCCTGTGAGCTCTTCTTTAGCAACCTTCCAGAGAGGGTACCTTCCCTCTCTCTATTTCTGTGTTTTTGGTTACATGCCTGTTTGCGTAGGGTTCCCGGATCAAATTATCCGTATGGGTATGCTTCAATAAGGTCAGAATTTACTGACCTTAAGGAGACTGGATCCCATCCACAGCACAGCTTTTTATCCGAAGGTCCATTTAGTTTATGTGATTCCATATACGATATCAAAACACATTACATATATCACCGTTTGGCAGCGCCACCCGTACCTCTCTGTCAGTAATTTTTTGTATTCCTCACTTTGTAAGGAATTGGGGTAAGACAGCAGCCAATTTATAGGTCCTCAGCGCAGATTTAAGAAATCTACTCATTTTATTTAGGTTGTTATAGGTTGTCTTTAAGGGAGCTGGATGGGCATGTGAACAGAGGGCTTTTATTTGACTCTAGTTCCCTTTTTGAACATAAAGTAAATGTACATGAGCACTGTATCTCACAAACAAGCCTATTTTTCATCCCTGATCTCTTTTAAACAAATCTTTTACTTTCTTTTGCCTTAAACTAAATCAAGAGATGTGTGAACAGGGATTTTGGATGGTAACAGGATAAGCCCAGACAATTTACTACTGCATCATTAATGGGGATATCTCCGGCAAAGCAGCTGAGCTTACCTGGACCATGACCAATAATGTATTTGAAGACATTAGAGACGGAGAGCTGAGTTAGGCTGCAATCCCAGATCAATCTCCCGAATGCTGAAGTTCGTGTTGATGCGAAGAAGAGCCTGCAGCTTCTGGAAGTGAAAACGCTTACGATAAAGACGAAGCATAAGAGCTGGTATTCAAAGGAGAGGAAAATTAGAACTCCAAAGTGATTATGTGAAAAATAGCTTGTTGAGATTGTCTGTTTGTTTTTCGGTTGCTCCTATAAAATTTACTCAATTCAATATTACTTTTTAGGTTACCAAATTTATGGCCATATGTATGCTATTCTATCCAAAAAAATGTAAATGTCAAACTATATTTTGCTAAAAATGCCACAGCCACAATGCTATGCTTCACAGCTATTTCAGAAATTATACCTTCATATATCAAGACCCATTCAACTAAAAGTGCTGCTCTGCAAGCGCCCCACATCCATTTCTAAAGCATGTGGTTCTGGTGTGCTAATGCAAGGTTAAAGCAGGCAAAGCACATTTGAACAAGTCCTTCATTTTTTTTAATTAGATTTTGTAAAAAAATGTTTCTTTTTTTTTTTTTTATTAATTTACTTTTTTAACTACCCTGTTGGGGGGCTTGGGTGAAATATCAGAGATCTTAACAGGCCCCTGATGTCTCACATTTAACAACATAAATTCCCCAGTCCCTTTCTCTGCCGCCTCAGCTGCACTGGACAGTGAATGAATAGGAAGCGCTCTGAGGCTTTCTGTTTATTCACAAACTGAAGCATAGTAAACACAGTGTACTATGCTTAAGTAGTAAATGGACACAGGAGTGATTGGTAGCAATCGCTAACTGTGTTTATTCAAAAAAAGAACCCCCCCCCCTAACATCTCTTGCTCTCCATCCTGAAACAACTCCCCAGTGTGTCCGCAGCAGCCATGGGAAGATGAAAGGAGGGAAGCCGGCAGCACTGTGGGGAGAAGGAGCACACTGGGCGGGCTTGCAGCAGGTGAAAGGGGAAACAAATCCTAGAACTGATCCCCCTGCAGTAGAACAAGAGTAGTAGAAGCTGGAAGCGCTGCAGGGGGATCCACAAAAGTCAGAAGTGTCAGCAATAAGGCAGTACAGCGGGCCCCCCTTTTGAACTGATTGGGCCTTATCAGTGGCCCTGGCTGCTATATTGATATCTTCATGATTTCCCGAACAAACTCTCCTTCTATATACAGCACTTCTCTCCTTTAGGAATAAATAAAAGTGTTAATTTTGTGACTAAAATGTACCCAAAATGGTGGCCGGCATGTGAAACGGATCGGTTGCTTGGTGCTGCGACAACCCTACAGTCATTTTCGCTTACCCTACCCGTTTCCAGAGAATGGGTGTGTTGTGCTCCTTGCCCGGGAGGTCAAAGGCTCCCTTTGCAGGCTCTAATGGCCAAGCCAATGCTCGGTCCCAGCCCCGCAATTCCTGCCCTCCTTCTTCAGCATGGACATATTGGCAACGAGCTCACCGGCCCGCATGATGTCTGCCAGCACACAGACTCCTGCTGGGGATGGAGCTGCCTCATCCCCATCCACAGCAGATCTCATGGCCGCGATTACAGCATACAGGGAGACCCTGACTACAAAAATAGATTTCCTGGCCACGGATGTCAGCCTAACCCACCATGGCTTAGACACATTCTGCTCAGAAGTGGAAGACAGGGTCTCTGGGCTTGAAGATACAGTGCAATCTGATTCTAGGGATCTCTGTGCTTTACAGCTGCAGGTCAAGGCCCTTCAAGAGAAAGCCATCGATACTGAAAACTGGCTCCGCAAAAATAACTTCCATGTTCTCTGCCTCCCCGAATGGGCCGAAGGGAACAGGCCAGCCGACTTTGCAGAGCAGCTGCTCTTTAAGTTTTCAACTTAGAGGATATGTCACCTACCTTCATGGTTGAACAGGCCCATGGAGTCCCCCCCCGACCCCACCGTCTCATGTCCCCTTCTTCTGTGGCTCTTTAAATACCATGACAGAGACCGCTTTCTAACAGAGGCTCGCACTAAAGGGTAGATCCAGTATAAAAACAAAAAACTTCTCTTTTTCCCCGACTATTCTCCTGAGGTTCAACAACGTTGACAATCCTACACCGAAGTTAGGAACGTCTTAGTGAAAAAGGCATCTGATTTAGTCTCCTCTATCTAAGCAAGCTCCGAGTTGTGGATGGTGACCCCCCAGGGCAAACTTATCATGGTGGCTCTTACACTTTGGGGCCTACGTTATGTTATTGTTGCAGTGTATGTTCCCCCACCTTTTTCTCCCGAGGTACTTGATATTTATCTTGGAGAGGATAACCACTTACTGCCCAGCCAAAGTACTAATGTTGGCTGATTTGAATGCCATCCTGTTGCCAGACCTTGATAGACCAACACAGCCCAAACACAGCTCCGGTGACCTTCAGGCTTGGGCACAGGCAGTCGGTTTCCCAGAGATCTGACGGTGGAAACACCCGACCTCCCTGCTCATACTCTATTTTCTACCACTTTTAAAATGCCTTTGCGTATTGACCTTGCATTTGCCAACCCCTCTCTGTTGTCAGATGTTCAGGGGGCCACGTATTTACCTAGTCAGTTATCTGATCATGCACCCTTGGAGCTGCTCATATGCACCTCTGCCTCTCGCAACGCTTCCCTTTGGCGCTTGGCCCCGCACTGGATCTCCCATCTGGAGATATTAGACAATATGCCCCCCAAATTCTCTGAATACTGAGAAATGAATCGGGGGTCCTCCTCTCCAGTATCCACATGGGACACCTTTAAGGCTTTCACTAGAGGCCAATATATTTCTTCTGTCTCCATGGGGATCTTAAGGCAACCATGCAATCCCTTCACAAACTGGTGGCAGATCGGTCGGAATTCTACAATGAAAATCCAGATTCTGACAATTTCATCCATCTGCAAGCAGCCCAGAGAGAGTTGAATTTGCACTTAGCCGAGCTGACTCGCCTAGAGCAGTACAGGACCAAACAATCTTTTTTTGAACAGGGCGATAAGAATGGTCAACTACTAGCCCTACTGGCTCAACATTTGCACTTACTAAGAAATAAGAGCGCAATTGAAAAGACATCCAATCGGCCAATATGGTCGACACCATCCTACAGGGATACATTAAAACTTGCTGTATAGCCACCTCAGAAGTCTGGAGAGAGACTTAATACAAAATTATGCACAGAGCATATATTCCTATTGTGTCATCCATGACTTCTCCTCAAGGTGACCTTTGTCCCCTATGCAAAGCCTCTCGTCTGACCCTCTTCCATCGCTTTTGGATGTGCCAATCAGTCTCCGACTTTTGGGACCAAACTTCCACATTCATTCAAACAGTCTCTGTAGAAAACCTCCCAACAGACCCTCTTCTGCTGCTCTTTGGTAACGATGCCTGTCTTACATCTCCACAAAGAACAAGTTCCCCAACACTCCAGCTGAATACATTGTGGACTGTAACCTACCCATTAGTAGTAAGAAGGATTCTTCTAAAATCCTGGATCTCCCCAACACCACCTCAAATAACGGCTGTCAAAAGAGATCCTTTGCAACTAATGTACAGAAAACTACCAGACTAGGATGGTCATCCCCACTTATCTTCCAAACGTTTTCAGTCCAAGTGTCAAGCCTTCATCGACGTTGTTGCTACACATTCCAAGCCTCAATAACATCTATACTCACACGCCTGGAATACTGCACCAAGAGACCTTCACAAACAGCCAGATGCCCTTCTTTGCACTAGTTGGTTATAACCCTTCTTCATCCTATATTGGGGCTCAAGCCCTTCCCCCCTTCTCTATCTCCCACACTTGCCCCTAAATGGTGCATTATTCCCTCCCCCCGCTTATCCCTTTACTCCCCCCCCCCCCGTCTTGTGGCATTACAGTGTTCTCATAGTAGTTCCCCTCTCACAACTGCTACTTTACTATCTTAGATACCCAAATGTGTCTTCTCAATAGGATCAGTTATCAATGCTATTGTTTTATCACTCTCTCTCTCGGTTTCCCAACAGGGAACGGGAATATCATTTAAAGTAACATTATATATCCATGCCTCCAGGTATTCCTCATTATTTCCTGTTTCTTCTAAAAACATGTATATTATACCCTCATGCTTGCAACCCACAGTCAGATACATTGTGAGCTTCCAGTTATCACTATCTAATCCTATGTAAAGTTCTAACCTCTGTACTTATAACTTTATAATGCTAGATAAGATCTTTTAATATGTACTTGGGAACTTTGTATATTGTATGTTTCTACATTCCGACATCAAATAAAAATATCTTTGAAAAAAAAAAAAAAAGAGCGCGATTGCACTTGCAAAGTGCACAATCTACTTGACTTTAGTAAATCCACCCTACAATGTGAATATACTGTATAATGAATGGCATGCTGTTTCTCCGCATTGAGGACACCATTGATTCTGACCAAATCTTCCAACTCCATTTACAGAAATGCAGCCCCATACTTGCAAGGAACCTCCACCATGCTTCACTGTTGCCTGCAGACACTCCTTATTGTACCACTCTCCAGCCCTTTGCTAACAAACTGCCTCCTGCTAAAACCAGATATTTCACATTTTCACTCATCAGTCTAGAGTACCTGCTGTCATTTTTCTGCACTCTAGTTCCTATATTTTTGTACATAGTAGCTTAGTCGTTCCACTTTGGAGGTATGGCTTTTTGGTCACAATTCTTCCATGAAGAGCACTTCTGGCCAGATTTCTCCGGACAGTAGATGGGTGTACCTGGGTTCCACTAGTTTCAACTAGTTCTGTGCTGATGGCACTGCTGGACATCTTTCAATGTCAAAGGGAATTAATCATGATGTGTCTTTTATCTGCTAAATTAAGTTTCCATGGCCGACCCCAGCAAAATTGCTGTTTCTTTGTGCTTCTTCAAAAGAGCTTGAACAGCACATCTTGAAACCCCAGTCTGCTTTGAAATATTTGCCTAGAAGAGACCTTGCTAATGCAATATAACTACCTTGTGTCTCGTTGCTGTGCTCAGTCTTGCCATGATGTATGACCTGTGACATGAAATTGTCTTCCACACCCTCACCTTAAAGCCCCGTACACACGTACCGAATGTCGGCCGAACGATCGGCTGTCTTTTGTCCGGTGCTGTCCTGTCGGTTGAAAAGTGCTAAAGACTGCACACGAATTTTGTCGGCCAACAACAGCCGACTGCAGAAGTGATGTCACGTGATGGTTAACTTTCCGTGTGTTTTTCTTCTCTGAGCATGCCCAGTCTTGCTCATCTGCTGTTTGTCGGCCGAATTCTGTACTGACTGACGAATAATCGGCCGTTCTGTTGTTGGCCAACAAAAATTTTATAGCATGCAGACCAGATTCTGTTCGGCCGAAAAGTCGCAGTCGGTTGTACTAACAAGCCGACAATCAGCCGATTGGTCGGTGGCCGAATATTTACGGCCGACAATCGCTACGTTTGTACGGGCCTTTCGTTTGTCTGTTCCCCACCCAGTTTTAATCCTCCTACACACCTGTTTCTGTTTCAGTTAATGACTGTTTCAACCTACATGGGACCGTGATTATCATTAGCCCCTCCTTGGCATAATTGTTTAAAGTGACTGTAAAACAACCCATTCGGTTTAAAATCTAAATGAAATGCAAATCATTTTTGTATAGATATAAAAAGCATTATAAATACCCCCTTTTTTTTTATAAGTGATCACATTCCCTCTCTTCTCAGCTGCATAAGAGCTGGAGGAAGGAGAAGCAGCACCCTGAGCTTCCCAGTTAATGACTGTGCATGTCAGGACAAGTCTGATCATTGAAGGAGCACAGCATAGCTAGAGAACTGACCATGGTGTGCTCTCCTGCTTAGTTTGGTCAGTTTTTAATAGGAAAGCAGAGGAACACCAAGGATTTTACATAAAGGAAGCAATACAAAGAGAACAGGATACTTTCTCATACAAGTACATGGTACAGCAAGCATACAGTACATCAGGAATATGAAGTGTTGGAGTAACCAAAGCTTTAATCTTACACCTGAATCTAAACCTACAAAACCCCTTATTTTGTGCAAGTGTACAAAGTGTGCAAGTGTAAGAATGATACTGGTTTGAAGCCAAAGGGTAGTCAGTAGTCACCAATGATTTGATTTAGATTTTTTTTCTGTTTGCTCACTTTGCATTTTGAAAAAGGAGAAAAATAAGCATTTAAAATATTTACTTTTGAAAGCATTCTTACTTTACAGCATTTCTTCACAAAAAAAAAAAAAGTATATATATATATTGTAAAGTTTGGGGGTTCTAGCTCCACCGGATTGAGTGCACAACCGTTTAAAACATAAACAAAAAGGCTTTATTTCAGCAAACTTAAACAGGCTTCCAGCAGTGCATAAATCAAACACAAAATAAAGTCCGCTTTTCTTCAGCACAAAGGAATAAAGCAAGAAAAAAAGGCACATACGGTTTTGTGGATGGGTCTTCACCCCAAGGTTTGAAACAGTCCTTAATAGACCTCTCAGCAGCTTCCAGCAAACTTGCAGCTCCTTCAGACAGGTGCAACCACCAAACTACTCCTCCCCCACACTCACCTATTGCTGCTTCCTGTCTCTTAAGGACTGCTTCTCATGGGTCTTAACCCTGTATGTGCTGGAATCCCTTATGGTCAGGGGTGGGGGCTCTTTCCCACCCGAATATCACTACAGAGCCCCCCAAATTCCGGGTCCCAAATATCGCTCTATTCAACACAGAGAGCACTGCGATTCAGTCCTCCTGATTTTAGCTATTTCCAGGAATTTCTCACCCGTCTTGGGTGACCCCCTGAACATTTCCCAACTTCCCTTAAAGAGACCACAACCCAAACACAGGAGATATATAGCGATTGTCCAGGACCCAACCTTGGCGTCCTGTACATATCCCCCCCCTCTGCCTCAACGCGGAGGTGTTGGAGGCACCACACGACAGCATACAGTGGACTCGGGAGAGGGCATCGGCATTCTGATGCTGTCTCCCGGGTCTGTGTTCTACCACAAAATTGAACTCCTGGAGAGAAAGGAACCACCTTGTCACCCTGGCATTGGTGTACTTGTTCTGTCTCATCCAGGTCAATGGGGCATGGTCTGACACCAGGCGAAACCTCCTACCTAGGAGAAAATACCGTAGGGAGTCCAAAGCCCACTTGATGGCAAGACACTCCCGCTCCACCACAGCGTAGTTTCTCTCTGCTGTCGTTAGCTTCCTACTCAGAAAAACCACGGGGTGTTCTTCCCCATTGACCACTTGAGAGAGGACCGCTCCTAATCCTTCACTTGAAGCATCTGTCTGCACTACAAAATCCTTGGAGAAATCGGGAGCTACGAGCACCGGATGTTGGCATAATGCCGCCTTAAGCTTCTGAAAAGCTTCTTCGGCATTCGCGCTCCACTTTATCATCACTGACTTTCTACCTTTGGTCAAGTCAGTCAATGGTGCAGCAATGGTGGCAAAGTTGGGGACAAACCTCCGGTAGTAGCCAACTATGCCCAAAAATGCTCTGACCTGCTTTTTGGTTAGGGGACGGGGCCAGCCCTGTATGGCTTCTACCTTATTCATTTGGGGTTTAACCAGCCCTCTACCCACAATGTACCCTAGGTACTTGGCTTCCTCCATCCCGATTGCACATTTCTCTGGATTGATGGTGAACCCTGCTCTTCTCAAGGAGTCTACGACTGCCTGAACCCGGGGAAGATGGGACTCCCAATCAGTGCTGAAGACGACTATGTCATCCAGGTAGACGGAAGCATATCTTTGATGTGGACATAAAGTTTTATCCATGGCCCGTTGGAATGTGGCAGGGGCAGAGTGCAGACCAAATGGCATCCTTTTGTACTGGAAGTGGCCTTCCGGGGTGGAGAAGGCTGTTTTCTCCCTGGCCTCCTTGGTTAGGGGAATCTGCCAGTACCCTTTTGTGAGGTCAAGCGTGGTGATATACCTGGCTGGACCCAACCTCTCAATTAACTCGTCTATCCGGGGCATAGGATATGCATCGAACTTGGAGATTTCATTAAGCTTTCTGAAGTCATTGCAGAAGCGAAGAGTGCCGTTGGGTTTAGGCACCAACACAATTGGACTCGACCACTCGCTCTGCGACTCTTCAATGACATCAAGCTCAAGCATTCTTTTTACCTCCTCAGACACTGCCACCCTATGAGCTTCTGGGATACGATACGGCTTTAACCGGATTTTTTCATTGGGCTCGGTTACAATGTCATGCTCGATGACATTGGTGAGACCAGGTAACCCTGAAAACATGTCCCTATTTCTTTGCAGAAATTCTTTTGCCTGTTGGGTCTGGGGCCTAGACAGGGTAGCAGCAACCTGCACTAGGTCAATCCCTGCAGGGTCCCCTGACTGGACACCTATCACTGCAGACACCTGTTCTCTATCTCTCCAGGGTTTCAACAAATTTATGTGGTAGATCTGGTATGGCTTTCTTCTCCCAGGCTGGTGTACCTTGTAGTTCACTTCCCCCATTTTTTCCACTATCTCAAACGGACCTTGCCACTTGGCCAAGAACTTGCTCTCCACCGTTGGTATTAGGACGGCCACCCGGTCTCCTATTTGAAATTGTCTGATTTTAGCCGACCGGTTGTACACCCTTCTTTGGGCATCTTGAGCCTTCTGCAGATGCTCCCTCACCAACGGCATTACCTTAGCCACTCTCTCTCGCATTTGGGAGATATGCTCTACCACAGTTTTGTGTGGGGAAGACTCACTTTCCCATGTCTCCTTTACTAGATCTAGCAACCCCCGGGGCCTTCGCCCATACACTAACTCAAACGGTGAGAAACCCGTTGATGCTTGTGGAACCTCCCGGATGGCAAACAACAGGGCAGGGAGTAACATATCCCAATCCTTCCCATCTTTCTGGACCACTCTTTTTAACATGCATTTTAAAGTTTTATTGAACCTCTCGACTAGGCCATCAGTCTGCGGGTGATAGACGGACGTCCGCAACTGTTTAATCTGGAACAGTTTGCACAAGTCCGCCATCACTTTGGACATAAAAGGGGTGCCCTGGTCTGTCAATATTTCTTTGGGGAACCCCGTTCGGGAAAACATTTGAAACAGTTCCCTGGCAATGGCCTTAGAGGAAGTTTTCCTTAAAGGGACTGCTTCTGGATATCTAGTGGCATAGTCTAGGATGACTAGTATATATTGGTACCCCCTTGCTGACTTCACCAGGGGTCCTACGAGATCCATTGCAATTCGTTCAAATGGTACCTCGATAATTGGCAAGGGTACCAGGGGGTTTCTGTAATGGGACACCGGGGCAGTTAACTGGCAAGTCGGACAGGACGCACAATACCTTTTAATCTCGGCCTTTACCCCTGGCCAGTAAAACCGGTCAGTTACCCTGGCCTCTGTTTTTTCTGCCCCCAGGTGTCCTCCCAGTGCATCATTGTGGGCTAGATCGAGAAGCATCCGCCTATAAGGCTGGGGAACCAGCAACTGCTCGACAGTTTCCCCTCGGCTTTCAGCCACTCGATAAACCAAGTTATCTTTCAATGCAAAATGAGGAAACCTCTGGTCTGCACCTGGTATTTGTGGGATCCCATCAATAACAGAAACCTGCTCTCTAGCATTGACCAAGGTAAGATCCTGCAATTGAGCGGTGCCAAACGCACCCCTGGATACGTCCAGGTCTGGATGCACTGGCCTTGAGGAGGTTTCCCCTTCACTCTCCTCAACCTGGGACTGTGGTGGGGAGAGTTCCTCATCATCCTCTCCCAGCATAACCTGTAACGGGGAGACTTCCCCCCCCTAAGAGGTCAGCTCGGTCTTGCGACCTGAAACAGAAACAATATCGTCCACTTTAACATTTTCTGCAATGTCATTGTTAGTGACAGGTACCTCCCCATCAGGGGGTTGTGTTGTGGGGATTTCAGGCCCGGACCCCTCAGACTCTGTTCCTTCGAGGCCGAGGGTCCCCAGTCCCCTTGGTTGTCCAGGCTGTTCACACTGTACCTGGTTCCATAGTTCAAAAAACAGTGGGCAGTCCCGCCCCACTATGACATCATGTATCAAATTTCTTACCACCCCGACTTCTTGTGTCACAGAGGTACCACCATAGGCAACAGTCACTGGCACCAGGGGGTACTCTCTGGTGTCCCCATGGATACATACTACCCGTAGAGTCTTACTTACTGGGCCGAGTCTTCCGATCACCCTGGTATGTACCAGCGTTACCATGCTACCTGAGTCCAGCAGAGCCTTGGCAGGAAGGTGGTTCACCCATAGTTCACATTCAAACTGTCCGGTCACTATATCAAGATGGGTGACACATGCTCTTTGCACATAAAAAGAGCTTCTCCGAACAGTCCCACACTCCATAGGCTCCTCCTGAAGTGGGCATTGTGCCCGGGTATGCCCCCAGGACCGACATCGCCAGCACTGTATGTCTCCCATCCTTGGGACAGGAACCAACCTCCGTGGTTCTGCTGAAGAAGATACCGGTTTGTGGGTGACAACGTCTGGCGGAGCTTCTCTCCTAGGTGCTGTGGCTGGCCTGGTTGCCCTATGTGTGGGTTCCCGATGCTTGGCAGGCCCGAGCAGGTCTTCCACCACAGTGTATCTTTCGACCAACTCTACCAGCTGGTCAGCGGTTGCAGGGTCACCATGGCTTACCCAGCGCTGTAGGTCATCTGGTAGGGACCGCAGGTACCAGTCCATCACTACCCGTTCCACCATTTGCGGGCCTGTCAGCTTCTCTGGTTGCAGCCATTTTTTCACCAGCTGTACCAGTTCGTGCATCTGGGACCTGGGTGGCCGATTAGGTTTGTACCTCCAGCGGTGCACCCTCTGAGCCCGGACAGCTGTGGTCACCCCCAGGCGGGCCAAGATCTCTGCCTTCAGACGCTCATAGTCGCTGATGTGCTCAGTTGGAAGGTCAAAGTAGGCTTTTTGCGGGTCACCAGTAAGGAAAGGGGAGATAATGCCAGCCCATTGGTCACGGGGCCACCCCTCTCTCTCCGCTATCCTCTCAAAAGTTGTGAGAAAAGCCTCCACATCATCACTGGGGGTCAGTTTTTGCAAGTAATGACTGGCTCTCACAGATACTGGGTTGCCATCGGCAATGACTGCTTGCTCTCGTCCCTGAGCCAAACGCTGTACTGCCTCCTGCAAGGCAGCCACCTGTGCTTGAGTGGACTCCTGCTGGGCAGTAAACTGAGCAGCTAGCAACCGTGTGCTTTCCTGTTGTGCCTTTACAGCCTGTGCCAGGGCTTGCTGCTGCTGAGCCATTGCTTCCTCATGGCGACGGTTTGCCTCTACTGAGGCTTGCTGCTGGGTCACAGTGGCTTGCACCAGTGCTTTAATAACTTCCTCCATGCCTGCTGTTTGTAGTGTCTGAGCTGTTTTCACCCAAGACATGCCATAGGTATACTGTCTCTTTAAATGTCAGTTTTTGGTTTTAAACGGCTTTTGCGGCTGCAAAATGCACTCTGCCCGCATCCGAGACACCAGTTGTAAAGTTTGGGGGTTCTAGCTCCACCGGATTGAGTGCACAACCGTTTAAAACATAAACAAAAAGGCTTTATTTCAGCAAACTTAAACAGGCTTCCAGCAGTGCATAAATCAAACACAAAATAAAGTCCGCTTTTCTTCAGCACAAAGGAATAAAGCAAGAAAAAAAGGCACATACGGTTTTGTGGATGGGTCTTCACCCCAAGGTTTGAAACAGTCCTTAATAGACCTCTCAGCAGCTTCCAGCAAACTTGCAGCTCCTTCAGACAGGTGCAACCACCAAACTACTCCTCCCCCACACTCACCTATTGCTGCTTCCTGTCTCTTAAGGACTGCTTCTCATGGGTCTTAACCCTGTATGTGCTGGAATCCCTTATGGTCAGGGGTGGGGGCTCTTTCCCACCCGAATATCACTACAGAGCCCCCCAAATTCCGGGTCCCAAATATCGCTCTATTCAACACAGAGAGCACTGCGATTCAGTCCTCCTGATTTTAGCTATTTCCAGGAATTTCTCACCCGTCTTGGGTGACCCCCTGAACATTTCCCAACTTCCCTTAAAGAGACCACAACCCAAACACAGGAGATATATAGCGATTGTCCAGGACCCAACCTTGGCGTCCTGTACAATATATATATATATATATATATATATATATATATATATATATATATATATATATATATATATATTTATACTGGGGGTGGGGGAATAGGCAGATGAGGTGGGGGGTGGTTACATTCTGGAGTTCCTCTTTAAGCCAAATAAATTGCTTCGAATAAATTAAGTTACTGACGTATTTTCTTTCATGAATAAAATATAATCATAATATTAACTTTCTTTTCTGAACTTGTGAAGGAAAAGAGCCACAGGCTTTCACAATGGCAATCAACCTTATTACAGCTCCTATCTTATCAGTGCCGTTTCATGTGTTCCGTTGAAAGATTCTACAGATTAGAGAAAAAAAAATTAAACACATTTTTTTTTTTTCCTCTTGAGATGATAAAACTTCATGTTCAATCAAATGGGTACATTAAAAATGTTCTTGTCCCAGCCTTTAATGATAAGATTTACAAAAATTGCAACATGCAGGAGAGACTACAGAATAGTGAAACATCTCTAAATCTGGAATAACATTACAGACACAAGTGGCCCTTTTATAGAGTACTTGCAGGGTGTAAACCACAAAAAGTGCAATAAATCAAGAGAAACAAATGAAAAAATGCATACATACGGTTCATGCATACATAGAAAAAATGCATCAAAGCTCTAAGACAGTATCCACATTAGTGTAGTGCAAGAACACATGCAAAGTAATACACATAGCTGAGCCAGTTTGGACATGAGTAAAATCTACCTACAAGCATGTTTTTGGGGTGCAGGAGGAGCAGGGCTGTATTTTGGCCTAGGCCAACAAGGCCCAGGCCTAGGGTGGAACTTTGCTGGGGGGCAGCAAAAAAGCCACCCCCCTCTACCTGAGACTCTATTGGCCACTGGTTGCTATAGCTGCCTCTCTCATTCCCGCCTCTCTCTCACCCCCCCTCTCTCTCACACCTCCTCTCTCTCTCTCACCCCCCCCTCTCTCTCTCTCACCCTCCCCTCTCTCTCTCTCCCCCTCCCCTCTCTCTCTCTCTCACCCCCCTCTCTCTTTCTCTCACCCCCCTCTCTCTTTCTCTCACCCCTCCTCTCTCTCTCTCACCCCTCCTCTCTCTCTCACCCCTCCTCTCTCTCTCACCCCTCCTCTCTCTCTCATCCCCCCTCTCGCTCTCTCTCTCATCCACCCTCTCGCTCTCTCTCTCTCATCCACCCTCTCGCTCTCTCTCTCTCATCCCCCCTCACCCTCCCCCCATTCTCTCTCCCTCACCCACCCCCCCTATCGTGAGATCTCAGGGGTTCATTCTGGGACTTGTAGTCCTTCAATTTTGGAGGGAGCCACATCCGTTAAGAAAGGAGTGGGGCAAATTTACATAGGAAGGGGTGCCCAATTTTAGTCTTGCCTAGGGCAGCACAAAACCAAAATACACCACTGAGGAGGAGACCATTTAGTAAAATCTACCTACAAGCATGTTTTTGGGATGCAGGAGACCATTTAGGATGTTCGGTCTGCCTCCTATACATCATCATTGAGGCAAACTTTGACCCTGAACATCAGTCAGCAGACACATTCCAGGCCAATCAGCATACCTCCCTCCCACCTCCTATAAATAAGCAAGGGCAGCATCCATCTTAGATCATTTCTGTGTTACTGAGAGCAGGGAAAGTGCTGGTGCTGCTGCTGCTGTTATAGCTAGGGACAGTTCCCGGTCTTGTTAGCCAGTGTTCTTGGTACACTCCTGCTATAAGGACAGCACCCCAAAAAGCCCTTCCTAGGGCTGGTATTTGAGGTTTTTTTTTGGATATATATATATTGTCCCCAAAAGCCCTTTTGAGGGCTGGTATTTGTGTAATTTTTTTTGTTCTGCGATTATATATATATATATATATTATATTGTCCCCAAAAGCCCCTTTGAGGGCTGGTATTTGAGTATTTTTTAATATATATATATATGTAGCATGTCCAGAACCAGAAAAAAAGAACATATAGGTGTAAAAGGGGTTCCCACCATCCCTGCTCTACTGAAAAATTATCTTTTTTTCTGGTTCTGGACATGCTACAGAGCTGAAACTTCACAGGTACACTTTTTAGACCCCCTATACACTAAATCACACAAAAAAAAGTTCTTAAAAATTGTCATTTTTGATAGAGAGCCAATTATTGGAAAACTTAAAAAAAAAAAAAACTTAAAAAAAAAAATGTATTTGGATTTATTGTCTGGGGGGGTCTAAAAAGTGTACCTGTGAAGTTTCAGCTCTGTAGCATGTCCAGAACCAGAAAAAAAATAGAATTAGGGTAAGGGCTAGGGTTAGGGTTAGGGTTAGGGCTAGGGTTAGGGTCAGGGCTAAGGTTAGGGTTATTTTTAGTGCTTAGGGTTAGAGTTAGAGGGGTAGGGATAGGGCTAATAACTCTAACCCTAAGTATCTCACCGTAACCCTAACCCTAGCCCCTAACACTAAACCTAACCCTAACCCTCTAACCATAACCCTAACCCTCTAACCTTAACCCTAACCCTCTAAGCCTAGCCATAAAAATAACCCTAAACCTAACCCTAACCCTAGCCCTAACCCTAGCCCTAACCCTAATTCATAATTTTTTCTGGTTCCGGACATGCTACAGAGCTGAAACTTCACAGGTACACTTTTTAGACCCCCCAGATGCTAAATCCAAAGAAATGTTTTTTTTTTTTTTAATTTTTCCAATCATTGGCTCTCTATCAAAAAATTACAACTTTTAAGAACTTTTTTTTGTGTGATCCCTCTCCGGCATGCCACAGTCCAGGTGTTTGTCCCCTTGAAACAACTTTTCCATTACTATTGTGGCCAGAAAGAGTCCCTGTGGGTTTTAAAATTCGCCTGCCTATTAAAGTCTATGGCGGTTCGCAATGTTCGCCGGTTCGCGAACATTCGCCGATGTTCGCGTTCGCCGTTCGCGAACGGCGAATTTTATGTTCGCGACATCACTAGTGCTGATAGGCAGAAGTGTTAACCACTAAGCAACAAAGCAGCAAGCTATCCCCACTTCTTCTTCACCACACAATGTCCTAAGTCTTCTGGTTTAATGGAACCAATATGAGAGTTAGGAGTCTGTTGGAGAAACATTGAATTACAGGCTCAACCTCCGAGGGGGCACTCCCACAGCATTCTTTAAAAATGGTGTAATAATGTGGAGAGTAGTCCTGGGGTTACTGTGCCATTGCTGCTTTATGCATTATTAAAGTGGTATTAAACTCCAGTGGCGGCTGGTGAATTAAATTGTTGGGGGTGGGGGGCAGCAAACCCAACAACCACCCCCCCTCCCCCAGCAGGACGACCAGCTGGCAATCAAATCTACCACCCCCTCCCTCCTCTCGGTATGGACGGCTGCCTGCCTAGCCAGACGGCCAGCATCCTTACCTCCTCCTTCCCCGAGCGGCTGTGAGTCTCCTCCTCCCTCTTCCTGGCCAATGGCCAGTAAAATCGCTTCTCTTTTCAGCCAATCAGGAAAGGGGTCTCACGACCCGCCCCCTGATTGTCTGGGAGGAAAATCAGTGTGATCATAGCGAATATTAATTTGCTATTGTCATACAACTGGGTGGACTCAGGGCGCAGTGCTCTGTGCCCCGAATCCACCCTTTCTTGAAGCCTATTAGAGCCTCTGGCTCTAATCACGTGCTTAAAAAAAAAAAAAAAAATCCCCTATTGGAATCCATGCATCCCATGCCCTGCATGTAGATTAGGGGGCCGGACGCATGGATGGGGGGGCGACGCCTCTGCGCCCCCAATGGACGGGCCGCCACTGTTAAACTCAAAGGCAAACATTTATTATATTACAACTTACCAATTCTTAGATGTGATAACTGCATTCATTTTCTTTTCCTCTCTCCTTTAGTTTCACCTTGTCTTTCTATCCCTTATTTTCACCTGGTGATCTGTACAGTAAGTCTGTTGTTTTTAAACAGAACAAGCTCTTTTGCAGATATAGCGGTGAGAGGCATCAGACAAACCATTTACCACTGACAGTGGTGCTTGTAATGATCATTCCCATTATTGGTCTTCTATAGCCTAGTGCCCACTGATAGTTTTTGTCATTCAAACCATTGAATTAATTAAAAATATAAACGCAAGTTACTGACTAGGAGGAGAACTCCTAGGGGGTCTCAGGATAGAGAAGGATCTAGGTCCTAGTAGAAGACAGACTAAGCAATAGCATGCCAAGCTGCAGCAAGCAAAGCCAACAGAATATTAGCATGAATTAAAAAAAAAGGAATTTACTCCAGAAATAAAACGACAATCCTTCCACTTTATAAAACTCTTGTTCTGGTTACCAATCCTCAGGAAGGATGTGCTGGAGCTGGAGAGAGTCCAGAGAAGGGCAACAAAGTTATTATCGGGACTGGATGTGGAGGACATTAATTACGAGGAACGACTACAAGTGCTAAATTTATTCTCCCTGGTGAAGAGACGCTTGAGGAGAGATATGACAGCGATATACAAATATCTTAATGGTGATCTCAGGGTGAGTATGAAACTTTTCAGTCCCAGGGATTGTAAGATGACACGAGACTATTCAATAAGATTGGTGGAGAAGTGGTTTAACTTTAAGCTGCGTAGGGGGGTTTTCACTGTCAGGGCGGTAGGGATGTGGAACTCTCTTCCACAATCGGTGGTGTCAGCAGGAAGTATTGATAGTTTCAAAAGACTCTTGAATGGGCATCTTAGCAAACACAATATATGGGTATATGGGAAATTATTTTCTACACACATACCAACACAGGTTGAACTGGGTGGACTGTTGTCTTTATTCAACCTTACCTACTATGTAACTATACAACATAGCAGGCTGAACGGAATAAACTGGCAGCTTAGATTGGAGCCACTGTATCAACAATCCAATGTTAGTATAGCGATCTCCCCTGCTGTTCTATTGTGTTCTGACAGTGGGACGCCCCTCTACCAGAACACTTCGGTCAGGGCTCTCAGCAATTGGCTGAGAACGATAAACGGGAGCCGGTCGGCAGACCTTTTTAGGTCGTGCTCCTTCTGTCGGACCGGCTGCAGTACACACAGGCTGAATGTCTCACGGTTTCTATTAAACCAGTCGATGCCGCCCGACATTTGGCCTGTGTGTGCTTAAGCCTGTTGCCCATAGTTCAAAAGCCATGCAATTCATTGTGGCGAATCTGAACATAAAGACCGCAGATCTTGAACCCAAAAAACTTGCTTCAAACCCATGGTAGTAGCAAACTTAAACCTCATAACCTCATAACCTCATAACGTAATGTGTTGTAGTATATTTGTATTGTATTTTCGGACGACAACTGTACTGATTTAACGAAAATCGTACAATCTGGTATCGTATGAGAAACAATTTTGTGCTTGTACGATCGGATAATCTGCCTTGATTGGCTCTCAAAAGCTCTGTACTAACCATTCAATTATTGTACGATCGCTTCAAAAGCGGTATTTTTCGTCAGATTTTGGATCGTGGGTACGGGCTAGTGATCGACCGATGTCGTTTTTTTTGTGCCGATACCGGTATTTTGGTCATCGGTTATCGGTATCGGCCGATATTGCCCGATATTTTTGGACATTTTAAAAAAAATTTTTTCTTTTTTTTATTTGTCACAGGTACTGTTGAGGAGGGATCTGGGGGTCTAAAAAAACCCAAAAAAACCTCCTCTGCACTTAAAAGCATTCAAATAAGCCAAGTTTGGATGTTTTGAACGCTGTCATTTTTTTGAATCTGGCGCCGAATACCGGAAGTGATGTCATGACATCACTTCCGGGTTTTTACATAGTGACCCGCTCAGAGCCGAATGCGGCTTTGATCGGGTCTTCTCTTCGGCGGCCGTGGAGATAGGATGCCCGGGTCTCCCGTTGGGACTGGAGACCAAGGCGAGCCGCGGAAGGCGGTGGGGGGGGTGTCTCCTCCCGCTCCTTGTAATGACAGCCGAGCGGCTTCTCATCCGCATCGGTTGGCATTACAAGACTGAAGACCGTCGGCTATGGACACCGGTACTGGGGTGATGCCTCTAGCTGCAGGCATCACTCCGGTACAGCACTTTCCGAAATATCGGCAATATCGGTAACCTCAGGGAACGATTCCGATATATCGGGGAAAGTGCATATCGGCCCTCCGATATATCGGCTTTGCCGATAATCGGTCGATCGGTCGATCCCTAGTATGGGCCATTAGGGTTTACATACAATATAAGGCTTTGTGAGTGAAATCACTCAATTAACAGCATACCCCTGGTCATCAAATTGTTAACAAAAGCCAGGATTTCAGCAAGATAAAATTCAATGCAAGCTACTGAATTGCAAACAAATAGTAAAAAAAAACAGTAAACAAGTTAGTGATAGAATGAGGAATTTCACACATTTTTAATGCGTTAACAATGAGCAAGGCTAGATATTTATAGCTAACATCTGTTTATATTATTTCTCTTCTGTTTACCCAGAGTCATGTTTGTCACTGAATTTTAGATGTCCCCATTTCCATCTTATATATTATTCACAACTGCGTGTATATCTCTAACACGTCTGTTAAAGAATTGTTATAATTGTTGGTGGGCAATGTACCTAATGAATTGTGAAATAACTAACACGCTAATCAAACCTGAACATGTATGTGATAAGCAACCGCTCTCTTGTATCTAAATTAGAATTAGAATTGACTCAATTATAGTGGAAGTCAAGACAAGGGGTCAGGGTTGATCTGACCTGTAGAATAATGGATGTGCTATGATAATGTGGATGATGGAAGGAGCACATTGTCATAGAACAAGACTCATGTTAATTAATATTCATTTCAAATGTGAATGTGCTAAAATATTTCATGTCGTTACAGAGGGAGCCTTAAAGCAACATTTAAAATAATTAAAGGTAAAATTAAACCACATAACAATTTACGAAGAAAAAATGAAAGGGGCGCAACAGCCTTGTGCATTGGAAAATGTTTGATACCAAGGTATCGACCCCCAGTGGGTTTTTAGGCAGCGTTGTGAGTAGAAAAAAGTGAAGAGGTGTAATAAAAATATATACTTTATTAACAAATAACATACATGATAGATTAAAACCCCAAAATAGGGGAAACGTGAAAGCTCCAATTACATACAATGGCATTAATCTCAATGAATCTCATGACATAACATAACATCATGTAATGATGGTAAGCTGTGTTGACCCCAGATAGAGTACTGGGGGAACACACACCCCAACGCGTTTTGACCTACAAAGGGTCTTCCTCAGGGGGACTGTATTGTCTAGAGAAAACACATCATAATTTACAATATGTCTGCATAACAATACAATAATGTTCATACAGTTATACATTTAAACTTTACCATGAGAGTGAGATCTATTGAGAATCAAGGAGCAAATAAAATCGCTGTATCCTCTACATCAGGAAGGGCGCAGTGCCTCCCAATCCGGGCGGTTGAACAGGCGTGGGGGTCTACAAGGAGTCACCAGACCATACCAGCATTCAAGGGAACACGCAACACCTGATGAGGAGTTATAGAAGTTTATGATTAACTTTATTTAGAGATTTTATGACATAGTATTGGTCTTTTGTAGATTAAAATGGCCAGCATCTTTAAGAGAGACAGGGGAACATATAGGGCCAAGTAGGCTGGGGAAAAAAGAGTGTGGGAGAGGAGGAAAGTGGGTGAAAGAAATGAGGGGAAAGGGGGGAAAAATGAAAAGAAGAAGAAGGAAAAGATGACAAGGAAAGAAGGGGAGAAGGGAAAAAGAAGAAGAAAAGGTGAATGTGGAAAGAGGAAAAAGGAGAATGCACCAATGCAAACAATGAGGGAAGGACTAGATAACCATAAAACTATGGCATGAGGGGGAAGAGAAGGGGAACAGAAGGATAGAACGGAGGAAAAAGAAAAACATAAAAAGGAGCAGGGAAAACATGGGAATGGAAGGCTGGGCATGGGGAGGACTAGGGATATGGGGGGGGGGGAGGCCTTGTGCATTACCCAAGTGGTGTTTAAAAATAAGAAAGATAAAAGAGATATGCTCACAAACGAATCAGTAATAAAAGCATATCAACATCCACAATAGACACAAAGCAACCAGGTCACCAGGACTGTGTCCTACACCTCAGGGGACCCTACAGAGCTATCTGTAGGGACCCCTGGGGTGTTGGACACAGTCCTGATGATCTGGTTGCTTTGTGTCCATTGTGGATGTTGATATACTTTTATTACTGATTAGTTTGTGAGTAAATCTCTTTTATCTTGACTGCTGAGGCGCATAGGCCCAGAAACCAAGTTACCATAGTAACAAACACCCCCTTGCCCCCTCCCCATATAAAAACCCCACTTACCACAATTAAGTTGGAAAGGGCAAGGCCACAGCTTTTATTTAGTTTCCAATACCAAAACCAGTACATGTTTAGACCAGTGCCAGTCACAGTTGTACTGTGAGCACTCATAGTCATTAACAACTTAAATTCCAAAAAGGGGTAAGGGGGGAAGGGTCTGTCCTTACCATCAGTGCCTGACACACAACCTACCCCAAATTTACAAACAAGGGCATAACCCATTACCGGAACTTTAACTGCTGGCAAGGTCAAAAAGCTACGAAAGCTGTGACAGACCGAAAAACAGGGTAGGGGGGTTGGCAGCTCTTCACCACAATTCTTCTTAAAAGACCTAAAATTCCCTGGGTAAGGTCTTCTTACTGAGCTCAGGCCCAGTCCCATGCCCAAGGCTCCGTCCAATCCACTCGTCCCATTTAGCCTCCTGCTTGATCCGAGCTCTTGGCCATGCCCCCATTAGTCAAGGCTCTCTTTAAAGGGATCAAGAGGCCTTTGTTCTTATTAATAAACACCACTTGGGTAATGCGCAAGGCTGGTGCGCCCTCTATTTACTTTTTTCTGCAGTGTTACCATTGGGTGTTCCCCGACCCTTGGAGGGCAGTAAGGTCTGAACATTCACCCAGAGCCTTAGATATCCTTGATAACATCCACCGCCTTCACATCACCTTTTGAGCGCAGAAGTGTGTTTTTTGTTTGTACATAAAATTTCCCCCCAGTCTTAGCTGATGCAGAATATAATGCTCAGTTTCCTGGTGGTTTATGAAATACTGAAAAATACCACAGTCTTCCTCCCCTCTGCTTCCAGTTGTGATAAGTTGTACCCCAAAGCTGCTCTTTTTGCCAGTTTCTGACCTGTTGTGTTATTGCCACTCTTGATGATGTCACCGTGTACAGATCAGGACCTGTGGCCCCAGCTGGTGTGGCTCTAGTTGGCTTCATTGGCTTCAGCTTGATAATACCACAGCCAATGCATTAGCCATATGGTTGCCATAGATTTCTATGTTTTCAAAAGTTATCCAACCTACCTAGATAGCAGTGTTAATTTTGGCAGCAAATTTCAATGTAGTTTTAGTCTTAGTCTTAGGACTAAAATGGCATTTTAGTTTTAGTCCCATTTTAGTCTTCTGCAAGTGTTTTAGTTTTAGTCGTATTTAGTCGACTAAAACTCCAGTATATTTTAGTCGACTAAATGCCCTACATTTTAGTCGACTAAAACTCATTTTAGTCATCTATAATCAAATGGGTGTAGTTCAATTGTAATTTGTAATGCATTATTTAAGCATTTCTCTACAATTTCCAAACTCATTATATACTACTGCTGGTCCTGGAGTGAAAAATCTAATATGTTATTTATGGTTAATTTTGGCAGCAAATTTCCATTTAGTACTAGTTAATAGTCTTTTGACTAAAATGCCATTTTAGTTTTAGTCGTATTTTAGTCTTAAGACTAAAATGCCCTTTTAGTTTTAGTCGTATTTTAGTCTTAAGACTAAAATGCCATTTTAGTTTTAGTCGTATTTTAGTCATCTGAATTATGTTAGTCGACGAAAACGTTTTAGTCGGTTTTAGTCGACGAAATTAACACTGCTAGATAGAGTGGAAGGTCAGAAGAACAGATTGTTTGACAATTTTATTTTTTACTATTCTCTCTTTATTAATTTGATATTTTATCACATACAGCATAAACAACAATAATAAATACCACCACATAAAAAACATGCACCTTTACATATCAATCCTTTATTCCATTCCTATTTAGACATTTCAAACATATCTAATCACCCCCCCCCCCCCCACACCCAAAAATAAAATAAAAATTACACAATCCATTACTGCTCTACCTAATTGATCCACTGTTTTTTTTTTTTTTGCCAATACTCCCTTTCCATCTTTTCTATGTTTGACAATTCTAATGTCCTCTATCAGGCAGATCCTCAGCAACCTTTCTCCCACTATAGGCAGGCTTAATGACTTCCAGTGCTTTAGGATGAGGCTTTTAACCACACTCAGTAAATTAAGTCTTTTTTTTTTTTTTTGTATTTTTAGACTAAGATTTTGGTTTTACCAAGCAGAACAACTCATGGGTCAAAAGAGAACGAGATGGATGTGATCTTGTCCACCAGTTCAAGAGTTTGCCAGTATGTAGAAATTAAGCAACCAATACCACCATAAGTGGAACAGTGCCCTCACTTCTTTATTATATCTCCAGCATAAAGGAGACACCTACTGATCCCATTTATTTAAGCGCACCAGGATATTATACCACATGGTCAGCTATTTATAATTAATCTCTGCAGTAGAAGGATTTGTCAAAAATGAATGAGCTAGCTTCAATACCTTGTTTGTTTCATCTGGGGAAAAAATATTTTCTAATTCTCCCTCCAATTTATCTATGCTTGTTAAAGGTATAGTATAGTCAAGAGAAAGTAGAAGTTTAAACAGATTTGAGATACAATGGGTAGGACAGGTGGCATTAAACAAATAGCCTTTCTATTAAATATATAGCATACGTCCTTTATAGAGTGCATTGGTTTTTGGTGGATTCTAATTAAGTCAGAAGCCTAATTCCATATCCAGAAATACAGTGGGGAAACCCCAATTTTGTTCTACATTTTTGTAGGCTAAGAATAAAAGTACTCTTCATCATATGAAATAGGTTCAGTGCATCATCTGTTTTCCTGTGATGGAATGCACTCTCGTCTATCCCTGGGATAAATTGAAGGTTAGCAGTCAGAGACATGAAAGGCGAGGTTGTTACCCATGTGTAAGTTTGTCACCCAAAAAAAATTGTTCTTGGACTATGAAGCCCTTCTGTATTTCACAATGAGAACTGCTAACTGATAACCGTCAGAAGAGGAAGAATGCAACAGGGTTGATTTACTAAAACTGGAGCACTCCGAATCTGGTGCAGCTGTGCATAGTAGCCAATCAGCTTCTAACTTCAGCTTGTTCAGTTAAGCTTTAACAAAAAACCTGGGAGCTGATTGGTTTTCTCTGCCAAGCTCCATCAGATTTTGCACTCTGCAGTTTTCGTAAATCAACCCCATAGGAAGGCATTAATTTACTCTTACCAAACAGATATAACTAAACAATTTGTCAGGTATATATTTACATGTTTACATTGCTCAATTATGTTACATGGTAAAAGTCAGCAGCTACAAATACTGTAAAAAAGGACACCTACCTGTCTAAGGATCCAGCACCATCCTCACTCAAACTGCTTCTTGACTGGTCTTTGAGTCCCCAGCAACGGCATATTTAGTGTGGAAAACCGGCTGTCACTCATTGGGGCTTCACATCCGGCTTCTCACTGCATATGCGCAAGCTACACTGCACTTTGTGAATGATCCCACAGCCTCATGGGACCTGTGACATGTTCCAGAAGGGTGCGGGCATGGAGGGGGGCTGACCTTTTGCTCAGATTACCTAGGGGATCAGGGCAGAAGTGGGAGTGGGTATCTGTCAAAGCCAGGTACCCGTTGCCCAAAATAAAATTTAAATTGCCAAAAGTTGAAAGTCAATCTCACTATGAAGAAATTGAGAACTTCCTCTAGCCTTCATTTTCAAGACGTTCAAATTGGCAGAATAAAGAAAAGAGCAACACAGAAGTACTCCTCAAGAACATTGCATGCTCTTTAACTCTCTTCTCTCCGTACCTTGTGACCAGGCTATAAATCTCTGTAACACTGGTCTGCTCCTGATTGCTATGGAAGATGAACCGCTAGGGAGGGAGCCAGAACATTGGTCCCCTTGCTACCGGAAGAGTACCTGTCACCTTACCAGGTATCATGCCTAACAACTGGTTGCTTGTAGCTTGTTCCTTTGATTGGTTACCCATAGCAACTACACTCCTCCACTTGTGTCCTAGAGAGTTAACCCTCTTGTATTAGTGTTAATAGTGCAAACATTTACCCAAGTTCCTTTGAAATATGCCAGAACCAACATGCACCCCTTTGAATAACCTAAAAACAGGCTCAAAACGGTTAATGCAACTACGGTACAAAAGCAGCATGAAATTATGAAACAAATAATGTCCTGTCCCTAATCCTAACTAAGACAGCATACTGGTCCAGGCATACCTCTTTGAGGTGAGAGTCCATGATGACAATGTTCGTGGCTTGGATTCTGTCCACGATCCCTAGTTTCTTTGAAGCCACACTTGCACTCATGGGTGAATCTACGATGCACCTATACCTATATCACCAGAGAGCCCTTAATTTTAGCAAAAAAACAAAGAGGAGAAGCGCTCTAAGTGCAGACAGTTTATTAATACATGTGAGGCAATGTGTGTGGTAACTCACAAGACATGAATGAAGGTCAAGCTGTGTAACATCATTAGATCTTTAAGACATCCTCTGGGGGGAGGGGGTTGTGACATCCACTCCAAAGCGCCGTCCGTGGCTGAGTCAATGTTAATGGGAGGAGAGCAAGCCAGATGCCTCCCGCCTCGGTCCACGATAAGCGGTCAGATGGAGGTGACCGGCGGCTGCAAGGTTCCGTAGATGGATGGACGCTCTCCCGTCACCAGGGGTGGTGTGTTCAAACAGCAAAAGAACGGCAGGCACGACGCGTTTCTGAGCATGCGCGGGGTCAGTGTACCCGGCGCGCTCTTTCTTCAGGTCCCCTCCCCCCAGAGGATGTCTTAAAGATCTAATGATGTTACACAGCTTGACCTTCATTCATGTCTTGTGAGTTACCACACACATTGCCTCACATGTATTAATAAACTGTCTGCACTTAGAGCGCTTCTCCTCTTTGTTTTTTTGCTTAAACAGAATCTCCTCTTGGTCTGTGGAAGAGCGGCTCAGTGCATATGGACTACCCCTTTCTGACTACACGTTGATCCCATACTATACAGTAATTTTATTTTATCAGTTTCATTTACTGCTCAGCCTTTGTTAGCCTTTTTTGTCCCTTTCCCCCCCCTCCTTGTTTTGTAATTGATTTATCATACACATCCCCTGTGTTGGAGGTTTTTAGCGCTCTGGTCATACATATGCAACTTAATTTTAGCTGTCCCCCTTCTTATACAACAGGTGGGCCCGCCAAATCTGAGCCCAGTAACTGAGCCAAATATATTTAACCTTTTACCCAGCCTGGGTTGGCAGCAGACACATTTACGCACACATTTCCAACCTGCCCACAAGCTTCTGTAGTACTAGCAGCATTTTTTAACTCTGTGTATGTGCACACATTGGAAAACCAGTAAGTACTCCAGAGAGAGGCAATTGCTAGGTGTCCCTTGAAATTATGGGTGGTTTGTGATTCCATAAAAGGGTGAGGCTAGAATCTTGATGGGACTATCCTCTAAACAGTGGTGTCCCTAGTATAAATTAATTTTTTTTGCTAACAATGACAATATCAACAAATCGTGATACATTGGTCTGATGGTCAGTGGGAAGAATGCCCCTTGCAGTTGTGGTCATTGGAAAAAATGACCCCCTTACAGATAGCTAAAAAGAGCAATGGTTTCAGTAGGAACTTATCTGAGAGGCAGAAATTGCTCATTGTCCAAGGAACCCTTAGCAACCTCTGGAGGAACCTTAGGGTTCCATGGAACCCTGGTTGAAAAACCCTGGTCTAAAGCATAATGAATGCTAATCTGGCCTAAAGGTCCTATTTCTGTATTCTGAAGTCTGCATTTTGTCATTTTTGTGACTTATTAAACTATGTTAAACTTCCAAAATTGTCTACCCCACAAAGAGTAAAGGATTCTGAACTAGAGTTTAAAATGCTAGCCCACTGAGCCATCTGGAGGTTTCTAAACAACCTCTATGGGTAAGGGGGGGGGGGGGGTTGCAATCAATTATTTTAAAATTTACTTTTGGGGACATTAACGTGTGAATTCACCAAAACATAGGAAAAGAGGTAGGAATATCATGTTAAATATATTTATGTGCCACGTTGGATCCAAAGGAAGTCTAGACCAGGTTTGGAGCTTAGGTGTGCGTAGCCTATTGAATTAGGGTGTGCACCCCAAAGCGCAAATACACATGCATGTTGTGCCTACATCAATATGGCCCTGGTACATTACTCTCCCTACTGGCACAGTGAAAGAGAAGTGCATAGGCACTTCTCTTATGGCAGAGCAGGTAAGAGGAAGATATTTCCCATCTCCTCACTGGCAAACAGAGCGATAATGCTAATGTGCACTAGGTGATTAGGGTGTGCCCAGGCACATCCGGAACACACTGTGCGCACGCCTATGGTTTGGAGATAGTTCTTACGTTTGAGTATCACAAAATTAGGGGCAAATGTTCTTCAAATGTAAGCATCCTGTTGTGTTCTATGGCTGCACTTCTCCATACTGTATGCCATTGCCTTGGTCCCTCTTGGGAGTATTAATGGATATGATCACATTATTGACACCCACTACTACAGGCATTGTTGCTGCAAGTCTGATTTGAACCTTCAGCTGCACACATTAACACATTATAGAGTCATATTTTATGTAATTACATCACTCTGAAGGAGTAAAGGAAATAACTAATCTTTATTTCCAAATATTTTTAAAGGGTATATAAGAGGATTTAGCAATGTGAAATGACTTATGGTAATTACAAGAGATATATGCCTCTGCTTTGCTTCTTGTAAGCTGCCTCTGTTTAGTTTTTCCTTTCTATTATGTAAAAAAAATATTTTCCCATTTTAATCTGTTTGGATATTCAGGTTCTTTGGGCTGCTTTAATGGCCAAGTAAAAGCGAGACTGCAGGCACATTAGGTACTAATAAGCCAAAAAGATAAATATTTGGCTCTGGGATGCTCGCGAACAAAAAACCACGGACAGCTGGCACCCCGATCATTTGTTACAATTAAGCTTTTTTACTCCAGCCGCTTATTTCATTCCTCTGTAAATAACAATAGCGTGAAATGGTATTTTTTTTTTTTAATCATTTTTTTTTTTACTTTGTATAGGAAACTTAGAATGGAAACAATCTCTGGTTGAATAAAAAATGACTTTGCAATGCATGGGTTTCCCATTAGAAAACGTGATTAGATTCTTACTTTCAATCTGAAAACTGCAAATAATATACGCTGTTTGATCTGCTAACTAATACTAGTAAACAGCTGCTGTTTAATGTCCTTTGGGAAGCTGATGCAAACGGCTTTTGGGCTTGAATTATTAGGAATTAGGTTGTGCAAAGTCTTTTAACCCATAAAAAGCAGACTTCTGTTAACCATAGCCAGGATGGAAAAAAAAAATGATAGTCAAATGAAAGCACAAAAAGAGATCAGCCCATCAGAATTACCTTCTGCCTTAAAGTATTAGCCAACTGGTACCAAAAAACCAATGGTTTTTCTATTTGCTAAACAGCTTGATTACCTTATGAGGTCCTCAAACTGTGGTTTATTGATAACAGTTGGCTAATGATTTAAAAAGGCTAGAGGTAGTCCTGTTTGTTGTGTAGGCTGATGAAAGGAAATTCTTATCCCCAAAATGCGTTTGTCTTGACTAGGGATGCACCGAAATGAAATTCTTGGCCGAAGCCGAAGCCGAATAATAATGAAATGTTTGGCCGAAGGCCGAAGGCCAAATACCGAACGCGGTGTTTCGCATTTTTTCCATTTATTTTGCCAATTTTTTGTCCTCTCTCTTGTCCTCTCGTGTCTCTCTCTCTCTTGTCCTCTCACTCTCTCTCTCTTGTCCTCTCATGTCTCTCTCTCTCTTGTCCTCTCATGTCTCTCTCTCTCTCTCTTGTCCTCTCATGTCTCTCTCTCTCTTGTCCTCTCATGTCTCTCTCTCTAAATGTTACTGTAGGGAATGGGATTCAGTGCACACTGCAGCCTTGTACCATAGGGTTAATGTTAGTGACACTGTAGGGATTGGGAAGGATGCTGGGAATGGAAATCAGGAAGCATGCAGGCAGCCTTGTAAATTTTAATTGCAGATACAGGGCACTGGGCAGGTCAGGGTTAATGTGGTAACATCAATTACTCAGTGACAGTCAGTCAGTGTCAGTGTGGACTCGATCAGATTATACAGTGACAGACAGTCTCTCATAGTGGTGGTAGTAGGAGGCTGGAGGTGGACTAGTAGGAGCCTGGAAAGGAGCACAGCCGCATACATACATTACTCACTCGTGCACTGCAGCCCGCCCCACACATTCAGTGAGTCTTACTCTCCTCCCTAGTTTTTTCAATGGCACATTCAGGAAGCCAATCACGCCGTGAGTAGCGGCACAGCGGAACCAATCAGGTGTGCAGGCACGCGTGATTGGTTCGCTGTGCAGCTAATCACGGCGTGATTGGCTTCCTGAATGTGCCATTGAAAAAACTAGGGAGGAGAGTAAGACTCACTGAATGTGTGGGGCGGGCTGCAGTGCACGAGTGAGTAATGTATGTATGCTCACCGCTGAAGTGTCCCGGCTTCCCCTGCCTAACACGGAAGTCTGTGAGTCCTCCTGTCCTCCTCCGAGTCCCTTCCCCCTGTAAATATCGTGACCTCGGCGATATGAATATCGCCTACGGCCACAGAACGATAGTCGATATCATATCGACTATCGTTCAGCCCTATTGTTCGGCACAAAATTATTCGGCCTTTTGACTTATTCGGCCGAACACCGAAAGTGCTATCTTTTCTATTTTCGGCCGAATAATGTTCGGCCGCCGAATATTCGGTGCATCCCTAGTCTTGACGTATCCTGAAGGGACAAGGTTTGGATTGCTGATGTTGCCAACGATGTGTTGCTGGTTCTCTCTCCCCCTCCACAATAGTACTCCATCTTCCAGGTGGCAGTATGCTTTCTTGATTGGTTGGCTAATGAAGGAGAATTCTCATCCCCGAAATGTGTTCCTATTGACTCACTGATGTATATTCCGAATTGGCAGAGCTTGGATCGCTGATGTTGCCAGTGATATGCCACTGGCCCTCTCTTCCATGTCGCAATAGAATTCCATCTCCCATACAGGGGAGGGGGGGGCTTTCCCGATGGGTAGGCTAATAAAGGTAAATTCTCATCTCTGAAATGCATTTATCATGTCTCACCTACATATCCTGAAGGAGTAGGGCTTGAAGGGGTGGTGGTAAACACTGATGTGATAGTGTTCCATCCCTACGCCAAAAGTGATCTTTCCTTGCCTGTGGCTAGAGCAGGACGTCTATATTGCTTCCTGGCTTTTCTTTTACATTTTTCCAGGTTTTTTTCCTTTCTGGATGTATATGACTTGTTTTTATTCAAGGTGTATCTTGCTTAATATGCTATGGAGTGCTTTGTGCTAATCTCTTTTTCTGCTTGCTATTCATAGTTAATTCTGGAGCTTCTTATTTAGAGCTGGTGCATGGTTCTTTCTTCAAAGTTTAAGTTCACCAAAGTTTCTCCAGGTCTCCAAAGTTGATCACCGTTTACACACAGGACTACCTCTGACTTACAGTGCCTTGCGAAAGTATTTGGCCCCCTTGAACTTTGCGACCTTTTGCCACATTTCAGGCTTCAAACATAAAGATATAAAACTGTAATTTTTGTGAAGAATCAACAACAAGTGGGACACAATCATGAAGTGGAACGAAATTTATTGGATATTTCAAATTTTTTTAACAAATAAAAAATTGAAAAATTGGGCGTGCAAAATTATTAAGCCCCCTTAAATTAATACTTTGCAGCGCCACCTTTTGCTGCGATTACAGCTGTAAGTCGCTTGGGGTATGTCTCTATCAGTTTTGCACATCGAGAGACTGAAATTTTTGCCCATTCCTCCTTGCAAAACAGCTCGAGCTCACTGAGGTTGGATGGAGAGCGTTTGTGAACAGCAGTTTTCAGTTCTTTCCACAGATTCTAGATTGGATTCAGGTCTGGACTTTGACTTAGCCATTCTAACACCTGGATATGTTTATTTGTGAACCATTCCATTGAAGATTTTGCTTTATGTTTTGGATCATTGTCTTGTTGGAAGACAAATCTCCGTCCCAGTCTCAGGTCTTTTGTAGACTCCATCAGGTTTTCTTCCAGAATGGTCCTGTATTTGGCTCCATCCCTCTTCTTATCAATTTTAACCATCTTCCCTGTCCCTGCTGAAGAAAAGCAGGCCCAAACCATGATGCTGCCACCACCATGTTTGACAGTGGGGATGGTGTGTTCAGGGTGATGAGATGTATTGCTTTTACGCCAAACATAACGTTTTGCATTGTTGCCAAAAAGTTCGATTTTGGTTTCATCTGACCAGAGTACCTTCTTCCACATGTTTGTCTCTCAGGTGGCTTGTGGCAAACTTTAAACAACACTTTTTATGGATATCTTTAAGAAATGGCTTTCTTCTTGCCACTCTTCCATAAAGGCCAGATTTGTGCAGTAAATGACTGATTGTTGTCCTATGGACAGAGTCTCCCACCTCAGCTGTAGATCTCTGCAGTTCATCCAGAGTGATCATGGGCCTCTTGGCTGCATCTCTGATCAGTCTTCTCCTTGTATGAGCTGAAAGTTTAGAGGGAAGGCCAGGTCTTCGTAGATTTGCAGTGGTCTGATACTCCTTCCATTTCAATATTATCACTTGCACAGTGCTCCTTGGGATTTTTAAAGCTTGGGAAATCTTTTTGTATCCAAATCCGGATTTAAACTTCTCCACAACAGTATCTCGGACCTGCCTGGTGTGTTCCTTGTTCTTCATGATGCTCTCTGTGCTTTAAACGGACCTCTGAGACCATCACAGTGCAGGTGCATTTATAAGGAGACTTGATTACACACAGGTGGATTCTATTTATCATCATTAGTCATTTAGGTCAACATTGGATCATTCAGAGATCCTCACTGAACTTCTGGAGAGAGTTTGCTGCACTAAAAGTAAAGGGGCTGAATAATTTTGCACGCCCAATTTTTCAGTTTTTTATTTGTTAACAAAGTATAGCTAGAGGTTACTGCTATTTGCCAATTTCAAGAAAGAGATTTCTTTTAATCAAATTGCCCATCTGTTTATGATCAAACCCCATACCATACCCATATTTTTACTTTCAATGATGATGGTAAACAGGATAAATAGAGGGGGGTGAATCTCCCTAAGTGGGGCACAGATAACAATAAAAACTGACAGGAGTTAAAATCCCACTCCACTCCACTCCGTCCAAAACTAAAAAAAAAAAGCTTTGCCTTTAGTTACACTTTAAATCAACATATATTATGCAATCAGTATAAGTACCTGCAATACCCTGTCAGGCAGCACTCAAACTAAGGCAGGGAGTTATTCTGAGAGCCAATAGGGTGTGCTGCATGCAAATGTATCTACAAGGAGCATGCTGATAGGATGAAAGAGCAGGGATAACAGATACACAATCTTATTAGACTGCTTCAGGTTTTGCACTACCCAGTCAGAAAGCTGGGGTGGAGAAAGCACCCCGCCGTGTTTCTTTACTGTAAGCAGCATGATCCACCTGGCTGTGTTGTGTGGCATGTCTCTCTAAATCTTAGAACTGAATGGACAGAAATATAAATCCTTTGGCAAATAGAAGAGCTCTCTTTACAACACAGCACAATGGCATCCAGCCCTCATGTCCACAATTAAAGTGGTTGTAAAGGCACAAGGTTTTTTACCTTCATGCATTCATGTTGCCCACCTAATACTTATCTGAGCCCTCTCTTAATCCAGCGATGACCACAAGCGCCTTGCCTCTCAGGGGACTCACACTCCTGATTGTCTTTTGGCACTGCCATTGGCTCCCACTGCTGTCAATCAAAGCCAGTGAGCCAATCAGGAGACAGAGGGGTCTGGCCCGAGCCGCAGCTCCATGTGTGAATGGACGCACAGAGCCGCAGGTCCGGAGGGTGCCTGCTTGGGTGCCCTCAGAGCAAACTGCTTGCTGTTGGGGGCACCTGGCAGGAGGGAGGTGCCAGTACCACTGGCATGTGACCCAAGAAGAGGAGGATCCAGGCTGCTCTGCATTGCACAGAGCAGGTAAGTATAACATGTTTGTTATTTAAAAAAAAAACAAGGTTTTATTATCGCTTTAATGCCTTGCATTGTATTTCCAACTAGGAAACAACGCATAAGATTTTTCATAATTGGTACTTAATCACTTAGGGGGCACTTTAAATTATTTTATTTTTTTTCTTATTTATTTTACATTTTATTTACCTTTTATTTATTTTTACACTGCCCCTTTAAAAAAATGTTTTTTTTAATCACTTTTATTCCTATTACATGGAATGTAAACATCCCTTGTAACAGAAATAAGCATGACAGGTCCTCTTTAATGTGAGATCTGGGGTCAAAAAGACCTCACATCTCACATCTACACTTAAAAGCAAAAAAAAAAACAAAAGGGGCCCTTTGAGGCCGTTGACATCGCTGTAATCCTCCGAAGCAATAGAGTCGAGTGGGGGCCATCTTGCCCTCACTTGACTTCCTGCCTAGACTAGAACGAACCAGATAATTTTCCCCGCTTCCGACGGCTCGGGCAAGCGGGGAAAATGGCCGGGAAGTGGCAGGAGGGGGGTGGGCACCTCTCCCACCGCCCATAAAAGTGATCCTACAGTGAATCTGTCACTGGGACCACTTTTATGGGATAGAGGACCGCCGACTGTGTAGAAAAATACCGGGGTTATGGCAGCTATCTGCTGCCATAACTCTGGTACTTAGCGTCAAAGTACTGACGTAAATACATGGTGGGCGGTCTGGAATTGGTTAACTCCCAACTTACTGGAGACAGTGTAGTCATTATGCTTCTTAATTTCATATCTGGTGAAGCTGTCCCACCATGGGAAATTCTGGACCTTCATTTCTTCTGTCACTGAATTTATTTTCTCTGTCACTCCTCAGACGGTCTTACTCAGCATGGACTCTCACCTCTTGCCTACTAGTCTTAATACCTTAAAGACATGTAGCACTGTCCCCATAGGGCTTGCGGTATGATGACTTCCTCTGATTACCAGCAAGCAGTCACTTAAGGTACATTTCACACATTCACCCTTACTCCCAATGGCTCGATGCTCAATAAACAGTCCAGGGGTATTGGATTTTACTATTTATTGTGGAACTTGGATGGGAGAAGGGAGTAGTGGGATACTCCAACTGAAACTATGTACATTGGATAAGGACAACTCTCACTTGACCTCACCAGGTTGCTTGTGGAAGCAGCCACACTGCTTAAACCATACCGCCACATGAATGGAAAGGGTTAAGTCTTCTTGCTCTTTCTCCAGCAATAGACTTGGTGAACTACATTATCTTCAGGACACACTCTAGCATCTCCTTTACTGACACCCATCCACTGGCTCTTCTAGCTGCAGGGGTGGCCCCCCTCAGGTCAGGCCCCTTGAGACAGATCTGTACTCACTGTATGCAAAATCAGATACTCCGGTGTCTTCTCTTCCAGTCAGCTCTGCAGGACCTCTAGGTTCAGTTCCTCTCTAGCTCTCTCTAGGCCCTCAGGTTGACTACCTAAGGCCGCATGACACCTCTACAGAGGAGGACTCCAGACGGAAGACCCCGAGCACATGTGCTCTAGGATTTTATACAGTATCCCAGCATGCACCGAGGCACTTTCCTCTGTCAAATCACCAGGGCTGTATTAAACACCTGTGCACTCATTCGTCAGGTTTCCTCCCACTGTCCAGACAGACTGAGTTGCACTTGAACACATTGAGCAGACCTCACTAGCAGATCCTGCTCTCTGGTAGGCAGAGAATAAGTATAGATTTACCTGCAATCCCTCTGGTAAGCATACAGGATTCAAAACTATACTCTCTGTCTAGCACCTACCTAGGAGGGTGCTACAGACACATATTTTCATAGCCATTCTTTTAGCCAAAGCCAGGAAATGGAAATGCGCCCACTCCCCTACAGTAGAAGAAGTAGTTTGCATATTTAATGATAATTGCCTTCTTGAATATGCTTTTACCAAGGCACATTTACAGCTGCAAACCTTCTCCTATAAATAGTGACCCTGGCTTCTCCATCCAGAAGACCCTGGCGAACTTAAATAATGTATATATCCAGGTATTAAATTTACATTGTGAACTAAAAATGTTACATAAATAGTGTTCATTATTCTGTACATCTCTTACTCCAAAGATGTATGCACTCAGGGAAGAAATCCCAGCCTGAGAACTCATTCTGGGTCAGTAGCTCACCAAGGGTTAATGGAAAGATAAGGATGATGGAATCTGGATCTTGGACCTTTAAAGGAAATTTCTCATGTGTTCACCTATGTAAGACTTTGCTTTCTAATCTGTACATAGGGCTAGACGTATCTTGGAGAGACATACTGTATATTTCCCACCAACAATGTGCCCATGTAGGTTTATCTGAATTTGAAATTCACATGAAAGGTGCAGCCATTTCTTGTTTGTAAAATCAATCAAAGGCAGCGCTAACAGGTATGTAAATGTATATAGTGTGATTATACATAAATCAATCCGGTGTATGATATAATCAAAAAAATATATACAAAATAAGTGCATAATGTGATCAATACATACAAAATTCATATAGTTAAGCTGCATAAATAAAGTGCAATCATAAATTGTCCATAGTGCAACCATATGCAGTAGTGCAAAAATATTAAATTAAAGTGCAGTCTAAGATGGTTCCATAAAATAGAACTAAGGTGCTGGAAAGGTGCTCAAGTGATCCAATAAGTGCCGAAGTGCTCTCAAGAAGAAACCCCCTATGGGGATGCACTCACCAAATCAAGGATAAAAATGAGCCTTAAGCTGGGACAATATCCTCTGGACGGGTGGATGGATCCAGCACAGCCTCTAAGGATATCTCTATAATGGCTCCTCTCTACTCTCTCCACGACCATGTATCAAAAGAAGAAGAAGGAGCCAAACATAGTGAAGCCCATAGTGTTTTTATTTCATAAATAGAAGAGTAATACTCACAAATGTAGAGTTATAATCAGCATTCGTTTTGAGCAATCACTGTTAGTCGTCCCACTTCCGCGTACGCTGCCGGCGTGCGTTCCACGGTGGTTCCAGGAAGTGACGTAGTGTAATGCTCCTCTGCCCGGAAGTGCGTCAACGCGTTTCGCCCGCCTATTCTGGGCGTTATCAAAGACCTTCTTTTGATACATGGTCGTGGAGAGAGTAGAGAGGAGCCATTATAGAGATATTCTTAGAGGCTGTGCTGGATCCATCCATCCGTCCAGGGGATATTGTCCCAGCTTAAGGCTCATTTTTATCCTTGATTTGGTGAGTGTATCCTCATTTATGTATAATTACACTATATACATTTACATACCTGTTAGCACTGCCTTTGATTGATTTTAGTTTATTGTGGTCTTTTACCCAGTGAGTAGCAGCTTTAGGACACACACTTTTTATTTATATCTATTTTCATATTTTTCAGCGCGGGTTTTAATAATTTAGTTTTACACATTTCTCGTTTGTGACTTCAAGGGTGAGCATGGAGCAGGCTGCCTTTCCAACCAGCTACTTTCTGTGATCCTACACATGCTCATTTGCATTGCCCAGTCCAGCATCTCTTAACAGCAGTCATGATGATTAACTTATATGACCTTTTTTTGCACTAACTGTAGATCCTGCTTTGATTGATGTGGAGGATCTCTACTTAAGGCAACTGGCCCAAAATGTTGTATTAGTATTGAATCTGGGGGCAAATATGACCTTCCCCTGCATTTTTACTGATATTGGTGGCATGTGCTGGCAAGCAACTGATTGGAAAGTAGAACTTTAGTGAAAGAGCAAATTTACTACCCTGTTTCCCCGAAAGTAAGAAATCCCCTGAAAATAAGACCTACCTACAGTTTTGCCTCTCGCTGAAATATAAGGCATCCCCCCGAAAATAAGACCTCCCCAATAATAAGGCCTCCCCTGAACATAAGGTTTCCCCGATAATAAGGCCTCCCGAAGCTACCGTAACTCTGGACTCTGGACCGTAGCAGCTCACTGTTGGCCGCAGCGCAGCCAGAGCAGACAGGAAGTGCGAGGTCTCTTTTAAAAAGAGAGCCCGCGCTGCCGCCAGGACAAGCTGCCGCCTGCTGCTCGCTCTGCCCTGACGAAGTCTGACTGACTCACAATTAGACAGTGAGTCGCGTGGGGCAGGAGTTGGGCACATTGTGTGGACACACAGGGGTGAGTGAGATAGGGGGGAAATGTCTAATAAAGGGGTGGGGTGGATGTCTGGTGAAGGTGTCCACTGGCACAGGGGTGGGGGGAGTGGGATCGCTTAAAATGACACAGGAGGATCAGAGGGTGCAATCAAAATGACACAGGAGGATCAGAAGGGGGGGGGGGAATCAAAATGACACAGGAGGATGTAATTTGCTGGTTTGTGATGACAACTACTACCGTACCGTATACAGGTAATACATTTCCTTTTTTTTTGTTCAACAATAAATGTGTACCGTATTCTTCTTCATGGAAAAATAAGACATCCCCTGAAAATAAGACCTAGCGCATCTTTGGGAGCAAAAATTAATATAAGACACTGTCTTATTTTCGGGGAAACAGGGTATATACAGTGATTAACAGTGGTTACTGAGGAGCCTGACATGAAGAGGGCTGGGAACCTTTATCTTGGAAGGCAAACACAACCGGCTAGCCAGTTGGTGGTAGGGACAGATTTGTATGGGCTTTAGAGAATGTGCCATGCAAAATGTGGCATTGGACACTTCACTGGTGGGCATGGTAGAAGACGGGTGTTCCCGATAGACATAGTTCATTATCTTCCAGCATCAGCTTACTTTGTTACATGACCTCTCAAAGGAAAAGTTGTAAAAGAGGTTGGTGCTGGAAGACTTCCCTTTGGCAGACACTGTGATTTCAGGGGGCAGATAGCTATATGACATGCAGCATGTGTCACTAACTGGGGATCCTGCTCTGATGTCTTAATGGTGGATTATCTCCACTTACGGCAACCAGCTAAAAATTTCTTATTACTGTAGTAATGACTCAGGGGCAAATGCCTAATCCTCCTCCGAATCTGACAATATGCTTATAATGCCCCTTATAATATCTCTTTGCTCTGCTTACGCAAATCTATGTTTACGAACACTAGCTTATCAAATGAACTCCGCAAGACACTATATGCAGCCAAGGGCACAAAGGCTTTGCATATATCTGTTGTTCAGGGGAAATGTAATCAGCTCAACGTTACTGCAAATTGTGATATGTGTAGCAGAGTTTGAGGTGCTTTCTGAAGGCTGACAGCACCACTTTTCTAAAGAGTGACAATTATGCTGAGATAACATTCTTTTCTATAGACACATGCTGTTAGATTGATCAACAAGATTTCACTACAGTTACGCTTAAAAAGAAAAAAAAAAAAAACTCCAGCAAAAGCCATTTCTATATTTCCATCATGTCAGGTTCATTAACCTGCCATGCTGCTGTTTTTATGATATGAGCCTCAAGTAAAAGTCTTCTTTTTATTTACTGTTAAAGCTGGTTGCTGGTTATACAGTCATGCCAGATTGTGATACCCCATGAATCCTCATATCCTCACAAGCTGAAGTTAGAAGCTGATTGGCTACCATGCACAGCTTCACCCGATTATGTGCGCACGAGTTTTAGTAAATCTCCCCCATGTTGTCTATGTGCTGTCCCTTGTCATGGTCCCTGTCATATTTGCACATATAAAGAAGTATAGAAACTGATACGCCGTTCAGCTAAAATGATTTCAAATGCTTTAAGATGGCAACCAAAACCATAAAGATGTGAAAGAAAACAAAAAACTACAATTTGAATGGATCAAAAACAGCCAAAATGGCAAAGACTCAGCCAATGATCAGCTCCAGGGTGATCAAAGAAAGTCTAAAGTTACCTTTGAGTACAGTAACAATTAGAAGACGCCTATGTGAAGCCAAGCTATCGGCAAGAAGCCCCCGCAAAGTCCCATTGTTGAAAAAACTGCTAAAGAGGTGACAATTTGCCAAAGAACACCTTGCCTGTCCTAAAGAGAAATGGTTTATCATTTTGTGGACTGATGAAAGCAAAATTGTTCTTTTTGGTTCTAGGGGGCGCAGACAGTATGTCAGACGACCCCGAAATACTCAATTCAAGCTACAGTACACTGTGAAGACAGTGAATCATGGTTGCGCAAGCATCATGATAAGGGGATGTTTCTCGCACTATGGTGTTGGGCCTATTTATTGCATACCAGGGATCATCGATCAGTTCGAATACATCAAAATACTTGAAGAGGTCATGTTGCTTTATGCCGAAGAGGAATTTTTTTTTTCAGCCCGTGGTGTGTGAAACACAAAAAAAAAGTGCACACACAAAACGTGAGAAAGCAAAAAAGTGTACACATGGACCTCCTCCAAGGAGGAAGGACCCTTACCCTGATCCCCCAGGTTGCAAGGCTCCTGACAGGGACCAAAGTACTCACTGGCCCATCTAGCCGAAACTAGGTGGACCCTGTTCTCTGGGAGGTCTGCCAAAACAGATCAACCTCAAGTACTAGGTGGGGCTCCCCTGAAGGGAGACCCCATGAGAGAGCGCAAACCAAGCCAGAAAGCCATGTCCACCCCCTCCCAAAACTTTCAGGACAGGCCCAAGGACCTACACCCTACCAATCATGAGTGAAAGTATACTCATGCAAAGTGACAAACGTGACAAACAAACAAAAAAAACGGGGGAAATAAAAGGGGATAAGTACAAAGTGCCATAGTGCAATACCACGGGAGGCCCTTTGGCCAGGAATCAAAAATTCCTCTGGTCCCAGCCAAAAGGCCTAACCATTGAGGCAGGTGTGAAAAAAGTGTATCATGGTGCAGTGACTTTGGTGCCAATAAACTCAAAGTGAACCCTATACACAGTGAGTATACAGCACCCCTGGACTGCCAGCCCATGGGCACATACACCACGGGCTTCTCTCGCAGTCCAACCTTCCACCAGATCAGTGCTTCTCCATTCTGCAGAAAGGTATCAGAACTTGGAGAGCTTAGGGAGAGCCTTGCCTACAACTGGGGACAAGCTTAGTGCACAAGGCCAGATTTAACCCAGGAAGAAAAAGGCCCTCCCATCGCCCCCACCGTTCCCACCTAATTAAATCAGGGAAATACTAACTGACCCCCCCAAACTGGCAAAGAGAGTCAGGGTTCTTTCCCTAACAACTGATAAGAACAGATACTACGCTTGATCTTAGCCAAAAGGCCGAAGAGGAAATGCCCTTGAAATGGCTGTTTCTACAAGGCAACGACCCCAAACACATCAGTAAGCGAGTAACATCTTAGTTCCAGACCAACAAGATTAACACTATGGAGTGGCCAGCCCAATCCCCAGACCTTAATCCAATAGAAAACTTGTGAGGGGGCATCAAAAATGCAGTTTCTGAGGTAAAACAAGAAATGCAGAGGAATTGTGGAATGTAGTGCAATCGTCCTGGGCTGGAATATCTGTTCACAGTTGGTCAATTCCATGCAACACAGATGTGAAGCAGTTCTCAGAAACAGTGGTTATACAACTAAATATTAGTTCAGTGATTCACAGGAAAGCTAAATCTTCAAGCATTTTTCAGTTTATACAGCAAATATTTGAGTTTTGTTTTTTTTTAAAAGCCTAATATTCTTTTTTTCTTTTTTCCCGCCCCACCGGGAGACCCGAGCACCCAGCCGGCACGTCTGCCGGCTGGATGGAGTCCCGATCAAAGCCGGAAAGCTGCTTTGATCGGGTCTCCGATGACGTAACCCGGAGGCGGCTTCCATGACGTCACTTCCGGGTTACTCTGCTGCAAAAGGCAGCAGATTTAAAAAACGGCTGTATGCAAAGATGCAGTTTTCAGCGTTTTGCATACATGGAAGTGTGGTTGAGGGGTCTAGGGTCTTTTAGACTCTCGATCCCTCCATAAAGAGTACCTGTCACTGCATATTGGTGCCACAAGGGATGTTTACATTGCTTGTGACAGCAATAAAAGTGATCAGATTTTTATTTTTTTTAAAAACCTGTAATAAAGTTAAAAAATAAATAAATAAATAGGGAAAAAAAAAATTGGCCACCCCCGTCACCATTAGCTCGCGCACAAAAGAAAACGTATACGGAAGTCAAACCGCAAATTAAATCACTGTTCAAACCACAAATGTGAGGTATCGCTGCGATCGCCAGAGCGTGAGAAATAATTAAAAAAAAAGAGCTACACTCTAACTCTAAACTGGTAACCGTTAAAATTTTTTAAAGCGTCGCCTATTGAGATTTCTATTGACCGTAGTTTGTCGCCATTCCACTGGTGTGCGCAATTTTAAACTGTAACATGTTGGGTATCTATTTACTCGGCGTGATATCATCTTTCACAATATAGAAAAAAATGGGCTAACTTTACTGTTTAGTATTTTTTAAATGCAGTGAAATTTGATTTTTCGTAATTTTTCCAATAAAATGGCGTTTTAAAGACCGCTGCACAAATACGAGTCTTTGCTAAAAAAATATATATAATGTTTGGGGGTTCTAAGTAGTTTTCTAGGAAAAAATACTGATTTTAACTTGTAAACAAAAAGTGTCCGAAATAGGGCTGGGACTTAAGTGGTTAAACACACTGATACTACTTTTTACACAATATATACACTGAAAAAAATTATAAACGCAACACTTTTGTTTTTGCCCCCATTTTTCATGAGCTGAACTCAAAGATCTAAGACTTTTTCTCTGTACACAAAAGGCCTATTTCTCTCAAATATTATTCACAAATCTGTCTAAATCTGTGTTAGTGAGCACTTCTCCTTTGCCAAGATAATCCATCCACCTCACAGGTATGTCAAGATGCTGATTAGACAGCATGATTATTGCACAGGTGTGCTTTATGGCCGGAATACACAATAAGAAAATCGGATGAAAATTTCCGTTCAGTGAGCGATCGGCCGATATTCTACTCTATCGATATTGTGAACAAAAAATACCGTTTGAAAAACCCGAAAAATTCTGTCGTCTCGTTTGCGAAAGAACGATATTCTATACGTTGGTGTTGAGGTCGTTCAGTTTAACCTCATCACGCATGCCCAAAAATATTTTCCCGGAAATGTTTGTTGACCCGGGAGCATTGTACAATGTCAAGAAGTTTCGTAAACACGAATGAAAAAAAGCTAAAGAAGTCCTCTCAGCCAAGATATATCATGGAATGTTTCGATGGTCGGCGGGCAACGGTCGGGCGATATTCGGGCCGTGTATGTTGGCAACGTTTTCGACCGACAAATACTTTTTCAAAAGTCGGTGGTCGAATGATCGGGCGATATTCTAAACGTGTATTCACACCATTAGGCTGGCAGCCATAAAAGGCCATTGTTTTATCACACAGCACAATGCCACAGACGTCACAAGTTTTGAGGGAGCGTGCAATTGGCATGCTGACTGCAGGAATGTCCACCAGAGCAGGGAAGCTCATCTACATGCTCATTGTCCTCATCGGGGTCTCCACCTGACTGCAGTTCGTCATCGTAACCGACTTGAATGGGCAAATGCTCACATGCGATGGCACCTGGCACTTCGGAGAGGAGTTCTCTTCATGGATGAATCCCAGTTGTCACTGTACAGGGCAGATGGCAGACAGCGTGTATGGCCTCCTGTGGGTGAGCGGTTTTCTGATGTCAACGTTGTGGATCGAGTGGCCCATGGTGGCGGTGGGATTATGGTCTGGATAGGCGTATGTTATGGACAAGGAACACAGGTGCATTTTATTGCTGGCATTTTGAATGCACAGAAATACCGTGATAAGATCCTGAGGCCCATTGTTGTGTCATTCATCCACAACCATCACCTCATGTTGCAGCATGATAATGCACGGCCCCATGGTGCAAGAATCTGTACACAATTCCTGGAAGCTGAAAACATCCCAGTTCTTGCATGGCCAGCATTCTCACTGGACATGTCACCCATTGAGCATGTTTGGGATGCTCTGGACGCACGGGCACTTTTGTGGGGAAAAAAAGGACATCAATTTTATTTGGGTACAGTGTTGCACAGTGTTGCAATCGTCTGTTAGAGTAACGCAGTGCCAAATCTCAAAAAATGGCCTGGTCATTAAGGGGGGCAAATCTTCTGGTCCAGAAGTGGTTGAATAAACTCTTTCCAAGTTTTCACCTCTGAAAACCTCCAACATGTCAGGATAAATCCTCCTTATTGTCTGGTAGACTGGTCGCTTATTATTACCTTGGTAGAAGATTGCCCAAAGTTACTAATAATAGCAAAGAATACTGAAATGTTTATATCACATCTTATTCTAGTCAGCACAACAGCAATCCTCAGAATGTTTAAAAGGTTAATGAGGGGATAAATCAAAGGATTTTATAATGGCTCCCTGAAGCCATTGCTTTACCTTTGCATTGAAATGCGCAAAGGGAAAAAAAGAATTATTGTCTTTTTGCTGATAAACGGATGATGTCCCCAAGCATTCCGCAGTAGTTTTGTTGATATGGGAATAGAACAATGTTAATCTACTGAGAAACACAGGAATTAGATGAATGATCAAATCTATCTGGGCTTCACTGCCAACATTCTCAGCTCCTTAGTCTTATTCTTATCACTCCATGAATCAGTGCCTGAATCAAAATCATCTTTCTCTGTGGGGGAAGAAAACAAACATAAAAAGCAAATAAGTGATTTTTCTTGGTTTGAAAAAAAAAAAAAAAAGGGGGTCAGAAGAAATACACTCTTAATAATTTAAGCAAGGTTGACTGCAGACTCCAATGTGTTGGAGGTAATATTTTACAATTGCATTTATATTCTATAATATTATTTTTTTTGCCTGCCATAGGTTTTTCATGGACCACGTGTGTCACCAATGATATGAATAGACTTACCTGAGGCATGGTGAGTTCGACATTTTTCGTTGTTTTGTTTCTAATCATAGTGGGATCAAATCGACGTTCCTTTTCTACCGCAGTGATGAGAAAATTCAAAGGAGCAGGATGGAAATTTTTTTCCTGAACGTATGAATTTCTAGCGGTGTATGTGGTTTACGTTCAATAAAGTCCATTCATTCCAAAATCGAATGTTAAAAGCAAATGAAATCTTGAACAACTTTCGAACGATATTTGAATGTCCTGACAATTTTTGTACAATTCTTCCAAAGAAATGTTTGTACAAATACTTCCTTTAAAATTCCACGAGTGGCGGCTGGTCATACAAGGGGCGCAGCCCCCCCTATCCATGCGTTTGGCCCCCTAATCTACATGCGGGGCGCCAGACGCATGGAGTTCAATGGGGCTTTTTTTTTTTTAGCCATGTGATTAGAGCCAGAGGCTCTCATGGGCTAAAAAAAAGGGTGGGCTCAGGGCGCAGAGCAGTGCGTCCTGAGCCCACCCAGTTGTGTGACAATAGTGAATGAAAATCCTCCTCCTGGCCAATCAGGAAGCGGGTTTTGAGACCCTTTTCCTGTTTGGCCGAAAGGAGAAGCCATACCATTGGGCATGGAGGAGGAGGGAGGAGACGCAGAAGACGGGGAAGAAGCCGAAGCTGCCGAGTGAGGGGGGTCCTGTCTGTCTGTTCGTCCTGCCTGTCCATCCTGCCTGTCCGTCCTGCCTGTCCTGTTTGTCCTGTCTGTCTGTCTCGCTGTGGTCCGGGGAGGGGGGAGAGGGGGGGGATGGTGTGCGGCCTGGTGTGGTGGGGGGGGGGGGGTATGGTGCGGTCGGTCTCCCTCCACCCCCGGCCCATGGAGCACCACTGAATTCTACCATTGTATACCCAGCTTAAGGAGCATTTTCATCAGCTAACATTGCAGGCAGGAGACAATGAAGTAAAAAGGGGGAAAAGCACTGAGCTCGGAATTACTAAAAATGGGAGCTGCCAGCACTAAGAGTCTAGATACCATAAAAACTCTTAACCAGATAATCTAAATATAGTGCATCACTAAAAATAGTAATAACAAGTGAAATCAATGGAGAAAGAAGACTGAGACCCTCAATTATACAAATATTAGTAAAAACAACTAATTACAAATGTGTTAATGAAATGTGACAGTGCAAATAAGTCCATATAGGTAATTCCACAGACATCCAAAAACGTGCTCTCCAGTGATCCTTGGTGAATTGCAGTCAGGTGCAGAAAGCTGTAAAACTTGACCCGAATGACAGTGGTAGGGATAGTGTGATCCCTAGAACAAATAGTTTGCAAAAAGGTTTACCAGACTGGGGTGATAGGTGGTCAATATGCACATTGCGAATTAAGGTCTCCCTCCAACCTTTCTGCATCCAAATGGTCCCCAGAAGTGTTCAGAAGTAAATAAATAAAAAGAGCGCTCTCCTAATGTAGTACATTGATATAAAAGTTTTAATGGCAAGGTAAAAAGTGTGCACTTACAAGAGGCTGTAATTATACAGGCTTCTCAACTAACAACAGGCATGGACGTTGTTCTTTCGGGCTCCACTCCAGGCAAATGATTAACCAACCAATCGAAAAGAAGCAGCGTGCTGAACTCTACGCGTTTTGTCATAGATGACATGGTCTGGGGGCGGACCACTGCTTCTTTTCGATTGGTTGATCGTATGCCCAGAGTGGAGCCCGTAGGAACGCCTTACATGCCTGTTTTTTGTTGAGAAGCCTGTATATTTACAGTGTCTTGTAAGTGCACACTTTTTAACCTTTCCATTAAAGCTTTTATATCAATGTACTGCACTATGAGAGCGCTCTTTTCATATATTTATTTCTGAGTACTACTGGGACCATTTGGATGCAGCAACTTGGAGGGAGACCTTAAAGCGGAGTTTCACCCAAAAGTGGAACTTCCGCTTATATGCTTCCCCCCCCCCCCCCCCCCTTGGTGCCACATTTGGCACCTTTCAGGGGGGAATGGGTACCTGTTTTTGACGCTGTCCCTCGGTAGTTCAGCCCCCTCCTTCTTCCTCCACGGCCAATTACAAAGTGCAGCGCACTTTGTGCATGCGCAGTAGGGAACCAGCTGTGAAGCTGAAAGGCTTAATTGCTGGGTTCCCTTAACCTGAATGGCAGCGGCAGCACCCGAGAGCCAATACGAAAATCGGCTTCGGGTGCTGACATCGCGGGAACCCTGAACAGGTAAGTTCTAATATTTAAAAGTCAGCAGCTACAGTATTTGTAGCTGCTGACTTTCAATTTTTTCATGGAGGGGGGGGGGGGAAACTCCTCTTTAATTCCCCATGTACACATTGACCACCTATCATCTAGTGGTTACCCAGTCTGGAAAGCCTTTTTGTATACTATCTGTCTCAAGGAGCACACTATTCCTACCACTGCCGTTCGGGTCCAGTTATACAGCTTTCTGCACCTGACTGCCATTCACCAAGGATCACTGTGGAGAGCACATTATTGGATGTCTTTAGAGACAATAGAGTAGTCGAGGTCTGGTAAAACAAAAGACACACAGAGTGGTTGTTTTAGGACTAAGGAAGAATTTTTAGAAAACGTTCTTGGGACTGGTGGATGATTACTAGGTAAGCTAATGGGTAACAACTGTAACAGTGGAGAAACTGTATACTCTCTTTTGGATGACAGGGAAATATGATTTAAAGATTAGGCCTCTGCTCAGACAAGATGACTATTGCTGGAGTACATTTTACCCTTAGTGGCCGGGGATGTTAGGCTCAGGTACGTCCAACCAAATTAAAGCAGAGCACAACATTGAAAAATAAAATTAGCCTTTGTTGACCATATTCCAGTCTGGGGATACCCCCTGTAGTAATTCTACTAGTTGTCGCCCCTCTTTGGGGTTGAATGATGGCCAGCATTATGCAAGCCACTTCCTCTGATCCCAGGCTATCATGGATCTACCCCCCTGTGGGACATCAAATTGCCAGCTTGGGCACAGAGTATTACTGCACTGAATCCAGCTCACATTGCTAGATAACTGGACCTTGTGTATACATGGAAGGTCTGCTTTAAATTACAGTCTGCATAGTGTGTTAACAAGTGGGATTAGGTTCCTAGCTGTTAAACCATTACAATGTCACATATTATGTACATGTAGCATCATCCTTTGTAACTTAGTAGGTGCAGGTCAGTTGCAAAACTCTTCTTTGTGATAATATCCAAGGGTTTGTGACATGGTGCTACAGTTACTTGTCATTCATACAACGTTAGATTGCAATATTCACAGCCAAACATAGCTGCATAGTACATTTGCTTTTCTATCTGGATAGTCTTTGTCTCTTTGAAAGATAGAAAAGGATGAATGGTTTCCCTCCTTGCAGCAAAGTTGGAAAGTTCTTTTAGAAGTGATAAAAACATCAAGATGTGGAGTGAATCTTGACAAGTAATTGGTCATTCCATGAACTGTTTTCAAGTCTGACTGGTATTCAGGAGGTCTTATGTCAACAGCTGCCACTCTTTTATCTGAATCTGGTGTTAGACATTCTGTTGGCAAATGTGGTCGAAACACTTGACTTTGTTTTCACATTTTTGTGCATTGAGTTTATCTCCCTTTCCTTGGATCTTTCAAGCATTGCTTTCAAATTTAGGTCATGTTCTTTGAAAGTGCTGCCAAACACTAATAGATCATCCTCACAACGGGCTACCTTTTTGAGTCTTTCATATGTTTCATCCAAAAACTTCAGTACACTAAAGATCACCCGCCAAACAGTATGCAGGTAAACAGTATTCTTTTTTTGTGATTATTTAAATCTTGATAAGCATATAACGTTTCTTATCTATTTTTATTTGCCAATACCCCTAGTTGCTATTCAGAACAGTGATTCATTTTGCAATAGCAAGCCTACAACTTATGTTTTAACCACTTGCCGACCGCCCACAGTATATTTACTGCGGCAGTCAGCCCCTCCTGGATGAGCGGGAGCGGGGGCGGGAGCGCGCTTCCAGCGGCATGCGTTTGCCCCCTACAGGCACGTCGCTCGCCCAGGAGCCTGTAGGGGGCAAACGCATCCCGCTGGAAGCGCGCTCCCGCCCCGCTCGTTCACGGCCATCCCCGTGCGAGTGACCAGCGGCTCCGATGTCCGCCGGGTCACTCGCGCTCTCCCGTTGCAGAGGGAGAAAGGCAGGCGGCTGATGTAAACAAAGCCGCCTGTCATTCTCCCTGGTGTAACTGCAGAGATCATATGATCCTGCTATGTAGGATCGTATGTCTCTGTGGTTACATCACAAGCCACGCCCATTGACAGTTAGAATCACGCCCATAGGGACACAATTAACCCCTTGATCACTAATAAAGTTAACCCCTTCCCTGCCAGTGTCATTTTTACAGTAACAGTGCATATGTATAGCACTGATTACTGTAGTAATGTCACTGGTACCCCCAAAAGGGTCAAAAATGTTAGTCAGGGGTCCGATCTGCCCGCCGCAATGTCGCAGTCCCGCAAAAAAAATCGCAGATCGCTGCCATTACTACTTAAAAAAAAACAATAAAAATGACATAAATCTTTCCCTTAGTTAGTAAATGCAATAACTTTTGCGCAAACCAATCAAAATATGCTTATTGCAATTTTTTTTAACCAAAAATATGTAGCAGAACACAAATTGGCCTAAAATGTTAAAAAATTTAGATTTTTACATTTTTTTGGGGGAATTTCATATAAAAAATGTGAAAAATATTGTTATTTTTTTTAAAATTGTCGCTCTTTTTTTGTTTATAGCGCAAAAAATAAAAATCGTACAGGTGATCAAATACCACCAAAAGAAAGCCATGTTTGTGGGGAAAAAAAATGTGAATTTAATTTGGGTACAGCATCGCATGACCACGCAATTGTCCGTTAAAATCATGCAGTGCCGAATCGCAAAATAGGCCCTGGTCTTTGAGCAGCCAAATCCTCCGGGGCTTAAGTGGTTAAGTTGTAGGTTTTTTGCTCAGTTTTCATTGGGGCAGTGCACATACACTTCAAACCTGCTGATTGGCTGCTATAAAAATAAAAAACGTGCACCACTAATAAACTATTACATATAAACAAACACATGTAATATATGTCAAACTAAAGCCCATGGTGATAGAAATATAACATAAGTCCCAAGTGTCAAAAAAAAGTGAAGGGAAAAGTGTCCAACGTAATGATAGGTGATTAGGGTGCACATGGAATCCCAACACCAACAGGAGATGTTATAAGCGCTCACAGGGCAGCTGATAACAGGTGGGATACGAAATATAAATAATATTTTATTATAAATAGATGTCATATATGAGTCCTTAGGCTGGCTACACCTTTTGATAAAGGCAGGTTTGCTGAAACGCGTCAAGGTCACGCCACGGACAGCCTATCCGTGTATTTTTGATGCATAATTCTTGAGGATGTCTGTAAGTGTATTTGCTTTATTTTAACAATAAATCTGTAGCGATATCACACTATGTTATGCTCCTTTTCCTTTTATTTCATCAATTCTGATTGGGAGCTACCCTTGTGCATATACCGGCTACTTATTACACTGAGGCACCTGAAGACATTGTATGGACTCGATTAACCATCATACACCATCCAAGTTGTGATGACCGAGGTACTATATGGTACTCTGAATCCTCTATTTCTGGTGAGCGCTTATAACATCTCCTGTTGGTGTTGGGATTCCATGGGCACCTTAATCACCTATCATTACGTTGGACACTTTTCCCTTCACTTTTTTTGACACTTGGGACTTATGTTATATTTCTATCACCATGGACTTTAGTTTGACATATATTACATGAGTTAGTTTATATGTAATAGTTTATTAGCGCTGCACATTTTTTATTTTTGTTTCATTGGATCAACTATTTGTCAGTTGTTTTGTGCTAGCAGCTCAATTCACGGTTAGCGCAATCTATTTGCTTTTAATTTGATTGGCTGCTATAGAATAGAAGGTAAGCAAGATGTATCTATGGTCAGGGGGGATGTTGAGGATTATAAGGATGTATGTCAACGTGACAACAAATCCGAATGTGATTAAAATTAATGTGGGTCATGGTATCATGAATTACTTGCTACCCATGAACTGGTTGAGTGACAATTCTTGTTGTCACTCAGCCAACACCAGCAGCCTCCCTTGGAACTTCCAGTGCTGTACCTCCTCTCAGGCTTCAATCTCTAGATTTCTGCAGGTGTTTGTCCACACCAATTGTTGTTTAAGTTAGAATTACTTGCTTAGAATCTCCTGTGTGCACCTGTGGAAATTTGTCCTATGTTTAGTGTAGCACTTACCCCCCCCCCCCACCCCCACAATATTCCCAGGTCTACCAAAGTTGTAAAGAGGCTCTCAGTCACACAAGCACAGTCCCACACATATTGAAAATTCAGGCTCAGTCTACGGGATGCCTTTTTAGTATTTATTGCTGATAAACTTAAGGGGGGGGGGGAGGCTAGAGACACAGGATACTCCAAACTTCTCTATAATCCTCCAAAAGCAGCCATTTTGAAGGTAGCAGTAAATAGCCAGTGTATATAGTACCCCACAGGAGCAGTCCATAAAACCACTTCTGGAACTTAGTTACCTTATGGCCCTTGCATTGCTATCAGTCTGTAGCTGGGGGGGGGGGGGCTTGTACAGCAGGAGGGTGATGTTGGACCATTTCACCATGCTTCCCCATTACCTCATTGGGCACCAAGTGTGGGGCACATGAGAGAACTAACCCCGGGGATTGGTTCTTCTTGGCTACGCTAGGCACCTGCATCAGGGTCACTCTGCTCTACACATGGCGTACCTTTGCTCTGTGCCATTTTCATCAATGCCCCCACACAAGGCTGAAACCGCTGTGGGGAAATACGTGACCTTATTACTTAACCTTGAGTGTACGCTTGTATTTTGTAGGGACTCACTGAGCCTTGTCCATATCCACCTGTCCAGCGTATCACAGCTACCTCGCTCCCAGCAATGGTATGGGGTCCTGCCATGCACCTAGCGTGAAATCAATGCTTGCACTTGACTTTACTTATTCCGTACCTGTATACAGACTGAAAACCTTTGCGGCATGTGTCTGCTCCCATTGCTATGGGAGATAGCCTGTTTACAGAGAAAGAGAAAGTACAGACAACATCTCCCTCCTGCAAGAGGCTATCCCACCTATCTCAGGTGCACGCCTAATGACAGGCTGCTTTGTAACCTTCCGTTACCCTAGGTAACAGCTTATATCTTCACACTGTATTACCTATCATACTGATGTCTTCATACCCCAAAGTACAGTATCTTAGTGACCTGAACTGTAGAAAGATGCTGATGTGAAAGGTGACAGAGGTCAGTAACTGCAGACCAAGCAGGAACAAGGTTTCAAAAGCTTTACTTGGAAAAGACATCACAAATTCCAGCATGCGAGAACCGTATTTCTTCCTACTGTACATCCCTAAAGCTAACTAAGGCTATGTGCTGCACCGACATTCCTTCAAAGGTAGATTTCATGTATAATTACTGAGTTCAAAAGTGGCATGTCCCAGAACTGGAGACTTTGGGGACGAGCCCCAGGTCCTGATGACCTATTACATGATGACAATAGCAGCAGCAGGTGATGTTCTTTCACTCCTCATGAGTGCAGGTCTCCAATTCTCTCTCCTATGGGGCCCTGAACTCTGGGCTGGATTTCTCTTCTCTTGCTTCCAGACCTCCATTTATATCACAGAATCAGTGGGTCAGACCCAAAAAAACCCGCCAAAGCCAAAGAATCGTTAAAGTCATTAACCCTTACCCTTCTGTCTGGGTCTGCACTTACTGGCATAATTTCAACCCGCTCACAAATCCCCAACAGGGTCTTTACTCACAGTGTCCCAGGAGCTTTCTGCCACCCAGCATCCGCAGGTAGAACCTTAGTGAGGTGGATAACAAACACCTTCTTCAGACCCAGGACTTCAGTCCAGTGCCCTTCAGCAAATGTAATAATCAGGCAATCTCCTCCAGACCCTCAGCCCAGCAGTCTCTGTTTCTCTGTTATCTCCCAGGGGCATCAGCCTCCCAGAAGAACTGGAACCCTCCCTTGAGGGAAAAGAACCATCTGCTCAGGCCTCCTGCATATTTATCACCTCCCCAGCCACCTTCTGGACGCCTCCTTCTAGGGATTGGCTGGGGCATGATAAATATTCAACTGAACATTTGAATCTCCCACCCCTATGTTCTTTCAGAGGCAGGTTGGAATAATCAAACTCTCAGCTCAGGAAACCCTGAACAGACTTACACAATCAAACACTGCTCCACTCACTACAATAAATCCAAAAATGTAATTTAACCAAGCAGCTTAACTAGAGGAGAGCGCTACATTAGCAAGATGCCTGAGCAGGAATTATAGTGTTCCTTAACCCTGGTGTTTACCCTGAAGCCTGTACCCTATTCCTACTTCCAGCACTTTGTTTCTGCATCCTGTGTCTGGTATCCTTGCACCTTATTCCTGCTATTTTGCTAATTTCAAAGTTATGAACTTAATTTGTTTGCATCTACCAAACTACGTCTGCCTGACACCAGCCTGACCTTCAGCCTGTGCCTAGCTATGCATCTGCCCAATGATTTCATGCTTCACTTTCAGTTTGTGTTTGCTGTATCTGTTGACTGGAGCCAGGGGTTTACCTACTTGTGATAGGTCTCCTGGTAAACACCAGACTTACATATGTTCTTGAACGCACCATTCATGGCAGACGTAGAGAGCATAGAGAGGTTGGTTTACTATAGGCAAACAGACTGTTTACTTTGTGATGGAAATTGGGCTTTGCAAGAGAATTTTCCCCCAGAGCTTAGTGAATGAGGCAACGCTCTGCTGACTTCCGTCATCCAGTCATGTAAAGGCAAAAATGCTGTTTTTTCTCTTTATTTTCCTTGCAGATGATTATTTTTTGGAAAATTAATTTTCACCATATTTACTAAGCTCTAGGGAAAAGTCTCTTGTAAAGTTCAACTTTCCTTACAAAGTTAACAGGTCCATATAGACATAGATGAGCAAGTTTGGGGTGAAGGAACTTGACTGGCCTGCACAGAGTTCTGACCTCAACCTGATAGAACACCTTTAAATTAGAGGTAAACCTTGTGGACAGCCTTCCCGGAAGAGTTGAAGCTGCAAAGAGTGGGCCAACTCAATATTGAACCCTATGGACTAAGACTGGGATGCCTTTAAAGTTCATTAAAGTATGTAATGGCAGGCGTCCCAATACTTTTGGTAATATAGTGTATATTCTAAACCGAGAATGTATAGTTTAATTATTTACTGCACAGCTCAATCAATCAAAGTATTTGATCATTCACTAAAACTCTATCAAATCTCAGCAAGACCTTGTTTTCTTTAAAATCATCAGAGTTCTTTAAAAATGCATGTTGCATTTTGGGTTATTGAACTTTTTTGGTAATAATTAACATTCTAAACGCAGGTTTAAAATGTGCGAAACATAAACCTGTTAATAACTTCAATGTGTTTGTGGATGTACATAAATACATCAGAAAAATTAATCTCAAGAGGTATTTTTCTGAGTTCAAACCGTACAGTCAATACGGTCCCGAGTAATACAAACTTACAGAGAAGGTCGGTGGACAGTGGATTAAAGAACAAGTCCCTTTTTAATCCTCCACAGCCTTCTAATCAATATGTTGAAGTATTCAAGAATTTGCTGATTAGGGACTTAAATAAAATCAAACCGGAAAAGGGAGTGAATCCACGGTATATACAGGAAGGCCTTGAAAGTCCATAAATTCAATCCCCCAGCCCGGCCAATTGTCAATGGCATTAATTCTGTGTCTTCGAGGCTGGGGGAATATTTGGACTTTTTTCTTCAGACTAGTGTTACACAACTGAGGTCATATCTTAAGGACACAAAGGATTTCCTGCTGTCCTTAAAAGAAGTATACTTGCCGTCCAACTCAGACATATTTCTTGTAACTGCGGATGTAGCATCCCTTTACACAATAATTCAACATCAGGATGCTCTCTTAGCCCTCAATTGGGCTTTTAGTAAGAGATCCGATATCCCTGACCCCCAGAAGAGGTTCTTGCAACACGCGCTTGAGTTTTGCCTATCGCACAATTATTTTTGGTAGAACGGGATGTTTTACAATCAAAAAATCAAAAAAGAGGAGTTGCGATGGGCGCGAAATTCGGTTCAGTTGGAGTCGGTTATCCATTCACTATCTGGATGTAGAAGTCATGCTGAATAATAACATCTTACACACGAAGGTTTATTTCAAACCTACGGATAGAAATGGTTATCTGCCCATTCAAAGTGGCCATCACAGTAGTTGGCTGGAAAATATTCCTAAAGGCCAACTACTGAGAGTCAGGAGAAACTGTTCTTTGGACAGCGACTTCTGGGCCCAAGCTGCAGTCATCAAACAGAGGTTTGTAGACAAGGGATACAATCCTGTATATTTGGACAGGGATATTAATGAAGTGGCTGAACTGTCCCAGGATGCATGCCTTGTGCTGAGTAATAGGAGTTCCACTGTCAACCATGAGTGGAGCTTCATTACACAGTTCAATACACAACACAAACAAATAGAAGATGTAGTTAGAACACATTGGAATGTGTTGTGTATGGACCGTATCTTGGGCAAAGTTTTACCAGCATCCCCTTCTTTCATCTACAGAAGGGGTCCAACCTTTGGGGACCAGGTAGTCCAAAAGGTGTTGGATCCCCCAGTCAAACCAAAAATGTTTTGGGAGGAAAGAAGTGGCTTTTATGCGTGCCGGCATTGTAGGGCCTGCAGACAAGTACGGACACACCTACGCAATTTCACCTCATTCTACTCTTCTGCCAACAATCAAAGTTTTGAGATCAAAGATCTCATCACGTGCCATACCACACACGTGGTTTATGGTATGGAGTGTCCATGCGGCTATATTTACATAGGCCGCACCAAGAGGAAATTGTGCGTTCGTATAGCCGAACACCTCGCTAATATCAGAAAGGGGTATAAACATCACAGTGTTCCATTACACTTCAAACGCCACCACAATAAAGACCCAACAAATCTCAAATTTTGGGGTATCGAGAGAGTGGATCCAGTTTGGAGGGGCTCTAATCGAGTGCGTGAACTCTCGAAGAGAGAGACTCACTGGATCTACCTCACGAACGCTTTGCACCCTAATGGGTTAAACGTGGAGTTAGATATAAACTGCTTCATTAGCAATTACTAAAGCAGTTGGTAAATGGTAATATTTATCTTCTGCGGGCCTTTGTGTTTTGTACCATTGTCTGTATTTAGGTATTTATAAACAAAACTGCCTTAGTTAGGGCCTTTTTTCTAACTGGTTGTAATGGATTCCGATAATTATGGTGATCCTTAGGTGGTGTCTTTTAACCCCCTTTCTTTACGTTCATTCACCTTTATTTGTGATTTTTTTGCCTTCTTTTTATGACGTTGTAATTGGTATATAATAATTTTTTGATATGTACGTCCCTTATATAAGAGGATTACATAGTCTTATCTTTTCCAGAGTTTTATCATTGTTTTATATGTATCCTATATTGTCTTTATAATATGTAAAGTAGCATGTGAAATAATGTATCAGCATTGATTTAAGTGTCCATATAGTTCTCTGTCAAAAGGAACGTATACCTGCGGGAAAACCCGGATAAGGTGTCCCGCGGGAGTAAATAATAATTTTTGGACAAATTTGATGTATGTGAATGAATCTCCTTTGATCTGGCTTCTGCATTATGGCGGGAGTTGTTTACACATTCCCGAGGATTGTTTGCACCAGTGAGGAGAGGACACATAAGTTGCTTACGAGCCATATCCAATGCAAAGGGTTAGGCTTGTTTACTTTCCGGGTCGGGGGTGAGCTGGGCTGGTCCGAGCCTCAGCGCAAGCCTAGGATTGGTCCGCGGGTCCAGAATGGGCGGTCATTGACGCGGGCCGTTGATTGGACAATGTCCCGCTCTCCTTCCGGCCCATTAATGTATATCAGAGGAGCGTGATGGTGCGTGCTCGCGCCCTCCGTAGAAGTCCGTGTGACGAAACATGTAAGGGCGCGAGCACGCATCCATCAGCTGTCACGCAAAGTCGGTGCTCCGGAGCTCGGGTTCCCTTGGTCATTAGAGGTAGCGGTGAGTGACCGGCACACGACAGACTACTTACATATTCTACATGCTACTACCAAGTCGCATTTTTGTGAGTGTATTTACATGGGGGATTGGGAATTTTAAATAAAGTGTATTTTACGGAATTACACGATTGGTCCTCCCCTTCTTTTCCTCACATGTTCCGAGGATTTTTTTGCTGTTTATGTCACGTTGAAGTGCTTATGCAAGTATCAGCTATTGGTGAAACCGGAGATTATTTACCTGTGATCCGTATACCACATTTGGAATTAAATCCTTCTCAAGGCGGTCTTTTTCCCATGTTTTGGTGAGTTTTTACTACCTAGGGGGACACGTTTGGAGGTGTGGTGACGGTGGTCCATCTCGGCAGTGAATACCACTGGTGGTCTATAGGTTCTCACTCCAGGATCCAGTACACTATATGAACTTTTCAACTCTATACAGCATTTGTGTGTATCACTCACTCAGAATGGACATTTGTTTGCATCCTTGAGAATCAACATTAGATGCATTATTTCTGCACACTTATATATAGGGTATTTTAGTTATATTCAGCGCTGCTAGTGTGTGTGAGCCTCTATTGGTTTTCATTATACACCTTTGCAAATAATTATGTTTAAACGTTTAAAGTTACATCAAAACTTCTCAGGAATTCTGAGATGGGGAAGAAATGAAATGATTAATTTTATCAGGGTTATATAATTCTTTCCAAGAACCAAATTATAAGACACCCAGAATAAAGAAGCAGGGAGGCAGGGATAATATTTAAAAGGAATATTGATCTCTAAATGCTGACACATACAGAGAATTCTCATAAGGAATTCATTTTTTTTTTGTGTGTCAATATCCCGAAATTGCAATCCCACAGAAATCTTTTCAGGCTCCCAAACAAAAAAAAAAAAGCACAATGCATTTTAAATGTGTACCAGCAAATTGCCCGTCTTATTGCTTTTCTTGATGTCTGTATTTTTTTTTCTCTTTCTTAACTTTAGTAATGGAAAATGTACTTCAAATACAAATAGCACAGAGTCATTTAAAACATTTTATTGATCTAGAAAACTGGGGAGAAAAAAGGAGCAACATTTTTCTTAGAAAAGCTGAAACCTGTCAGAATGTGAATAGCCTTATAAGTTAATACTGAATTCAGATACAGGATTGCATTCAACACAAGATTTCTCAAAAGAGCTTTTGAAGGTTCCTTTATAGAGAATAAATTGTGACCTTTTTTAGCTTTTCGTTTTGTTTTTCATTTTTCTCTTACTTCAACATAAAGTGCCACGGCAAAGACAAAATAAAAATTTTCTATGCAAAATAAATCCACTGCTAAATAATTTGCATAGATGAGCCCTCCCTCTTTTTTCCTCCTTCTTTCCTTTCTGACCAAATATAGACACAATATACGGTACTCATTTTCCTAAAATCAATGGTTTTTTTTTTCTTAGGCTTTTTTTGGTTTTAAATGTCCAATAAACAGGCAATATTTTATGGGGAAAAAATGCACATTTGTTGAATAATGGGCTTTATATGGTGTAATGTTATGTAGAGAAGAATGCAGGACAGGTGCATTTCCCTTTAATGGGTGTAACTAAGGTATTGCTGTAATTAATATCTGTGTTGAAGCGCGGTACTTCCCCCATTGTTAGAATCACAATTCAGATTGGCATTGGTCCTTGATGTGTTGAAATGTATGTCACGCCAAAATCATTTGCTTCTAGTTTTGGACAGAGTTGGTAAGCACTGTCCAGCCATCTTTCTTAATTAGCTAAACAAAATCGATCTGTTGTTTCAAGTATCAACTTTTCAAATAAAACAAGCAACTGGACTTGCAACAATAGACACTATAACGTTACTATGGCTTCACTCCAATTTGAATAAACCAACCCAAGAACCGAACTGTACATAGATGCATGTTGGAACAGAACATTGCACAAAAGGGGAGAGGCATCATTTAACACTTGTCAACAATTTCTGAACGTTGCTTCAAGTACTGTGCATACCGCAGTGTACCGAGCACATGAGCTGTGCGGCACACAGTAGGGTAGTATGGTTCTTGGCAGTGCTTATCAGAGTATTCCCTATCATCTGTACACACACAATGAAAGAACAGCCTTGACGTCTGTGTATGTTGGCTGATAGATGTTCAGAGGTCGATCAGTCAACTGGCTGATGAAAAGTAATGCTCTCATTGGACTATGTGGATATAGGCTCCATGTTTGCACACAGATCCTTTGTATCATACCTCTGTATCCATTGTCCCATGTTTGGAAGAGATTGGCTGCCCCCCCCCCCCCCAAGTCTTTTCCAAGTTTATTATTGAATATTATGGATTTGAAGGATTTGGTGGATTTTGTGGGGCCTCTCCCCCACCTCCACCAAACTGGACGGCCAAAATGATGATGATGATAATTACAATCACAAAAACGATGGCTCCACAAATAATGTACCAGCGCCATTTCTCCCATCGCGTCTTACGCTCCACTGTCTGGGCTGTCTTCTGGAAGTTGCTGGCCATATTTTTCAGTTCCTCAGAGCGAACCTCCAGGTTTGCCAGTTTGCCTTCCCTCTCGAAAACTTTTTCCACATTATTTTTCATTAACACGGTCACTTCCTCTGCCTCCTGCATGCACTTTTCTATTTTCTGGTCTGCCATGATCTAGGACTTCTGTGTTCCAGCACAGATCCTGGTGTAGGGTCAGAGTGTAGATCAGAGTGGTAGTAGTAGAGAAGTTACATTGATTGTCAGTCCAGTCCTGTGTGAGTCCTCCTCCCTCTCTGATCACTCTGCTGTCATCCCGTGATCAGATCTTTAACAGATCTAAAGGAACACTATCTGAGGCGTTAAGGTGAGCATGTAGCACACCTATAGGTGATGAGCACCGAAGAGCACGCCTGAATCACATGGTGTATAGGTGGAAGAAATATTAATGCGAAATATAGAAGAGGAAGATCTGCGGTCACTGTTTAAGAGATATTTGGGACACTAGAGCTCTTGTTGGATATATTTTTGCACTTTATATTATTGGCGAATATATTGAGAAAACATCTATTATATATACGGATTTACACAGAGCACTTTATTGATACACATATATCACCTTGATTAATTGAGAATATATGGAGTAAATAATATTACATTTATTGTCACAGAGCACTTTATTGGCACATTCATATTTTTTATATATATTTTATATACAGCACTTACCTAAGCACCTTCACTATTTATTATTTATTTATTATTGGTATATTGTGTAATACATTGTATTTATACACTGTGATTTATAACTATTTATTTTAGCACCAATATTTTTTCATCATCCTATATTAATAGCTTATTTATTTATTTAATTTATATTTTGACACAACACATTGAATATCATTACTATTTATTATTCTTTGCACAATACGATATCAACATAATTTTATTATTTATTATTATTTATATTTATTATTTTATATTATTGATTATCACTGGGGTAAACGTACACTTTATAGATATCCCTTGAAGTGCGGTACTTCCCCCCATTTTTTCTGTCTTTTAACTGTGCGGTTAACAGTAACAAGTACAAGCGGCATTAAGGGTATTCATACCTAGATCTCTCAGGACATCGCGAGATTCACACCCACACATATACAGTGATTCTAACAATGTTGGATGCTAATGTACTGTTCCTTTTGAAAACAATAAAACTGTATTGAGCGTGAAATATAAGTCAGTCAGAGCTGTGCTTTTTAGACAGCAGTTGACCCACAGCCTAAAACATTTGGAAAGTGTGAGTGTGTCTAGTAATGGCATTTTGCCATTGTGGAACACATAAACATGATGTATATATGGTATGAGTACGAATGTACACATCAAAAATAATTTTGAGGCAAACACTAAAATAACTCAAAAGTATACTCTATGAAGTTTTAATTTAAATATCCAAAGAAAATTTGATGCACTCAGGGAAGCAGGAAGGGAAATTTCTTCATTATTTAGATATGCTTCTGCATGAACAGACATAGATCATGATTCAGTGGTGTAAATCGTGGAGCCATAACTGATATAATTAGTGACTTCAGGGTATAAGTGGTCACATGTTGACCTCCCCAGTAATTTGGCTATGGATATCAAAACTGTTAAGGACACAGTTCGAATTCTCTTATAAGACTAGACAGCTTAAGTTAACCTTCAGGCTGATGTTGATGTACAGTTGAGAAATAAGGACACAATGTTCCCTCCAGCCTAGAGTGCCTTTTGCATCCCATGCACCATTCCATACTGCAGGACATTCCGTAATGTGATTAAAATTGTGTCTTGAAAGACTTAGCCTTCATTGGATGTTCATTACCATAGGAAATGGAAGAGGACGTGTGACAGTGAAGGTTAGAAACACAACCGTACTGCCACAGTCAATAGATAAGCATGGTTATTGAATGTGATAACCATTTCGCCAGCAGGAGAAGAGCCTCATTAATTAATTTATTGCAAGTATCATAAGAGCGTGATGTGTTTGTTAATAGGACTCGGGAGTTTTTATAGTAGGTTTAGTTCTTGATATTTGCCTGAAGTTTTTAAACTGTTTATTGTTAAAAGAGAAGTGTGGGATTCAAAAAAAATAAACAATCATTCTCACCTATGTAAATACAGCATCAACCCGATGCTGCATCTGTCCCCTGCCATCTCTACATCGAGAACTGAGTGATCAAAGACCAGCAGTCACTGCTCTGTGCTTTGCCCCTCCAGTGCTCACTGGAGCATCAGAGTGTGCAGTGGGCAGAACCGGCTGGCTTAGGCTCTTAGCGGCACGCCAAGAGGCTGAGCCAACCACTGGTCAGGCAGCTGGGTGAATCGTTACATTATTGTCAAGATCCCTATAGAGCCTGGACCGCCTATGTGATGTCAGCTAATAGCAAACTTTGTGCTGCTGTTGGCTAAATCACAGGTGTAAAGAATCAAATGCACTTCAATGACCCACAGGGAAGTATGGTCTAATAAGCTTTGCCCAATCCTTTTTCTTTAGGATTTTTTCCTAACACCCAACTTCACAACCTCATTACTTAATGAAATTGACCACAAAGGATATCCATCTCTCAATTTCAAAAGAAGGAGAAGCAAACCACAGTGCTCACCACTAAACCATAGTGGTGAGTTAGGTATTTTCCTCTGATTGATTGCATATACAAGCTGGAGCAGATTGAGGATATTCTCTGGGTCCTGATGTCTACCAGCATGCTGAATTAAACATTATGGTAAGGGACAATTTCCAGAGGTGAGCATTTACTTCCTAGGGGAAGGTAGAGGATTGTCTTTTCACTTTTATTGAATAAGCGTGATTTTGAACCACTGGGATTAATATTTTTCTTCACTTGGGACTTTTTATACTTTTGGACTTTATTTTAATATTTTAACAACGATTTATGGTATTTCTGTGCAGCATATGAGCTGTTTTGGGCAATTTACAGTATGGGATTTTTTTGAAAAAATTATTGGTGTGACCTATTTGCATATTTGTGAGATTTTTATTGCAATGCTTTATGTGACATTTGTATAGATCTTTATGGAGTTCTCAGTGCAGCACATTTATATACATTTTGATTCAGGGTGCATGCTGCTATAAATAGGTATACATAAGGACTGTTGCTCAAAATTTTCTTTATCCCACCCAATGGTGCCTGCATAGTTCAAGCACTGATGTAATTTAAAAGAGTTGACTGTGGTATTCAAAGTGTCTCCTCAGGTAAATAGCTTCTTACACCATTCTTTTGCCCACTGATTACCAACCCTGGGGTATTTCTCCCACTGACCAATGCTGTGACATCCTATCACTGAAATTCCTCTCTGCCACAGACCACCAAAACAAGGATTTTCTTTCTCCTACTGACTACCAATGATAGGCAATTCTTCCTGCTTCTGGCCACCAATGCTGGGGCATTCTTCTTGTTACTGATTATCAACACTGGGCAATTCTTCCTTATACAGACAAAAAGGGGGGGGGGGGATTTTATGTGTACATATATGAATTACCAAATGTGAGTTTATAGACTTACCTATTTCTCTCAGATTGCAGCCGCGGGTTTCATTTAAAGTCCCAACTCTACCCTGTTTTTATTTTTTCTCTTAAAGACATCCATTCCTGGGGTTTTGTTCCTCCCACTGACCACATGTATTAGGAGCATTCTGCCTACCAATGACTAACAACACATTGGGGCATTCTTGCCCCCACTAATTACCAACAATGGGACACTGCCCTTAAATGATGGGGAATTCTTACTGCCATTAATGACATGTCACAAGTACAAGAGGCATTCTTCCTCACACTGACCACCAATGTTGATGTATTCTTCCATGGTAGAAAATACCAAATTTCCTTGAGCACTAAAACTGTAGAGCATACAAACAGAAAACAATGTGATGTAATATCACCAAACCCGGTGCAGCTGACCAAAAACACATGGAAATGTCGTATGGAAGAAGGACACTGGTGGACAGTGCTCATTGGATTGGCATTGAGAGATTGACATCATCCAGAAGGCCAGCCTTTAAAGCATGGAGGGGCGCCAATGCCCATGCTGGATAAATGGAGACCTGGTCCAGGGAAGGGGCCCAATAGCCAGAGTCAGGGACACGGGCGTGTGTGGGAGGTGACATTGCTGTGGATCGCAGGATGGTGTAGATGCCGTGGATCTGCCTTGCCAGTGCCGATCGTGATGGAGAAGGACAACTGACCAAACGACCAGGACTCAGAGCTGAAAGCCAGGGAAGCCAAACCGTGTATTTGGCAGGTGTGTCTGGATGACGAGCAGTGACAGCTGGAAGTGTGGAGAAGGTGGAAGCTCAGGAACCAGTGTGGAACACAGGCTTGTCTGTTGCTTCAGTGTACAGTGACTACGTCAGAGCGCACCGCATTAAGAGTAAGACAGTGTCAATAATTAAGGTCAGAGTGACATTGCGGATGGCGGGTGCGGGATGCGCCACCACTTGGGGATACCAGCCCGGCTACCCCCCACGCTACGGCACTGCCACCAACACTGAAGTATTTTTCCTTTTAATGAACAGCAATACTGGTACATTTTGCATGCCAATGACTACCAACACCGGGGCATTTGAATTCCCATCAATCTAGGAACGTTCAAACTCCTACTGACCACCAAAGTAAAAAACACTCTTTCATTAAGCAAAAATGTAAAGGGTAGTCTTTGAACAACCACAATTGCATCCACAGACCACCAAAATAAAGGACAGTCTTCCTCCCACTGACCACCGATATCAGGGCCAGTAGGCTACATATATCTAGTTGCTGCAGTCAGTAAACTGTGCTGTAAGACAGCAATCAAGGCGTATATTGTTGGTATAGGACAAGAGCATATGTGTGCATTGCATACAGTAAGAAGGCTCAAGTTCTATTTAACCATACTCTGTGCCTATTCCAAGTTCTCTCAGTAAATTTTATAATCAATCTTAGCAATGCTGTCCTTGGGTTCTTCCTGTGTGACACATTTAGGTATTCAGCTTATCACAAACAATATGTGAAGGAAAATAACTGATTACAGGCCTTGGTCTAAACCAGAATAATAATCAAGATTTACACAACAGCTTTGCAAAGCGCTCACAAATACCTTTTGCGTAGGTACTGACACGGTATTGGGATTTTTTTTTACTCCCTACCTGGGAATATCATGACTTACTACCATTCTTGTGGCAGCAGTTTTCACTGATGAACACCTAGGGACAGTGAACCAAAACTAAAAGCAGGCAGGGAAGAACATGAAGAGACAATCATAGTGGTTACTCCTGAAAAGTGACCTTTCCTAACCCTGTCCCACAGGCTGCAACAAATAAATATGCATAAGCACCAATGAGTGAAACATTGCAGAGTTGTCTTACTGTTTAGAAAACTGAGCAGTGCATGCAGGGCCGCTGATAGGGAGGGGGGGGCACTGGTCCTCTTGTAGGGGGCTTGAGCACACAGAGGGAGGGCCACATAGGGAGGGGGATTAGTGATGGACAACAAATACAGAAATCTTCCTCCAGCAGCTGAAAGCTGATCTCTCTCCCTCTCCCCGCTACCAGCTTTTATCTGCTGAGAAAGGTACAGTTGTCCCTCACTAATCCCCCTCCCTGTGTGCCCCATCCCCCCTCCTCCCAGCCCTGGCTCTAATGTTAGCTCTGTTCCTGAGTTTGTTACCTCTGTAACTTTGTTTCTCTCCCTCTGTCCAGCCTTTATATTTTTTTCATCTCATCTTTATTCTTATTTAATAACTCAGTTTTTGCTTTTAGAATTAGCGGACATTGTGAGTTATGTTGTATTTGTGTCTGCTAATAATATTTTTATTGTAATTTTAGCTCATTATATCTTTAATATTTTCTTGGGGGGGGGGGGCTCTGTCAGGTAGTCTGTACAGGGCCCCGCGATTTCTAACAGCAGCTTCGAGTGCATGCATGTAGACAGGATTGGCTGCAAATATCAGCCCTGAGATGCAACAAGGTAGAAAAAGGTGAAAAGAAGTATATTTGGTTAAAAGAATTGCAATTGCTTTACAATTCAGAAAACTAAGTGTCATTCACTAGTTTACATCTACTTTAATGCTTTAGAATCTCAAACATGGGAACATCCGTAATCATTAAAAGCTTGCATTTGTTTCACTCAATACATCTGACTATTTAAGCCGTGTTTGTACTTTGATTATCCTTCGCTGTCTCTTCTCCCGCTGGAGTTTTAGTCTCGAACTTTGGGTCATTAACTCAACTTCATTCAGCTCACTTGCAATAAGTCTTATAATTAAAGAGTAACTGTCCCAGCACAGAACCCTATTCTCCATAGGTACCCTCATCCCCCAAGGCGGCAGGATTTAATGTAGCTTCTCTTATCCTTCTTTCTAACAATACATTATCCAATCAGCCATTAGAGAGACCACTTCTAATTAGAAAAACACACATAAGGGAGAAAATCCATAATTATCAGAAACAGAAAAGAAGAAAAACATGACAGATAAAGTCGCACAGGCTGAAAGCCAAGAGACTACATTGAAGACTAAAGAAGAATCAGTGCTAATGGAGAAATTAGAAAGAGAATTTTTAAAAAGTGGCAATTACCATCACAGATATCATTGTTTATTTGGGATGTTTTTTAAGGAGATTACATTATTTTTTTTAATCACTGCACACTTAGAGGTCCTTTTTTAGGGCCTTAAACAAAAAATGATGGCACATTTATCAAGCGTAGGAGGACATTGGAACCAGAAGACCACTATTCTTCTTTATTAGAGGGGAGTGATTTTTATTAAAAATATTTTTTCTAATTTTTGCTTCAGTCAAGAAAGTGGTAGGAAAACTCCCCAATGTCGACACTGGTTGATGTAATGACGGGAAATAGACTGTCCATCATCCAATCATGTGCCAGCAAAAAAAATTATTTTTCATTAATTTTCCTTGTACGTGGTTGGGTATTCTTTGCCAAGTGACATTTTACCTAATTTTTTAGGCTCTGGAGCACCTGCACTTTCCATAGTACACAGCCTATTCACCTTCAGCAAATCAACCCCACAGATGTCCATGAAAATGTTCCCTCAAGGGGAAATCGCCAAGCTGCCACATATTATAACATTGTAGATGAGTTTTGTATTCCCTTTTTTACAAATTCCCAAATTCCTAATTTTTCTTGCCATATTTGTTGCCTTCTCTCACATTTTTAAAGCAGTTACAAAATACACAGCTTCTTACCAAGAACCAGTCATATCAGTCCCTTTTGACCTGAAGGACCACCCCCCCCCTTTCCTCAATTTCCCTACTACATTCACTACATTCCTTATTACCAGAGCAAAAAAAGAAAAAGAAAAAGGGACCCCAGATAAACTTTCCCTGTGACAGATCTTAACTCTTTTTCTGGCCCTTGGGACCCTATCCCTTCCACTGATATGAGAAACTACTCCTTCCATTGATATCAACAGTGGGGCACTATTCCTTCTACTGACACCAACGATGGGGCACTATTTTTCCCACTGACACCAATGGTGGGGTAGAATTTCTTCCACTGACACCAATGATGGGGCATTATTCCTTCTGCTGACACCAATGATGGGGCACTTTTCCTCCCACTGACACCAGCATTGGGGCACTGTTCCTTCCCACTGACACCAATGACGTGGCACTGTTCCTCCCACTGACACCAATGACGGGGTACTGTTCCTCCCACTAACACCAATGAAGGGGCACTATTCCTCCCACTGACACCAATGAAGGGGCACTATTGATCTTTTATTGAAAAGAATCAAGCAACAAATTTTATACAAAAGTAAAAAACAGAACTATAGTACAATATTCCAACAGAAAAACAAAGGAATACACATCCATGTGCAGAATATATACAATATATACATAATCCACTTCCAACATTTTTAGAAAACTATTTACATAAAGCAGAGGAGAGGGCCTAAGAGGCACAACCCATCACCTATGTATGCAGCCATTTATCAAAAACTGAGCATTAAGAAAAAATCTAGGGTGATAAGAGACAGAAAGCCACACCCAGGAAAGAGACTCCTGGTAGTCAGGGAGGCTTGAAACCCCTCCACGCCTTCAGCCAAGCCCTCTGACCCCACTTGTCTCTCTCAAGCGCCCGAATCTTCCCTACCTCATGCAGAATGTCACACACCACCACCTGAACAGGAAGGATTTTACGCCGAAGGGTGACCTGACACCGTGCGTTCCATGTGTAATAAAGGACTACTAAACTAACTAAAAAAAGTGTATCCAAACAAAAGCCCCCACCAGTATTTAATGCTCCGTACACCCACTCAGCATAACCCAGCCTGGAGAGGAAAGGAACAGCGAGGGCCCGCCCAACCTTTTTGTATACCTCTATGTTAAAAGGGCAACGAAGCAGAAAATGGTCCATAGTCTCCTCCTCACCTGTACATTCCTCCCGCGGACAACCACCAACCAATCCCACTTCTAAATTTCAAATTGCCCCGAACATAGAGTCTCCCGTGGAAGCACAACCAGGCCAGATCCCTGAATTTAAGGGGGACTCTAGCCAAATTAATCAGTCTTAACCCTTCCCTCAAAATTGGGCCTGGGCAATCCCTTAAGGCCAGTGGGTCATGAAAGACTTCACTCAAGACTCGGCTCATAAGGACTTTCCTCGGACTTTCCTCGGAGCGGATCTGAGATCTTCAGCCGACAGTCGCCACTGCCGCAGCAACTTCAGACACGGAGCGACATAGGCTGGAAGCTGACCACGATGACCCCTGGGATTCTTCACTTGGCCACCTTCTTCCCAAAGTCGCAGAAAAGGCCTAAACCAAGATCTAAACATGCCTGCCCATCCAGGAGGTTCCACTGCAAGCATACTACCAATGTTAAACTTGAGAAATAGCAGTGAAAAGAAAAGAACGGGGTTAACCATACCTAAGCCACCCTCCCTCCTGGATAGATAGGTGACATTCCTCTTGATGGGGTTCAGTCTGTTCCCCCACAGCATCTGGAAGAACACACTATAGATCCTAGCATAGAGAGACACTGGCAAGATGCAGACAGGGCTGACATACAAGAAGATCGGTATCAGGTAAGTCTTAATCAGATCAACCCTTTCCCTCAGAGATAACTTCCATCTCTTCCAGCTGACCACCTTAGTATTGGCAACTTCCAGCCTGCCTTCCCAGTTTTTGAGGCCATAATCGCCAGGTCCAAATTCAATGCCTAATATCTTAATTTTTTCCTGGGGCACTGGAAAGGTGTCCGGGAGATCAAGCCCCTCACCTTCCTTTCCCATCCAAAAAACTTCACTCTTTTCCTGATTGATCTTGGAGCCTGATGCTTCAGAGTACCGTGATGTCAGAGATACCACCTCCTCCGCTTCATCTGTCCCAGTGACAATCACTGACACATCATCCGCATAGGCAACAACCCTCAAAGGCGGCTCACCCGGGATTCCCACTGGTACCCCACACAACATGCTGCTCTCTAGCCTCCTGATGAAGGGGTCAATTGCAAACACATAGAGCAGGGGACTCAGGGGACAACCCTGGCGCACCCCAGAGCCAACCTCAAAGGACTGTCCAACCCAACCATTAACAAGGGGGAAGCTTTCTGCCCCCTTATACAAGACTTTTAATCAATCGACAAAACCACCCGGCAGACCGTACTTACTAAAGAGCAACCACAGGTACTCATGATTGACACGATCGAAAGCCTTTGCCTGATCCAATGCCAGTAGATACTTTCCCCAGCCTGCAGCCCTGCACTGCTCCAAGGCCTCCCGGACAGCTAAAACTGCTGTGAAGGTGCTCCTACCCTGGATCGAACAGTGCTGATGGCGAGAAAGCAAAGACTCTGCTACTGCCGATAGGCACCAGAAAAGTATCTTTCTATCGACATTGAGAAGGCTGATGGGGCGCCAATTCTCAATCATCGAAGGATCTTTACCTTTTGAAAGAAGAATCACAGCTGAGAGTCTCATGGAAGGGGGAAGCACCCCCTCAGCAAGACAACTGTTAAAAATCTCTACCAAATGTGGGGCCAGAATAGACTTAAAGGCTTTGTAAAACTCAGCCGTCAGACCATCCAGTCCAGGTGACTTTTTGATGGCAAGCTGTTCAATTGCCCTCGTCACCTGTTCAACAGTGATCTCTTCTGTCAAATTCATCAAAGGGACATCTCCACCATTTAGACCTGGAGTAGAGTCCAAAAAGCTTTCCATCTTGTCTCGGTCAAGCTCTTTCCTCCCAAGAAGTTCAGCATAAAAAGACCTCACGACCTCCAGGATCCCTGACCTGGACTTTGTCAAGGAACCTGTACTATCCTTAAGGCCAATGACCATCTTAACAGCTACACCCTGTTTGCAGTTCTGGTAAGGGTCAGGCGAGTGGTATTTCCCATAGTCCCGCTCCAGAACCAAAGAGGTATGCCGGTCATATTGACACTGCCTGAGGAGGATTTTCACTTCAGAGATTGCCCCAGGATCTCCTCCTCTCGAGACAAGAATATCCAGCTTCCTCCGCAAACATGGTAGGTCATGTATCTATCAAACTGCTTTTTATTGGCTAGGCCCCTGAAGAATCCAGCAATCCTCTTTTTGGTCAGCTCCCACCACTCAGCCTTGCTGCTACAAAAGTCCAGGATGGTCACCTGTGCCTGAAAGAATTCCTCAAAGGATTGTCTAACATGTTCTTCCTCAAGGAGAGTAGAATTTAATCTCCAGATGCCTTTGCTCCTCTGAGGGAAGTCTGAAGCATTCAAGACCACAGATAGCATACAGTGATCAGAGAACTCCACTGCTTGCACCACTGGGGGTGAGAAAGCAGAGGCCTCCTTAAAAAAAAACCTATCTATCCTACTCTGACTATTACCTCGATGAAAGGTGAACCCTGTGTCATCCGGAAGGTGCTTAATGTGCACATTCACAAGACCAGCATCCCTAACCATACTATTTAAAAAAACGCTATCATATCCCAGCCTGTCATTGAAGTCCTTCCTGTCCTTGGGCCTAGTCACAGTATTAAAGTCACCTCCAAAAAACACTTGCCGGTATGTAAAAATAAATGGCTTGATCCTTGTAAAAAGGCATTTCCTGTCCCACTTTGTGTGCGGCCCATAAATATTAATTAGGCGCAGGTCCTGCCCTCCCACAAGAACGTCTAAGACCATACATCTCCCGATCTCCACCTCAATAACCCGCCGGACAGTTACCATGCCGGTTTTAAACACCGCCACCCCGCCGTAAAGCTCGGCCGCAAGAGACTAGTAAGATGGACCATACCTCCACTCTCTCTTGGCCATATGAATATCTGCCAAGGAGGTGAGCCTAGTCTCCTGCAAAAATAAAATTTCAGCATCTAATTGGCTGAACAAAAAGAAGGCCATAGAACGAGCTCTTACTGACTTAATGCTGGCGACATTTATTGTCACCACTTTTAACGGAGGGGGAACCGCCATTTGGGTTATTGGGTGGATTGCTTCTTAGCTCCCCTCTGCTGCTCATCACCAGAAGCCTCTCTCTTTCTTGAAGCCTCCTCCAACTCCATTTCAATTTCTGAATTCTGCTCAGAAGAATCCCCAGATGAGGAGATATCCCAAGCAGAAGCCCTAGAACGGTTGGAGACAGTCACTGAGGCATCCTGTCCCTGTTCCATCCTCACCGTCTGTCTCTTCCGCCTTACAACCTTCCTTCTCTCCTCCAGGTACTGCAGGTCAGATTCAGAGATGCTTTCATCTCTTGTTTTCTTCTTCTTCTTTGAAGTCTTCACAGAAGACTTCTTTACAGAGGAAGCCGTAGCAGCACCCTTTTTGGTACCCTCTACCACTCCTGGTGGGTGGGGGGCTTCTTTAAGGTCACACTTAGGAAGGGAAGACTGATCGGGAATAACTGACTTGGGGGGTACAGACTTAGAAGGTTCTGACACAAGAGGAGCCGGTGCAATAGGCTGGGGGGACACAGGGACAGACACAGAAGGAATACTTACAGATACAGGAGGGATGGGCACAGGGACTAGGGAGGGATCCTGAACAAGACCAGGGGAGTCAGTCCCCGCAGAGGAGGGTGGTACACCAGGGGCCTCATCCTCCAACCTGTCCAGCCTTAACAGATCATCTATCACCTCTCTATCCATATTATGCCAGGCTTCAGGACATCGGCTGTAGGGGTGACCAAGGGGCAAGCACAGGTTGCACCTTATCGCCTGGGTGCAGTCCCTGGCCACATGACCCTGTCCCCGACATACTGAACAGATCAGTACTGAACAAGAGGAGCTAAAATGCCCCTTTTCTCCACAGCGGTGACACAGTTTTGGCTGACTGGTATAAAAAATAGTCATCCTATCCCTCCCTATAAAGGCAGAGGAGGGCAGGTGACGGACAACATTCCCATCCCGAGCCAACCTGACCGTTACCGACCAACCCCCGGTCCAGATGCCACGCTCATCATGAATTTTATCTGGCCTGGTCAAAACATCCCCATAATTTTTCAACCAGACCTCTAAGTCCCGAGCAGGAACACTCTCATTTGTAAGGATAATAGTAATTTTATTTACTGTTGACCTTTGGGAAACTGCCACTGGCACCAGACCTTCCCATTCGGGTCTTGACCTGCACCGAGCCATATATCGTTCCCAGAACAAGTCAAGACCCTCTGGTCTGGTGAAACTAACTGTGTATTCCCGGCTTCCAGCCACATGTATCAGGGCATATAGGTCATCAGCTCCAAAACCCATATCTAAAATCAGGTCCACCACCATACGCCTTGCTAGTGGGACTGCACCACCTTCCCATTTAAGGAGGACTACGTTCCGCATTGGACCCCCAGCAGAAGCCATAGATCCAAGACCAGATCCAATGGTGCTCATAGTGGCAGTCTGCAAGGGAAAACCCCGATTAGAAGCAGAGCCTCTCCTTGATTGTAACCCTGGCTTGATGATATTGCCAGGAGCACAGCTTACCACCTGTGCAAATGTAGGTTTTTTAGAGCCAAGACCCCATACTGATGTCACATTAGCTGGTACATTACTATTATTATTTTTACCAGCTTGGCCTAAACCAGCAGCATTATCAGTTCCACACACAGTGGTGGGTTCCACCATGCCTGCAATGTTATTAGGGATAACTGTTTCTGATGCAGTACCAGGTGCTTCCTGCTGCTGCGCTGTAGAGTCCTGTTCAACAGTGACTGAAATAGTTTTAAGCTCAGCAGAAGGGGGGTTAATCGGCTCTTCTGGGTTTTGTGTTTCTTCAGCAGAAATGTCATTTTTTAAACAAAACTTTTCCTGTTTAGAGACAACAGCAGCAGGCACAACATTGCTGAGCCCAGGGGAATCACCCTGAGTGTCATTAGGAAACCCATCATTAGGCAAGGTGCTAAAAGGCACAAAAACAGTTTTATCTGTAACCTGGGGCTTTATATCCTTTACTTTATAAGGCACACTGTTAGGTAAGTCCTCCACACCACCAAACACCAGCTGATCTTCTTGCATTGGAGACTCCATTACCTGTAACTTTCAGCATGCCTCCTGAGCCCTGAGAATGCAATGGGCTGCTAACCTCACCTTGAGGGAGAAGGGGGTCAGAACTGGGGGTCTCCTCCTCCACCTTTGCAAACCTTCTTCATTGCAAAACTTCTCCCTGAAGGGACCATCCCTGCCTTCCATCATGGCCACGATAGTTTCTTGATGTTCCACACGGACTTTCGCTAATTGGACCTCTGAATCCATGGATCCACGGTTCTTGCTGAACAAGCCTTCACGCTGCTTTCTCAGGCGTTTCAAATCTGCTCTAAGCTTGTAGAGCTTGTCTCTTTCCTTATTGAGGACTTTGATCCCGGCCACCACTCGCTCCCGAATAGATCCAGCATCTTCATCCTCACCAGGTGCATAGAGATCACCAACCACAGGCTGCACAGGAGCATGCATGCCATCCATCCGCTCAGGGGATGGCTGAGAGCCTCCAGCAGGAGAGCCCCCGCTGGCCTCCATGGCCTCCCCAGAAGGGAGCCAGGAGAGCTGGGAGGGATTTTACCTCACTCCCCTCTCAAACAGATCACCTGGAGCAGCTCCAGACACACAGCCAGAGATCCTTCCAGCAGCCACACCCGAAGCTGAATGATGGGAAACTACTCCTCCCACTGACACCAATGAAGGGGCACTATTCCTCCCACTGACACCAATGAAGGGGCACCATTCCTCCCACTGACACCAATGATAGGGCATTATTCCTCCCACTGACACCAATGATGGGGCATTATTCCTTCCACTGACACCAATGATAGGGCACTATTCCTCCCACTGACACCAATGATGGGGCACTATTCCTCCCACTGACACCAATGATGGGGCACTATTCCTCCCACTGACACCAATGATAGGGCACTGTTCCTCCCACTGACACCAATGATGGGGCACTATTCTTTCCACTGACACCAGCAATGGGGCACTGTTTCTCCCACTGACACAAATAATGGGACACTTTTCCTCTCACTAATACCATGTAGGGGTGATCATGGGGTTAATTGTGAGCCTAGGGGAGTGTTTTCTAACTGTGAGGGGAGGCACTTGTGAAATGATCATAGAGACCTGTGATCCTATATAGAAGGAAGGATGCTCTGTGATCATTTGAGAGAGAAAAACGGTCTGCTGTGCTTACAACAGCTAACCGTCCTTCTCTCTCTGTGGGGAGCAATCGCTGCCACTGGTCCTATGGATTGGCATCCAAGCTTCCTAGTGGGGGCGGGAGTGGGCCGCTGGCAGCACGTGTTTACTGGCGGGGTGCACACTCGCCCCCAGCACCATTTCCGTGAACTGACGTACCCCTACGTCGATTCGCACAGCCGCAGTAAAACTGCGGCAGGCAGTCGGGAAGTGGTTAAAGTGGTTGTAAAGGCACAAGTTTTTTTTTTTTTTTTACCTTACTGCAAGGAAAAAAACCTTATTCATGCAGCTTCCCCTGCAGCCCCCCCCCCCCCAAATACAAACCTGAGCCAGATCTCGATCCAGTGATGTGCATGAGAGCCAAGGCTCTCTCGGGTCTCTCGCTCCTGATTGGCTCAGATACAGCAGCAGGAGCCATTGGCTGCTGCTGCTGTCAGCCAGAGCTGTTGGGGAGGGAGGGCAGGGCCAAGTCCTTGTTCTGTGTTTCTTATGGACACACAGAACAGGACTTGGAAGCGAGCAGGCACGAGTGCCCCCATAGGAAATGGGAGACCCCGAAAATTCAGGATTGCACAGAACAGGAAAGTATAGCATGTTTGTTATTTTAAAACAAAAAAACTGAGCCTTTACGGTTACTTTAAATGTTCCAAAACGGTCCTTCCAGTGAAATGAACTTTTGTACCAGGTGCTCTTCAGTACACATGCAAGAATTGAATCAGCATGAGAGCCAGGCAACCGGCATTTTCAAAAGGAGAGGCTAACAAAAGCAGCTCGTATTTCTGTCTGGTTAAGAAATAGATACTTCTATAGTTTACATTGTGTTTTTGCATTCTTCTAGCCTACAGTCATTACATTAATACGAAGTATGTTTCTATAGGTTGTCAGGCAGGAATTTGGCCTTATGTATCGGTGGTATTGTTCTGCCTCGTGGGCAGCTCTCCTTGTGTCAGCTCACAACGTATTACATGTTTTCACTTGTGAACTGGTCAGAAGTATGTCAATCACTCTATTAACAAGAACTATTCTCAGCTCCTATCACGGAACTCAATCTTCTGATAAATTATCCTCAATTGACTTATCTTCGCCTGTCACTCACATCTTTGTTCTGCCTGTAATTTTATCCAATGCTCCAATATAGAAACAGCAATTTTCTGTGGGTTCAAAGCTTTGAATACTTGTATAATCACTCACCGGAGAAGATTGGAGATTGCTAGTGAAGTCTCAGATTTTTATTTTGCAACGCTTATTTAAGATGAATTTCACGTTAGCAGTCGTGTCATAATAGGGGTCATGTGCAAGCAGAGGTCATGGTATTGTTATCGCTTTTTTCCATTATTTCGTATAGATAAGATGAGCCAAAATCCACACAATGCAGTTTTTTATTTGATTATAGAATGTGGATTAAAAATGTGAAAATTAGAAGTATAATGCTGGGGTGCAAAATCTTTCATCATATCTTCTTTATGCAGTATTTGTGCAATTCAGGTTGGATAAAAAGGTTCAAATACTTCTTAAAGTGAAAGCTGCGCTATAATAAATTAATACTGAATAGTGAATGATAAATAATATTATGTGTAACAAAGTGACACATTATACAATAAAGTGCTAAGTGAATACACCATATGTAGTCCAAAAGATAGGTAAAAATAAATTATAATATTAAAAGACCAAATCAGTGAAGAGTTAATTGGATTCCAACCGTAGACAAATATGTAAAGTTATGCACTTTGGGGCTAAGCATATGCATGCAGCATACATACTAGGCGGAGTAGAACTGGGGGAATCCATAGCATAGAAGGATCTGGGTGTTCTGGTAGATCGTAAGCTTAATAATAGCATGCAATGCCAAGCTGCGGTTTCCAAAGCAAGCAAAGTCCTTTCTTGTATTATCAAAGGCATGGACTCCAGAGAGAGATATATAATTTTGCTCCTGTACAAATCATTAGTAAGACCTCATCTGGAATATGCAGTTCAGTTTTGGGCACCAGTTCTTAAAAAGGATATTGGGGAACTGGAGAAAGTGCAGAGAAGGGCAACCAAACTGACAAACTGATAAGAGGTATGGAGGAGCTCAGCTATGAGAAAAGATTAGAGGAACTGAATTTATTCTCTCTTGAGAAGAGGAGATTAGGGGGGATATGATCAACATATATTAATACATAAGGGGTCCATATAGTGAACTTGGTGTTGAGTTGTTCACTTTAAGGTCAACACAGAGGACAAGGGGGCACTCTTTACGTCTAGAGGAAAAGAGATTTAGTCTCCAAATATGGAAAGGTTTCTTCACCGTAAGAGCTGTGAAAATGTGGAATAGACTCCCTCCAGAGGTGGTTCTGGCTAGCTCACTAGATTGCTTTAAAAAAGGCCTGGATTCTTTCCTGGGTGTACTTAATATAAATGGGTACTAATATTTATAGGTAAAGTTGATCCAGGGATTTACCGATTGCCTCTCTGGGGATCAGGAAGGAATTTTTTTTCCCCTGCTGTAGCAAATTGGATCATGCTTTGCTGGGTTTTTTTCGCCTTCCTATGGATCAACTGTGGGTATAAGGATGTGTATATGGGATTGTATGGTTGGGTTTTCATTACTTTTTTTTATTTTATTTTTTGTTTGTTTGTTTTTTATAAGTTGAGCCAGATGGACTTGTGTCTCTTTTCAACTGACTAACTATGTAACCAATAATGGTGTATTATTCCTGCCACTAATACCAATGATGAGGCACTACTCCTCCTCCTACTGACCAATAAACCTGAAGCCATGTTTATTCTCATTGGGCCTGGGACATTTTCTAACCCAGTTGGCCACAATCCGGCCCCCCAAAATTCTAAAGGACAGTAAACTGGCCCTTTGAAAGGTTTGGAGACCCCTGGCCTAGACCATTGTAATTATACATATCTCAAACCTGAGCAATTGTTATGGAAGGTGACTATCATTGTGGTAGTCGGTGCCACTACAAAGATCATAGAAATCTTCCAGGTCCTGTGCTGAGTGACTTCCCTTCTGTATAGTGACCACGGGGTGGGGGGAGGTCCAAGATAGAGCAATGTAACTATGTAATAAAGATCATACCTAGACATCAGCTTTAAATATTAGTAAGCTACAATATATTATTTTGGGTTCGGATACACTTTTCAGTAGATTCACCCTTTTTACTTGTGATGAGGACCAAGTGAGGGAAAATCTTTTTTGATTTTGAATTGTCACAGGAGTTTTCCAATTGGGACACGCTCTAACAGGGGAACTTCTATAACTTTTTCGAGATTTTCTCTCAATTCCTGCTGTGTCTCAATGATAAATAAAGAAAATCTCCCCAACAGGACATAGGCAGCATACAATAAACTGACAGGTGTTTTAACCATTTCCTACTCTATCCAACATTTTTTTTTTTTAAATGGGCATTTTGGCTTTACACCTATTATCACCCTTTAGTCTTTCTGTTGCTGTTCTATGAAAAACATGTCCGTTTGAATTTTACATAGGGCTAGGCCATTTTCCTAAAGCAGATGAACAGTGGTGGATCCTTTTGGGTTTTAAAGGTGATCTGAGAGAGAAAAAAATGACTTGCCACTGAATTCAAAAGAGTTGTGCAAGGTGACCAGATCCTCCATCAGTAGAGGAGCAGAACAAGCCAAAAAGAGAAATGTGCATTCTGAATGTGGTTACACTAATGCTTTGTAGAGCAGTAGAATTATGCCTTTCTCTATTGAGTCAATGTTCCTTCCAAGAGTAGAAAGTACCTTGTTAGCTGCAGACAGATATTGCATCCAGTTATTGAGTGTATGGTCTACACCCAGATTGTTTTCCATAATTGATTCATCTAATTATCTTCCTCTTGATTGCATGTTCTGTGTAAATGTAGACTGAGGTTCTCAAAGCACCCATTTAATGTGCTTTTGTTCGCAATATAGAATGTTATGTGAAGAGTCTAATACAATATACAATATAATACAATGAATTAATAAAGCATGCATTGGTCTAGTCTTGTACTTTAATTTTTTAATCTACCTTATCACTTCACTGCAGAGTACTGCCCCTTATGTACTATTAGCTGTTATATCTTTTACTTATTTTCTTGCTGCGGGCTACAGCTATGTGAACCACAGATCACCTGAGCCCTGGTGTGTTATTAAAAATAAAGATAGTCTATGTGATACAAAAATGTTATTTAAGAGCTGGCCATGCTTAAATGATGATATAGTATATTTAAGCTAGTTATAAATTAGATTCGTTTTTTTTAAAGATAATTTATATCTCTATTCTCCTAATTAATATGGAAGAGGGGTCAGTCCCCATAGGACATATTATTATTTTTTTATGTATGTTATTTGGTATACCTTAATGCCTTTTTTTTCTCTGTAATCAAAATGATTGCAATAAAGAGATTAGTGGAATTGATTGTTGGAGCCTTTGTTATATATTTGTTGATGTCTCCCACTCCCCATTGAAGATAGTTTCTCTTACTGTGTGAGTGGTCACAAGAACAGAAAATTGTGGAAACCCCCCATTAGGAACACAGGAATAAAAAGAAAACCTAAGCAGGGTCTAGCTCCTGCTCACACTAAACAAAGCTGAAAAAAAATTGCTTTGAGAGAACAGGAATAAAATTGTATTCACACCTCTATATGGGAGCCAAATGATGGGGGTGATGAGGCTAAATAAACAGAAATATTCAACAGAATTTTATGCATTAATAAATCAATAAACATAACAGAGAAATAGACTTGATGTGTCAGATGTCTGAGTAACATTGTTAATACTGGGACTCCATGCGACATCCATTCAATGTTTTTATTGCATGAAAACAGCAGGGATATTACTAGTTGTAGCTATTTGTGATTTACTGTTTTTTTATAACTACAGTACATAATGAATATGATAAAAATCGTATGATTTTCTTTCAGCTATTCTTTTCCTATCTAGTCATATTATTATTTTTATTATTATTTTACAGGATTTGTATAGCGCCAACCATTACAATACAATTCAATACAGGAAGAATCAGAGGGCCCTGCTCTTTAGAGCTTACAATCTGAAAGGAATGGTCAAGTAATACAAAAGATAGTAACTGTGGGGGATGAGCCTATGGAGAAAATGAACGTTCAGTAATTGGGTATGAACCAAATTACTTAAAAAATGGTGCCTCCTATCAGTGAATAACAAAGATTTCAATGTGTGTACAGCTGCCGCCAGATTTGGTGTGTGCCCAACTATCAGTTGAATATTCCTTATGAGGCGCTGTGGTGAACAAAATAAACAATTGTGATCTCCTATAATATTGTGTGTTAGTGTTATGTACTGTGCTCAAATGGATACCACTTATATACCATATTATTACACAAAAAAAAAAAAAATGATATATCAAAATTGTCCATATTCTCTTATGTTCTTCCAATCGCCATGTGAAACAAGTGCTCTGTAATCTTCTTATCAAATGTAATAAGTGCTTCTGAATAGTGCTCCACCACCTTTATGCAAAAGGACCACTCACCACACCAGATAGCTGAGGGCCACCAGGACCCAAATCACTTTAGATAGCCTTAGTTATATCCCTAGACCAGCTTGTAAAACTTCCAATCAAGATTTGCCAAACCATTATGGTTGCCCCCTGGGCTTAGTATTGGGAGGTAAGGATACCAAATCCACAGCAGGGTATTGGATGCCAGATATTCCCCAGAATATAAAATGTGAAGCGAATAATCGTGCAATATCTTTTTTATTGATATAAAGTTTAAACACAGAACATGTAAACTCACATTTGTCTGTGCCTGTAAGCGGCACCCACTTGAGAAGCCTGGACTGTTGGAAATGCCACTATACAACAGCGGGCGTTCCACCTGCGTTCCACTGGGTCAGACGTGATGAAACCGGAAATTATGTCGCTGTACTGGACCTCTTCAAATATTTGTATTTGTCACTAATATTACAAGTATTTGGATACAAGTATTTGGGTGGCGACATATATAAACTTCTCTAAAGAGATGGGTAGGAGATAGTTGGACAGATTGGGGTAGGCACCACTAGTATTGCACATTTCTGGGTGTGTTGGATACCAGGTTCTGGCATAATGTTGAGGGGGATTAGGTAGGTATGTGACACACCTGGAAGTATTGGATATCAAAGAGCGTACAATTCTTTAAGTGGGCAAATGATTGACTCACCACCTGCCAAAAACGTTGGTATTAAGCATCCTGTTTCACAGGGTGTTTGTTATTATCATTTTAGTTGCTGATATTGTTCCTATTTTGCTTTTACAACCCTTATAAAAGAATGTTGTGTTACCCCTTCTTTGTCAGAGGCAGGATAGCAAGCAAGAAATATGGATTGGGGGTGAGTAACCAGTATTAACTGCTCTACCGACAGAGGAAAACCGTTTTCATGCTTTGTATACTAAGATTTATCTTCAAAGATTGGGTTCATAATTGTCTATGCTATCAGCAACTGACCTCAATTGACCTCTTGAAGCTGTACATGGAAACTATGATTATCTCTTCTCTCCAGTTTCAAATACGCTATAATGTTCGAAAGAGAGGATCAATGGAAAGCACACAGACAGGACATGTGAAAATTCCATAAGAGAATTTCTTTTTATGTATGGGTCCACAGTTATTTTTCCATCAGCCCAAGGATCCTCCTGTGCAAGATTTCTATATGTATAAGGTCATGCCCCCCTGAGTATTTTGGGGAGATTTGCTCGCTCAATGAAAAAAGATTATCATACTGGATATGTCTGGCTCCTAATGGTACCTTTTATACCCCAAACAGCTGAAAGCCCAACTCCATTTAAACACATTTGTTTTGTACATGGTGTCCCTGCAAGCTTAAATATGAAATTCAGCCTTAAATGTAATCTTGCACAGTTGTAAAGGCTCTTCTCTTGTCCTAAAATGGTTTTCTCTGATTCCTATGCAAACTGTAAACATCTCACAGAGTGCATTAGAAGCTGCAGCCATTTTCATAACTCTTCAGCCCCCTGGAAAATCCTATGCAAATACCACCTGTTTTGAAAGTCAACATTTGCATATGACTGGGGACACCACCATATCCTGCCTCCAATGTAGGCCTGAATATTGGCCAGGTACTTGTGTTGCATTAAAAAAGTAAAGTGGGGGTAGGTTCTGCACTTGGCCTTTTGGTGATAGCCTGGTTAACAGTTGGAGGTAACACATTTACCTATTAAACTAAGAAAGATGATCCAGCTTTGACTTTGGTTTAAAAAGGCAGATGATATTCCTCCCAGAGGCTTTAACAATTCCATAGTCTATTCAATCCACCGCCCCGCCAAAAACAAATTGGCCTTACATATAGTTAACCTATAAGGAATAGAAGAAAGGAGTCAAGGTCTATTCGACAGAATACAATGGACACCCTTTCTCCTTTCTAAAATATATTAAACCCTACTTATCTATCTCACTTCTTTACAACGTATTGTTTTCTCCAAGGCCATGCAACTGACAAAGATGCCTTGTGAACATATAACAAACAGGGGTAGGGGCCATTAAAGGGAAATAGTAACATTAAAACCTGAATCTAAAAACAAAAATAATTCTGCCCTGGGGAAGATTTTAACACATAACAGCAGCCTACACCAAAATCTGTGATACCAAATTTGTGCATAAATAAATTAAATAGTGCGGCACTAAATTAACCACTTGCCTACTGTGCACTTAAACACCCTTCCCATCCAGGCCAATTTTCAGCTTTCAGCGCTGTCACACTTTGAATGACAATTGCGCGGTCGTGCTACACTGTACCCATTTGAAATTTTTATCATTTTTTTCACACAAATAGAGCTTTCTTTTCGTGGTATTTAATCACCTCTGGGTTTTTTATTTTTTACAAAAAAAAAGAATAAAGACAGAAAATTTTGAAAAAAAAAAAAAGTTTTTCTTATTTTCTGTGAGTAAATTTTGAAAATAAATTTTTCTCCTTCACTGAAGGGTGCTGATGAGGCGGCACTGATGGGCACTGATAGGCTGCACTGATGGGCACTGATGAGGTGGCACTTATGGGCACTGATGAGGTGGCACTTATGGGCACTGATGAGGTGGCACTTATGGGCACTGATGAGGAGGTACTAATATGCCGCAATGATGAGCACTGATAGGCGGCATTGATAGGTGGCACTGATATGCGGCACTGATAGGTGGCACTGATATGCGGCACTGATAGGCGGCACTGATGAGCACTGATAGGCGGCACTGCTGGGCACTGAGAGGTGGCACTGCTGGGCACTGAGGTGGCACTGCTGGGCACTGAGAGGCGGCACTGGCGGGCGGCACTGATGGGCACTGAGAGGCGGCACTGATGGGCACTGGCGGATGGCACTGATGGACACTGACGGGTGGCACTGATGAGCACTGATGGGCAGAACTGATGAGCACTGATGGGCAGCACCATCAGTGCCCACACTCAGTGCCCATAGTGCTGCCAGTCAGTGCTTATCAGTGCCTAGATGAGCAGGCACTGATGGGCACTGACTGGCAGCACTATGGGCACTGATTGTGGGCATTGATGGGGGACACTGATGGAGGGCACTGTGGGCACTGATGGGGGGGCACTGTGTATGTTTTTTACCTTTTAGTAATCAGGGCACTGGTAATCAGTGCCCTGATTACATGTCTCTTTGTCCCTGGCGCTGTGCCGCTCTCCCTCCTTCCTCACACTGCAGGCTCCGTGTGAGGAAGGAGCGCCGGCGATGAGAGATGATCTCATATGTTTACATATGAGATCATCTCTCATTGGATGATCCGATCACGTGGTGAATGGCCGCTGTGATTGGCCATTCACCACGATCTGTGATCGGCTGTGTCCAAGGGACACGGCCGACACAGATTCTCCCCGCTGCGCGCTCGCGGGAGCGCGCGGGGGGCGTGTCACTGGAGCGTGTCACTGCAGCCGTATATAGGCTGTAGCGCGGATGGGAACTGGTTAATACAACACGATAGAAAATATACCATACATTATATGCATAAAACTCCAAAATAAATTAATAATAAAAATCCAGTGCAAAAATGTGAAATAGATGCTAATTTAAATTTCATAAACAATACGCCAACATACTAAATTCTATTTTAAAATCCTATCAACAAATAATACTTCCCAATCCCTTGAATTAAAAATCTAAAAAATTGATAATTCATGCGAAAGATCCAACAAAAAATATAAGGTGCATAGTCCCATATCCAAGTGCAAGTGGATGCTGCCCTTATCCAATAAATATAAACAATCAAAGAAGTAGATAGTTGTTACATCTAATGCTGATCACAACAGTGATATCACCTGTAAGATAAGCAAAAAATCAGAAAAGAAAAAGGAACGGGATTTTAAGGGCCAAAGAAGGAGGAATGGTCACAAATGCAACATTATTGCATGATGATATGCCTTGTGCATGACTTGATTTTATGGGAAAAAATAATGTGTCGAAGGTCTCTCTGGTCCTGAAGAATCCCTTGGCGTAACACGTCGGCTCTTTGAGGACCTATTGTTTACAATCGCTATGAGACAATGTATTGCCAATTGGGTATTTTGTATCGGTGTCCCTTGTGGGAACATAATTTTTATATGTAAATTTGTATGCATGCATTTTTTCCTTTTATCCTTATGATTTAATAAAATTATGTTTCTTTATAATAATGTTGCATTTGTGACCATTCCTCCTTCTTTGGCCCTTAAAATCCCATTCCTTCGAGTCCCTCTCCCTGAAAAGCATAAATATATGCTGAGCTGGAAGCGGGACCTAGAATGTACTATTTCACGACTAGAATGGCAGGGAATGCTGCGTAACCTTCGTAAATGCATTCGCTCTACTAGCAGTAGAGAGTCCCCCCTTAAGCTTTTTATAAGATGGTACATGACCCCCACTTTGATTCACTCTTTCTACCCATCTACATCACCTTCCTGCTTTAGGGGTTGCTCTGAGGAAGGTTCTCTTTTGCATATATTTTGGAGCTGTAGACACTTGGAGGGAATGTGGGAACAAACAAAGACTAAAATGTTGCAATTATCAGATAGAGATATCCCTATTTCTCCCAAGATATGTCTTCTTTACGCACTTATCCCGGATGTCCCGGTTCCATTATCCAGATTACTCCACACCCTGTTTGGAGCTATCCAATGGATGATTGCTCTAAACTGGAGATCCCCCATTGTTTTATGGTCTCTGGTGCTGTCCAGGATGGAAGTCCTCAGACTTTCAGAATTCGTCTTTCATTCCTTGCAAACATGTGTTCAATGAAAAGTGGGATATTTGGGATAATTGTCCTTCAGCCACACCTTAGGCCTTATAAAGTTGTTATGCCTTTGCCAATGATGTTAGTATGTTTTTTACATTATCTGCTTGTCATGTTATGTATTTTTATATCAATGATCTCTTGATGTTGTATACACCATATTTTGACTGACCTTGTATCAGATTTGTAATGTTTGGTTTTTTGACTTTCCAATAAAAGCTTTTGTAAACAAAAAAAAAAAATCCCGTTCCTTTTTTCTTTTTTGATTTTTTGCTCAGCTTGGGATGTTGGCCATCTTTTTTCACGGTAATTTGTGAATACCGGTAAGATAAGGTTAGCTCCTTACCAGAAAGTGTGGACCATATTAAATGGCCAACAGCGCATTTAAAATAACCAGGATGTCTTCTTGTCACTCCTCATCCCCTTGCTGTGAACTATCCCAGCAATGTAATAATAGAAGCGCACTTACATATTTTATACAGTAAAATCACATTAAAAGATGCGCAGAGAGGTTTCTCAAGCAGGGAATCTCCAAACACCAGTGTTCCGGCAGTTAGATAGCGTAAAGGCGTCATGTGTAGGCCGTGCCCTTGGGGATTGATATCCCATCTGAGACTGCATGGTAACATTTTAAGTGTTATTTTGGCATATACAACACACATCTCTCCTGCGCTCGAAGGTGGGCCCTACAATGGGGTTACTCTAGGTCCTTGAACTGGCAAATCTGGATAAATGCCACCTTGCTGCCCTCTCAAGACTGAGGGTGTCTAAATGCACTGAAGTAAAGAAATAAATCGAGGTCATACCGACCTAGTGCATTATCCTTAACAAAATACTTTATTAGATAAAAGTATAATGCTCACAAAAATGCGCTTGAAAACAGCATATTTAAATAATTGGCAGCTAAACGTCCATGGTATCACATTATGGATGTAACATCCCACAGTATGACTGGCTGATGCGTTTCAGAGGTGTCACCTCTTCTTCAGAGAATTAGAAACCTAATTAGGAGGTATGAGCCATAAAGTCACACAGTGGATTATGCACTCTTGTCATGGTTGGCCAGGTCGGCATGGCCTCCCTTAGGTCAACATGGACCTCTCATAAAGATGCATCTTTCTCACTTAGGGAGCTTGTGGGTTGGTATGAGTCTTAAGTGTACTGCAATTTGAGTACCCATACCCAACTAGTTTAGCAGAAGGAGGTAAGCCCTGTATCTTTAAGTCTACGTGCATCCCAGCGTGGAACAACTCTGGTAGCTGTGTTTCTAATGACAGAAAGGGCGGAAGTAGCATTGCCAGAGGCCTGGAAGTTGTGCAGGCAGATTTGACGTCAATGGGCTGGAACGCAGAATGTGATCGCGGTTCCTGTTAGTGGCTGCGGTGTGTGTTCCAGCCACTCCATGGTCAATATGCCTGGACTACAAGCATAATCCCTTCGTTTTACCCTGCAATTGAAGAAATATTGCCAATGAGATCACTTCCCTTCCCAATGTTGCACTAGCCATCGATAGCTATGTATATATATATATATATATATATATATATATATATATATATATATATATATATATATATATATGTCAATGGGGATCTATCCCCATCCACATCTTCCATCAAGAAGACATTTCTTCTGTGGGCACTCCTCTTTCTCCTTCGATTTTTGGGGATAAGAATGTTTCTGTTACTTGTCAATTCATGATGTTGTTATTATTGTGTTTTTGCACATTGGCCAGGCCAAGGAGATGGGTTGCATGACAATACTGTGTGAACTGGTTCTACTCCAGCCCACACCCATAGGGGTGGGGGAGCATCTGACTACACTCCTGCTTTGTCATTTTTGGCTATATAAGCAAAAAGTTGAGACAAAGCTCAGTTAGCTCTGAAGAAGAGTCGACACCTTGAAACGGTCAGCCAGTCATACTGTGGGACGTTGCATCCATAATGTGATACCATGGACATTTAGCTGTCTATTATTTGATTTGCTGTTTTCAAGCACGTTTGTGAGTATTATTATTTTATCTAATTCTTAAATTTATTAAGGATAATGCACTAGGCCGGTGAGCCCTCTGTTTATTTCTAAATTTTAAGTGAGATATAGTTTTCCAAAAAAAATATTTTTTTGGATGTTGCACATGAGTTACATATTTTGTTAGATTTTGTAATTCATGAATTAGACGATATTGGATGAAATTGAATGATAAGACATCTACCATATTAAATGCAAATCTCTTTCCAGCTTTTGGAATGAGGTATTATCATTTATTGCATCACTTACAGGCAATCTAATACCTCTCACACCTGCAATAGCCTTATTGGGAATCAACCTTGATTTATATCCAATTAGTTATCTTTTCCCAATATCCTAATAGTAGCAAGGCTCACTATAGCTAAACTATGGAAATCCAGTGATACTCCCAACCCCTCTGAGGTCATCCTGAAATTAAACTTGCATGCTCATTATGAACTGATGCTAGCTAATAAGAACTTTACCACTTCAATTTATAGAAAACTATGGCAAGCATGGATGGTACACCCCAGAGCTTCTAAATACTTGAAAGACTTCAAAAATTCGCTAAATACAATTTATCTACATGTTGTTTTATGAAAAGTAGCTTCCATTTCCCCTACCTTTGTGTTTCCCTTCCCCTTTAAGGAAAGGAACAATCCCTGTTGACAGTATGGTCCCAATGGGGTCAATAGGGCCTTATTGCTCCTATGATCAAGTACTTATTTCAGTGAAAGCCTGAAAGTATTGAAATGTTTATTAGGCCCCTTTCACGCAGGCTTTCTGATCAGGTCTGCCTGTCAGTTTTTTCAGGCGGACCTGATCGGATGCTCCATGCACCCCTATGGAGCAGCAAATGTCTGTGGTGACATGTCCGCTGACAACTGCTGCTATCCGATCCTGTCAGGGAAATCCAGATGGATGGAAACCCTATTTTCCATCCGTCTGAAGGATCGGATAGGATCAGGTGAAAATGGACAGGCGGTTTGTTTTCATCCGATCTCCCATTGAGGAGAGCGGGGATCTGACAGGTCAGTCTTTGCAAAGTAAGACGGATATGTCACCCGCCAGCTCAGCGGGGATCGGCAAATCAATTCTGTAATAAAGTATGGAATATTAGGAAAATAAAAAGAAATAACATTCTACCATATAATCTAACTAAAATAATTGGATTCTTCCTTTCCTACAAATTGCCAAGTGCGCTTTAAAGAGAGATCAACCTTGCTTCAACTAGCTTAGAATGAGTACCGTAACTCTCTGTAAAAAGGATGAAGAACAAAGGGAAAAAAAAGATGTTGTTAAAAAAAAAAAAAAAGAATAAAGCACAAAAACACTAAATCGGAGAGGTATACAGATAATGATTTCTCTCCAAGGAAATCACTTCTTCTCTAGCCAAGTTTCCCATGCAGAATGAGAAGGAGGAATCAATTCATGGTCAATTAGACTTTTATTTGTGTATTGACTGACCTTGCTCATTGTTTAGGCGTAGTTCAATGGTGGGAAGAACATTGCCCTCAGGTATAGCTACAATCATATTTAGAAAACGAATGCCAAACTACCATACGATGGATTGAACTTGTATTCCCTTACAACACGGAGAAGTTGAAAAGAATGCCTGCCTCCAGCAAATCATTAAAAACTAGATTCTTTTGACATTTTCAGCTAATAATACATTCTATTTACAATGCTATTATGCACATTAAATAATAGCCATGAATTCGATTTAATGGAATCTATGGCCCTTCATAGTTTTTTTTTTTTTATGTGATCAACTCAATGAAAATAATTGTTTCATTGTACACTACTCTTTTTTTTTTTTTAAAAGCTGTTTTTCAATAGTTTTGAATTGGTCCAGCTTGGAGTAATGTAACTCTGCATATACCATTTATAGAGAAAAATTCTCACGTTCACCGCAACACAATAATTAGTAAAACAAATAAATGTGAAAAAGGTGTGAAAGTAAATGGAGAGCTGCAGCCCACCCAGCTTTTGAATTGCATTTTTTCTTCACTCATTTATTAGTAATATTGGGTAGCGCTGCACTACTTCAAATTATATATTTTTTCTGCATTTACTATACTTAGTCGATGCCCCTGGAAGCTGGAAATCATTGCAGTAGACCAGCCTTTTTCAAGGTGCCCTGAGGTTCCTTCACTGATGCTTTGGCAAAATGCCTAAAAATTGCCCCAAACTTGTATACAAGCCAGTGGGTGGATGAAACCTGCCTTTTAGTTACACAAAGCCACAGGTTTTCATTGTACACCATTACAACCTTCAAGCTGCCTGCATATCATCCATGTTTGACCCTCTCTTGCCTCTCTCCATCAGCTTTGGGGTCTCATTAGCTAAGTAATAGAAAAAAACTGAGGGAAGAGAAAAACATTGGAGTACAAGTCAGTACCAGTCTGAAAAGGTGTATTTGCTATGGAAGAATAAATCACTACTAACGTTGGGTGTCCTATGTGTATTGATGTTGCTGCATTATGTAAAACTTTTAGAATCGTTTTTACATTTTAGAATGGGGCGCCTCAAGACTGTCTATAATTTTGGAGGGTGCCTTGAGATTGTCCATAATTTTAAAGGGTGCCTTGACTGGAAAAAGGTTGAGAACCACTGCGGAAGACATTGTTACTATAGTGATCCTCAATAGCTTCTAATGCTGAGCAGCTCCCCTGCTGCATTCTGAATACAGGAAGTTACTTTTTTTGGCACACCCACCATTCAGAGAACACTTTGCATTTTCTTAATCGTTCTCAAATTGAACAAGATAGAGAGGCAAGACCGTGACATCATGACCTCCATCTCATCCTATCAGAGAAAACCATGGATTCCTTTGAGATGAAGCAAAGTGTTTTCTGAATATTGCCCATGCTGAGTGAGGGAACTCGCGTGTTCGGTAAGCACCAAGGCAACCACTTGGTATGGGACCCAGAAGCAAGTGAAGACCACTGGAGTAACTATAACTACTACAGTGAATTCCAGCTTCCAGGGGGGGATCTCACAGGTATGATATAAGTATATTAAATACAATAAAAGTGCATATTACCCCAATGATAATCAAGAGAAATATACACAAGCAGCGTTAGATATGACATGGTTAATCATTGAAACAGAGTCCAATAATGTTCATAAAACAGGTTTTCATAAAAAAGGTGCAACTTGGATGTCTCTATGCAGTCCACCGTGGGATTAGTCACCAGTGCTGGAGCCGGAAAAGTAAATATCAATCCCTTCACCTCACCATGTGTACCTCTCCCGCAGGGAAACACACTTACCAGATAATGGTAAGAAAACAGCCCAATTCAAGGTAGCAGAACCCTATATATTCGGACCGCAATGCATCCAAGATCCACTTGTATAAAAGTATCTGTTTTCCTGGAAGTGCAGAGCTCAAGTAGAGTGCAGGGGGGAGAAACAAAGAGAGGGCACATAGAGCAGTATTGCTAACAAATCAGTTTATTATGGCCCAACCCCCTTACACCAGTGCACTTACAAAACAAACAGGATATACAGCATAGCAATGTACATAAAACAAAGCAGCAGCAGACACTTGCGGGAGCCTACCAGACCTCCGTCTCACTCATCAGCGTTCCGGAAGTCTGCGAGTGCTGCCGAGACTCCCTCCTAGCGTCCTGCTGTTAGGTGACTGCGTTGCTCACGCCCTGACCGGTTTCATCATTCAGAGACTTCTGCGGAGGGCCTTTTTCTTTTTCTCTTTTTCTCATGATATAAGCATATGTAGATATAACCCTGTAGGAGTCGCTCGAGTTAACCAGTTCTTTCCCAGGATGTTAGTGCAGAGGTAGTGAGACACACAGCATTTTCTCTCTCTGGCTCAATGAGAAGTCTAGAGGATGTCTTTTATGATCTTTATTGCTGCAAAAACTTGGATGGGGCAAGGGGAAACATGGTATATCCCATGTGCATTAAATAACAAGAGGAAATATGTTCTTCTCTAAAACAGTCTCTGAACACTAGAGCAGGAAAGTTAACTGAAGTTAAAGCTGTATTTAACTCTTAAAAAAAAAAAGTTTACCCCTGCAAGACAAAGGCATGATGGGCTAGTATGCATCATATACTAGCACATTAAGAAGGACTTACCTTAAAATGAAGCCCTCCAGCGCCGCGCTGTCACTCCAGTAGAGGCTTCCATCTTCACCCGGTTTTCCTTCCAACTTTGTGGGCTGCGGCCGCTTGGTTGGCCAAGCTGCAATAATGTCACACGGGGATGTTCCACAATGATATATATATATATTATTGTACCTGTTGCATTTAATTTGTTCCAGTAAACAGTTACACTGATATCCAAATGTCAAGAGTATTACTGCTTAAACATGTCACAGTCTGAGCCTGTAGTGCCCAGCGGGTCGGAGGTTTCTCAGGGTCCAGGGAGTGCAGAGGAGGTTCTATTACTCAGCAGCCCCCAAGGGGGTCATGCTACACCAGTTTTAGTAGATCAACCTGACAGTTACAGTACATTGATCCAAGTTGGACCAATACAGTACATTGAACACAAGTTGGAAGTGCAAGCAATATTCCTGAGAGGCAAGCAACCATTGGGTAAATCAGAGTTTCTCAACCAACATTCCGTGGAACCCTAGGGTTCCTCCTGAGGTTGCTAGGGGTTCCTTGAGCAAAGGAGAATTTCTGCCTCTCAGATAAGTTCCCAATTACACCATTGTTCCTTTTAGCTATCTGCAAGGAGGTAAGTCTTCCAAATGATGACAAGAATAAGGAGCATTCTTCCCACTGACTGTCACACTAATTTGTAATGAGTTGTAGATTCTTAGCAGGGGTTCCCCGAGACCAGAAGTTTATTTCAAGGGTTCCTCTGTGTTGAAAAGGTTGAGAAAGGTTTGAGTAAATCATAGTGGCGGCATTTCTCCAAAAATCAAATACCGTATATACTTGAGTATAAGCCGAGTTTTTCAGCACATTTTTTTGTGCTGAAAACGTCCCCCTCGGCTTATACTCGAGACAAGAAAAAAAAGAAAAGTCCCGTGCCGCTCCGACGTGTTTAAGCTTTTAAAATGGCGCCGCCCGGCGCATACATGTCACGCGCACGCGCCGCTGCAGCTCGGGAGAGGCCGGGAATAGCCGAAAGTATACAAGCGACGGCGGCGCGTGCGCAATGACGCGTCGGCGCCGGTCGGCGCCATTTTTAAAATGAAGGCGCCTCTGGAACAGGTAAGTGACACTACCTGCCATTATACAGGGCTGCAGGCATACTACAAGGGATGCAGTGCTGCGGGCATGGTCCACCTGTACCATGCCCACAGCACTGCATCTCCTGTAGTATGCCCACAACCCGGATCCTCTTGTACCATGCCAGTACCCTGCATTCTCCTGCACCATGCCAGTACCCTGCATTCTCCTGCACCACGCCAGTACCCTGCATTCTCCTGCACCATGCCAGTCACCCTGCATTCTCCTGTACCATGCCAGTACCCTGCATTCTCCTGTACCATGCCAGTACCCTGCATTCTCCTGCACCATGCCAGTACCCTGAATTCTCCTGCACCATCCCAGTACCCTGCATTCTCCTGTACCATGCCAGTACCCTGCATTCTCCTGCACCATGCCAGTACCCTGCATTCTCCTGCACCATCCCAGTACTCTGCATTCTCCTGTACCATGCCAGTACCCTGCATTCTCCTGTACCATGCCAGTACCCTGCATTCTCCTGCACCATGCCAGTCACCCTGCATTCTCCTGCACCATGCCAGTACCCTGCATTCTCCTGCACCATGCCAGTCACCCTGCATTCTCCTGTACCATGCCAGTACCCTGCATTCTCCTGTACCATGCCAGTCACCCTGCATTCTCCTGTACCATGCCCGCCGCCCTGCATTCTTACCTTAGGCTTATACTCGAGTCAATGTTTTTCCCATCTTTTTGTGGTAAAAGTAGGGGCCTCGGCTTATACTCGGGTCGGCTTATACTCGAGTATATACGGTACTTTGGATAAACTTGCATTTATCAAACCCAAAAAGGGCTTTTAATAAATTGCCAAAATAAGAATACTATTTGAGACCACACATGACCGCCTTCCAATTATGAAGACCATGGTACAGTCCAGACAGTTAAAGGTAGTTCCCGCTGAGCGACGCTGGATTTAGGACAGCCAGCTCGCAGTTTGGCTGTTTTGAATTAACGCCAGCAGTAGCTGTTGACATTATTTCAGATAAAAGATTTTAGTGTTCTGGTTCCACTCACTGTTTAATGTCTTTCTGTTTCCTCAACGGACTTAACAAAGGCCCTAGCACAAAGAGAATGATTCATTTACTATCAGGCTTACCTTGCTGTGCCTCCATCGGCTTCAAAGCTCAGAATTATATTTAATAGATGCAGTTTAAATGCATTCTTCTGCTAAAACATACTTATCCAAGTTTAAAACCCCAGATTGTATCATTACGCCCAGCATGAGATGCATCAGCTTACAGTTGTGTATTTTATTCAGTGTCGTCTTCATTCTATCTCCTGCTCCTTTATACAATACCAGTCAAAGGATGTCGGATGCACAAAGGAATCCCGCAACAACAAGAGGTCAAAATATAGATTTATTTTATACACAGCTAATAGCGGAGAGACTTTTGTAGAAGAATGGCAGGTGCATTGCGGATGTCTATGTGCCATTCACACTCTAGAATTTGCACTAGATAATATAAGGAGATTATAAGAAACTTTATTAGTGAAAGGGAAGTAGCGTTTATTCTATAACAAAAGATTTCACAGGAGGTTTGTTTGGAAAAAAAACGGCTTATTGGTGAAGATCTAATCTACAGAGGGATGTACTGATGTGGCTGATACATTTTTCGTCCTATAAATGTAACAAAGACAAAAAATAAAAAAAATACTTACACAAGCAAGAGCAGTGGAAATGTGCTTATAATGGTGTGAGCCTTGTTATTGGCCTCCTAAAGGTCTCTTTGTACTGTGGTCAATTTAAGAACACACCAACAGTTCTGTGATTCAAAGCGGTGTTATTAAGTGGCCAACAAACAGAGCTTAGCCATGCATGCACAAACTGATTTTCTAGTTGAACATTCTTAAAGCTGAACTCCAGAAACTATTTGTATTGCATACTTGCATCACTATAGTAGTTGGGGCTACTACAGTAAAAGCAGCAACCTTCTGGTCATGCTCAGTGGTTTCCCCTATGCACACTGAGCACATAAAATCGCTTGCTCCAACTGCCGCCATTCATAAAATGCCTTGTATTTTTTTCATTGAATACAAGGCTTTCCCTGATTGGATAAGGTGGACGGCAGGTGTGGTGACGCCATAGCTTCCAACTGTCCCTGATTTCGTGGGAATGTCCCTCATTCGGAACAAAGTCCCACTGTCCCTTGTTTTTCCTCATTTGTCCTCCATTTCGGTCTAATCTATATAATTGTATAGAAAATGCACTGCTTTTCTATCAAAAGTAATTCCCAGTGCTAAACCTTTCATCCAGTATCTAAATTGCTGCATTTGTAAATATAATATATATTGTAATATTTGCCAATATAATGGAAAAGTCGTAGTAAAATAGTAAAATGTGGGTTTAACCAATCATTTTTATTTTTTTTTGTACAATTCTTCTTTAACCAATTCCAACTACTGCATATATATACTGTGGCAGGTATGTGATGCGTGCCCGCGGGCAATCTTATTTGGTTCAGAACCGAGCAGTCATGAGGTCCAGGCCAATGATTTATGGCCTGGACCTGGTGATCAGTTCTGACCAATTGCAGAGTGTCCTGTGCCTGTGTAATGTAAACACAGGCACAGGAAATGATGCAATCTCCTGTCCTGGAGCCCTTTTCAGTTCCAGCGTGAGAGGAGAGAGCATCAGACAGTGAGTACACAAGCACTACACTGACACCAGTACACATAGGCACATCCCCCCCCCCCCCCGATCACCCCCCGGTTAACCTCCCTGGCGGAATGATTCTTTCAGATTTTAGGTGCTGAAAGAGGTACCATAATTTTGCATGTATTTCTTAAGAATGAGCAGCCCAAACCAACTATTTACATATGATTTTTTTTTTTTACTGTGCATTCTTCTTTATAACATCTAGGGTATGATAAAGTTTGAAACAAAAAATCATAAATTATAATATAATAAAAAACTATAAATAAGTTATGTATGTATCTATGTATGTATATATATGTGTATATATATATATATATATATAAAAAGTACAGTAAAACTGCAGGAAAGGGCACTGGGGGGCAAACTAATGTGACTATATTTTATTTTGCATTGTATCAGTGTGTTTTACATTTGAATTTGCCGCCGGTTCCACCCCCCTGCGAACGTCACGTCACAGGAGACGGAAGCCGGGGCTCACAGAGGATCGGGAGGAAGCTCCGCCGCCGCACACCGCCGGGATACATCGCTGGATCCCGGTGACGAGGTAAGTAACCTCTCTACCGGGATCCAGCGATCTTCCTAGCGGTACCCCGAGTGTGGCTCGGGGTTACCGCTTTTGGCACTGAAATTTAACCCCGAGCCACGATCGGGAATACCGCTAGGAAGGTTAACCCTTTTACTCTGTGTCCCAGTGTCACTATTTATTTTTTTGTAATCTTCCCGAAACTTGTGGCAAAATATAAAATATTCCTTGGACTCAACATACCTCTCGGCAAATAGCTTGGGGTGTCTACTTTTCGCTAAGGGGTCATTTGGAGGGGGGGGGGTTGGGCTGTCTTGGCATTTCATGGCCTCCTAAACTGCGATAGGTAGTGAGGGAGGAGTGAAATCAACAATTTATGTCCTTAGAAAGCTTGAAGGCAGTGATTGGTTTTCCAGGTCCTGTACATGGCTAGACTGCAACAAAGTCTTACACATGTGGTATCCCAGCACTCAGGAGAAGCAGCAGAATGTAGTTTGGGTGTAATTTTACATATACCCATGGCAGTATATCTTTTCGTTGATAACGTAGTGTAAAATTGATTTATTTTTGTCATATTACCATTACAAAAAATGATATATTCAATGGGCTCAACATGCCTCTCAGTAAATTCTTTGGGGTGTCTCCTTTCCAAAAAGGGGTCATTTTTTTTTTGGGGGGGGGGGGGTGGGGGGTTGTACTTCTCTGCCATTTTAGCACCTCAAGAAATTAGATAGGCAGTCATAAACTAAAAGCTGCGTAAATTCAAGTCAATGTACCATAGTTTGTGGACACTATAACTTTTGCGCAAACCGATAATACACACTTATTGAATTATTTTTTACTCAAGACATGTTGCTGACTACATTTTGGCCTGACAAAAATTGAGTTTATTTAATTTTTTTAAAACAAAAAGTAGAAAATACAATTTTTTCAAAAAAAGTTGGTCTTTTTTCATTTATACCGCAAAAAATAAAAATCCCAGTGGTGATCAAATAGCACCAAAAGAAAGCTCTATTTGCGAGAAAAAAAGGACGCAAATTTTATTTGGGTACAGCGTTGCATGTCCATGTAATTACCAGTTAACCACTTGCCGACTGCCGCACGACTATTTACTGCGGCAGTCAGCCTCTCCTGGGCAAAGTGAAGTAGGAGTAGATCGCTCGCCCACGAGCCTGTAGGGGGCAAGCGCGCGCCGCCAGCGGCGCGCTCCTGCCCCTGCTCGTTCCCTGCCTAGCCAGCACGTGTGACCGGCGGCTCTGATGTCTGCCAGCCACTCGTGATCTCCCACAGGAGAGGGTGAAAGACAGATGGCTGATGTAAACACAGCCGTCTGTCATTTTCCCTGAAGTAATGACAGAGGCTATGCGATCCTGCTATGTAGGATTGTATGTATCTGTGATTACTTCACTAGCCACGGCCCCTAACAGTTAGAATCACGCCCCTAGGGACACACTTAACCCCTTGATCACCAATAAAGTTAACCCTTTCCCTGCCAGTGTCATTTTTACAGTAACAGTGCATATGTATAGCACTGATTACTGTAATAATGTCACTGGTACCCCCAAAAGTGTAAAAAATGTCAGTCAGGGGTCCGATCTTTCCGCCGCAATGTCGCAGTCCCGCAAAAAAAATTGCAGATCGCCGCCATTACTAGTTTAAAAAAAAAACAATAAAAATGACATAAATCTTTCCCATAGTTAGTAAACCCAATAGCTTTTGCGCAAACCAATCAAAATACGCTTATTACGATTTTTTTTTTTTACCAAAAATATGTAGCAGAAAACAAATTGGCCTAAAATGTTAAAAAAATTTGATTTTTACATTTTTTTTGAGAATTTCATATAAAAAAATGTGAAAAATATTGTTATTCTTTCAAAATTGTCACTCTTTTTTTGTTTATAGCGCAAAAAATAAAAATCGCACAAGTGAATACCACCAAAAGAAAGCTCCGTTTGTGAGAAAAAAAGGACGTCAATTTCATTTGGGCACAGCGTCTCACGACTGCGCAACTGTCTGTTAAAGTCACGCAGGGCCGAATCGCAAAATATGGCCTGGTCTTTGAGCAGTGCCAAATTGCAAAAAGTGCTCTGGTCGGGAAGGGAGTAAAACCTTTGGAGCTGAAGTGGTTAAGGGGGTATGGCAGGGGGTATGTCCTATGGCTAGTGGCTACATTCTTTTTGCTAATAACAACACCAAATATATTGGGCGCCAATGGGCATGTGTTTATTTTGTCACAAGGGTTATTGGGGCCAACCGTCCATAGCTGCTAGAGAATATCCTTGGGGGGAGAAACAGCAATCAACATTGAAAGTTCTCTCTGAAGCAATTAGGACATGTTGCTGCTCAAATTGGCTCAAACAGAAGAAAATGTAAATAGAAAACAACCAGCTTGCATGAAAGCAATAAAAACCCTTTATTAAACCACAAGGTCAAAGGAAAGAACCTTACAAGAAAAAAAGAGAGAACTCCAAACACGATCCTTTAGGGGTATATGAATACGAATGTCTGTGAGTACCAGCTTCACTCCCTCTTAGAAAAAAGCCCATGGCTAGCGGGAAGCCTACTTGCCTCTAGATGTAGATGTAACCGGAAACAGAAATCATGTGGCTGCTGGAGCAGGGTGCCAGCCGTGATGTCTTCTCTAAGACGTGGCCCGTGTTTGGAGTCCTCTCTATTTTACTTGTAAGGTTGTTTCCTATGCCCTTGTGGTTTAACCACTTTACCACTAGAGGATTTTGCTGTCTTACGTCTGGGCCACTTTTTGCGATTCGGCACTGTGCGACTTTAACGGACAATTGCGCGGTCGTGCGATGCTGTACCCAAACAAAATTTACGTCCCTTTTTTCCCACAAACAGAGCTTTCTTTTGGTGGTATTTGATCACCTGCGCGATCTTTACTTTTTGCGCTATAAACAAAATTTTCACATTTTTTTATATGAAATTCCCCCCCAAAAAATGTAAAAATCTATTTTTTTTTAAATTTTTGGCCAATTTGTTTTATGCTACCTATGTTTGGTAAAAAAAATCACAATAAGCGTATTTTATATTTATATAAAATAATGGAGCTGGGGGCCTTATGGTGGGTGTGATTTTTTTTTTTTTTAAGAGGGAGGGAACAGCATTTTATTTATGGACCCAGGCAGCACAATGTAATATGTAAATATGCATACTTACATTGTGCCAAGCCGGGCTAATGTAAGTATGAAGTACATATAATTCCTGGAGTTCTGCCTTAAGTTCTGCCTTAAGCTTCATGCATACAGTAGGGGCCTTCTACTCCTATGCTGGATCAGTCAAGCATAAAAAAATCTTAAAATCCACTGAAAAAAGTACAGGGGGTACATAATCGTACTTAAACATAAAAAATGTTTATTATCAGAAACATGGATACTCCTTACCAATATAACATATATTGGACATCGCTATCATATCTCCTCTCAAGTGTCTCTTCTCCAGAGAGAATAAGTTCAATGCTTGTAATCGTTCCCCATAGCTGAGGTCCTCCATTCCCTTTATTAGCTTTGTTGCTCTTCTCTAAACTCTTTCCAGTTCCAGCACATCCTTGCTGAGGACCGTTTGCCCAGAACTGGACGGCATACTCCAGATGCGGCCGGACCAGAGTCTTGTAGAGTGGGAGAATTATACTCTGGAGTAAATCCCCTTCTTGACGCATACCAATACTCTGCTGGCTTTGCCTGTAGCAACTTAGCATTGGATGCCGTTGCTGAGCCCATCATCTACTGGGACTCCCAGATCTTTTTCCATCCTGGACTCCCCCTGAGGTTCCCCCACTAGCAAGGTAACTCTAAAGAGATAGATAGATAGATAGATAGATAGATAGATAGATAGATAGATAGATAGATAGATAGATAGATAGATAGATAGATAGATAGATAGATAGATAGATAGATAGATAGATAGATAGATAGATAGATAGATAGATAGATAGATAGATAGATAGATAGATAGATAGATAGATAGATAGATAGATAGATAGATAGATAGATAGATAGATAAAACAAGATATTCCTAACTAGATCTGAGACAATAATGAACTAATAAGGGCTCCATTTTTTTCTGCCGCCTTTTCTTTGTTCCAGTTTACATAAATCATTCCCTTTGCATTTCATTCATCATGGAACCCTCTCCACCCTCATAGGTAGGAATGAGCATAATTGACCCAAAACTGCAGGTAGCCGTCACATGATGCATTTCCTTTTGGCCAAATGAGCTGCCAGAGGGAGATGTCCCACAATCGCACATAGCAAAGGGGCAGGGAGCCTCAGGGGATCATTGACCTAATATGGCCATCTGGTCATATATACATGGCCATGTGGCCATATTAGGACAATGTCATTGTCCTTTTATGTCCATTTGGACATATTAGGTCAATGATGTCATCAGCATTCCCAATCCTTTGTATACACCCATTCATAGCCCATTGGCCCAGTAATACAGTTAACTTCCAGGTTTGAACGTCTCATCCCTACTCACAAGTGCTCATTTCAAACGTACGCTTAGCTTCAAGGAACTCATTCTAACATTTGCTCACAAGTATAGCAATATGTTTTTTAACAATGTTTCTAATGTGGTTTCTGGATTCAATTAGATTAAAAAAATCTTGTACAATAAATTTATTGGGGCATATCTATCCACCGATTTATATGAAGTCATTTTATAGATAGGAGCTCTGGCAATTCAGCCCCATCCAACGGCAACTCCCTTGTTTAAATGAGTAATGGATGCAGTGAAACACACAATGGCTTATACATTGAACCATTGGAAATCACTTTGCCAGGTTATTTCAAGGGGATTTAGAGATTTATCCTATGCCAGAAGCAAACCCCTCTTGAAATTTCATGCACATTTCCTCCATGGCTTTGAGGAATACCATTTTCATGCTCAGATTTCAAGGAAATGTAACCCTACTTAAAAAAAATGATTCTGGTATTTATCTGGTATAAATATTAATGGAAAATGATATAAATATATTTTGTACTTAGGCCTTTGCTCAGTTTACATGAAAGTGTTTGGCAGGCTATACACTATGCAATATATGCAAGCCATTAGAACAATTCTGGCTTGAACAGATCAGGTGGAACCAGTATGATAACTAAATTTCCAACTCCAGCCAAAATGCAATTTTTAGAATGGAGTGCAGAAAGATTAGAAAATCTGGGGGGTTTGTATGTGCCTCCATTGGGAATAATGCCCACTATGTCCTGTGCTGATGCCACCCTTTATATGCTGACACACAAGGTGTCACAAGAGGGGGGAGTGACTGCTGTTAGTGACCGTCCTTAACTAACCATAGGAAGCTCAGGTCATTAAAGCCCAAATGCAGTTTAAATTGTAAATATAGAGTTAAAGCCTAACTCTGCTCTGTAAAAAAAATAATTCAAGTTGCCCCTACCCTTTACCCCCAAAAGATGAAGGATCCATTGCTACTTATAGGCTAACATACAATAATACTCACCTTATTTCACAGTCCAATGATCTTCCTTCCTACCAGTCCCCTGAAGCTGCTAATCATATTATCTTTGTCCCCAAAATTATTATACCGCTGCTATGATCAGTCCAGTGCTGGGAGAAGAGGACACCAATGGGTCAAGGTAAAGTATTAGTGTGTATTAGCCAATCTCCTCGAAAAAATGAGCCATTGAGCATAAACACTCTGTTGAAAAAAAAAAAGAAATGGTCTTTGATCTTTTGAGCTATTCTGTAGGCTCTGCACACTTTTTGTGTTATCTCAGAAAGCCCTCCTACATCTTATCCTGGACCACAGAATAATCAGCCATTATATTGTAGTGATCTGATAGTGGGAAAGGGTATGTAGTGTAGCAAAAAGTCACTGAACATGGCTCATGAAAATGATGTGTGTTGTAAGCCCACAAAAGGGGGGGGGGTGGTTCTGCTGGTTATACTGACCTGTAAGTTATGTATTCCTGACTCCTACAAGCTGCGTTATGCACTTCTGACCCCTGCACTTTGTGCATTATGTTCACCTGACCCCTTCAGATCCCTCCAAATGTCCCCCAAAATATGTAGTAGACCCTCCCTTGGTGTGAAGTACCTGGTTGAGGCTGAGCTGACAGGAGGGCTTTCCCTTATATCTCCTGTCCTGTTTCTCCTGAAGGTGGGGACAGGATATAACAGGGCTCAGAGTGGCACGGGTGCCTTGTAGGAGATCCTGGATAGAAGGTACTTGCAGCAGGTGCCAAGCAATGGGCAAGTTTGTGGACTGGCAGATGCAGATACACGCCAACAGGTGCAGAACAGCAGGCAGACTGGTGGACTGGCAGGTACAGGTACACAGCAGCAGGTGCAGGACAGCAGACAGCAACCAAGCAGGGGAGCAGGCAGATGCAGGGTCTTGGGTGGTCGGGCAGGCAGAAGTCGCTAACAGTCAAGTAGCAGAGGTACAGAAGAGAAGAGAAGAGAAGAGAAGAGAAGAGAAGAGAAGAGAAGAGAAGAGAAGAGAAGAGAAGAGAAGAAAAAAGTCAGGGCTAAGCCAGGGTAGGTATCAGACGAGCAGAGAAGGCACAGGAAAGGTAGACGAAAGGCAGAGTCGGGTCACAAGTCGGGTCAGAAATAAGTTATCAGGAATGAGCAGCGTTAAACAGGCCAGGTATGCACAGGAACAAGCACAGGATCAAGTCACAGACAGTAGAAGCTGTCGACCACTCAGCAAGCGATCTTCTGGTCTATGGAGCCAGTTTAAATAGGCAAGAGGGCGCCAAGTATTCAAGCAGCTCACGCTAATGCGCACATGTGCAGATACGTTAGCAATTTAGAAATGTCTATTTGTCACTCGGGAATTCTTATGCAGACGTGAACGAAGATGTGCACTTGCTAATAGGAATTCTCTAGTGACAAATAGACATTCTTGAATTGCTAACGTATATGCACATGTGCGCATTAGCGTGAGCATGCTTGAATACTAGGCGCCCTCTTGCCTAAGGTGATTGCACTTACCTTTCCCTTGCTGCTGCGCCACCCTGATCTGCTTCCAGAGCTCTGGAAGCAGATCAGGGTGGCATGGCAGCATGGGAAAGGTAAGTGCAATCACCTTACACCTATTGCTTTAAGGGTAAACTTGAAGTAGATATAATGCTGTGTTTCAGTTACTAAAGTTTTACATACAGTATATTTTTTAATTACAGCTTTACATTAGCTGACTGTAATCCTGGGAGCAGACATAGAAGCAAAATAATATTCACTACAGCAGGTGCCAATAGAGAACCCAGAAAACCCAAAAAGATAAAGGAGACAATGCCTATTGCTGTGCAGGCAGAAATGTGTGATCAATGGATGTGTGATCAATGATTTATATACAGTACAGTATATACAGTGCTCAGCATGAATGAGTACACCCCAACAGATTTGTCAGAAAACCTTTACTTTCCTTTCAGATACAACATTTTCTATGGGACTCTATACTACAAAATACCCTGATTGCAACCATGACTAATGGATTCATCAACCTGGGTCCTAAAAACTACAGAATAACGACACAGACTGCGTGACATGGGTTTAATACAGCCACAGCAGCCAATTTTATTAACCAAAGAATAAATAACAACGCAACAAAACATACCAATAAGTGCAAATTCAACAATGTAATTCTAACAATCTCCACCAACAAGGGGTCATTGGGTGTCCTTAGGCACAATTTTCACTGGAATCGTCTATGTCCTCGGCCGCACCCCAACTCGCTCGAAGACGTTACGACATCACACAAACTTCAAATTTTTCCCCCCAGGGGACCTAGCTCCTGAGAGGGCCCCCACTACCACTAAACAAGTGAAAGAGCCATACCCTCGATGGGCCCCACAATTTTTAACAATTGAATTACCCCCTGACCCCCCAAAGACCCCCAAACCCGCCACCTGAGCTTGAGCGAAATCTCATTCAAGCAAATTCCTCCACACCTGCAGCGCCCTCCGCACTGCTTCCTGTAGGCCCAGAGACCAGATATCCGTGCCACCCGCATTCAAGTGAACGCCATCATCCCTCCATTAGTGGACAGATTGATCCTCCAACTCCTGATACCGAACCACAGTGCCCCTGAGCCTGGACACAAACCTGTCTACTTCCCTGTTTAGCCTAATTCTCGCCTTGTTAAGGCGAACAATGGAGCGAGCAAAACGCCAAACTCTTCTGGCCACAATATCCGACCACACATTGATACATCCGGGAAATTTGCGCATCAAATGCAAAATGTCAAATTTGACATTCCCTCACTAGATCTCTAGTAGCCTGAACCCCAACATGAAGCACTAAGACATCCCTGGGCTTGTCGTCTCTAGCATAATAATGACATTCCGGATGAACACGGCCCCATATCATACCTCAAATGCCCAGCAATTACAGAAGAGCTTCACTCCATTGTATGCCAAGTTGTCTCCCCACAGGCTGGGCGGCAGCCCTGACTGCCCCCCAAGAAACACATGAATTTCTCAAGATCCAGACAAGACCGGGAGGAATACCTGCAACAAAAGAAAGAAAACATATAGCCACGCAAAAATACACAATGGAAAGAACATCTGACAACTTTATAGCAAATGAGGGCAAACATATACCACAATCTCACTCCCACCTCCTTTTACACCTCAAGACCTAAGGGCTCAAATCCCATCTGGCTGCCTCCGTAGCTGCCCCCACGTGGAAGGAGTGAGTATTGAACTGGGAAACATCCCTGCCCGCCTCAGCCAAACAACGGCGGAAAACAGTCAAAAACTAGAATCGCGATACCGATGATCCATCCTCATGCAGCAAAAAGGCACCAAATGCTGACCCCTCACCTCAATAAACTGTTGTACGGAAGAAACTGGGCATACCATATCCGGCAACACCCAAAACAATGACACAGTAACTCCTCTACCCAACTGACCCGTTTTAGATTTCCCAATAAAAAGTCGGACGAAATTGTTGGACACATGTTACATCTGAGAATTGAAGCCCACCCACACTACACCTATTCTTGCTTACCAACTCTCCAATCCTGAATGCCCCAAAAAAGGGCAATGCAAAAGCCACAGTAAACAGCCTCACCTCATAGGCAGAAGAGCAAACCCTGTGCACCCCCCCCCCCCCCACTAGCTCCTGAAGCAAATCGAAGGAAATTGGGCGCCTGGTATACGGCTGCATATGCCCGCGCCGAAATCCCTTCATGCCCTGTCTTACCATAAAGTCTTTTGTCACATCACTCAGTCCACACAGCCCGAAAAAGAAAGCCAAGGTAGCCGGCGATATCTATTGATGTGACCACATATAAAATGAAGAGCTTGTTTTACTACTATATATTGTGAGTGTATTTCCTGGAGATGCTTTGATTGATTAAAGTTATTTCTATTGGAACGTATTGCACCATTTTTTTGTTTGTGCTTGTTTACATATCCATATGGGAAGGACATCTTGAAGGCATCCAAACTTTATCCACTTGCCTAAAGCCTTTCAGACCCCTGGACTATATGGTCTCAAGGGGTCCACATAATCTGGTAAGTGGACTCACTTTTAGGGAAGAGGGCACGTGTGGATTTAATTTATCCGTTAATGTTCACTTGGGAGCACTTTTCGAAGATTCAACATTTGCATAAGAAATTTTCACAGTGGACACTTGCTTCTTTTGAATTTTTGGTTATTTGGACACTGATTCATTTTTTATTGGACATTTCATTCATTTATTTATATTTAAATCACTTATTTAGTGATTACTGGTTATAAAAGGAATATTTATTTATATCACTAGAGATTTACACTGTATTCAGCGCTGTGTTTATTTATGTATTATATATTTTTCACTTGGTGATGAGCAGCAGCTGCAGTATTTAGAGTTTTATATATATATATAATTTTCACATATGCGCAGGATGGACCTTTTTGGGTCTTTTTTGTTTTCAATGTAGCCAAACTGTTTATCTTCTAAACTGACATGCCCAGGGTAAATTCCGTCCCAATAAAATACAACAATAAAGGCAATCGATCCGAAGTGGAAAAACAGCTACCGACTGAACTTACCAATGTGGACCACTCACCCCAAACCAAAGAATATACTGCCCATGAGCTCTCACTCACAGAGCGACGTAATAGTTCTCCAGCTACTCTAATGCCAATCTCCAAAGCCCTTTGGGACAAGGAACCCCATGCTGCTCCTCATCTGGTGCCAGCCTTCAGAACCTTTTCCACTGAAAACGAGACAAAGAATCGGCGGTGGAATTCAACACACCTGGGACATGAACAGCTTGCACAAAACAATTCAAACTTAAACAACGCAAAACAAGGTGACGCAATAAGCGCACAACTGGTGGTGAAGAGGCAGACAGTCTTGGCACAACTACCCCCAGGTTATCACAATGAAAACAAATCCAACGATCGCGAAACTTGGAGTTCCAGATTTCTACTGCTACCAAAATAAGAAACAGCTCCAACAACACCAAGTTCTGTAAGATCCCTACTGCCTGCCATTCCTCAGGCCATGCAGCTGTGCCCCATGCCCCTTGACAGAAAGCCCCAAACCCGGAACTGCCCGCAGCATCAGTGTAAAGGGCGATGTTGAAAGCCAACACAACCGGAGCATACCATAAAGATCTGCCATTATAGGAGGCAAGAAACTCATCCCAAATCTCCAGATCAGCCTTGTGCTCACACGATAGCCTGATGTAGTGATGCGGCAGTGTTGCCCCTGATGTAGCGGCGCTGAGACGACGACAGAAGATATGCCCCATAGCCATAATGCAGCAAGCAAAACGAAGCTTACACAATAAAGATTGCAATTGTTTAAGCCTAACCTTTTTCACTGACCTGGCCTGCCCAACCATCTGATGCAAATCCTCCAATTTGTCAAGCGGCAAGCGACATTCCATCATTCGCATGTCAATCACAATACCCAAGAATTGTATGATCCTGGCAGGACCTTTCCGTTTTGTTGGGCGCCAGAGGGATCCCGAAGCGCTTTGCAATAGATTCCAAAGTATGTAACAACACAGAACAAACTAAAGAATCTCAGGGGCCAATACAAAGAAAATTATCTAGATAATGAATCACCGATCGGACCTGTGTTTCCCCCCACATCACCCATTCCGCGAATGTGCTAAAAATCCCAAAAACAACCAAGCAAATGTAGGCTCTCCAGAAGGACCGGCAGCAAACGAAAGGCAGATTCAATATTCGTCTTCGCCAACAACGATCGACGGCCATAACGCTGCACCCAACCAACCACTGCATCAAAAGAGGTATAAGGTTTAGTTGCACACATTTGCAAATACATGCGTAAACTCTAAAGGTAGAGTTAGGGACTGCAGATATCAGGGTGCCTTGTCGCGGCCTGCAGCTTACGCATGTATTTGCAAATGTGTGCAACTAAATCCCTGTTTTTAACGCATACTGTTAGACAGGTTAATTTGGCTGGTTGCTGGCTGGTTGGTAAGTAGTGACTGGAAATCCCTTTGCTTCTTTGATCTGTGTTTGCCCTTCCAGTGCTCCTTACTATTAAGACCAGTTATAGGTGGGGGAGGTGACCACTTTTTGCAATATTGTATAACGTTTATATTGGTCAGGCAACGCACTGACGCCTTTGCTGCCATTGTGCTATGTGCTGGGTGTTCAGTGTGACCCTGTGCCTTTAAGGAGGGGTGGGCTCCCTCCAGTCACCTGTCCCCCATCTATCTCATCAGAATGCATGTGCTCCCACTGTGGAGACTCTTTAAAGGTAGAGTTAGGGACTGCAGATATCAGGGTGCCTTGTCGCGGCCTGCAGCTTACGCATGTATTTGCAAATGTGTGCAACTAAACCCCTGTTTTTAACGCATTCTGTTAGACAGGTTAATTTGGCTGGTTGCTGGCTGGTTGGTAAGTAGTGACTGGAAATCCCTTTGCTTCTTTGATCCACCTCCTTAGCCAATTTGGCAGAAACAACCTGAGGATACCGAAGCGTTGATTTTAAATTCCTAGGCAGCGAAGATTGAGCCACCGGCAAAGAACAAGGAATGCGAAAGCCCTGGGCAAAACCATCATCCAAGAAAATTGCCGCCCCCCCTCCGTGGATATCTACCTAGATACAGCATCATTGCGGAAAGGCTTATTGGCGTCCTCTCTTTTTGAAGCAGGCTCACCGGGCTGGGACTTACCTCTCCTAAAACATTTGGCATAACTGTGGGAGCCCCCGCAACCGGAGCACTCATGGCGAAAATGACAGGTTGTGCCAAAATGGCATGACTCTCATTAAACTGACAACAGAATCCTTTTTATTGGTGGCTGACTGTTCAGCCACCCCTGAACCACCGGTCCTTCCAAGAAAGGGCTGCCCCGGAGCCCTCGCTTGCATCATGAGCTTCATTCAAAGCCAAATGTAATTATGATCCCAGCGCAAGCCCGGCCGCAAGGCTTTGCGTTGGCGGAACTGCTCGTTATAGCGAAGCCAAGCAGTACCCCCATAAACTCTATATGCTTCCCCAATGGCGTCCAGATAGCAGAAAAGTGGAGGAAAATTCTCTGGTGCTTTTTTGCCAATGACGTTCGCCAGGATAGTGAAAGCCTGAAGCCAAGTGCGGAGTACAAGCCGCCAACAGCGCTTCTCCTCCTCATTTTTGCTCTCGGTCGCTTCCCCCTTCTATATATTACATTTTTCTAGGGGCAAGAGGGAGAATATTTCGACATATTCCCCCCTCCAAATTTTTTCCCTGACCTTCTGCTTAACCACTTAAGCCCCGGAAGATTTTACCCCCTTCCTGACCAGGGGGTATTTTGCGATTCGGCACTGCGTGACTTTAACGGACAATTGCGCGGTCGTGCAATGCTGTAGCTAAAGGAATTTGGCGTCCTTTTTTTCCCACAAACAGAGCTTTCTTTTGGTGGTATTTGATCACCTGTGCGATTTTTTGATCATGCGCTATAAACAAAAAAAAGGGCGTAAATTTTGCCAAAAATAGCAATATTTTTCACATTTTTTTATATGAAATTCCCCCCCCCCCCCCAAAAAAAATGTAAAAATCAAAATTTTTTAACATTTTCGGCCAATTTGTTTTATGCTACCTATGTTTGGTAAAAAAAATCTCAAAAAGCGTATTTTGATTGGTTTGCGCAAAAGTTATCGCGTTTACTAACAAAGGGAAAGATTTTTGTCATTTTTGTTGTTTTTTTTTTAACGCGTAATGGCGGCGATCTGTGATTTTTTTTGCGGTACTGCGACATTGCGGCGGACAGATCGGACCCTTGACTGACATTTTTGACACTTTTGGGGTTACCAGTGACATTTCTACAGTAATCAGTGCTATACATATGCACGGTTACTGTAAAAAATACACTGGCAGTGAAGGGGTTAACTTTTTTTGAAAGGGAGGGGCTATGTGTGTCCCTAGGGGCGTGCTTTCTACTGTGATTGGCTGTGGCTTCAGATGTATGAACAGTGATCAACGGTTCTACATAGTAGAACCGTATGATCATCCTTCATACACAGGGGAGAATGACAGGTAGCTTGTTTACACAAGCCGCCTGACTTTCTCCCTCTCCCCCGACGATCGCAGAGTGACCGGCGGACATTGGGTCCGCCGGTCACACGCGCGGGGGGGGTGCATGACCGCTCGGGAGCGGGAGCGTGCCTCCGGCGGCGCGCGCTCGCTCCCTAGACCCTCACAAGCTAGCGACGTAGACCTACGTCGCTTTGCCTGTGAGGGGCTGACTGCCGACGTAGATCTGCGTTAGGCAGTCGGCAAGTGGTTAAGATAGACCCCCAGCGGGCCCTCAAAGCACACGTAAATTTCACACTTTGCTGCATCCGCCAAACGCACCCTATCCTCCCTAGACTCATTTTCATTGTGGTGTTCTGATCCCCCAACTGCCTCTGTCTGTGACACAGACTCAGTGCTGGTAACCGTGGATGCGATTGTTGCAGTCCCGAAGGCCTGCGCCCCTCCGCATCAGGCTCTACAGTGGCCCTCCCCTTGTAATAATCATCACCGCCAAAGAGGAAAGAGAACAAACCGCTAAGCCCACCTCACCTACTGTGAAATCAGCAGGAGCCCATGCACCCATCGGTCCCTGAGTGGGGGAAGAGGGCCCAGCTGGATCACAACAGGCCAATAACTCCTGAAAACCTGCAAAAAATGCAGCCAAAGCCGGTGCATTACCCAAGGTCCCTACGGCAGATCCCAAAGTAGCCTACAAGCCAGAAGGCTCCTGAATGTCCCGCCATCCTAACACTCCAAAATGAACCCCCCCTGCCCTGAACTAACCCCAGCACCCTGAATGTCAGAAACAATTAAAGAACGTGACTTACCAGGCTGCTGCTGTGCTGAACCACGACCAGTGGCACATCCTCTCCAATGACCGTTCGGCATTATCTTCACTGGAGACCCCACCGATTCACCTGTAGACTCCTGCTGTGTCAGCGCCTCTTGCCCCCTGCGTTTCGGCGACTGTATCCCAGGGCTCATGGAAGTCTCCTCATCAGCCCCAGCCACGTTGTGTGATGACAAGCAGCTGTGGGGTCCCTTAGAACCACCAACCACAGCAGAGTTTTGCTGTCCCTTTAAGGGAGCGGAGCCACCAGCCCAGGTCACTGGCTGACATCCACTTGGAGTATGCGGCAGCAGCGCTGGAAAACAAGCAGAGGGTGCCTGATCCCTCCTGCAGCTTGTAGCTGTGCATGTCCCTGCCAAGCTCCTCTCTGCAGAGAAGCCACAGCGGCAGGAGGGTGGTGAGTGGTCATCTCTCCAGGTGGCCACCATCCAAAGCAGACATCTCGCGGGGGTAACTGAGGGGCCAGGACACACTCCACTGCCTGCTCTAGAACGACTTCTACGACCCCCTGCTCGGCACTTCAGCAGGGGAGGCAGCTGCAATCTCAGGCAGCTGTAGAGAGGGGGAGGAGGGCGAGAAATAGCTGGATTCTCTCTCCCCTGGTGGGTCCTGTCAGCAAAGAGGATTCCTCCCAGGTCCTCTGCTGAGGCTGGAGGCAGGCAGTCCCACAGCAGACCCTGGATGGTCCCTGATGGGGCTCCCACGTGGATGCTGGACCCGGGGGGCAGGTAAGGGGCTCAGGTGCTCAGGAGGGTGAACGCTCCTAGCCTGTTTTGGAGCAGGCGGGGACGCAGCAGAGGAGGGAGCAGCTCCCAACCCCCCCAATGTCTGACAGCTGCTGCCATGACATGATATGATGTACACTGCAGAGGAATGGCGTGCATGGGTGTCCTCCACAAAGGAAGCCTCTCCTAAAGCCCATTCACAAAAAAAGCCCATCTAGAATTTGCCAGGGCCCATGCTGAAAAAGAAGACTACTGGGACTCTGTACTGATGAGACCAAGGCTTTAAAACTGTATGGCGTTGCAAAGGTGAGCAGTACAGAGAAAAATGCATGGTGCCTACAGTGAAACATGGTGGTGGCAGTGTCCTTCTGTGAGGCTGCATGAGTGCTGCTGGTTTCGGGGAGCTGCATTTTTATTGATGGCATCATAAATTCACAAATGTACTGCTCTATATTGAAAGAGACAGTGCCACCATATGTCTGTGCCCTTGGTCGTCATGCACTATGACAACATGACAATGATCCAAAACACACATCTGACGCCACTGTTGTATTTCTGAAGAAGAACAGGGTGAAAGTGATGCAGTGTTCAAGTACTGTATGTCTGCCAACCTGAACCTAATTGAACACCTATGGGGAATTCTGAAGAGACAAGTTGTGCATCACTCTCCACCCAGCATCCAGCCTCTAAAAGAGGTCGTACTTGAAGAATGGAAAAAGATAGATGTTGCAATATGTCGCCAACCTGTTCATTCCATGCCTAGAAGACTTGGTGCTGTCCTTACAATTCATGGATGTCATAAAAAAATACTAGATAGTGTAGTTTTTGTTGTGAGGTGTATTTATTTTTGCATTAACTAATTTGGTAAAACTGAAGATTTTGTAATCTAAGTTATATTATTAACCTTACTTTCATGAAATGAGCTAAACAAATCTTCTATAAATCTCAGTTTTGTGTTTATTGATATATTAATTAACATCTTACTTTTCACAAGGGGTGTCCTCATTTATGCTGAGCACTGTATATACTATATATATATATATATATATATATATATATATATATATATGTACATATATATATATATATGTACACATATATATATATATATATATATATATATATATATATATATATATATATATATATATAGATATATCTATCTATCCTTCTATATATATATATATATATATATGTGTATATATATCACTTCAGTTAAACATTCATTTTTTATAAAATATGAGACTCTCCTATTAAAACAAGGCCTCCTGCCTTTCTAGCACCAGGGGAAAGAGATATGAGCTCCTTTAGTATCACAATTCTAGATACATTGCCAGCAATTCTCTCAGCGCTTCTGTGTCCTGGTGGGCTTTTTTATTAAACCTTCCTGAGATTTGATAATCCTTCTAATATAATACCCTGGGGAGGTAAAGCTTAGTAGAAGAATATATTGCAATGTCACTGCAGGATGGGGCACAATATCATATATATTGTAAGGTAAACCACCAGGATACCTAGTTGTACAAATATAGAGTAGCACGGTGTATAGGTTTTAGCCATAAGCCTTAAATTAATACACAAAGGGGGGAGATTTACTAAAACTGGTGCACACAGAACCTGTACATAGTAACCAACTTCCAACTTCAGCTTGCGCAATTAAGCTTTGACAATAACTAGAAGCTGATTGATTTCTGTGCACACCTGCACAAGATTTTGGGGTGCACCAGCTTTAGTAAATCTACCCCATTGTGTATTGATTCAGGGCTTATGGCTGATACCTATACACTGTTCTACTTTACTCTGTTCTATTTATATAATTAGGTATTCTGGTGGTTTACCTTACAATATACGTATATGCTATTGTGCCCCATTGCCAGAAATCTCCCCAAAAATGTACCAAAATGTATTTGTAACCATGCCCCAGTGCACAATTCCCTGTACCAGACACCATACAACAAAGACTATTCTTTGGATTTCTGCTCCTTTAAATCTGATGTAAACGGCAATATAGGCATGATTTTTTTTTTTTCGGTGAAAGTGTTAACTCAGTGTGAGCTTCACGCATTTCATATTCAGGGAGGGTAACATGTATCAGATTCAGAGGATTCTTTGAAGCAACCACTAATCTACATTGATATGAAATTTTCTCTGCTAGGGAGCTAAAACCCAATGACTAATAGTTTAATTTTCTTGTCAGCCGATAGCAAACTTCACTTAATATACTGTATTAATTTGTGGAGTTGGTAAACATTTGAAAATATGACAAGGAATTGAAGAGAGGAAGTGTGATATCCTGTACTGGAGATCCTATCGCACAGATGCCATACATTCTGGAAATGGAACACATTTAACCCCAAGGCTCTGTCTTATCTGGGATATTGTTCTGCTACACCGAGGAATCCTGATGTGCATTTATTCTGGCTCAAACAAAACTATATATTCTTCCTAATTATTATCTACGGTAAATACAATTATATAAACAGACATCAAATGAATATTAATATGTGCCGCGGTACAAATATTAAATAGGGATTATAGCATATACATTCGAACAATGCAAAAGAGCCAGTATTATCACATTGCATTGTGGATGTTACTAAGCAAATGAACCACTTGCCTACTGGGCATTTTTACCCCCTTCCTGCCCAGGCCAATATTTAGCTTTGTATATTAAAATAATGTATTTATTATGTATTTATAAAATGTATTTCTAAAGCTGCTGCAGCTATGAACCAAAAGACATGTATATTAAAAAAGAATAGCGCGCAAATGCAAAAGAAATAACTACCAAATCTGAAGACAATCCACAAATAAAAATGGGGGTTTGGTCCCACCATATGGCCATATCGTGCTCAAGCCCACTACTCCGTCAAAGTACCCCATTATCAGTGGGTCCTACACTATCCATGAAAAAGAGATGAATCCAGCCTTTCTAACCCTTGGAGATAATACTCCTTGCTGGGAAGGATGTGCAAATGCACTACAGGGGACTCCTCCTATATCCACTTGATGGTGGACACTGATTGAGTACAGGTGTGTGTGGGGGGGGGTGGGGAGGGTTGCTCAACCTCGATAGTCTGGTCAGACCGAATACATAATAAACAGGCAAAAAACTTTTTGGGGGAGCATACCCATGTATTTCTAAAGCTGCTGCAGCTATGAACCAAAAGACATGTATATTAAAAAAGAATAGCGCGCAAATGCAAAAGAAATAACTACCAAATCTGAAGACAATCCATAAATAAAAATGGGGGTTTGGTCCCACCATATGGCCATATCGTGCTCAAGCCCACTACTGCGTCAAAGTACCCCATTATCAGTGGGTCCTACACTATCCATGAAAAAGAGATGAATCCAGCCTTTCTAACCCTTGGAGATAATACTCCTTGCTGGGAAGGATGTGCAAATGCACTACAGGGGACTCCTCCTATATCCACTTGATGGTGGACACTGATTGAGTACAGGTGTGTGTGGGGTCTGACCAGACTATCGAGGTTGAGCAACCCTCCCCACCCCCCCACACACACCTGTACTCAATCAGTGTCCACCATCAAGTGGATATAGGAGGAGTCCCCTGTAGTGCATTTGCACATCTTTCCCAGCAAGGAGTATTATCTCCAAGGGTTAGAAAGGCTGGATTCATCTCTTTTTCATGGATAGTGTAGGACCCACTGATAATGGGGTACTTTGACGCAGTAGTGGGCTTGAGCACGATATGGCCATATGGTGGGACCAAACCCCAATTTTTATTTATGGATTGTCTTCAGATTTGGTAGTTATTTCTTTTGCATTTGCGCTCTATTCTTTTTTAATATACATGTCTTTTGGTTCATAGCTGCAGCAGCTTTAGAAATACATGGGTATGCTCCCCCCAAAATTTTTTTGCCTGTTTATTATGTATTCGGTCTGACCAGACTATCGAGGTTGAGCAACCCTCCCCACCCCCCCACACACACCTGTACTCAATCAGTGTCCACCATCAAGTGGATATAGGAGGAGTCCCCTGTGGTGCATTTGCACAGCTTTCCCAGCAAGGAGTATTATCTCCAAGGGTTAGAAAGGCTGGATTCATCTCTTTTTCATGGATAGTGTAGGACCCACTGATAATGGGGTACTTTGACGCAGTAGTGGGCTTGAGCACGATATGGCCATATGGTGGGACCAAACCCCCATTTTTATTTATGGATTGTCTTCAGATTTGGTAGTTATTTCTTTTGCATTTGCGTGCTATTCTTTTTTAATATACATGTCTTTTGGTTCATAGCTGCAGCAGCTTTAGAAATATTTAGCTTTCAACACTGTCACACTTTAAATTCATTTTTTTCTCACAAGTTAAGCTTTTTTTTTTTTTTTTTTGCTAAACAAACTAAACAGACCAAAAATTTTGAAAAAAAAACCAAAACATTTTTCATAGTTTGTTATAAAATTTGATAGGCACTGATGAGGGGGCACTGATGGGCACTGATAGGTGGTACTGATGGGCACTGATGAGGCGGATTTGATGGGCACTGATCAGGAGGCAATGATGAGGCTGCACTGATAGGTGGCACTGGTGAGGCTGCACTGAAGGGCACTGAGAGGTGGCACTGATGAGCACTGATAGGCACTGGTAGGCAGCACTGATAGGTGACACTAATGATGAGGCACTTATGGGCACTGATTGGCAGCACTGATAGGTGGTACTGGTGGGCCCTGATTACCAGCACTGATGGGCGCTGATAGGTAGTGATGTCGCGAACATAAAATTCGCCGTTCGCGAACGGCGAACGCGAACATCTGCGAATGTTCGCGAACCGGCGAACATTGCGAATCGCCATAGACTTTAATAGGCAGGCGAATTTTAAAACCCACAGGGACTCTTTCTGGCCACAATAGTAATGGAAAAGTTGTTTCAAGGGGACAAACACCTGGACTGTGGCATGGCGGAGGGGGATCCATGGCAAAACTCCCATGGAAAATTACGTAGTTGACGCAGAGTCGGGTTTTATTCCATAAAGGGCATAAATCACCTAACATTCCTAAATTGTTTGGAATAACGTGCTTTAAAACATCCAGTGTGTGTATACGATCAGGTATGATGTTGTATCGATCAGGTAGTGTAAGGGTTACGCCCGCTTCACAGTGACAGACCAAACTCCCCGTTTAACGCACCGCAAACAACCGCAAATAGACCAGAACTGACCAAAATGGGACAGGAACTGGGCTTTAAGGGTTAGGGTTAGGTTTAGTGTTAGGGGCTAGGGTTAGGGTTACGGTGAGATACTTAGGGTTAGAGTTAGTAGCCCTACCCCTACCCCTCTAACTCTAACCCTCTAACCCTAAGCACTAAAAATAACCCTAACCTTAGCCCTGACCCTAACCCTAGCCCTAACCCTAACCCTAACCCTAGCCCTAACCCTAACCCTAATTCTATTTTTTTTCTGGTTCTGGACATGCTACAGAGCTGAAACTTCACAGGTACACTTTTTAGACCCCCCAGACACTAAATCACACAAAAAAAGTTATTAAAAATTGTCCTTTTTTAATAGAAAGCCAATGATTGGAAAAATTAAAAAAAAAATAAAAATAAAAAATTTCTTTGGATTTAGCATCTGGTGGGTCCTAAAGGTGTACCTGTGAAGTTTCTTCTGTAGCATGTCCGGAACCAGAAAAAATTACGAATTAGGGTTAGGGCTAGGGTTAGGGTTAGGGTTAGGGCTAGGGTTAGGTTTAGGGTTAGGGTTATTTTTATGGCTAGGCTTAGAGGGTTAGGGTTAAGGTTAGAGGGTTAGGGTTATGGTTAGAGGGTTACGGTTAGGTTTAGTGTTAGGGGCTAGGGTTAGGGTTACGGTGAGATACTTAGGGTTAGAGTTAGTAGTCCTACCCCTACCCCTCTAACTCTAACCCTCTAACCCTCTAACCCTAAGCACTAAAAATAACCCTAACCTTAGCCCTGACCCTAGCCCTAAATCTAACCCTAAAGCTAACCCTAGCCCTAACCCTAATTCTATTTTTTTTTCTGGTTCTGGACATGCTAAAGAGCTGAAACTTCACAGGTACACTTTTTAGACCCCCCCCCCCCCCCCCCCAGACAATAAATCCAAAGAAATTTTTTTTTAAGTTTTTTTTTTTTTTTTTAAATTTTTCCAATAATTGGCTCTCTATCAAAAATGACAATTTTTAAGAACCTTTTTTGTGTGATTTAGTGTCTAGGGGGTCTAAAAAGTGTACCTGTGAAGTTTCAGCTCTGTAGCATGTCCAGAACCAGAAAAAAAGATAATTTTTCAGTAGAGCAGGGATGGTGGGAACCCCTTTTACACCTATATGATCTTTTTTTTCTGGTTCTGGACATGCTACAGAGCTGAAACTTCACAGGTACGCTTTTTAGACCCCTCCAGACACTAATCCAAAAAAAGTCATGCCTGCCACCGTATATATCAGTGGTGGGTGGGCAGTGGCACTGCAGTGGGCACAGTACACTCTGTGGACCTGACAGTCACTGGCAGCCCAGGCAACTGCAATAATAAAAAATATTTTTTTTTTTTCAATTTGCAACAAGATGCTGTGCCACCGTATATATATCAGTGGTGGGCAGTGCACTGCAGTGGGTACAGTACACTCTGTGGACCTGACACAGCACTCACTGCAATTATGACAGAGGAAAAGAAAAAATATTTTTTAAAATGCAAGGTACTGTGCCTGTGCCACCCGAAATGAGTGTGGTGTGCACACAGTACAGTCTGTGGTGGGTCTGTGGCCTCTCACACACAGCGGGCAGGTAACTGCAGTGCACAATATATATATATATATATATATATATATATATATATATACATAATACTCAAATACCAGCCCTCAAAAGGGCTTTTGAGGACAATAGATATATACATATATATATCACAGAACAAAAAAAATTACACAAATAGCAGCCCTCAAAAGGGCTTTTTGGGGACAATAGATATATATATATATATATATATATATCCAAAAAAAACCTCAAATACCAGCCCTAGGAAGGGCTTTTTGGGGTGCTGTCCTTACAGCAGGAGTGTACCAAGAACACTGGCTAACAAGACCGGGAACACTGACTAACTGTCCCTAGCTATAACAGCAGCAGCAGCAGCACTTTCCCTGCTCTCAGTAACACAGAAATGATCTAAGATGGATGCTGCCCTTGCTTATTTATAGGAGGTGGGAGGGTGTGGGAGGGAGGTATGCTGATTGGCCTGGAATGTGTCTGCTGACTGTGAGATTCAGGGTCAAAGTTTGCCTCAATGATGATGTATAGGAGGCGGACCGAACATCGCATATGTTCGCCCGCAGCGGCGAACGCGAACATGCGAAGTTCGCCGGGAACTGTTCGCCGGCGAACAGTTCGGGACATCTCTACTGATAGGTGGCACTAGTGGACACTTATTAGCAGCACTGGTGGACACTAATTAGCAACACTGGTGGGCAGTGTTGAGACTGATGTCCCTTCACCATAGGCCAGTTATAGGCTTTCTTTTTTTCTCCTCACGCTTTAAGCGTTGAACAAAAAAGCCAATAATTGACTTCTGTTTACATCCCGAGATCAGCTGTAATTGGCTGACAGCTGATCACGTGGTAAAGGGCTGCTGTGATTGTCCCTTTACTCTGATCTGGGATCAACCGAGTCCATAGGACTTGGGGGCGCACTGGAAACGCGAGCATGGGAGCAAGTCCATATAAGCCCATGTAGTTACATTTGCACTTAATTTTGTAACGTTTGGAAATGCCAGTAAAAGCATGGCTGTGCCATTAAATTTTGGGCGTTGTGTCAGTAAATTTCAATCTGGTAGGTTGGCAGCACTGATAAGGGGGATGTTATAACGGCAAAATCATTTTTATTTTTTTCCATTCAGCCCATGAGATCATCCATCTGCTTCTCCTATCAGCATGTTTCTGGTCGGCATGTGGATGGGGGCAGTCACTGCAGTGTGGTGCGGCGATGATATCTTACACACAAATTACACACAGTCCAGCTGCAATCAGTAGAACTTATATTGCAGAAAAGACAGAACTTGTATTGTAGTAAGACAAAACAGTTCACAACTGGACCCCATCTAGTGACAGGCCGCTACCACACAAGACACAGACTGTGATACAGAGGATACCATAGCTGACCAAGATGCCTTGAGCCCTGCAATACCTATTATAGTACATGTCAAAGTGAGTAATCAGCCCCATCCTGCACCTTCTCAAGCATCTACTGAATCACTGATTGGGAGGACATGTGAAGACCTTATCCTGATACCCATGAGTGACTTTCTGGGCAACCCAAATGCATGTGAGAAGGGGGCCCACAATCCCCATATCACTCCTACTGATTTCTCTTCCATGATAGCCGCTTTTTCCACAATGCTGTCCAGGGGTCTGTCCCAAACAGCTGCACAATCCCAATGCTGAACTGCAGCATTTGGCATTACAGATGGAAGTCATGGAAAAGAAGGCTGATCAACCTGTAGCCAAAATTAACCAAGACACTTCCAGAAAACAGGATATCCAGAATCAGTTGGAAACTGCATTGTCCAAAATAGATGACCATGTAAACCATTCAAGATGATAACATTTCGGAGTCAGAGGACTCCCTGTATCATTGAAAGAAGTTAACCATGCAATTTGTTCCTTCATCAAGGACTTAATCCCAGATATCCCAAAACCCTGTTTGGAATTGGACAGAGTGCACAGAGCCTTGCAACCAATGCGATCTGATGGTCTACCGAGAGACATTATAGTTAAACCCCACTTTTACTCTGTCAAGGAAGAGGTGATGAAATTGTCCAGGAATTCAGATGGTCCCACTATTCAAGGACATCAGCCCCAGGTCTTTGTGAACCTCTCCCCCTTTACCGTACAAAGACATCACTCTCTGAAACCCCTCCTTCAAGTTCTGGCTCAAAAGGACATAACATACAGATGGTCCTTTCCATTTTGCCTAAACTTCTCGCATCGGAACAAGGCCCACAGTTTCTCATAATTTTCTGAAGGTGAACATCTGCTCCTACACCTGGGGCTGATTACCCAAGAGATCCCTCCTCCTTTCACCGCCAGGGGTCCCTCATCTGTCAAAAGGCCTTCTCCTCCTAGTTCACTTACAACGGTTTGGCAGAAACAACAACCGAAATGGTCAAGGGACTCTCAACCTCCACGAGGAAGTCATTTGTATTAAGGACAACTGGATCCTGTTTTGCACTTTCTGGAACGAATCCTCTCCCCACAATTTGCCTCTTTTTTCCTGGGGAAATCTTCCAAAGGTGGGTTGGGAAAAGGGGCCTGGAATTTCTATTCCCCAATGTTTGACGAGTTAAAAGTCAAATTTTTCTAAACGTTTTCAAGGTTTTTCTTATACCTTCTCTTAGTTATACTTGGGCAGGAGTTCCCAAACTGTGGGTTGGGACCCACTGGTGGATCGAGAGCTGCGTTTGAGTGGGTCGCGTTGAGCTAGAAATCACTGAGAGCGGGTCCGCCTAAATTGTGTTGTGCGAGCCCACGCAAATTACAGAGAGCCAGAGCAGTCAAATCGCGATGGATTCAGGACCCCGCCCACGCAGTTTACAGAGGCTGGTCTGCATTTCCCACGAGGAGGATACTTGCATCAGTGAGTACATATTTGGGCTGTTTTGTAGGATATGTTCATGGGGAGCAGAGCCAGCTCCTCGGTGCTGCTGGCGGCAATGGTGGTGGCTAGACTGGCAGTGGGATTCTCTCAGCTATAGCGGGTAGAGATGGCAGCCTCTGTGTCATAGGAGGACCAGGTGGTGTCAGGAGTTCATGGCAGCTTCTGTGACCCCAGTAGAGGATCTGAAGGAGAAGAGCCAGGACACTAAGATCAGAATAGAGCTCATCATCATGGAGACTCTGGGTGAGGTGTGCTGGGCCCTGGAGTGGGCAAACAGGGGTTTCACCTTCACTGTGGACCGCTGGGAGAGGAAGGAGGTTGAATGCCATATAGCCTGCTGATAACTGTCCTGGGGTGGTTGATTTCTGTCCTCTGCCTGCCTTATACTGTCTATGAGGGTGCTGACTACTTACAGTACAACTCCGCTTATATGCTACACATGCCACAGGTTTCTGACCCCTCACTTAGAACATCAGGCAAGTGTTTTCAATAACAAATTGAAAAGCAGTAAATTAATATTTTTAACTTAACATCCCCCTCCCTTTAAAATATGCATAATTATTATTATTATTATTTGCATTTATATAGCGTCAACAAATTCTGTAGTGCTTTACAATATTCAATTACAAGCAAGTGCATCCTGAAAAATAACTGTATTCAGAAGTGGGTCTCGGCCCAAAAAAGTTTGGGAAGCCCTGTACTTGAACATATTTGTTGTTAAGATACAGCTGGGATGTCATCCAGGGTGGCTCCTAGGTTTCTCCCCTTTGGTGGGGTGAACTCTGAGATCCACTTTACTCACTGAATACATCACTCTACTGAATATTATGATTGGTCCTGTGCAGTTGCCTCTTTGATGCTCCAGGCGGGTAACACAGAAACCTTTGCTGTCTGATTGCTTGACAGGGGTTAAGGAGCAGCTTGGCGACAATTGTTCAGGCCCTACTCCCTCCATGTTTTAAGGAACAGTGCTCTGTTTATTTGAAGTTATCTATTATATCTCTAGGCGGGTGGACCTAAGTGAATACAATGCGCCTCCATCTGCCACTGATGCGTTTATGTTTTACTCTCAGCTGCAGATTGATGTTCCCCACTTTTTGGGAATATCACCATTCTCAGGCTTTTGGGTGGGACGTGGCTGGACCCTTCCTCACCTGGGTGGGTTACTGGGTTTTTGGTTTCATTGTTTCTCTAATTTAATCTCTACCTCTTTTCTTTTTCTTTCTCTAACCTCTCTCTTTCCTATGGTCTGCCTGGAACCCCTCCCACATCGATTCGCAGGGTTGAGACATTGGAAAGGCAGTGGATGCACTGCTTGACAGGGCGACCTGTCTTCACTGGATGATATTTTTTTCTTTTTTGAGTTGTCCAAACCTCTGATCCATGGCTAATTCTAAACCTTCCAATAAGATCATGCAGATTATATCCCACAATTTACAGAGTTTGAGATTGATTCAATTATATCTTACCCTAAAGACAGATGTTATTCTCCTACAGGAAACTAGTTTCCCAATCTCTTACAACCCCTCCTTCCTTCACCAGTGCTTCCCCCAATTTTACCTAGGTAATGCCGTTAACAAGACATGTGGAGCAGAAATTTGCTTTTCCAAACATTTAAATTTCTCCCCTTCCAAAATACTCAGGGACCTGGACGTTACCTGTTGGTGGTGGGTACCATTGATGGAAAGATTGCTATTACAACCCAAATAAAGGCCAAGCTGTTTTTTTTTTTTTTTTTAAACCATGACACAAACACTGAAGCCCTATTTACAGGGCACCAACATTTTTGGAGGCAACTCCAATAAAGGATTTAATCTCTCGTTGGATAAATTAAGTAAGGGGATCCCGAAATCCAAACACTCCAAACCCCCCCCCCCCCCCCGACAAAGCCTAAAAATCATAAAGGTTCTTCACTCCCTTGGCATGATAGATATCTGGAGTGAATTAAACCGCCATGTCAGGGACTAAATGCACTTCTCGGCCCCACATCACACCTATGCCAGGATAGACCATATTTTCATTAGATCTTCCTCTATTCTCCTAACCATAACATCCAAAATTCGAGACACACCCCTATCAGACCACTGCATGTCGAAACATTCCCTCCGACGCTCTTTACGGGCGAAGGCCCATTCAAATGGCATCTCAGTAAGGATTTCTTTTGGCCATTAACCTCCAGAAGGCCGTTGATTCCATCTCTTGGCCCTACCTTTTTTAAATACTAAGAAGGTGGGGTTTTGGCTCTAAATTCTTGGGAATCAGTCAGTCTCTTTATTCTGCTTCGAAAGCATAGGTCCGCATGACATTAAAAAAGGGACCAGACAGGGCTGTCCCTTATCTCCTCTAATTTTCACAATAGCTATTGAAACCTTATTAATCGCCATAAGATCGCACCCTGATATTAAGGGAGTCTTGTGTGGTCCCCAGGAACATAAACACACATTGTTCATGGACGACCTACTGCTCTTTATCACACCCCCCCTGATCGCCACCCCTAATGTATTTCAACTGCTCCAAGACTTTGGTTCTATCTTGGGCTTAAAAGTAAATGTTTCCAAGTCTGTAGGACTAAACATCTCAGTTCCTCTGCAGCTAGTAGACCAGTTGAGGCACCACTTCCCCTTCTCCTGGTCCTCTGACTCCATTCCCTATTTGGGAATTAATCTACCCCACAACACTGAAAAACTGTTCTCTGTTAATTATCCCCCCATGTTCCAGAAACTAGAGGAGGATTTAAAACAATGGGCAAAATGTGATCTATCCTGACTGGCAAGGATCAGCTCTATCAAAATGACTCTTCTACAAAGTCTTCAGGTCCCTCCCCATCATGATAAAGAAAACTCTACTTATCAAACTTCAATTTAAGATCATCCACTTTGTCTGGGGGAGGAAGGGTTACCGCTGTCCTAAAGAAGTCCTCTATCTACTGAAAAGTCAAGGGGGGCTGGGCCTACCCAATTTTTGGTGGTACTATTAGGCTGCGCAAGCAGCTCATATCTCCACAGTATACTCTAGGGGTCCTAAACCTGATTGGATTGCTATGGAAAGACAGGCAGTTCCCCTGCAAACTACAGACTTTCTGCTCTGGAGTCCTCCTAAACAGAGACCCACGGTCCTTGCCCCCACTTTTTTTTACTACCTGGCATTGTGTGATGCTCTATATAAACAAGCTTCTTTAATCTCTTGTATCAAACCATTCTCCCACCTGTTTAATTTAGACTGACCCAGATTTTGCACTTCCTACACTCTATGTGGCTAGACAAACCTGCCACCCCCCCCCCCCCCAAACTTACAACCTATGAACAATGGTGTTCCAAAATGATGGATCAGAGGGGAGGCATCTCTACTATCTATTCTGCCCTGGCTGAAAAGGCAAATAAACCATCCTATACTCAGTCCTGGGAATCTGATTTGGATATACAGTGGGACCCGGGCGAGTGGTTCCAGTCACTCCAACGCTCCTACAAAGGTATCATGAAAATATCTCTAATAGAAGCGAATGTTAAAATACTCACTAGATGCTATTATATCCCCATCAGATTAGCCAGGATCTACCCAAATGCTTCTCCCCTGTGTTTCAGAGGGTGTCATCTAGTTGGCTCCATGTTCACACATGGTGGTCTTGCCCCCGTATTAAAGGCTATTGGAACAAATATCTCCACCTAATACGGAAAGTTACTGGGGTTGTTGTTCCTCAGGATCCCACTATAGCCCTCTTGAACCACAAGGTAGATAAAACCCCTAAACATACTCAGACCTTGATCTTATTTATGTTTTTGAGAGCTAAAATTGCAATAGCCAGAGCTTGGAAGAAGCCATCGGTCTCAATATCAGCAACAAAGCAGAAAGTCTCCTGGATCATTTCCCAGGAATAACTTGTTGCTAAACTTCAGGATACAGCGCAAAGGTTTGAAGCAGTCTGAGAACCTTTGGCGCTTTATGTTGACGTACCCCTGTACCCGGGCATTCCCCCAAAAGGACCCTCCTGGGTAGACCTACTTCCCCTCCCCTTGCTCTTTGACTTTTCTTTCTCTAAAAAACACTTGGCTTCTCCCCCTATTCATCTCTCTCTTTATTCTTCATCTTTTCTTTTTTCTCCAATTGTGAAATCCTTTTTCTGCTCTCATTTTCTTATATTTTGATAGCCAAAAGACATGAGTTTTTTTTTAGACATGAGAGTGGTTCTTTGAATCCTCTTCTCCTTATCTGTACAATTGTGAAATCCTTTTTCTGCTCTCATTTTCTTATATTTTGATAGCCAAAAGACATGAGGTTTTTTTTAGACATGAGAGTGGTTCTTTGAATCCTCTTCTCCCTATCTGTACAAAACAAGCGGCCTTGGCTTTGACATTAGCTAGACCGGTGGCTCTAGATGATATCTGGAGGGGGTGAAGCCTTCCAGGTCTCCAGACACCCTTAACAGTTTGATCCTATGGGGGTGGCGTGCCTGACTTTCACTGGGTTGGAGGAGCCCTGGCGATGCTCCCTTCCCCTAGCCTGGGATCTCCTGGGCCTTCTACGACAAGAGGCTTAGAGGGTGTAAGAAGCTTTTGCTACTTGTTGTGGTCATACGTTTAGTTTGAATTATACTCTCTCTGACTCCAATTACACAAACCACTCTAAAGGGTTTTGATTATTTGTATTGTAATTGCTCATTTACATCTTTGGGCCTTGCAGACTAATTTATCATCTGTATGTCCATTGTATTACAATATTCAATAAACATATTGAAAAGAAAAAAAAATATCCAATTTTTTCAAAATTTAGGCCAATATGTACTCTGCTACATATATTTTGGTGAAAGAAAATCCCAATAAGCATATATTGATTGGTTTGCGCAAAAGTTATAGCATCTACAAACTGTGGAATATTTTTTTTTTAATTATTAATGGCTGCGATCAGCAACTTATATTGGGACTGCGATATTGTGACAGGCATTCTGACATTAACTGACACTTTTTGGGGACCAGTGACACAAATACAGTGATTAGTGCTAAAAATATGCACTATCACTGTACTAATGACACTAGCTAGGAAGGGGTTAACATTGGGGGTGATCAAAGGATTGACTGTGTACCTAGCCTATGTTTTACTACACTGTGTGAGGTGATTTTACTAGGAAAAGAGATACAATTTGTTCCCTGCTTTGCAGGAACACAAATTCCATCCCTTCCCTCCTCTTAGAATGATGATCTGCCTTGTTTACATAGGCAGATTGCAGTTCTATGTGTATCCCTGATGATCGGCGGGTGCCAGAGGACATCCAATACCCTGCACCCCAGATCAGCTTCCGCTGTAATAACAGTGGAGGAAATACGCTGGCAGCGTGCACACGCCCCCTATCTAGAAGTGTCAGATCACGCATATATATGTAGTCCAGCACACAGGTGCCACCCTGTAGCAGTAAAACTGTTACAGAGCGGACCTGAAGCGGTTAATTTTACATTTTTTTACATTTTCTGTACTGCTGACATTGGTCACCAGGACAAATAGAGGGGGGTGAATTTCCCGACTAGTGGGGGGTGGTAACAACTCTTCCCTACTCTAGCCAATACCAGAAAAAAAAATGTTTTGGCTACACATACACTATAATTTTTCTTCCATATCTGGTGGGATATTAGGAAAAATAAACATAATAATTTATTATTGGAAAAAAAAAAAAAGAAGATTTATAAAAGAAAAGATTAAATTGACTGAATGGAATGGAATCACAATGAAACCGGAGACAAAATATCTATATCCACCGAGGCTGGCATCAAAGGAGCGCATTAAACCAAAGGAAGAGAGAGCTTTATTAGGTGCACAATGGAATGACTTTATAGCGTCCTTTTGCCAAAAGAAACATATGGGGAGTCCCAGGTGACAACGCAAGGTTCTTTATATTCCGTAGGAAGCGGGCACTTTATGCACTGAGACACAGCGAGAATTTGCACGCCATCCTTCTTGCCTATAATCATTCACATACCATCCTTGTCCTTGGACTATTGTCCCTTGCTTGAAAATTAAAGCGTCCCTAGATAATTCCTTATTGTTACTTTTATATGATGGATTTTTTGTGTGTGTTTGTGTGTGTGTGCCGGTGAAATTAATGCATCTCTACACTGTCAGCCTTATGGTAATTAATTATAGGAATAACATAGTTTGCAATTAAAGCCGGATAGTAATTTGTTTCTACAACCATCTTTTTAATTAATACCGTATCGACTGCGCGCTTTATGTTTGGAGTGAACTTTGCAGAAACTTCGCTAGGATTTTTTGTTTAATGATGTCTGTTTATTTAAAAAAAAAAAAAAAAAAAAAAAAAAACCTTCCACAAACTATGCAGGTGACATTGAAGATCTATGGCCATATGGAGTTAAAAAGTGTTCTAATTTATCAATTCTTGTTTTTAGCAGATGCTGTAAACTTCACAAGCGTGTCGCAACCGATGAAATGCGAGGTTGTAATCAACACGAATATTGTCGAAGGGTAAATGTTTATTTCCTGCAGCGGCCTTTGTATTATTTTAGCAAATGAAATAACTACATTTCATAACACATGCTCTCCCGCAGAAGACACGGTGAGGACGCCATAAAGATGTTATAGCTGCAATATGTTATCCTACAAGGGAATCTCCTGGCTTGTTTTCTCCTAACTAGGGCAATCAATGTGCCATTGAGCAGGAGTTAGGGTTGTAATCATGTCTGGGTTATGACCATAGGCAACTCAAGTAACATAATCGCGGCTTGTTTGAATAATAATATGGTGCACTGAGTTGAAAATGTGCTTTAAAGGAACAATGAAGCTAAAACCGTTACAGTACATCTATTGCATTACTTTGTGATTCCTTACATTGATACAATGTGACTTATGTTTTGTTGATTCCCTTTTGGGGAACAGCTCAGCACAGGTGGCCTATCCCTACCCCTCTTGGGCATTATGCAGTGGGGGAAATAAGTATTTGATGCCCTGCAGATTTTGTAAGTTTGCCCACTTACAAATAAATTAAGGGTCTAAAATTTTTATCACATGTGTTATTTAAATGATAGGGACAGAATATCAACCAAAAATCCAGAAAAAAAAAACATGATACAAATGTTATAAATTGAGTTGCAGTTCAGTGAGTGAAACAAGTATTTCATCCCCAAGCAAAACATGACTTAGTACTTGGTGGAGAAACCCTTGTTGGCAAGCAAAGGGGTAAGACTTTTCTGGTAGTTGGTGACCAGGTTTGCACGCATCTCAGGAGGGATTTTGGTCTACTCTTCTTTAAAGATCTTCCCTAAATCCTTAAAGTTTATTGCCTGTCGCTTGGCAACTCGAGGTTTTAGCTCCCTCCATACATTTTCAATAGGATTAAGGTCTGGAGACTGGCTAGGCCACTCCCTGACTTTAAAGCGGAGTTCCGGCCTCGGGGGTGAAATTTTGATAAAAATACCCCCGGGACAGTCAGGGCTAGTACATTCCACAATAGATAGCCTCTGAAATGTCCCGGGTCGCACTTACCTTTTAGAAGAAATACTTACCTTGAAAATTTCTTCTCCAGCGCTGCCATCTCAGATGTGGGCAGCTGAAGCCCAACGCGTCCTCTTCTGCATCCTCTTCCGTGTCCTCTTCTCCCAGAATGCGCCTGCACCGGCCCCGCTCGTCAGTTCCGGTGCGGGCACGTTATCCCTCCACAGTTTCTTGGCATGCCCAGAAGCTGTTTAGCAGGGAATGACGCGCCCGCACCGGAACTGACGAGCGGGGCTGGTGCAGGCACATTGATTCCTGGGAGCGATGACGTTCAGCTCCCAGGAATCAATGCAAGGATGAAGTGACTTCCGGGCCGTGGCCGCAGAGGGAGGAAGTGGAAGAAAGGTGAGTATACTTTCTTCAATAACAAGGTAAGTAGACAAAATAAAAAATCGTAATTATCCATTTGTTTTTCAGGTGACCTAGAGCAAGCGGATGGCCCAAAATCGATTTTGTCGATTTGGAGGCCAGAACTCCACTTTAATGTTCTTCTTCTTGAGCCACTCCTTTTTGGCGGTATGTTTTGGGTCATTGTCATGCTGGAAGTCCCATCCATGAGCCATCTTAAGTGTTCTGGCTTAGGGAAGAAGGTTAATACATGGCCCCATCCAATCGCTGGACTGCAATTTAATTTGTTTTATGTGTTTTTTCTGGCTTTTTGATTGATATTCTGTCTCATTTCATTTAATATCATTTAAAATTCACCTATGGTAAAAATTTTAGACCCTTCATTTCTTTGTAAGTGGGCAAACTTACAAAAACTGCAGAGGATCAAATATTTATTTTCCCACTGTAAACGTGGCTCCTTGCAAGCCAGACACACCGGGCCCTGCCTTTTGGACGGTCGAGTTAGCCTAGGAGGGATTTGAACCAGCAAAAGCCTTTGGTTTCAATACTGTTTCCCGTCTGCTACCTTGAAAATCCATATGGATATTTTTTGTAGATTGTGCAATGTTGTGTAACCATAAAGCCTAAAATATCTTTGCATTTAGACAATACAGCCCCCCTAAAGAAAAAAACGACCTATGTTGTCGAAACGCGTTGGGGCATTTGTTCAGGGCAGAAATACTTAACCTAGTTGGTTGAGTATATTCGCATATTGTATGTGTTATTATATATGATGGGTCTTGACATGTAAACCAGAACTCATATTTTAAATCTTTGTGGATTTTAAAAATTGTACAGTAAAATACTTTTTTTTCTATATATTTATTTTGTTTGACAATTTTAAATGTTTATTTGCTGCAAAAAACCCTGGGGGAATGTCTTGCTCCTTTTTTGTAAATATATTTGGGGTGTGCAGCTCCTTTACCTCCATGTAATTCTCTAAGTCTTCAAACAGTTACATTACATGCATTATCTACTTGAACTCCAAAAGGTTTTATCCCCTTCATGACCAGACCATTTTTTCTATTTAGCACTGCATTTCTTTAACTGGTAATTGCGCGGTCATACAATACTGTACCCAAACTAAATTTATATGATTTTTTTTTTTCACACAAATAGAGCTTTTTTTTGTGGCATTTAATCACTACTGTTTTTTTTATTTTTTTGCGATATAAACAAAAAAATACGAAAATTTTGTAATAAAAAAAAAAAAAATATTTCTTTACTTTCTGCTATAACGCATATCCAATTAAAAAAAAATAAAAAATCCCTTGCTCTTCGCCTTCTTGACTCTCTCTGGGATATACCTTTATTTCTCACAAAATGGGAATTCAATCTAGGTCTGAGCATTACTCCTATTCAGAGAAGGAGGATTCTCCATCTTGCCCAAAAGTCATCTATTGCCACAAGGGTACAGGAGACTAGTTACAAAATCCTCATCAGATGGTACAGTCCCCCAACCAACTTTGCCGTATATTTCCTCAGATTCCTGACTCCTGTTGGCACCAGACCCGGAATGGCCATAGGGCACACCAGGCAGTTTCCCAGGGGGCTGGGGCTGCTGGGCTGCATTGGCTATGGGAGGAGTCAGTTCCAGCTCTGTGCAGTAATACTCTATGACTGAGCAGCTGGAGTGGCTCCAGCCTGACTGTGTGCTGCTTGTAGCCGCCGCTCCTCCTCCTCATCTGTCAATGATGAAAGGAAAACCGCTGGCTGCGATCCCCAGGGACACATGACCGCCCTCTCCCAGCATCCTGCCCCCTCTTCCTCAAGAGTGAATTCACAGGCCCTGACCCCCATCCTGCCCGCAGTGATTGGTGCAGAGTGACCCAGTGTTCTGCCAAAAAAATCCAACTCGCCAAAATCTCCAAGCACATCACTTCAAGTGACTCTCCAGAAGCAATATTTTCAGATTTCGATGACTTGAACACTGGCAACGTATACACGGTGGCGAAATGCCAGGGCCAGTCGCAAGTGCAATGTTTGTGTGGTAGTTCTGCCATTGGTGTGAGTAGTTTTTTATTTTAATTAAATTTTTCTAGCATTTGCTTTATTCATTTTTTTTTTTTTTACAATATGGATGGTAGGAAGATGACAGGGGGTGGGATGGTAGGAAGCCATCCAAAGCCTCTCATGCAAATGAGAACAGATAATATGTGATCACTTATAAAAAAAAAAAAAGATATTTATATATTTTTTTTACATATACTGTATATTGACATGACTGGAGAAGTTTAGGTAGTTTTAAAGTCTAGGTTAACCACTTGCCAACTGCCCCATAGCACATTTACTGCTACAGGGCAGCCGTGCTGTGCAGGATCCCATATAAATATATATATGTGAGATCCTGCACTTTCAAGTATCAGGTGCAAGTGCGCGCTGGCTTCGACTCGCTCACACTGTGAATCTACACAGCAGGAGCTGATCAGCGGGTCCCGGTGACCCCGATATCCGCCGGCACCTGCTGATTGTTCTGTACACAGGCAGAACGGCGATTTGCTCATGTAAACAAGGCAGATTGCTGTTCTGTCAGTACAGAAGGCATTGATCCTGTGATCCTGTGTTCCTGCAAACATTAATCCATACCTTCCCCTAGTGAAAGCCCCTCACACAATATATTAAAACACTGGCTAGGCACCCAGTTAACCCTTTGATTGCCCCTGATGTTAGCCCCTCCCCAGCCAGTGTCATTAGTACAGTGACGGTGCATATTTTTAGCACTGGTCACTGTATTAGTGTCACTGGTTCCCAAAAAAGCGTAAAAAGTGTCAGTTAGGTGTCCAATTTATCCGCCATAATATCGCAGTCCCACCCACCATAAGACACTGCTTTCCGCCATTACTAGTAAAAAATTAAATAAATAAATAAAAATGTCATAAATATATGCCATAGTTTGTAGACGCAATAACTTTTGCAATCTTTTATATCAATATACCCCTATTAGGATTTTTTTTACCAAGAATATAGAAACATAGAAACATAGAATGTGTCGGCAGATAAGAACCATTTGGCCCATCTAGTCTGCCCAATATATCTGAATCCTATGAATAGTCCCTGGCCCTATCTTATATGAAGGATAGCCTTATGCCTATCCCATGCATGCTTAAACTCCTTCACTGTATTTGCAGCTACCACTTCTGCATGAAGGTTATTCCATGCATCCACTACTCTCTCAGTAAAGTAATACTTCCTCATATTACTTTTAAACCTTTGCCCCTCTAATTTAAAACTGTGTCCTCTTGTGGTAGTTTTTCTTCTTTTAAATATGCTCTCCTCCTTTACCGAGTTGATTCCCTTTATGTATTTAAAAGTTTCTATCATATCCCCTCTGTCTCTTCTTTCTTCCAAGCTATACATGTTAAGGTTCTTTAACCTTTCCTGGTAAGTTTTTTCCTGCAATCCATGTACTAGTTTAGTAGCTCTTCTCTGAACTCTCTCTAGAGTATCTATATCCTTCTGGAGATATGGCCTCCAGTACTGCGCACAATACTCCAAGTGAGGTCTCACCAGTGTTCTGTACAGCGGCATAAGCACTTCTCTCTTTCTACTGCTTATACCTCTCCCTATACATCCAAGCATTCTGCTGGCATTTCGTGCTGCTCTATTACATTGTCTTCCCACCTTTAAGTCTTCTGAAATAATTACTCCTAAATCCCTTTCCTCAGATACTGAGGTCAGGACTGTGTCAAATATTCTATATTCTGCCCTTGGGTTTTTACGTCCCAGGTGCATTATCTTGCACTTATCCACATTAAATTTCAGTTGCCAGAGTTCTGACCATTCTTCTAGTTTTCCTAAATCCTTTTCCATTTGGCGTTTCCCTCCAGGAACATCAACCCTGTTACATATCTTTGTGTCATCAGCAAAAAGACAAACCTTACCATCGAGGCCTTTTGCAATATCACTTATGAAGATATTAAACAAAATTGGTCCCAGTACAGATCCCTGAGGTACCCCACTGGTAACATGACCTTGTTCTGAATGTTCTCCATTGACTACAACCCTCTGTTGTCTGTCACTCAGCCACTGCCTAATCCACTCAACAATATGGGAGTCCATGCTCAATGACTGCAGTTTATTGATAAGTCTTCTATGTGGGACAGTGTCAAAAGCCTTACTAAAATCTAGATATGCAATGTCTACTGCACCTCCACCGTCTATTATTTTAGTTACCCATTCAAAAAAATCTATAAGATTTGTTTGACATGATCTCCCTGAAGTAAACCCATGTTGTTTTTCATCTTGCAATCCATGGGATTTAAGATGTTCCACAATCCTATCCTTTAATAGGGTTTCCATTAATTTGCCTACTATTGATGTCAGACTTACTGGTCTATAGTTGCTCGATTCCTCCCTACTACCTTTCTTGTGAATGGGCACGACATTTGCCAATTTCCAATCTTCCGGGACGACTCCTGTTACTAATGATTGGTTAAATAAATCTGTTAATGGTTTAGCCAGCTCACCACTAAGCTCTTTTAATAATTTTGGGTGTATCTCATCAGGACCCTGTGACTTATTTGTCTTCACTTTAGACAGCAATCTTAGAACGTCTTCCTCTGTAAAGACACATGCATCAAACGATTCATTAGTCATCCTTTCAAGTGGAGGTCCTTCTCCATCTTTTTCTTCTGTAAAAACTGAACAGAAGTATTCATTAAGGCAGTCGGCTAGCCCTTTATTCTCTTCTACATACCTTCCGTCCTTTGTTTTTAATTTAGTTATTCCTTGTTTTAATTTCCTTTTTTCATTTATATATCTGAAGAATGTCTTATCCCCCTTTTTCATAGACTGAGCTAGTTTTACTTCTGCCTGCGCTTTAGAAGTTCTTATAACTTGCTTGGCCTCTTTCTGCCTAATCTTGTAGATTTCCTTATCTTCATTGCTCTGGGTTTTTTTATAATTACAAAATGCTAGCTTTTTATTTTTAATGATTTGGGCCACTTCTGCTGAGTACCACAGTGGTCTCTTCCTTTTTTTGCTTTTACTGACAAGTCTAATGCAATTTTCTGTTGCCTTCAATAATGCACCTTTTAAGTAGTCCCATTTCTCCTGGACTCCATGTAATCTGTTCCAGTCTGATAAGGACTCATTTATGACTAATTTCATTTTTGAAAAGTCTGTTTTTCTAAAATCTAAAACTTTTGTTTTTGTGTGGTGTGACTCTTTCACAGTTCTTATATTAAACCACACTGACTGGTGATCACTAGATCCCAAGGTTTCGCCTACAATGACATCATATACCGAATCCCCATTTGTGAATACCAAATCCAAAATGGCCTCCCTCCGGGTTGGCTCCTCAACCACTTGTTGCAGAGACAACCCCAGTAGGGAATTTAGAATATCTGTACTCCTGGTAGAACTTGCTATTTTGGTTTTCCAGTTTATATCTGGAAGATTGAAATCTCCCATAATCATAACTTCTCCTTTCATTGTCATTTTAGCTATTTCTTCAACTAGTAGTTCATCTAGTTCTTTAACTTGACTAGGTGGCCAAGTTAAATATGTAGCAGAATTCATATTGGCCTAAACTGATGAAGAAATTCGTTTTTTTTTTTTTTTTTATTGGATGTGTTTTATAGAAGAAATTAAAAAAAATTGTCCGTTGGAAATTCTGAAGAATCATTTGATATACTTCCCAAATTCCACAAGCGATGTGCCAGAAAGAGACATCAGAATCGTCTATGTCGTCACTTTCCGTACCTGATGACAAATTTTCCCACGAATCGCTATCGCTTAGTTCTGCAAGTAACTCAGTTTCGCTGTCACTGTTCACCAGTTTGTCTGAAAGCGCTTTTGCGCAAAAAAAAAAGCTTTTTGGACGCCATGGTCGTTCTCAATTTTCCAGGCACAAAGAACTGGAAAAGCACAGGCAGGGCACTGGAAAAGTCACCAGGTGCAATCCTGTGGTGAAGTGACATGATACAGTGTAATCCGATCACAGCTTTGTATCATGTCATTTGGTGTATTTACATTTTTGAATTTGCCGCAGGTTCCATCCCCCAAGGGAAGCGGAAAGCAGGTGTCGGCATTTGCCGAGCACACAGCGGGAGGACAGCGGGGAGAATAGCGGGAGATCACAGGGATTGTGAGTAGAATTCTGGGGCAATCCCAAGTGTGGCTCGGGGGTTACTGCTTTTGGTTCTGAAAATTTACTCACACTCGGGAATAACGCTAAGGAGGTTAAGGTGTTTATTTATGAAACATTTGTTTGATAAATGTCACAAGCATTTGCCCAGGCTGCCTGAATTTTCCCTAATGCTATTATTTCATATAATCATCAGCACCATCTTGTGGCCAAAACATGCCATTTTCTAATAGTGGTATTTCAGAAAAATAAACTGCATTTTGGACACTAGATGGAGCTGAAGTTCATATGAAATAATAGCATTATCGAAACATGGGTAAAATCCATGCAGCCTAGACGAATGCTTATAACATTTATCCAACAAATTATTTAGAAATGGATCCCAAAACGTGAGCCTTGTAGGTAAGACTTGGTTTGAGCAACCAAGAACTGCAAGCCTCTAGGATTTGATTTTTTTTTTTAATGACCCCTCGTATGTAGCTTTGCTGTTATTTATTTTCTACCGTCTTTCTAAATTATGTTTTCAATTTTTTTCGGCTCTCTTTGTAGAATTTTCCCATGTAAAGAAATGAAGGGCTTTTATTCATATTAACCTCACTATTAATCCATACAACGTTTGCCTGCCATAAATGGGCGCACATCATAATTTAACTGTAAGCTGAAACTTATTTATACTACAATAACTTCTCTGGCATCTAACGCAGGCAGCGCTTGTATACAATGCATAAAATACACAAAACCACCAATGTCCTAACGATGGAGGTTATGATTCCAGAATCTGCTTTACACACACTAAATTTGCTTATTATAGCTTGTTTTTTCTCCAAGTCATAGTAATCCGAACAGCCCATTACGCTGGCCTTTGAGCTTTTTGGTTTTGTGCTTTAGATATATCATCTATTAGCATGACATCATATCCTTCTATTATATCAGCAAAAGCAAAATCATAACCACATTGAAAAATAAAAAAAATTAAGAGGGAATGCCGGGGTAAGATAAAAAAAATATTAAATGCTTTAGTAATACAGAAATTCGTAATAGCAAAAGAAAACGTTATAAAGATACATGAATTGGCTTACAATATCCATGGGAATCCATAAAATCATATAATCCCAACTCAAGCTTGCATGCTACGGGACTCAGTAATGATGCAGCACATCATTATTAAGGAAGGGCATTTGCAACGGCTAAATGAATAGCTTAACTGATGTCAGAGTGGGTCAGTGCAGGGGAGGGCTGGGCCAGGGGGCAGGGGGGCGCTGGGCCATGGGGCAAGGGGGCAGTTGCCCCCTGGGCTGCTCTGATGCCCATAAAAAGGCTGCACCGCTTCTGCCACAGACATGCCTAAAGGATTCCTGGTGAAGAGAAGTTGAAAAGTCCCTGCTGCTGACTTACAGAGTGCTGGATGAAGACAAGGACCGACCCCCCCCCCCCAGCATGGATGGTGTAAACTGTGTCTGAGCAGAGGCCGGTTCCATGCCCAACTGGAGACCCCCCCCCCCCCAGCATATATCGTGTAAACTGTGTCTGAGCAGAGACCAGTTCAATGCCCCACTGGAGACTTACCCCCCTCCCCCCCCCCCCCAGCATGGATGGTGTAAACTGTGTCTGAGCAGGGCCGGTTCCATGTCCCACCGCAGACTCCCCCCCCCCCCCCACAGCATGGATGGTGTAAACTGTGTTTGAGCAGAGGCAGGTTCCATGCCCCACTGGATCCCCAACTGAGCTGTCCCAGCTCCCATCAACTGCCCCCTGCTGGCCAGGTTGAGAACACGGATTCGGCCTGTGTGTAGAGAGTACTGGGAGAGGAGCTTCGGCTTGGAATGGGGGTCAGGAGGAGGCCAGGAAGAGCGAGAGTGGGAGGGGGGCTGAGTCACTGCACCATGAGCCTCTGGTTGGTACTTGCCCTCGGACCAAAAGTTGCCAGTCAGCCCCTGGGTCAGTGGCTTGTAGATCTTTCTATTGGTGGGTATATAGTGGCTCTCACAAAATGTAACAGTTCCAGGCAAAACCCTAAGGTACTTTTTTTTTTTTTTTAAAGAAAATGTGATGTGTGAATATCTCAAGCATTTGCACAGCTGTCATTAATAATCCCCGTCATTTGTCTAATACATTTATTTCCTATGATGATCAATTCCATCTAGTGGCCATAAGGCTGGATTTTTCTTGAATTCCTCTATCAGGAAAATACCACTTTATGGCCACTAGATGGAGTTGATGGTCATAGGAAATAAACGTATTAGGCAAAATATGGGGAATGTGTGAATGGCTGAAACATTTACATAGCATTATTTTTGTAAATAGACACTTTAGACCTCATGCCTTATCACCTTTAGCACCAGTGCATGAGACTCCAGCTCAAGCATGAGAGAGGCGGAAAGCTGCTGCTACTGGACTGTGCTGGGCGATGCACCATGTGGTACTGACATTTAGGGCAGTGTACTCGGAACGCAGGAGAGTCTCCTGAGTTAAGTCTATTATACAGTGCCTTGAGAAAGTATTCGGCCCCCTTGAACTTTGCGACCTTTTGCCACATTTCAGGCTTCAAACATAAAGATATAAAACTGTAATTTTTTGTGAAGAATCAAAGTCGCAAAGTTCAAGGGGGCCGAATACTTTCGCAAGGCACTGTATACGCTATATTGTTAAAAGTATTGGGATGCCTGCCTTTACACGCACATAAATTTTAATGGCATCCTAGTCTCAGTAGGGTTCAATATTGAGCTGGCCCACCTGTTGCAGCTATAACAGCTTCAACTGCTCTGGAAAGGCTGTCCACAATATTTAGGAGTGTGTCTATGGGAATGTTTCACCGTTCTTCCAGAAGTGCATTTGTGAGGTCAGGCACTGATGTTGGATGAGAAGGCCTGGCTCACAGTCTCCACTCTAATTCATCCCAAAAGTGTTCTATCGGGTTGAGGTCAGGACTCTGTGCAGGCCAGTCAAGTTCCTCCACCCCAAACTCACTCATCCATGTCTTTATGGACCTTGCTTTGTGCTCTGGTGAGCAGTAATGTTGGAACAGAAAGGGGCCATTAACCTCCCTGGCGGTATGATTCTTTCCGATTTTAGGTGCTGAAAGCGGTACAATTATTTTGCATGTAATTCTTAAGAATGAGCAGCCCAAACCAACTATTTACTGTACATAGGATTTTATTTTTTACTGAGCGTCCTTCTTTATAACATCTCGGGTATGATAAAGTTTGAAAACAAAATCATTAATTATAATATAATAAATGACTATAAATAAGTTAAAGTATGTATGTATGTATGTACTGTATATATATATATATATATATATATATATATACACATATTATATATATATACTGTACGTATACATACATAAAAAGTACAGTAAAACTGCAGGAAAGGGCACTTGGAGGCAATCTAATGTGAATTTATTTTATTTTGCTATGTATCAGTGTGTTTGGTGTGTTTTACATTTGAATTTGTGGCCGGTTCCACCCCCCTGCGAACGTCACGTCGCAGGAGACGGAAGCTGGGGCACGGAGAGCATCGGGAGGAAGAACCGCCGCCGCTCACTGCCCACATACATCGCTGGATCCTGGTGACAAGGTAAGTAACCCCTCTACCAGGATCCAGCGGTGCTTCTGGCGGTATCCCGAGTGTGGCTCGGGGTTACCGCTTTTGACAGTGAAATGTAACCCCGAGCCACATTCGGGAATACCGCTAGGAAGGTTAAAGGGACTGGAATGCCCTTAAAGTTCATGTGCGCGTAAAGGCAGGTGTCCCAATACTTTTGACAATATAGTGTTTGTCCTCTAACTCAGGAGCCTCTCAAAATGATAGCGTTAGGACTGCTGTACACTGGGGTGCCATGACGTGGCGGCTGCAGCTTATGCATGTATTTGTAAATAGATACAAACTAAACCCTTGGTGTTAGGGTGAGCTGTTAGGGTGAGTTTGGTTTGTTGCCAGCTGGCTGGTAGGTGACATCACCACTCCCTTGTAGCAAGGAGCTGTGAGGAGTGCAGGTAAGGTGAGTAGACGAGGGTCAGGGGCAAGGTGACAGCTTCTCTTTAATAAGATGTATTTTCCTGCATGCAGTACTCTCCTCTCCTGCTGTATCTTATGACATTAAACATTTTGTCTTCCTTTGTTACATTACTATTACAATGTAAAGTGTTGGGAATCATAAAACTCCTGGCAATCTTGTACTTCATCTTAATGTAAATGTACAGTGTTCAGGCTGAATGAATGATTTGGCAGGGCACTCGATATCCTGCTGCAGGATCATTAGGCTGAAATACTTGCTCGTTAGTAATCATTATGCTACAGTGAAAAGTGAAAGTTGCGTCAGAAAGAAAGGGAGCAGAGACGACTTGATTTGACTGACGGTGATGATTCTATCACGGAGGGACGGAGATTGAAATTAGAGGGACGCTTGTTGAACCGAAGCTCCCTTTTTAGTGGAAATTAAAAAAAATAAAAAAGAATAGGGGAGTAGAAATAAGGCTGGCTTGACAAAATGTTAAAGGCTGAACAAGGCAATTCTTGTAAAAAAAATGCTTTAAATTATTCATTATTTTCTTTTTTTAGTTTTTGCTTTTCTTAAAAAAAAAAAAAAGCTATTTTTTTCCTTTAACAAATTTGGGACCGGAAGGTGTTGCCCCCTTAATGACCAGGACATTTTTTTCAATTCAGTGCCGTGCGACACTGTACCAAAATAAAACTAATGTCCTTTTTATCCCACAAACAGAGCTTTCTTTTGGTGGTATTTGATCACCTGTGTGATTTTTATTTTTTGTGCTATAAAAAAAAAAAAATTGTGACAATTCTGGAAAAAAAAAAAAAAAAATATTTTTTTTTTGTCCATAAAGATTTTATTGATAAAAGAAAAGAGCAATAACATAGTCTTTAAATAGTGACATAGAACAAAATATCTATATGGGGGACAGGATCTCACCTCACCCTGGTCTACTGTAAGGGGGGGGGATCTATATGGGGGACCTCACCCTGGCCTGCTGTAAGGGGGGAGATCTATATGGGGGACGGAACCTCACCTCACCCTGGCCTGCTGTAAGGGGGGATCTTGATGGGGGACCTCACCTCACCCTGGCCTGCTGTAAGGGGGGATCTATATGGGACCTCACCTCACCCTGGCCTGGTGTAAGTGGGATCTATATGGGGGTCCTCACCTCACCCTGGCCTGCTGTAAGGGGGGATTTAGATGGGGGACCTCACCTCACCCTGGCCTGCTGTAAGGGGGATCTATATGGGGGACCTGGTCCCCCATATAGATCCCCCTTACAGCAGGCTAGGGTGAGGTGAGGACCCCCATATAGATCCCCCCTTACAGCAGGCCAGGGTGAGGTGAGGTCCCCCATATAGTTCCCCCTTACAGTCAGCAGGCCAGACATTGGGCAAGGGCAGGTTCCCCATAAGATAGATCCCCTTTCCTTTACAGACTTCTCACTACTCAGTCAGTCACTAGTACAGTCAGACAGTACTACAGTAGTAGTCTCTTACCTAACTTTTGTAGTGACCAGCATGCCTCCCATCAATGTAGTGACCAGCATGCCCCCCATCAATGTAGTGACCAGCGTACCCCCCATCAATGTAGTGACCAGCATGCCCCCCATCAATGTAGTGACCAGCGTACCCCCCCATCAATGTAGTGACCAGCATGCCCCCCATCAATGTAGTGACCAGAGTACCCCCCCATCAATGTAGTGACCAGCATGCCCCCCATCAATGTAGTGACCAGCGTACCCCCCCATCAATGTAGTGACCAGCATGCCGTGTCCCCTTCAATGCAGAGGGACATACCTAAGGTAGAAGAACACAGCCTGACATCCATCCCACATGTTCAATCTGCCCGCAGCTACTGTAGTTCTCTTGACCGAGCGGTGAGCGCGGCACAGCGAACCAATCACATAGTGAGTAGCGGCACAGCGAACCAATCAGGTGTGCAGGCACGCGTGATTGGTTAGCTGTGCAGCTGCTCACGGCGCCGCTGCTCACCTCTCAGTCAGGAGAACTAGCTGCAGGCAGGCAGACGGAACATGTGGGACGGATGTCGGGCTCTGTTCTGCTACCTTCTACCACCACTGAGTATCGTACGTTCGGCGATGTGACTATCGCCCACGCTCTATCGTTCAGCCCTACCTATGAGTGTAATGTTTTCAGCGGTGTGGCAACAGGGGTGGCAAGGACTTCATCTGGGGTGGCAATTGCCACCCCAGCTAGCCCTCTGGCTCCGCCACTGGCACTAATAGGTGGCACTGGTAGGTGGCACTCATGGACACTGATGGGCACTGATAGGCACTGGTAGGTGACACTGGTGGGCATTGATAGTTGGCCCTGGTGGGAACTGATAGGTGGCACTGGTGGGCATTGGTAGGTGGCACTGACCTGCACTGATGGTCAATAGTAGGTGGCACTGGTGGGCACTGGTAGGTGGCACTGGTCAGCATACATGCAGCAGCAGTGGCTCTTCCTCTTCGGGACCAATGTCCCTCTGACAGCAGTCGGCCATTGCTGTCAGCGTAAGGACAAAAAATAAAGCTGGTTACCGGCTCTGTTTACATCACATAATCAGCTGTCATTGGCTGACAGGTGATCACGTGGTAAGGGGCCGGGAGTCTCATAAATTCACTGATCACAGAGTGAGCCATGCACAGGCAGCTCGTGCACGGGAGGACGTAAATTGATGCCCCCCCCCCCCCCGGTAATTTAGGCCGGCGATGTAGCTGTCTTCCAGCTATAGCACAGGCACGAAGGGGTTAAAATAACCGCCACCCCACTACCGGAGATAACTAGTCTGGCACAAGTCCAGAGACAGGTAACAAAAATGGGGAAGGGGGATAAAAGTCCAGAGATGGGTAACAAATCGACATGGGGGATAAAACAAATAGAAAGCAATTTCAGGAACCTAATATGTACAGTCTAGACTGAGGAAAGAAGGGAAAGGGGAGCCATGATTGAAACCTTTAAATACATCAAGGGGGTGAATAAGGTTTAGGAGGGTGGCTTTTTCAATATGAAATCAAAATGAAGCACACAGGGACATGACCTCAAACTAACTGGAGAAAAGTTCAAAACTAATCTTAGAAAATATTATTTTACTGAAAGGGTAGTTGATGCTTGGAATAAACTACCAGAAGAGGTAGTGAGACAGTCAACCATAAATGGCTTCAAACATGCTTAGAACAAACATAGATCTATACTCAGACAATAAAGTTAATGAAAAAAAACAAAAAACAGAAATAAAAAAATGGACAGACTTGATGGACTACTCTGCCTTTTTCTATGTTTCTATGGCATGCCAGGCTGCTATTATAATAGGAATAGGATGGTGTGCAGCTCCTCCTCCCCATCTCCACCATCTCCTACTTGCTGGTTGGACACCAGCCCACAGGCCATTCAGCATTGGGTGGTGGATTGGACCTGCTAGGCTTTGTGGTGCACTGTTTGGTGTTAAAATTGTGCTCCTTTTTTTCCATTGCCATGCATTGGCAAACCATTTTAAATAAACTTTGCACTATGCTGGAGTGTCATCTTGTGAGATTTGGGAGCTTTTCCAAGATCTTGCCAAAAGGCCCATGACATCGCCTTCACCTAGGTTTCATGGGCGGAAATTGGAATGTAAGGTAAGCATATTTTTTAATTTTCCTAATGTGTGATTATTGTATAACTTAAAAAAGTAAAGTCATTTTGAGTCATATGTCTCAAGTCAAAGTCAAGTCTCAAGTCATGAATACCAAGTCAAGGTCAAGTCGAGTCTTTTATTAATTTTAGTCAAGCAAGTCTCAAGTCCTCAAACTGGTGACTTAAGTCATGTGACTTGAGTCCCCCACCTCTGGTATTTACTGAAAATATACAAGGCTTTCCTGAATGGTGGCAGTGCCAAGCGGGCTATCCCTTGTGCTTACTATGCTGAAGGACAGCCGTTTGGCACTGGACCTGGAAGATTGCTGCTATCACTTTGAAAAGACAAACTGCTATGAAAAAGCAGATAGGTATATTAAAAAACAGAAAGGTCCCAGCAATACAACACATTTCTCAATCCAGGAAACTCCTAAACTCTGTATTATTTCCTTATGGAACTCATCACCATAGAAATGGATACAAGTGTGTGCAATGTGAAGCTGCCTCACAAGGGTTTATATTAACTGTATACACAATTCATTCTGGAAGCTGAAAAGTGACCTTTTTTATTTTCTCTCCAAAGAATGGAAATATTAGTCAATTTATGGCAGGTCACATGAAGTGAGTTTCCATTTTAAAAATCTATGTGTTTTGCTTTTCTCATATTATAGGTTAGATGTAAAGCCAAGTTTTAAAGTTTTTTTTTTTTCTCCGTCAGTTCTATAGCTCACAGTAGAATCCTTTGTTAATAAAGTCCAAGACTCCTTAAATTCATCACTTTATAACTTCCTACTTGAAGGGTCAGTTAACCAAGAAGTTTCTATTCAATTACAGAAAATTTCTGCTAGGTTGAGTCAGCCACTGGATCCATGATACCCAACTTGCAGCCTGAAGGCCCTTTGTTGCTTATTGTGTGGCCCTCAACCCCCAAGGGCCAGTAGTTGTTGTTATCCCAGCTTAAATGCTTGCTCAGACCTGATGAGTGGTATACCTGAAATAGTATGATAAGAGTTCATGGATGGGGACTTTCCATCATATCAGGTAACATAGGAAGACCTGGGAATCCCTGAAGGACCATATAAACACTATGATAATTGATGCATGTTACTACTCTACTCGCACTGGCACAACATTTGCCCTGTACCTGTGTAGCACACTCCTAGTTAGGATGTTACTTAGTTATTTTGGCTTCTCTATACTCAGTGGAGCAGTTATTGATTGCTTTAGCTGTTCTGGATCTCCCAGGCTGTGGGTTTGATTGCTCTCCCCTGTTTTCCAGAGGCTTTCGGAACATAAAGGGCTGGGCAATGCAAAAGGACAGCCTGAATATTTATTGTTTTTCAACCAATCCCTGGGGAGGTGTGCCCAGTAGGAGGCTAGAGGACTATTAATAGTTTGCAACTTAGAGTAGCAAGGTTCTTTCTACCTGTTGGAGGGAATCCACCTGTCTGGATAGAGGTGGCTACCCCCACCCCCCCCACCCCACCCCCTGCAGCAGCTATCCCGGTAGATATCCTGGAAGCCTTTTCTCTTAGGATCGCTCTTAGGATCCTAAGAGAAGGATCCCTGAGGGCCCTTCTCTTAGGATCCCTTTTGTAGCTATTGAAGGGATTCTTCATCTGGGGACCTGGTCTGGAGAAGCCCATTGAAGAGTGTCTGGTGGATACTGGAAGGAGGCATTGCAAGTACAGACTTAAGCTCATGACTTTTAGTAACTCTGTGCTGTATTCCCCCTGGGTGGATGAGCCTATAGAATTCCTCCCAGGGTTATTTTTCAAAGAAGGGACTTAGCTGCTTTATCTGTACTCAAACTTGCATACAAACTACTCACAGAGACTGAGCACAGTGAAATGTCCTCATACCGTACCTCAGACGGGTCCCTACACCGTACCTTTCTGAGCCCATATGAACCTAAAAGGACCTTGCACCCCACCATTCACCATACCTGGCTTCTCACCACACTCAATTACCTAACACGGAATATCAACAAAATCCAGGGCAGGAGGGAGGGAAAATGTTCCCTTCTGGCTGCCCTCCAACTGAAGACCACCCCACCTAGTTAGCATACTACCTCCCCCAAAGCTCCACCCATCCCAAACCTGTCCCCAATACAATTAATTCTACTTACTTTTGTTGTCACAACCTAAGTTTCCTGACCCCTGCTATACCCAAGCCCCTTTAACCCCTGTCATGCCAGCCCTCCGTCCATTGTTTCTCTCGTTTTACTTCGGGTCTTTCTTTCATGCAAACCAAATCAATATACACTTATTGGGATTTTTTTTTATTGCCAAAGACATGTAGCAGAATACATTTTGGCCTAAATATATGAAGAAATTCAATTTTTTACATTTTTTTATTAGATATTTTTTATAGAAGAAAGTAAAAAATATATATTTTTAAAACTTTAGGTATTTTTTCATTTATATAATAAAAAATAAAAAAAAACAAGTGGTTAATAAATACCACCAAAAGAAAGCTTATTGCAGTTATTTTCACCCAAGACATGTGGCTAAATACATGTTGGCCTAAATGTATGACAAAATTGAGTTTAATGGATTTTTTTTATAACAAAAAGTAGAAAATATAATTAAAAAAAAATAATCGGTCTTTTTTCGTTCATATCGCAAAAAAAAAAAAAAAAAAAAAAAAGAAAATCCCGGTGGTGATCAAATAGCACCAAAAGAAATCTCTATTTGTGTAAAAAACAAAATGATAAAAATTTAGTTTGGGTACAGCGTTGCATGACCACACAATTAACCAGTTGAAATAGCTCAGTGCTAAATAACAAAAAAAATGGCCTGGTCATGAAGGGGGTAAAATAACTTTAAAAATATAAAAAAAAATGATATTTCACTATTGTTTTTAATTTGTAAGTAATAAAGCTCAGCTGTGTATTTATTAAAACTTTGTATCGAATGAATGCTTTAGATGTTCCTAAAAATAAAATATTCTGGTAAGCAAATTAGTTAGAGAGATATTGTCAAGTAAAATGAAGCATGCAGACACATAGAAGTAATTTAGGAGTTGGAAAAAAAATAGGTTTCAATATCTACACAGTAGCGCGTATTTGTGAAAACTTGCAGCATTTTGGGATGATTTGTGCAATTAATTGCTAGAACATAGCACTGTGTACTCTAACTCAAAGGGAGCCGCTCCATCTGTCAGAGATTGCCTCTTTTAGCAATTTAGTTTAGTTTAATAGCAGAGTTGAGATACTAAAATTTGTTCATGTAGTATAAGCCGCACACCACTGGCTGAACAGCAGGAAGCTTTTATTAGAAACACAAACCAGAACAATACATAGATATGAGAAAATCATCTTCAAGGTGGTTCATATATTTCTGTTATAGCCACATGCCTGTTTATTGTGCTAGAGATGTAGGTGGACTGGGACCTTACACTGGCTGCTTGAGGGCTAAAAATATAACAACATTGTAAAGAAAAATATTTTTCAGGAAAATTGAATACATTGCAAAAATGTCAAGTTTTATTGCAGATCCTTCCAGTTTCTCTGTTGTGAAGTCACGGATGTAATGTAAGTAAGACTTCCTGGCAGTTTTATCAAACTGACTGCTAAGTGGAATGATCTGCCTTTATGAACCACTTCAGTTCTGGAAGATTTAACCCCCTTCAGGACCAAGCCATTTTTTGCAATACGACACTTCATTACTTTAACTGACAATTGTGCGGTCATGCAATAATGTACATAAATAAAATTGATGTTGATGTTCTTTTTGTTTCCTCAAATAGAGCTTTCTTTTGGTGTTATTTTATCACCTCTGCATTTTTTGTGTGCTATGAACAAAAAAAGACTGACAATTTTGAAAAAAAAAAAAAAAAGTTTTACTTTTTTCTATAAAACATCCAATAAAAAAAAAAAAGAAAAAAAAAAATCAAATTTATTCATCGATTTAGGCCAATATGTATTCTGCTACATGTCTTTGATTAAAAAATCGCAATAAGCGTATATTAATTGGTTTGTGTAAAAGTTAGGCAGATTGCCTGATGATCGACGGGTGCTGGTTGACATTAAATCCATGGTACCCGCTGATCGGCTCCTGCTGTTTGTAATCACAGCGGGAGCAAGCCACTGGCGGTATGCATCCATGCCCCCTACCTGGAAGTGCTGGATCTCATATATATATATATATATATATATATATATATATATATATATATATATATATATATATATATACACAGGGCTTTTTTCTCAGAAAAAGGTGCGGGAACTCAACCACCCCCCAAAACCCCCCCCCCCCCCCGAAACTGGGCAAAATTTCACTTACAGTGGGAGGGTCTTAAAGGAGCATCAAATACTAAGAGTGCAGAGTTCGGTGGAGTTACACACAGAGTGCAAAGTTCAGGGGTGTGCTGTGTACAGAGTTCAGGGGTGCACTACACACACAGAGTGCAGAGTTCTTCCACAGCTGCTTGGTTCTGCATCCCCCATACGCATCTCACTTTTACCCCTCTTCTTCTCTAGTACCTCCCCTCACACTGTAGATGGCTTCGCCTCTCTCACTTGCAGGGAGATCATCCAGTGGGGATGTCAGCATTCGCACTGCACCCCAGGCATCGGCATCTCCTCTGTCCACATACTGTACTTAGAAAACACAGGAAGCCAGACCTCTGTGTTTATGAGTGATAGTCGTGAGCAGGGAGCAGAAGACCTGAGCCAAAGGTAGTGGAACTGAGTTCCACCAAGTTCCAGCTGAAAAAAAGCCCTGTATGTGTCCAAGATAGTACTCGTTCATTGAACAGGCTGTGAGCTGAGGGGATTTCCTGCTGGCACAGACTTCACACTGGCATTGCTTATGCTGACTTCAGTCAGGAGGCTCTGGGGGCTGTGGGTAGGACCACCCCACTGCATGGACAGCTTCTCTGAATGGACTGTAACAGAGTCCTCTCCAGTGACCTGGGCTTGAATAGACACTGCATGCTTTTGTGCTCACTGCTTGTGGCCCGCACACCAGACTTAACAGGGGAGGACCCAGCACCTGGGGACAGCTTACTTGCCCAGTCACTGCTGTCCCATCAGGCAGGATCTCTCTGAGCCCTGGAGCCTGGGAGGAGCTGGCATTTATACTCCCTGGGCGTATTCAGGAGCTCAGGGGATGCTGGGAGCCCAGAGGATTGTGGGGAGTTGAGTTAAAGAGACCTGCATCTGGATAAAGGGGCACCCTACTACACATATATATGTGTGTGTGTGATCCTGTGCACAGCTAACGCCCTTTAGAAGTAAAACTGCTATAGGGCGGTCACTAAGTGGTTTATACCACCTGATCAATCTCTGTTGTAATAAGAAAATATATATCCTTGGAATAACTTTAGGCCCCATTCACACTTGTGAATGTGGCCGTGTGCGCAGAAAGTCTGCATCCAGGGCTGATCACTCACAGGTAATTGCTCCATGAGTGATTATCTGCAAGCAGCTGTGATTAGCTGTGGGAGCTGCCAGCCTCCCATTGCTTTTAATGGGTCTGCTTCCCTCAGCCTATCACCAGGAACCTCTGCTGGGTTCCCACATGTAATCACACAGCCCCATTCTCAAATGTGGATGGGGCCTTAGGTTTGCAAGAGACTTAGAAAATATAACATTTACCATGATGGTAGAAAAAATAGGAATAGTAGTATTTTGGGAAAACATATAATGCTGCCTTTGTCCAATAAAAAAAAATACTTAAAGTGGCTCTAAAGGCTCAAATTTTGTTTTACCTTTATACATTCTATGCATAAAGGTAAAAAACTTTCTCTATGCAGCATTCCCCCTAATACTTACCTGAGCCTGATCCTTCTCCAGCGTTGTGCACGAGAGCTTCGGCTCTCTGGGGACTCTCCCTCCTCATTGGCTGAGACAGCAGCAGCTAGCCAATGAAGAGAGAGAGAGAGGGGCGAGGCCAAACCTGGGCTCTGTGTGTGAATGGACATGCAGAGCAGTGGCTTGGGAGCTAGCCTGCCGGGGCACTCCCATAGCAAGCTGCTTTGCTCTGGGGGAACTCGACAGGATGTAGGGGCCAGGAGTACTGGCAGGGGACCCAAGAAGGGGAGGATCCGGGCTGCTTTATACAAAATCAACTGCACAGAGCTGGTAAATATAACATATTTGTTATTTTAATGTAAAAAATCCAAAGCTTTATGTAGCACTGCCCCCATAGGGCTAGCTGGGTGATGATCTTGGGCAGTCACTTAGGGACAGTTCACTCATCCATCCTTACTCCCAGTTGCTCGTTACTCAATAAACAGTCCAGGGGATTTGGTTCAATTTGGTTTCATATTTTTTTGTGGAACTTGGATGGGAGAATGGAATAGTGGGATACTCCAACTGTAACTATGTACATTGGATAAGGACAACTCTCACTTGGCCCCATCAGGATATTTGTGGAAGCAGACACACTGCTTTAACCATACTGCCAATTGTATGGAAGAATGAAGTCCTCTTGCTCTCTCTAGCAGAAGACTTGTTGTAACTACTTTATCTTCAGGACACTCTCTAGCATCCCCTTGACTGACACCTGTCCACTGACTATTCCACTGAAGGGGTGGCCCTCACAAACAGGCCCCAGAACACAGATCTGTATTCACTGTAGGCAGAATCAGATCCTCTCCAGTGTCTCCCTTTCAGTCAGCTCTGGAGGACATCTGGGTTCAACTCCTCTCTGACTCTCTGGCACTCAGGTTGACCACATAAGGACACATGGCAGCTTCTACAGAGTAGGGGCAAGCACATGTGCCCTTGGCATTTATACAGTATCCCAGTATGCACTGAGGCACTTTCCTCTGCCAATCACCAGAGCTGTACTAAATGCCTGTGCACTCATTTGTCAGGTTTCCTCCCACTGTCCATCATGTCTCTGTATTGGACCAGTGTGAAACACTTCAGACAAACTGAGCTGCGTCTGAGCACCGTGAGCAGACCTCACTAGCAGATCCTGCTCTCTGGTAGGCAGAGAGCAATATAAATGTACCTGGCACTCTCCCTGGCAAGCAGAAAAGATCCAAAAACGATATTCCTCTCTTCTAACACCTACCTAGGACGGTGCTACATTTAATATCACTTTAAAGAAATAAATTAAATGTAATGTATATGCAAACCCTAACAATGAACTTCCCTTATCTTTTTGCTTTTTTCAAACAATATTAGCACAACTGTTTAGCAACTGTTTTTCAATAAAAAAAATACAATCAAATTAATTTTAGATACCCTTTATTTTTTTGGCAAATATAAATGATGACATTGAGTTAAAGGTGAAGTACTGCCAAAGCTTGTTGTTCTGCACTCCTGTGACCCGTTTTCAGCAGACAGCAGGCTGAAGTCCGCTGTCTGCTGACGTCAAAGATAAAAAAAAAATAACAAAAAAAAAAAACATGCTTCTCTTTTAAGTAAAAAATAAATACCAAGCTTTAAAGTTGCAAGCACCTGTGAAATGGCAAAAAAGTGCAGTTCACACTTGGAATAAGACTTGTGAGACCCCAAGTCACGTGACATGTGAAATCCTATTTTAGTCAATGAGACCTGTCTTAACTAGCACTACTGAAGTCGCTCTGACTTTAGAAAAGGTTCCTGTACTATTTCAAGGCGACTTCTATCCGACTTGTGCCCATCGACTTTAATGAAAGTCGCCTCCAATTCGGATCTTCAACTTTTATGTGATTTAGATCCAATATTACAGGAAGATTACACAGGCATTCTCTGAAGTTGCTTCAATCAGACCCAAGTCACACCAAGTCGTGCTGAAGTCACCTGGCAAAGTCGCACTGTAAGTCGCACGACTTTCAGGTCGCGGCAGCCTAAACATCTTTGTGAATTATGGCCCTAGATTTATTGCTCTTACTTAGTGTGGGGGCAGGGCCAGGAGCTAAGATACCTGATGCAGACAGCACACTGCACACAGAGACCATGAAGAGTTATCAGTACTTGTATATGGAAAGTTAGTATGTAAGAAGGGTTACAAGAGTACTTGCAGCAACACAGTTGGTATCACTAGTATTAACACTTTGCTGTAACAGGTGTAGTAACAATTGTGGTAACAGCTGCAGTAACACTTGTAGTAAGAGTCACAGTAACCAGTATGATTAATACTTCACTGTATCACAGAACAGTTCTCAACAGTGTGCTGGTGCAGTCCTTAAAAAAGTACTTTTTATTTTTAAAAAAATCATACTTACTTAGGTGGATGCAGCATCTGTCCCCCACCCACTGGAGGTGGGCGGGAGCAGCTGGCTCATGCTCTCCGCGGATTGCTGACAGGCTGAGCCGGGTGCCAGTCAAGGCATATGGGTGGATCCCAACCATATGATTGCGATCTTTCCCCTGCTTGGACTGGCTCTGTGACATCAGCTGACAGCGGGATTCAACGCGCTGTCTGTTGAAAACGGGTCACAGGAGTGCAGAACGAACTGCACTCCAGTGATCCATAGGAGAAGTACAGCCAAAGTAGCCTTGGCTGTACTACCCCTTAAATGGCACAATATTGACAAGGCCTACTTTACTAGGACAGCATCTGCTGGAGGGGTGGCTGGCTGACAGGGTGGCAGAAGCAGCTGGTGGCACTGAGAAGCTTTTGAGTAGGTTGCAGAGCCAGCTCTGGAGACATGCGGTGTTCCTCTTCCTACATTGTCCACTTGGAAATGCATGCCAAACCCTGGCAGAGTCCCCTGTTTATAAGGACTGCCGCATCCAAGATGGCCGCGGAAGAACACAGAAGATTGCAGCATCGTTATGATTAAGCAAATTTTATTTCATGAAACGCGTCAACTATGTCTTGTCCCCTGTCTCTGATATTTTTGTCAACTATGGATTTTTGGATTCTTCAATGAATATATTTTTATTCATCTTCAAGTCGGAGTGCAGTTTTCTACTTCTAATGAATACAGCACTCGGCTACAAGCTTACATGTTGATACCCAACATGTGTGGCACAATCATTCTTTTCACTCACATGTGCACCTTAAACTTTGGCTAAAGGGGCTTAAAAATGTACATTATTAAACTTTTTTTCTTTACATGTCAGTGCTGATGCTAATATAATCTGTATGTTGGTGGCAACGAAAAGGGTTAATACAAAGGTATCGTTAATAGAGTTTTACTTTATATCTGTTCAATAAGTGTAAAAAATATCTATTGATTCAGACATCCTTAGCTGTCCTGTGCTCTCTGAAGTGTTATCTTGAACAATTTTATTTGAAAGCGTGTCAGGACTACAGAGCACCTCCCTCCTATGTAATGGAGAAGAGAGGTAGGTGTTCTGTAATTCCAACACACCTCCTGTCCTGGGGTGAGAACGCTGATCCCCATAGACACAGTAGAGTGAAGAATGAGCGTTGTCACACTAGGACAGGAAGTGTGTTATTGACAGGACCACCTGGTGATAAAAGAAAAAAAAATCTGAAAAAAGTTAACTAATTTAGCCATCACCTCTAAGTAAGCTGATAAGCTGCAATGTAATAAAATTTTATTTATGAATAAATATAATTTAATTTTTGAGATTAAATATATTTAAATGTCATCAATCTCTGGACCTCATCTTTAAAAATTTGCTAACAAAAATGTTTAGGTCATTTTTTGGGGGAGAATTGGATGCCATTTTGTTATTTGGTATCCGCTGGCCCCTCTCTGGAGGCCCCTATGTCCACCCCAGGATCTGTTCTCGCCCATATTCTGTTGTCCTGGGGTGAGAACACTGATCCCCATAGACACAGTAGAGTGAAGAATGAGCGTTGTCACACTAGGACAGGAAGTGTGTTATTGACAGGACCACCTGGTGATAAAAGAAAAAAAAAATCTGAAAAAAGTTAACTAATTTAGCCATCACCTCTAAGTAAGCTGATAAGCTGCAATGTATTAAAATTTTATTTATGAATAAATATAATTTAATTTTTGAGATTAAATATATTTAAATGTCATCAATCTCTGGACCTCATCTTTAAAAATTTGCTAACATAAAAATGTTTAGGTCATTTTTTGGGGGAGAATTGGATGCCATTTTGTTATTTGGTATCCGCTGGCCCCTCTCTGGAGGCCCCTATGTCCACCCCAGGATCTGTTCTCGCCCATATTCTGTTTTCCAAGCCCCCACTCAATCTGTCCTGAGGAAGCAAATACATTTAGCGAAATGCGTCGACAAGCACTCATGAAGGAGTTGTGGATCTGACCGTTAATATCTACCCATATTTTCTTCTACATTGATGGACTTCTATACTTCTTATATGATTGGATCCATGCCTCCATGTCTGTGATCGGGTACCTGTCGATCTACTGTTGAGTAGAGGGTGTTGTAATATGTTTTATCTTGTGTGTTGTTTTAGTGTCCATTCAAACTACCGCGACTTGTCAGGCGACTTGTCAGCCTGACAAGTCGCGGTTCATGCAGTGCTACAGGACCTGTTCTAATAGGAGCGACACACTCCGACTTAGAAAAAGGTTCCTGTATTACTTCGGGGCGACCTCGGAGCGACTTGCATAGACATTCATTATATGAAGTCCGTGCAAGTCGCGCCGAAGTCGCGGTGCACGGGACTTCACAGGTCGCCCCCCGAAGTCAGAGCAACCTAGTGTGAACCGGCACTTAAGAATATTTGGAATTAAGATTGTAACTTTTTTACACTCATTGCCTCATGTTGTTCCCGCAGAGTCTGTTGTTTTTGAAAAAGTAGATTTTACTTTCTCAAACCTTTTTTCTATAATTTGGACGATGGCAAGGTGAGGGTCCCCCTTTCTTGCAACTTATAATTAAATATAATTTAATTTTTGGGATTAAATATATTTTAATTTCATCAATCTTCAGACCTCATCTATACAAATTTGTTAACATAAAAATGTTTAGGTAATGTACAATAGAATACAATAAGCATGCTTCAGAAAAGGTGTATTGGATTTTGGCTAATTTCCTACGGCCGCAATGTGGTAAGTACATTAAACAGATCTTGAAAGTTGGAAAAAGGTTGTTGACATGTTTTTTATGGGTTTCACTAGACACTTGCAGTGTGAATTTTATAAATGATTATCTGAGATGTGACAATATTCATATTCCATCAACAGTTCTTCCCCATGGAGGATAATATTTTTTCTTATGAGACATTATTCCAGCTTCCTACGTGAAGGAACACAGCTTTTTATTTTACAGGGCTGCTGCTTTTTATGGTGTTATATTTTTGTTATAGGTCAAGTCAGCTCAATAAGTAAAATCAATCTGTGATTTTTGTAAGAGAAACTCCACTGACCTATTGCTGCCCTAGTAATGCCCAAGTAATACATATATATAGGGCCAATCGGGGTGGGCTTTAAAGTGTTACTAAACTCAGGAGCCTGCATTCACTATATCTGGTCTTCCACAGTATACAGAACATGGAAATGCAATTATTTTAATAAATATAAACACTAAATACCTTTTCTCATCAGATTTATTTAGCAGTCTTGTGCCTTCTATCAGTGTCTGGCTAAAGGTTGTAGGAGGAGTTTTAATACTGCACTGACTGTCCTATCAGGATGCAGGACCCCTGGCTCTCTGTCTAGACAGTGCTGATTGGCCCTATGCTAATCACAGGCACCCTTCCAAGAGAAAAAAACCTCTCTTGCAATATAAACCAAACTGAGCATGTGCAGCCTGACTCCACTAACTCTGTCTTATCCGGATATGTTATGGGGACAGTGGAAGAATTGGAGGATCTGTGCACATAGGATCAAACAGCCTTTTTACTCAATGCAGAGGATTAACCCCTTAGGTTCCATAGTGAGTATAACAAGCATGCTTTACTACATATAAACAATGATTTTACTGTTATGGGTTTAGTAACACTCAAACACCCACGCATCACACGTATGCATTGATGGACAGCAGAGCTTTCTGTGCTAAGGGCATGGTCACTGTGCTCTCCCACCACAGTGACCAAGCTGTAAAAAGACTAATGATTGGGAGCCAACAGGGCCAGTGACCACTGAGACAGGCATTTACAGAGGTCACGTGATCGGCCTGTTAACGGGATGCTGGGGCTGGACAGGAAAAAGGATAGCCCAGAGCATATCCTACGAGCATATCCTACCTTAGTGCTACACCCGGCATTGCTGTAGTAATACAGGCCTACCCCAATGTCTTTTGTCTGTAGTCTGGAAGTCTGTAAGGGTGAAAGTTGAATTTGGGTTAAACTTGAATCCACTTGAATCTTAAGCATTCAAATTTCATTCAAAGTTGAGAGTGTTTGGAGCAAATTTTGGCACAGATACATAATGCCTTGCGCGGCCTCTCACCCTAGTTAGAGGATCACAGCAGCCAAAAACCTAGCCACTTACTCTTAGTGATGAACTTGGGTTTGGGCTTGGAGTCAGTCCAAACCCAAGTTCAACTGAACCCGGAAGGTAGCTGTCATTGCTCATAATATCATTGGCTTAATATGGTTACATGGGCATATTAGGTCAATGTCATTGACTTAAAGTAGAAGTACAGCCAAAGCTCGAGTGGCTCAATTGCCAGTCGACACACGAGGGAGACATCTTTCAGCAAACCTCTCATCTTCTATAATGAGCACGCTTTTCTAATCTGCGCTGATGGAATAAGACAGGGTCTTTGTGACTGTTTCCCATTCAGTGGAACCCCATAACAGCGCTATTTAAAGAGACGGCTACATAGAAGTAATAAACAATTTCCTCTTCTGCTTGGGAACCCATCCCATATCAACATATCTCTATGGCATATCCAATCTCTTGAATACCACACGATAACCATTCTGCTTGAAGTCCAATTTTATATACTTTTCTGTGATTATTTATCTCATCTTCACAGGGTTTTAAATGCCACCCTCCTACTTTCCTGCCCCCCTCTTCCCAGTCCTTTCCCCCCTCACGTTTCCTTGAAAGACACATACCCAGTCACCAGACTAGATATACCTATACAGTAAGAACCAACGACACAACAATCTAATAGAAAAATTAATGTTCTTAACTTGCTGGAGCCCGAAGAAGCAATTTCTGCGAAACGCGTAGTTCCAGCTCCCTTTCTGATTGTACAGTCCCATTTATTGGGCTTCCTGGATTGTAACTAACATACTATCCGTATTGTTCACATATTGTTTCTATACTGTATATGCATGTCTTTCTCCTTTTTCGCTCATAATTTTGTAAACAAAAACTAATAAAATTTGTATTTCATTGTTTTAAACATTGTCTGGAAGTGTGGAAATATCTTATAGTATATGTGGCACATTCAAACCCCCAGGTTTTGTGGTTGGCCGGCAGTACCTTGTTCTGCATACCTGCACAAGCCTTTACCCTGTACACACAAATTTTGGCTTTACTTCTCCTGTGGATCACAGGAGTGCAGTTCGCTCTGCACTCCTGTAACCCATTTTCAGCAGACAGTGAACCAAAAGAATAATTTCTGTTGCCGAATGCCGCGGCGCTTGGAACAGAAGTGGGAAGCAAAGTTGGGAAGTCGGCTACCAAGAGGAGCAGGGGATGAGTTCTTAAAGCAGAAATTCCCCTTTAATGTAGCTACTCTGCTCTAAGCAGGGATGGCTGTTTTAATTTAGCAGTGCTAAGCTGTTATGCTGGGCCCTGGTTACTGTATATGTCCTTCTGTTGCCATTAGGTGGCTGCTACCTCCAACAAGAGAAAGAGAGCTGTACTAGTCAGAGTTATGAATATTTACTTTTTCCTGGCCAACCGATAGGACTTTCTTGGTGCTGGGAGAGGGTATTATTATTCTGGGAGTGACTTTGTAAAGTCAGTCTGTTCTCCCCTGGGCCTTCTGCCTGGGGAAGGACTGGTGGGTATTGATCTGCAGCACTGGTGGGCACTGAAAGGCTGCACTGATGGGCACTGGTGGGCATTGATGGGCACTGATAGGCTGCACTTATGGGCACTGATGAGGCGGCACTGGTGGGCACTAATGAGGAGACACTGATGATGCTGCACTGATAGGCGGCACTGATGGCACTGATGGGCACTGATGAGGCAGCGCTGATGAGGTGGTACTGATGGGTGAATCTGATGAGGTGGCACTGATGGGCACTGATTGGCAGCACTGGTGGGCACTGTTGGGACTGCATTGATAATCAGGATACTGATAATCAGTGTCCTGATTATCGGTGTACATGTCCCTTTTACACAAGCCAGTTATTGGCTCTCTTCACCTCTCCTCATGCTTTTAGCGTGAGGAAAGGAGTGCAGATAATCGGCTTCTTTTTACAACCATGATCAGCTATTTATTGGACACAGCTGATCACGTGGTAAAGAGCCGATGATTGGCTCTTTACCTCAATCTGTGATAAGCAGTGTCCGGCAGCTGGCGTGATCACGGGAGGCTGTCATATGACGGCCTCTAAGAACTAGCCGTCATTCGGCTATAGCATGGTAGGCAAGTGCTTAATTTGAATTAATTTTTTCCTAAACTATTTGTAAACATTTGGGCAAATATTGTGTAACATAAAAAAAATCAACTACAATTTTTATTCCACCGTGCCTCTGTTTTTAGAAAATATATAATTGTTTGTGGTTAAGTAATTTTCTAGGCAACCATTCAGAATTTAACATATGTGCGAAAAATGAAAAAAAAAAATGCTTCAGTCCCGAAGTGGTTAATACCAAGCATACAAGAAGGAGTACGTATCCGGATTAACATTCAATCCAGCTCTACCTTTCACAGCTCTACCTTCCACTGAGCCAAGGCTGTCTGGATTGTTTAATTATTTTCTTCCGTTAAACTTACAGAAGCCGCTTATCCATTAATTTTCTCTTCTTTCCACATACTCTTTATATTTTATTTTAATTAACACTATCTCCTTTCCTTTTTTTCCTCTATGAACTTTAATGTTTTCCATTTTTTGATCCATGGCATCCAATATTCAGGCTCTCATTTTTGCCATGCTCCCATAACTGATTAATTAGTGAACATTAAAATAATTTGAAAAAGAAAAAAATGTGATATGTTTTGACATACTGGAAAATGATCGCACAAACTTTTTTTTTATAAAGATGACTAAATAGTCGTTGAAGCACACCACCTTTTAGAGAGAACATTTCTTGGAAATTACAATGTGATGAAGGGACCTTGTGCCTTCGAGATGTGGTTTCCACCATAAATAGCTCTAAATGTATCAGCCCTAGTTATCGTATTTATTACAGGCATTAATATAGAACTGTACAACATTCACATCACTCCCTGCACTCAAGGAACCTACAAATCCCATCTTGATTTAACATTAAGGTTTGACATGTTTGATATCTATTTGCTTGAAGCAACCCCATATTTTATTCTAAATTGGGTAGAATATCTTGTTTGTGTGCACTAAAATTGTAATGTATTTTTGAGTATTGTGTATTGATTTCCATTTGGGCAAATCATGTGCAACATACAGTCAGGTCCATAAATATTGGGACATCGACACAATTCTAATCTTTTTGGCTCTATAATAGATTTGAAATGAAACAAACAAGATGGACTTTACCTGCAGACTTTTAGCTTTAATTTGAGGGTATATACATCCAAATCAGGTGAAAGGTGTAGGAATTACAACAGTTTGTATATGTGCCACCCACTTTTTAGGGACCAAAAGTAATGGGACAATTGGCTGCTCAGCTGTTCAATGGCCAGGTGTGTGTTATAGCCTCATTACCCCATTTACAAGGAGCAGATAAAAGTTCCAGAGTTCATTTCAAGTGTGCTATTTGCATTTGGAATCTGTTGCTGTCAACTCTCAATATGAGATCCAAAGAGCTGTCACTATCAGTGAAGCAAGCCATCATTAGGCTGAAAAAACAAAACAAACCCATCAGAGAGATAGCAAAAACATTAGGTGTGGCCAAATCAACTAATTGGAACATCCTTAAAAAGAAAGAACGCACCGGTGAGCTCAGCAAAACCAAAAGACCCGGAAGACCATGGAAAACAACTGTGGTGGATTACCAATGAATTATTTCCCTGGTGAAGAAAACACCCTTCACAACAGTTGGCCAGATCAAGAACACTCTCCAGGAGGTAGGTGTATGTGTGTCAAAGTCAACAATCAAGAGAAGACTTTACCAGAGTGAATACAGAGGGTTCCCCACAAGATTTAAACCATTGGTGAGCCTCAAAAACAGGAAGGCCAGATTAGAGTTTGCCAAACAACATCTAAAAAAGCCTTCACAGTTCTGGAACAACATCCTATGGACAGATGAGACCAAGATCAACTTGTACCAGAGTGATGGGAAGAGAAGGGTATGGAGAAGGAAAGGAACTGCTCATGATCCAAAGCATACCACCTCATCAGTGAACCATGGTGGTGGTAGTGTCATGGCGTGGGCATGTATGGCTGCCAATGGAACTGGTTCTCTTGTATTTATTGATGATGTGACTGCTGACTAAAGCAGCAGGATGAATTCTGAAGTGTTTCGGGCAATATTAACTGCTCATATTCAGCCAAATGCTTCAGAACTCATTGGACGGCGCTTCACAGTGCAGATGGACAATGACCCGAAGCATACTGCGAAAGCAACCAAAGAGTTTTTTAAGGGAAAGAAGTGGAATGTTATGCAATGGCCAAGTCAATCACCTGACCTGAATCCGATTGAGCATGCATTTCACTTGCTGAAGACAAAACTGAAGGGAAAATGCCCCAAGAACAAGCAGGAACTGAAGACAGTTGCAGTAGAGGCCTGGCAGAGCATCACCAGGGATGAAGCCCAGTGTCTGGTGATGTCTATGTGTTCCAGACTTCAGGCTGTAATTGATTGCAAAGGATTTGCAACCAAGTATTAACCACTTTACAATCGGAGGATTTTGCTGTCTTCCGTCCAGGCCACTTTTTGCGATTCGGCGCTGTGCGACTTCAACTGACAATTGCGCGGTCGTGCGACGCCGTACCCAAACGAAATTTACGTCCTTTTTTTCCCACAAACAGAGCTTTCTTTTGGTGGTATTTGATCACCTGTGCGATTTTTACTTTTTGCGCTATAAACAAAAAAAGAGTGTTTATTTTGAAAAAATAACAATATTTTTCACATTTTTTTATATGAAATATATGAAATTCCCCCCAAAAAAGATGTAAAAACCAATTTTTTTAAAAGTTTTTGGCCAATTTGTTTTATGCTACATATGTTTGGTAAAAAAAATCGCAATAAGCGTATTTTGATTGGTTTCCGCAAAAGTTATTGCGTTTACTAACAAAGGGAAAGATTTCTGTCATTTTTGGTGTTTTTTTTTTTAACGCGTAATGGCGGCGATCTGCGATTTTTTTTGCGGGACTGCGACATTGCGGCGGACAGACCGGACCCCTGACTGACATTTTTGACACTTTTGGGGGTACCAGTGACATTACTGCAGTAATCAGTGCTATATATATGCACTGTTACTGTAAAAATGACACTGGCAGGGAAGGGGTTAATTTTATTGGAGAGGGAGGGGTTAATGTATGCCTGGTGCTTACTGACGTGTAGGGGGGGAGGTGACTATGTGATTCATGGACAGATCGGATGTCCAGCTATGCTGAACAGTCCGATCTGTCACTCCCTGTCACTATGGAGATCCGCCCGCTGTGTTTACACACAGCGGGCGGATCTCCAGACTCGATCCCCGACGATCGGGTAAGAGCAGCGGCGATCGCCGCTGCTCCTCCCCTGGCCCGACTCCCGCTGTGAATGAAAACAGCGGGAGCGAGCCTCCGGCGGCGCGCAAGCGCCGCCCAGAAGGGGAGGAGTCCAGTCACGTTAATACTACGTGGCTGGACGGGAACGAGCCACTCTGCCGCAGTAGTATTACTGTGAGCGGTAGTAGAGTGGTTAAAAAGTGAAAGTTTGATTTATGATTGTTAATGTGTCCCATTACTTTTGGTCCCTTAAAAAGTGGGAGGCACATATACAAACTGTTGTAATTCTTACACCGTTCATCTGATTTGGATGTAAATACCCTCAAATTAAAGCTGAAAATCTGCAGTTAAAGCGCATGATGTTTGTTTCATTTCAAATCCATTGTGGTGGGGTATAGAGCCAAAATGATTAGAATTGTGTTGATGATGACCCAATATTTATGGACCTGACTGTAAAAAAAAAAATGTAACTAATGACCATTTTTTTTTCTTCTACAGGGCCTCTGAATTCATAAATATATCATTGTTTCTAGGTTTTAAGAAACTTTCCAAACAAAAGTTCAGATTTGCAAAAATGTAAAAAAATTGCTCCTTTACCAAAGTAGTTAGTACTAAGTGTACTAAAAACTTTGTGTATCCAGACTAACATTTGATCCAGGTCTATAATTTACATCTCTATTTAGGCTGTCTTGGGCTTGCCCCTGTGGTAGCATCATCATCTCGAGCATTTCTGGACCAAATGGGGCTCACACAATCTGATCAATGATTCAAGGTGGAGGAGAGGAGGAAGAACATCAAGCTGGCCAGAAGTCCCTTCGAAAAAATAAATGCGGCACACTCACCTGTTCCTTGCTGAGGTCCGTATCTTACTAGGGCTGGAATTCAAACCAAGGACCCAAGTTCTAGAAGTCAAAAGTGCTAACCACTAAGCCACTGGGTGACCTAATGATAACTGACCCAATCTACTATTCTTAATTCATTTGTAGGCAGGTCCAGTCTGCTTACTCCTCTGTAGGTGGTGATCTTCCACAGCGGAACCAGGGCTGGAGAGGAAGTCAAGAGTAACATAGTTCCCTTATGATTTCCCAGGTCACTGAGGAAGCACCTGATTGGATGCTGATGCCCCATGTGACTCCAGCAGCCATCTTGGGTCAGACAGAGCCTACTTAGGGCCCTGGCTCCCCGGCCTGGTACGCTTCTGGTGAATTGGTAGACTAGGGAAATGTTCATGATGAGGATGGAAAGCATAGGGTTGCAACTCCTTTGGACATCTTCCTGTTTAGGGCACTGGATGGCCAGGCTGCATTCTGCTTTCTTAACAGACGTTCTCAACACGGCTGAAGCCTGTCATCTTCAGATTGTTGGGATTCGTGAATGCACCGCGTTGGGATGGTGTCCCTCTGGTTTGTTGTGAACTCTCGCTGTTTTACTTTAATATTCTAATGCACTTGTCTGTGTGAGTTGCTGCCATTGCACATGCTGCACCCAACCTAAACCTTATACTGCAAACATAGGGGTTGATTTGCTAAAGGCTTATAGTCTGTGCACTTTGCAAGTCCAGTTGCACTCATTTTACCTAGAGCTTAGTGAATGTGGTGAAGCTCCACTGATTAACATCATTCAATCATGTGCAAACAAAAATGCATTTTTCTTTTTACTTTTTCCTTACACCTGATTGGGTATTTACAAAATGAAGCCTCACCACATTCACTAAGTTTTGGAGAAAATAAGTGCAACTGCACTTGCAAAGTGCACAGTCTATTTGCTTTTAGTAAACCAATCCCTGCCTGTCATTCTTTAACTTAGGGGTCTTTCACACATAGTTCATCAATTGCTTTTTATCAGTACTGGATCCTTTCCTGTCACTGCTAGAGCACATAGAAATCAGTTGCTTTTTATATAACCATTCACTCTGCAACGCAGCCAGGAGGTGCAGTGAAGTTAGAAGCTGACTGGTTATCATGCACAGCTATCCAGATTCAGTGTGCACCAGTTTTAGTAAATCTCCCCCAGTGCGCCTCTGTCGGGTTTAACATAATTTAATATTTAAGGTCTCTGCAGTAATAGAGAGCTATACTCTCCAGTCTGGCAGCCTGTAGCTTTCTGTGGTTCCATCTTTTTACCCTTTTGTCACTGAGTCCACTGAGTCCTGTAGTAAATTAGGGGTCGTAGAATGAAACTGCAGTGTGTGGCGGGGAACACAGACATCCAACCCGTCTAGAAATGTTGAATGCCGAAGAGGCTTCAGGAGGTGGCAACGTTAAAACAAAAGGAAGGTAAGGCCATATTTCACACAAATGAAAAAAATAAAAAACAGCATGGGGTCCCCTCCCTAATGCTCACCAGGCCCTTCGGGTCTGGTATGGATATTAATGGGAACCCTTCACCAATATTTTTTTTAAAAACCGGGTGGGGTCCCCCCCAAAAATCCATACCGGACCCTTTTACTGAGCATGCAGCCCGGCCAGTCAGTGAAGAGGGAGTAAGTGAGTGGCCCCCGCCCTCCTGAACCATACCAGGCCACATGCCCTCAACATGGGGGGGTGCTTGTTGATGGAGACAAGGACCTCTTCCCTACAACCCTAGGCGTTGGTGGTGGGGGTCTGCTGCAGTGGGCTTTTTATATTTTTTTGGGTCAGTGGTGGTGGCAGGCGCCGTGATTGATGATGGATTTACATCGGGGGGACATTTTTTTTACTTTTTTAATAAAGGAATAGTCAAAAATTTGTGTTGTGTATTTAATAATTGTTTACACTTTTTGGGTGAATGAGTAGGAGTACTATGAATCCCATACTCATTCATTCGAGGGGGGTGGGATCTGGGGGCAGATTCTGATAAGCCCCCACCCACAGACCCCCACAACCCTGGCCGGTGGTTGAAGAGCCCCTTGTCTCCCATCAACATGTGGACAAGATGCTTTGGGGGGGGTATGGTTAAGGAGGGGGGGGGGGAGCTCGCTCATCCCCTGCTTTCCTTGCCTTCTAGGCTGCATGCTTGGATGAGGTTCTGGTATGGATTTTGGGGGGATTTTTAAAAAAAATTTTGATGTGGGGTTCCCCTTAAAATCCATACCAGACCCAAAGGGCCTGGTATGCATTTGGGGGGACCCCACGAAATTTTTTCATAAATTCTATTTATTTAAATTCAACTGTCAGTGTGGAAACCCACTGGCAGCTGATGAGTCATGTTAAGGATGCAGCGGCCGGCTTTCTGGCCAGCTCCTTAACAACCAGCTATTCTTCACACAGAATTTGTGTCTTTTGATCAATTTTCGACCGATGCAAATCCAAAGTCACATCAAAATTGCATCAAGGTTGCATCAAGTCACAGGGTAGTTGCACAAATGTGAATGGATTCTAAGAGACACAAGGCTAGGAGATGTAAGTATATTTACCTTTCTATTGCAGGACCCTTAAATATAAAATTTAAATCCTGGCAGGGTCACTATAAAATACTTACAGTGCTTTGAAAAAGTATTCATACCCCATTTAAATTTTCCACATTTTGTCATGTGTTATGTGATAGACCAACACAAAGTGTCACATAATTGTGAAGTGGATTTTCACTAAATTAACTTACACACAGGTAGACTCTATTTACTAATTAGGTGACTTCTGAAGACCATTGGTTCCACTAGAGTTTAGTTAGGGGTATCAGAGTAAAGGGAGCTGAATAATGATGAATGGAATAAAAATTATGAATGGTTTTCAAAATTTTTTACAAATAAATATCTGAAAAGTGTGGAGTGCATTTGTATTCAGCTCCCTTTACTCTGAAGTCACCTAATTAGTAAATAGAGTCTACCTGTGTGTAATTCAATTTAGTGAAAATACAGCTGTCCTGTGAAGCCCTCAGAGGTTTATTAAGAACCTAAGTGAACAAACAGCATTATGAAGGCCATGTAACACATCAAACAGGTCAGGGATAAAGTTGTGGAGAAGTTTAAAGCAGGTTTAGGTTATAATAAAAAAATATCCCAAGCTTTGAACATCTCACAGAGTACTGTTCAATCCATCATCTGAAAATGGAAAGAGTATGGCACAATTGCAAACCTACCAAGACATGGCCATCCACCTAAACTGACAGGCCAGGCAAGGAGAGCATTAATCAGAGAAGCAGCCAAGAGGCCCATGGTAACACTGGAGGAGCTGCAGAGATCCACAGCTCAGGTGGTAGAATCTGTTCACAGGATAACTATTAGTCGTGCACTCCACAAATCTGGCCTTTCATACCTGCCAACTGTCCCGTTTTTGCAGGGACAGTCCCGGCAAATAGGAGCCTGTCCCGGGTAATTTACATTGTTCCAGTCCGTTGGTGCCCGTTAAAAAAAATGGTTGCGGGCCGACATCATAACTGTGTACGCGCCATTACGACGCCTGCCAAGCTCAGAAAAGCTCTTACAAGCTCAGCTGGGCGGGTGCATGCGCAGTTACGTAATGGCGCCATTTTTAAATCAAAGGCACTCGTTCTCGGTAGCACCTTGTCGGCGCCGGCCACCAGAGCAGAGAAGGACCGCCACCCCTGGAGAGTGAAGACACATTAACAGACATAAAGGTAAGTAGGATGAAAGCAACAATCTTATGTAAAAACACATATATTAACATGACATGTGAATAAAGTGTGAAATGTGCTCAGGTGTGACCATACAAAAAATGCAATATGGAAATATAAATAAAGTGCAAGGTGTAAATAAGTACGATAAAATCGAATTATACCAGATAGCAGAATCATACTTATTTACACCTTGTACTTTGTTTCCATATTCCATTTTTTGTATGATCACATCTGAGCACCTTTGACACTTTAGAATTGCAGGGAATTGTGATGAGAATTTTAAACTTTAGGCAGAAGTAGTGCAGCTGAATGGGAGAATTATTCCAACTCTGCTACTTTGGCCTTAAGTTTGAAATTCCTTTATCAATTTCCTGTAATTCTCTCTTTATTGAGTAGACCCTATAACCGATGATAAGTAGGCAGAGATTAATTATGCTGAGTGGGCGGAGCTTCAGGGAAGTGGGTGTGGTAAGTAATTTATAGCTGTGCTGCAAAGTGTCCCTGGAAATGTTTTTCAAATTTTGGCCACTATGGCCTTTATGGAAGAGTGGCAAGAAGAAAGCCATTGTTGAAAGAAGGCCATAAGAAGTCCTGTTTGCAGTTTGCGAGAAGCCATGTGAGAGACACAGCAAACTACATTTATAAATTTATATTTTGGCGCTGCAGTAAAAATATATTATTTGAAAGGTCTTTGTATATTGACCTGCGTTGCTTGCTGTCACCATTATTCACTCTAGCGCTGACCTTGCTTAGGGTCACTTTAAGACAGAGGATGCAGCTGAGACCTTTGAAAGTATAGTGGATTTTTCAACAGAATTACATCTTCTATCTAGGAATTGTTAGAGATAAATGACAGAGTGAGGAATAAGGAGCTTACACCATTCCATGTACAGATAAATAGGATAACAAGATAAATAGCATGAGTTACTTTCAATATAAAATATAGTAAAATATAAATGAAGAAATCTGAAGTGGTCACATGGCTGCTAAAAAACCATGTTGATCTTAAAAGACTCTTTAAAAATGTAACGTAGACTGTATGTCTATTCTAGCCTAAAGCTAAACTCTGGGAAAACATCTAATAGCATCCTTTAGTCCAGTTCTGTGTTCATTAAAATGTGATCATATTGATGTTAATCACTTATAACATGCCACACAAGGTACTTCAAAGTTCCTTTTATGTTGTTTCTGCTTTGTGGTAGATCTCCCTAGAAGCCCCAAAGCTCAAAGGTGCTCCAACCCTAAATATGAACATTGTCCGGTCTGATCAGCAGGGAAGCCATGAAAAGATCTGCTGAATCGGTGCAGAACTGAACAGACATCACTTTTGTCATATCCGTTTCCATTAAGTTCTTTGCTGCATTATAAAAATTGAGATTTTTGGACCTATATTTGATCTTAGATAAGATAGACTTGCAATTGTTTACATCAGACTTCCTGAGAGCTATGTTTAGGTCCGGAAAAAAAGGAAAAGGGCGCAAACCCTTTCAATTTTTTTTCATGGACCTGGTAGGACATTTAGCCACCCATAGGCCAACACTGAGCATAATATAGACATGTGCGTGATGAACAAATTGTTTTGTTTCATTTAGATTAGTTTATCTACTTATTTAGTTTTGTTAAATTCCGTTGATTCCTTTAATTTGTATTCTGAATTTGTATTCGCAATTCATATTCTAAATTAGTTTTCTCTTTTTCAATTTTTTTTTCAAATTTACCAATTTCTTTCAATTCGAAACGCTCAAATCGATACATTTCGAATTGGTTGAATCAAATGTTTTTTTGATTTTTTTTTCAATTCGATTTGCAGCAAAGTGAACAAAAAAAAGAAAAAAAACTCTTTAAATGAGTACAATGAATCTTTAAATCAGCTTTGGCTTAACAAAAACAGCATTATTTTGAAATGATACTCTAATTACACACAGTCTTTGATTACAGGAATATGTTTACAGTTCGAATTAGAATGGAATTCGATGTAAAATTTGCTTTGAATTTCAATTCAAAATTCGGACTTATTTCATTTTGTTATTCGGAGCATTCAGTAAACATAGTTTATACTGTGATTTGGGTATTTAGACATATCCGAATCTCCAAATAATGAAAAATTTGTCCGAATGTTTATTCGGAACAAAACAAACCGAACCGCTTACAATCAGGTCCGCCTAAAACCCATGTGAAAGGGACCTTATATTCATATAACCAGCTTCGGAGGCCAAGAGCTCTGATTCACCGCTTCATGCCTCCCTATACGCATAGTGAAAGACCTATAGAGAGGCACAGGACGTGATGTGGGGACCCAGCCTAGACCTTTTAAAACTAAATTTGCATATTAGATACCTCAATGCTTTATAACATTAGACCACAATTACAGTGTTTTATTCTTAAATCCTGTGTCAGTCTGAAATCTGACTTTTATGAACTTTGCATATTCCCTGTACACCAGAACAATTACTTTTTCTTAGCCTATCTAGTGCTTCACAGAATATTGTCATTCTAACACCGGAAACTTGTTTACAGGATGGTAAGAGCCCATTAACATTAGCGCGACTTGTCAGGCGACTTGGTCAGCCTGTGAAGTAAGAAGGAATGACCGCACTTCCGATAAAGTTCAAAAATGGAGTGTATTTATTCCACATCAAACGAATGGCAAAATATAAAACATACACACTGTGAGTGCAGGACAAAACGGTAGACGCGTTTCACGACTAGATGTGTCGCTTACTCATTAATAGTCATTCCTTCTTACTTCATTTGATTCTGGATTACGGATCCGACCGGCACCTGATTCCTGCCTCACCTGGAGCGGTCTCCCCAGCTTGGACTCTGACTTGGTCAGCCTGACAAGTCGCGGTATGTCGCGGTCCATTGAGTAGTACAGGACCCGTTCTAATAGGAGCGACACAAGTCGCTCCGACTTAGAAAAAGGGTCCTGTACTACTTTGGGGCGACCTCGGAGCGACTTGCATAGACTTCCATTATGTGAAGTCTCTGCAAGTCGCGCCGAGGTCGCGGTGCACAGCGGTGCATGCGACTTCACAGGTCGCCTCCCGAAGTCGTGTCGCCTCAATGTGAATGGGCTCTAAAACACAAAGACATCCTGTTATTATTTTTCTTAGGCATTTTGTAAAAAAAAAAAAAATACCCAACCTGTTTAAACACGTCTAAACACACCTAAAGAATAAGGATTAGAGACAATGAATCTCCTCTTTTGTTTGTGTTGGTGTGTGTTCTGGGGGGGCAGGAAAGAAGGACACATTGTAATGCTCTAACTCCGTCACCAGCTTTTGGCACATGGGTGAACTGCTGGGGTCAGAATTATACATTAAAGAGGAATTTCAGTTCCCTTAATGTTGGCACCCTCCCCTCTCACCAGCATGGCCATCTTTGAAGGTCCGGCATCTGCACAGATGTGCTAAAGGTCTCTGCTGGGTCCCAAAGGCCAAGCAGAGCCCTCCAGCAAATCTGGACATGTGTGCACCTAAATAAGGCCAGGGAATGGAAAAGGATCTGTAAGTGGGATTAAATTACCTTAAGGGCTCTTTCACACGGTCCGCCTCCATAGGCGGATCCGTGCTGCTCAGCGGGGATCGATCCGCGGATGACAGCCCTGTCTCCGATTGCAGTGTGGAGAAGGAGGTGTCACAGCCCCCGCTGCCCTCTATGGGGAATCGGATGAGAGCGGACCGCCTGTCCGCTCTCATCCGATCCCATCTGATCCGATCCCCAGGACGGATGGAAAATAGGGTTTCCATCCGTCCGGATTTTACGGACAGGATCGGATGCGGATGGCAGCGGGTGTCAGCGGACATGTCACCGCTGACATCCGCTGCTCCATAGGGCTGAATGGGGCATCCGATCAGATCTGCCTAAAAAACTGACAGGCGGATCTGACCGGACCGCCCGTGTGAAAGAGCCCCAAGGCCTATTATAAACAATGTACGTACAAATAACAAAAAACATAAAATTACAGATCAACTTGGGTTGAAAGTCCTTGAATGTAACATATTACTAAGACAATGTGTCTGAAGCACCCACTAGCTTCTGCCCCCAGCCACAAGACACAGCCTCAGGGACAATCCCAGCTGACCTCAATCACATTACAGGTCTACCATGACCTGGTCACTATTTTGGACCACCAACTAGAGGACACCATACCATCGATGGTTCCCCACCTTTTTCTTAAAACACCAGATTTTCCACCCTTTCAAGGACCCCCAAACCGCCAAAAAGGTCCGCTACAAACTACCACCAAACCCAAAGTACCCAAACAAAAAGGGAGGGAGGAAAGGCATTCATCTGTTGGCTTCAATTCTCAGACTGATTCTGTCACACCGCTGCCAGCAAACTATGCTCCTACACTCTTCCCCATCACCCCGTCTTCTCAGCCAATCTGGTAAGCACTATAATTTTACCACTTCTTACACAACTAATCCCACGCTGTATGGTTCCCCTTCACCGTGTCATGTATGCCCTGCGCTTATACATTTCTTTCCTAGCTCCGAGCCTGTCTTTCTCCTATCAGAATGATCTTTGATAGCACTTGAGCTCTGCAGTATAACTGATTGGCTCCTTCAGTTGCTTCTTTCTCTCACAGTCTCTGCTGTACAGGGACTGCAAAAGGCTGATACCAAGTCAAATTCAGGCATGTAACCTAGACTAATTAACCACTTAAGCCCCGGAAGATTTTACCCCCTTCCTGACCAGGGCCTATTTAGCGATTCGGCACTGCTTGACTTTAATGGACAATTGCGCGGTCGTGCGACGATGTACCTAAACGAATTTGACGTCCTTTTTTCCCACAAACAGAGCTTTCTTTTGGTGGTATTTGATCCCCTGTGCGATTTTTTGATCATGCGCTATAAACAAAAAAAGAGCGTCAATTTTGCAATAATAGCAATATTCTTCAAATTTTTTTATATGAAATTCCCCCCCCAAAAAAAATGTAAAAATCAAAATTTTTTAACATTCTCGGCCAATTTGTTTTATGCTACATATGTTTGGTAAAAAAAAATCGCAAAAAGCATATTTTGATTGGTTTGCGCAAAAGTTATTGCGTTTACTAACAAAGGGAAAGATTTTTGTCATTTTTGTTGTTTTTTTTTTTTTAACGCGTAATGGCGGCGATCTGCGATTTTTTTTGCGGTACTGCAAAATTGCGGCGAACAGATCGGACCCTTGACTGACATTTTTGACACTTTTTGGGTTACCAGTGACATTTCTACAGTAATCAGTGCTATACATATGCACTGTTACTGTAAAATTACACTGGCAGTGAAGGGGTTAACTTTTTTGAGAGGAAGGGGCTGTGTGTGTCCTTAGGGGCGTGATTCTAACTGTGATTGGCTGTGGCTTGAGCTGTAGGAACAGTGATCAACGGTCCTACATAGTAGAAGCGTATGATCACTGTTTCTACATAGGGGAGAATGACAGGCGGCTTGTTTACATCAGCCGCCTGACTTTCTCCCTCTGATGCGACGATCGCCGAGTGACCAGCGGACATCGGGTCCGCCGGTCACACACGCGGGGGGGTCCGTGACCATGCGGGAGCCCGCCTCCGGGGGCGCGCACTCGCTCCCTAGACCCTCACAGGCTAGCGACGTAGATCTACGTCACTTTGCCTGTGAGGGGCTAACTGCCGACGTAAATAGTCGTGCGGCAGTCGGCAAGTGGTTAAAAAAAAAGGCATTTAATGATGTATTCATGAACACAAAGTTATATTATTTGTGTCTTTATATCTGTATATTTTTAGCTGACACGCATGTTACAATCTGATTGTACAATCTCCTTTATTTCTACCAAAGACTATGTACTAGCAGTGCTTGCCTAGTTTCATGGTGGCTGCACATGCTTTGATTTTATTATCTGATCGAGGTGCGATTCAATCAAAAGAATAAAATCTGTAAAAAAAAAAACGTCATACCTTTCCTATGAATTGATTTAGATCAAATTCAATCAAATGAATAGTGGCCAGACATGCTAAATTTTAATTGTTTTTCTTAATCCGATTCATGTGTGATTTTATAAAAATGATCGAATCTGCAAACAACCGAATACCCGTAACTTCCCTTCTGATTGACTTAGACTCACTTTTGATCAGATTTAATTAAACTGAGTTGATTGTCCAGGGTGCAAAATGATTGATCAGTTTGCATCAGTTGGCAGCACTGTGATGCTTTGTTCATGAATATGATCATATTTCGATCAATAAGATTATGGGATTACACGGTGGAAATGTGATTGATGACTTATGATCTAAAGTTATAATCATATCCTACTGAGATAAACTTCCCTGTGTGTGGCATATTGATCAAATGGGCTGTCGACTATAGATTGATTATCCCTAATGGTAAAGATTGATAGTAGAAGAAACCAATAATTTACTGAAGCATGTACGACCACCATTAGTCAATCGGCCAGGGTGATAAATTATCAATCACTTTGCATCGATAGGCAGTACTGAGCTATATTATTTATGAATACATTCATGAAATCGTATTTTGATTGTTTAGATTGTGAGATCACAAGGTGGAAACAGAGATACAGTCGATAACTTTCAATCGTAAATTATGTGTATGTAGTGCCACTCCCACAGGAATACTGTCCAAGTCTCTTCACAGCCAATCACACGGGCCCATTCACACATTTCTTCAATGACCAGTCTAGGGTGTTGTTTTTGTTGTTTTTATTTTTTGGAGAACTTGGATGGGGGTTGAGGGAATTAAGTGGGATACTCCAAGAAGAACAACTATGTACACTTGAGGAACGTAGGTGTTCTTCAGGACAAGCTATAGTAAACCCTTGGCGCTGGCGCCTCCCAGCCCTTTAAGGGGTTTCGGATGCTGGCTACAACAGCGGTCACATGATCAGAAAGATCCCGATTGCAAGTAACAATCGGAAGCTTTCTGTTAGCCTCTGGTAACTGTGCCGCAAGTTCTCGGCACAGCTGTATTTAAATTCTGGCACGCAAATACGCAGCCCCTTGGCATTAAGGCCCACCCGCCGAAAGGTTGCATATTTGCTTACTGTCAGCGCCAAGAGGTTAAATTCTGTGCTTGTAGGAAACAGTATACTTCAGCTTTAAGGTGACAGTAGGAGTAGTAGTAGATAACTGTAGACTCCTTACTTAGAGCTGTAAGAGTTCATTTAGGTTGAAGATTAGATGGACAAAGCTCTTCAGGACATGAGCCATCATCCCCTTTAAATAGACCAACAGCTTACTCTCTAGCTCCAGAGGGATAGCAAAAAGCACAAAGGTCCCTAAGATCTTTCGGAAGCGTCTGTGCTCACTCAAGGATCAAGGACAGCTGGTTGCCTACCTCCAAGCGACACCTCACTCCAGTGACACTAGACCAGATCCTTAGCAGATAGCACCACTCAGTCAGCTCTCTTTAGCTCCAGGGTCTCAGCATCCAGGCCCTCAGGTCGCCCACCTGAAGCTGCACAACAGCAGACATAGCAGCAGTGCTTGGGAGGGCAGCATGCCCTTCAAGCTGGACTAATCCTCTCCAGGAAAGGACCCAGAGCTCAGCGTGCTTACAGAATATATACAATCTCCCAGCATGCCATCAAAGCCTGCCTCTCTGGTGTAGGCCAGGGCTGTATCAATATTTATGCTGCCATCTGCATAGCTCCACACCTATCATCCAGAAACTTCTCAAAATCTCTGGATGCAGAGGGAGCTATCAGACAGAGTGGCAGTAGCCGAGCACACTGAGCAGACCTAACTAGCAGAATGCAGCTTCACAGTACAGTGAGCAAACTATGCTTTTTTCTAACAAACAAATCACAGCCACACTGGGTGGCAACTAAATATACCTATCAAAACACATACTAAATCTATTTATCTAAACCTCGCACCTATCTGGGAGTGTGCTACACTTCTATCATAAGTATTAATTGAAATCCACTTCCCTGTGTGTGGCATATCATTTGAATGGGCTACCAACTATAGATTAAATATTCATAGTTACATAGTTAGTGAGGTTAAAAAAAGACATCAGTCCATCCAGTTCAACCTATGATGTGTGTGTTTGCTGTTAACTGTTCATTGTATACCCCTGTATGTTGTGGTCTTGTAAGGTGCTCATCTAATAGTTTTTTTTTTTAAACTATCGATGCTCCCTGCTGATAACACTGGTTGTGGAAGAGAATTCCACATCCACATCATCTTAAGTGAAGAACCCTTTATGCAGTTTAAGGTTAAACCACTTTTCTTCTAGTTTTAGTGAGTGGCCATGTGTCTTATTGTATTCCCTTTCTCTGAAAAGTTTGTTCCCTATGCTAGGGTCACCAGTTCGGTATTTGTACATCACTATCATATCCCCTCTCAAGCGTCTCTTCTCCAGAGAGAATAAGTTCAATGTTTCTAGTCTTTCCTCATAGCTGAGATCCTCCATTCTCCTAATTATTTTTGTTGCTCTTCTCTGGACTCTCTCCAGTTCCAGCACATCCTTTCTGAGGACCGGTGCCCAGAACTGGACGGCATACTCAAGAATATTCCTATTTGAGATTAATTGAAAAAGAAATCAACAATTTATCAAAGCATGTATGGCCATCATAAAGTTGATTCTATAAAGATTGGATGGTCAGATTGTAACATGTATGCTTTAGGCTAAATTACACCTAGCAACTCGTGAACGCACTTTTTTTTGTGCATTTTTGCACGCATTCACACTACACTCATAGGGCAGCCCCATTCATTTCAATGGGTTGCCCTACATGTGACAAATGGCCAAAGCACTCATCTACCTTTTTAGGCATTGAGGGTCATCCTTTTTATTAACTGCGCATTTTGGCGTGTTTGTCACAAGTTTTGACTCTCTCAAAAACAAGCGTCGGCTTGCTGCGTTTGGGGCGCCATTAACAATGAATTGCACAGTAAGTGTGACACTTGTTTTTTCGCATTCTGTGAACACATACAAAAACACGCACTTTTGCACACATTCTTGAAAATCTAAGGTGTGAATGCAGCAGACCGCCTGTGCTTTTATCACTGTGAATGAACTTATTAGACGAATAGACTATGAAGAATTTGATAGGTGCATCGCCTTGGACGTGCGAGCCATTGGCGTGCTTTAATTATAGAAATATCACACGGAAGCATAGCATGGTATAAACATTCCCCTTTTTTTAGGCTTTTTTTTTAGATCGATTGTCTGATGTGATTAGTCTTGTTCTGTCAGAACTCTCTTGGATACAGGCAGAACGTCTTTTTGTTGGTGAAGCAGAACGCTCCATCCTTCAGGCGGGATTTTCTCTCTAAAATAAGACAATGCTCTAGCTGTGTGATCTCTGTGATATCTCATCACTGCTGGTAATATAGAAATCTGCTGTGATTAGCAATAACCGACAAAGACACAGAGGGAATTTAAATGAAAACTCAACTTTTGTTAAAAAATTATATACGTTCGCAATAAAAGCCATCTTGTAATTTAAACATAAATTGGAAAAAAAAAATAATAAAAAACGCTTTCGAATCCAGTTAAGCCTTTATTAAAACGTCATTAATTCTTTCACGCCAGAACCATTTTTTCATTTTTTTCAAACATGTTTAATAAATTGCTTTAGGCCTGAAAATTACTTAAAACCACTAAAACATTATATATTTTCTGAAAGCAAACACCCTGGATAATAAAATAGTGGTAGTTCCAATTTTTTTTAAGTCACGTGATATTAACACAACGTTTTTTTTTTATTGCAACAATACATTTTATTTGAGTTTTAGAAAACATAACAGAAATACAGGTGACATAGGGACACATATTCAAGTCTGTAATTGTCAAAAGCATTACATCCATGTAACAGAGAGAACCAAATGTAAGAACAGAAAATGAATATCATTAATATTGTTGTCAGAGAGATGAAATTAACCACAAGATATAACCTAAGGAGTTATTTGGGAATCATTGGAAACCAATATTCCCAAGTTTTTTAAAATTTGGGATAAGTATTAGTGCTGATGGCTAGAGCCTTTTTGTACTCAAAGGGAAGGTTAAGGTACATGGTGAGTTTAGAGACATTAGGAGCTTGGATTGTTCACCAGAGTCTAATTTTGAGAGTTTTGGCGGCTAACAAAATACAGTATAAGTATATAAGTACAGTGATAGTGTGGAATTTCTTAGGAATGTGTTCTATAAAGTTTTTTTCATTACCAGGTTGGCATCTCCAAACATCGTAAAGTTCTGATTCATGCAGTAAAGAGTTCAGCTCTAGCCGCGAGCTCTTGCTTAACCACTTGCCGACTGGCGACAGTAATCCTGCTGCGGCAGTGCGGCTCCCCTGGGTCCAGCGATGTAGACCTACGTCGCTGGACTCCTAGTGATTTCGGCAGCATGCACGCGCCGCCAGAGGCTCGCTCCTGCTTTGTTTAGACACAGCGGGTGTCGGGCCAGGGGACTAGAGGCAGCGATTGCCGCCGATTGTCGGGGAAAGTGTGAGAAGACCAGCCTGCTTATGTAAACAAAGCAGGCGGATCTTCTCAGTGACAGACAGGGAGAGATCACAGGATTCAGCATAGCTGGACCTGCGTTCTCTGTCTGTGTCACAGAACCCAATCACCCCCCACACGTCAGTAAGCATGAGGCTCACATTTAACCCTTTGACTGAGCTTTTTGCCGTAGAAGTGACTGTGACCATCAACGCTGGGACATTTTTCCATTCAATGGCCACTAATCATGGATGTTATTAAATTTTTTCTACTTTCTGAGTAGTCACACCCACTACATGCACTAAAAGCCAGAGTAGCCACATCCACTACATGCACTAAAGGTCATCTACCTTTCTAGGTGCCCCTCTTTTTGGAATTCTAAAGTTGGGTATTATGATAGCTGGATTAGTTTGCCTATGTATCACTATGTATCATTCCCAGTTACAATGTTTTTTTTTTCTAATTTCTGCTAATATCCTGCAACCTGTTCAAGGCACTTTGTGCCTACAACAGTTTACTCCAGAATCTGCTGTACATCAATGCTCTGGACCAGCTTCCAATGGTGAAAACAGTGGACCATGCCTGTGAAAAGTGTGTTGGAATGACTTATTTTGCACCAGTGGTGCATCTGGTAGAGTAACAATCTAGTGGGGGGTGTGGCTTGCTGACACCGCAGATGGCAGCTTGACTCTGCAGCTCCCCTCTCTATCCTCCAATCTAGCGCCTGCACAGCTACCTAGATTCCAACTCCCTCCACACCCAGGGACATCTGCCTACCTCTGGGAACAATGTCCAAGAGAAGGATGCACACTAAGGGTCCTCAGAAGTTTGTCAAACTTCTTCTCTCCAGCAGAAGATCATCCAAACCTAGGAGAGAGGATAAGAACCCAGTACTGGCTAACCTTGCCTGATCCACAGCAGCCTTAACCAATAGACTCATTCCCTGCATTTGATCAACCTATCAGAACAGACAATAAAGAGCATGCTAATTTCATTAAGGCAAACCTTGCACTCTTGACCTCTCTGCCACAGTGTCCTCCCTGGCAAATGTAGTGCAACAGCAGGATGTGTGAATTCACCATATTGAATCCAAAATGTCAGATTTATTTAATGCCCACAATGATATGGTGGACGTGTACACAAAACAGGAGGACAAACTACAATCAATTAAACTCAAACTGGCAGATCTCGAGGACTGGACACGCCAGAACAACATAAAGTTCTGCAACATCCCCAAATCAATACAGCAACATGACTTAATGCACTATTAACAATCTAGTAAGACAGTTGGGAAACAGTTACCACCCTATTACTGCATATATCTAAAAAAGTGCCTTCATGGTAGACTACCGGCTACTGTTTTAATTAAATCTGCAGAAAGATGGAAAAAATTAACATAATTCAACTTAGAGGAGGTTTTAGTGATTGGGCTTAGATCTACTTTAATAAATATTTGTCTCTATCTAGCTCAAAAGCCATATAATCAAGTGCCGGATTACCCCCCACCACAGCAGTGATTATTTTTTTGTCTTCTACTTTGTCTTTTCTCAGCAGATGCCTCAATCTCCAAAGAGGAAGAAAAAGGACGTTGATTTTGTTTTGGGTGTAAAGCTGAATTAGACAGTTGAGTTTGGGTCATTGCTAGTCAGTAGGGAAGTTCTTATGTTTTTTTTTTAGTTTGTGATAATTTGCCAGCTCAGACACTCCGTATTACCTAGTTATTTCCTACTTATTTGGTATACCATAGCTTAATTTTGCAAAACTCTCCCGCTGCCTCTGTGCTACTTCGGAACCAGTGGATACTGGTTGTAAGGGTAGACATCAGGCATTGGCCTCTGCCAATCTTCTTTGCACCTAGTCACCATTAGGGATAATCAAACTTTTCAAAAGTTCGGTTCGACCAGAACACCCGAACTACCCGAAAGTTCGACCTGGATTTCAGAACCCCATTGAAATTAATGGGACGCGAACATCGGGAATCAAAAAACACAATTTTGAAGCCCTAAAACCAAATAAATGCCCCTAAAAAGTGCTTAGGGTTCTGGGTCATGCCCCAGGGACTATTAATCACACAAAAAAAAAGTTCTTAAAAATTGTCATTTTTGATGGAGAGCCAATTATTGAAAAAATTTTTGAAAAAAAAAAATGAGATTTCTTTGGATTTAGTGTTTGGGGGGTCTAAAACGTGTACCTTTGAAGTTTCAGCTCTGTAGCATGTCCAGAACCAGAAAAAAAAGATAGTTTGTATTAGAATTGCTATAGAACAGGATAGTGGCTCCACTATTTTCACACCTTGCCGGTTTTGTAGCAGGCGTTTTTTTGGGCATTTTTTGGGGGTCTTTGGAGGCAGGCATAACATCAGAACTTCTGTGTAGGGGTATATATACACACACACATGTATATATATATATATATATATATATATATATATATATATATATATATATATATATATATATACACATACACATATATAGGTGTGAAAGTAGCAGAACACTATACTTGCGCTAATGAAATAATTAACAGGAATATGGCTTCTCTCCTTTCACACCTGTATGTGTGTATTTATATAAATACATATAAGTGTGTGTGTATATATACCCCTATACACAAGTTCAGATGTTATGCCTGCCTCCAAAGACCCCCCAAAAAATGCCCAAAAAAAAAACGCCTGCAACAACACACCTGGGCGTTTTTGTAGCAGGCGTTTTTTTGGGCATTTTTTTGGCGTCTTTGGAGGCAGGCATAACATCAGAACTTCTGTGTAGGGGTATATATATATATATATATATATATATATATATATATATATATACACACACACACACACGTATGTATATATACACATACACATATATAGGTGTGAAAGTAGCAGAACACTATGCTTGCGCTAATGAAATAATTAACAGGAATATGGCTTCTCTCCTTTCACACCTATATGTGTGTATGTATATAAATACATATAAGTGTGTGTGTATATATACCCCTATACACAAGTTCAGATGTTATGCCTGCCACCAAAGACCCCCCAAAAAAACCGCCTGCAACAACACACCTGGGCGTTTTTGTAGCAGGCGTTTTTTTGGGCATTTTTTGGGCGTCTTTGGAGGCAGTCATAACATCAGAACTTCTGTGTAGGGGTATATATACACACACACACATGTATGTATATATACACATATATAGGTGTGAAAGTAGCAGAACACTATGCTTGCGCTAATGAAATAATTAAGAGGCATATGGCTTCTCTCCTTTCACACCTATATGTGTGTATATGTATAAATACATATAAGTGTGTGTGTATATATACCCCTATACACAAGTTTAGATGTTATGCCTGCCTCCAAAGACGCCCAAAAAATGCCCAAAAAACCGCCTGCTACAAAAACGCCCAGGCGTGTTGTTGCAGGCGTTTTTTTGGGGCATTTTTTTGTAGTTCAGCAACACCAAAGACCCGAAAGACCATGGAAAACAACTGTGGTGTATGACCAAAGAATTCTTTCCCTGGTGAAGAAAACACCCTTCACAACAGTTGGCCAGATCAAGAACACTCTCCAGGACGTAGGTGTATGTGTGTCAAAGTCAACAATCAAGAGAAGACTTCACCAGAGTGAATACAGAGGGTTCACAACAAGATGTAAACCATTGGTGAGCCTCAAAAACAGGAACGCCAGATTGGAGTTTGCCAAACAACATCTAAAAAAGGACAGATGAGACCAAGATCAACTTGTACCAGAGTGATGGGAAGAGAAGAGTATGGAGAAGGAAAGGAACTGCTCATGATCCAAAGCATACCACCTCATCAGTGAAGCATGGTGGTGGTAGTGTCATGGCGTGGGTATGTATGGCTGCCAATGGAACTGGTTCTCTTGTATTTATTGATGATGTGACTGCTGACAAAAGAAGCAGGATGAATTCTGAAGTGTTTCAGGCAATATTATCTGCTCATATTCAGCCAAATGCTTCAGAACTCATTGGACGGAGCTTCACAGTGTAGCTGGACAATGACCCAAAGCATACTGCGAAAGCAACCAAAGCGTTTTTTTAAGGGAAAGAAGTGGAATGTTATGCAGTGGCCAAGTCAATCACCTGACCTGAATCCGATTGAGCATGCATTTCACTTGCTGAAGACAAAACTGAAGGGAAAATGCCCCAAGAACAAGCAGGAACTGATAACAGTTGCAGTAGAGGCCTGGCAGAACATCACCAGGGATGAAACCCAGCATCTGGTGATGTCTATGCATTCCAGACTTCAGGCTGTAATTGACTGCAAAGGATTTGCAACCAAGTATTAAAAAGTGAAAGTTTGATTTATGATTGCTTAATCTGTCCCATTAAAAAGTGGGAGGCACATATACAAACTGTTTTAATCCCTACACCGTTCACCTGATTTGGATGTAAATACCCTCAAATTAAAGCTGAAAGTCTGCAGTTAAAGCACAACTTGTTTGTTTCATTTCAAATCCATTGTGGTGGTGTATAGAGCCAAAAAGATTAGAATTGTGTCGATGTTCCAATATTTTTGGACCTGACTGTATTCCTAAGCCCCAAGGGTTCTTTAAGGCAACTCTTTCTTGCATACCTTTACTGAGTTAAAGTATATACTATTATCGTATCCAGGTACCAATTTTTCTCCAAATGAAAGGTGGTAGTGGGTGAGATTCTATATGTAGTGATGGTCACCTTTAATCCTGTCTTTTGGTGGGAACCGAGCAGCTGAATTTTGTTTTCCTTTTGTTTTATATTAGTCTTAAGGAGTATGATCTACCTAGATGTAATGTTCGAGCCGGGGAATGCCCAGAGACTCTGTTTTGTTACACCCTTTACCTATTTTTAAAATAATAAAAAGAAGTTTAAAAACAAATAAATAAATATTTGTCTCAAGTGAACTGGCTTGATCATGGTTGAGTCACAAGGTTTGCTCATCTCTGCTAAATTAGTAATAAACCAAACTAATGAACATATTATCACCTCCCAGATGTCATCTTGTCTTCTTCTTTTGTATTTGTTTCTTCAATAGACATTCTCTGTTTAATTCTTCATAAGACATCTGGTAACAGTGTTGGTAGGAAATGCGTTGCTCAGAGAGAGTATTTGTTTGTGAAAGTTGTTTCAAACTCTATGTTCCATAAAGCATCTGGTTACAATAAAATCTTAAATATTACAATATACAGGGTCCTCAAAATCCCTATCCAGATATTTAAAAAATTACATCATATTATTATTACCTCTTTGGACTGCCTAAAACCTTTGCTTAATCTATACAAGGCCAAGGTGATGAAACTATAAGTATGTGTGTGGGCATGTGGGGGTACCTTTCTTCATGCATGTGCTCACCAATGCATTGGATCAGGCAGGGTCATATGAAAGTCTAACATTAAAGAAGTTCCCCGACTTAGAGATGAGCCGTGACACTGTGTGTAGTAAAAATATAGAGCTCCCCTGAAAAGCACTGTCCTGTGTCGCTATGCACTTTTCTTTTTTTTGTTTTTTTTGTTTCAATGTTTTTTATTAAAGTTTATAGCAAAGAACAGAAAAAAAATCATCGTCATACATTTGGACATAGTAAAGAAAAACACTTGAGTGGACTCTTATGTCATTGTCAAGTAACAAGCATATAAGAGCAATACTAGCAATACCTAGTGTTAGGCATAAGGTGAAGGGTGTTGCTCCACACCCCTCGACACCCCATATGGGAGCAAACTGTGACAGAGGGGGGAGACAACGCGATCCACTGTAAATGTAGTTTCAGTCGATTTTTATTAAATGTATAAGAAAAGGAAAATAGAAATCCTGAATAGAACATGAAAGGCAGGGTAATGAGAATAGACCTCAAACTCAAATACGGAACAATAGACTTGTCACCATTGATAATACATAGTAGACATGAGTAAATAAATGCAGTTTTTCTCAAAATATAAAAAAGAAAGGGCATTGAGGTTTAAAGGAGTTGTATAGGAAGGAAGTTTTTTTTTTATCTTAATGCATTCTATGCATTAGGATAAAAAGCCTTGTCTGTGTAACAGCCTCCCCAGCACCCCTAATATTTACCTGTGCCCACTCTCTGTCCAGCAATGTCCCCCAGTCCCTCGGCCATCTGGGACTCTTCCTCCTGATTGGCTGAGACACAGCCACAGTGCCATTGGCTCCTGCTGCTGTCAGTCAAAGTCAGTGAGCCAATCAAGACAGAGGGGAGGTGGGGCTGAACAGCATTTAGCACAAAAAAAAACAGGGATGGAAAGCTAAGCAATTCTTATCAGAAACCCACTCACGCAGGTAATTACAGTATATGCAAAAGAGTGGTACTCATATGGCAAGAAAAAGGCTTATAAAGAAAACAGGGACAGCAAAGGAAGGAAGGTGCCCCAAAGCGCCATATCTGAGTTACTCAGATATGGCGCTTTGGGGCAACTTCCTTCCTTTGCTCTCCCTGTTTTCTTTACCGAACAGCATTTAGTCTGGGATTGAGTTTTAATGAATGATGATTTTTCGTTTAGGATTTGGTAAAAATAAAGATATGCCTGTGATGTGTGGGCTCTCATCAGACCAGTATTTCCAAACTTGCTTAGGGATGTTTTGGAATATTGCAGGTGAGTGAATTAGGCAGTGAGTGATATGAACTGATGTATTGGAAATACTCAGAAGCAGGTAGATTAAACTATTTTTGGAGCGTTGGGAAAGATTTAAGTACTTCAGCCGAGTAGAGATCTGAAATTAGGGTGATGCCCCTGTTAGTCCAGGCTAAAGTATTAATGTATTAATGCCAGGAGTTAAAAGAGAAATTATATCTAGTGGGATGGGCAATGGGGTTAGGAAGGTCCTATGAGGATTTTTGAGGAGCAAGTGATGGAATGCTGACCTAGAAGCTAAAATGGTAGAGGATAGGAGCTTATCTATGTTGCGTTTGTGAAGAGTACTGACAATTCAACTGTGGAGGTTCCTATTGGGACCTGTATGGATTCTATGTTTTTCCACAGGCTCTGTAATTGGGGCGCAAACCATACTTTTAATTGTGCTAATAATGTGGTGAGGTAGTAGTCCCTGAGGTCTGGTAGACCCATGCCTCCCGCCGATTTTTGTTTGATTCGCTTGAGATGGAAACTTTTTTCCCTTGCCAAATAAAGTGGCTTAATGATGTTTGCAGTTTCCGAAAATAGGAAGTGGATATAGGGATAGGTAGGGATCGGAAGAGGTATGAAAGCTGCGGGAGTTTAAGCATCTTAAAGGATGCGAGTCTCCCCATCCATGAAAGTGTAAACTTTGAGAGAATTGCTAATTCTGATCGTAGGGTCTTTAGGTACGAGATGAAGTTTTCCAGAAATAAAGACTTGGGATTAGCTGTGAATTGCACTCCCAAGTAGGGATGATCGAACGGTTCGGGTCCACCATCGGTTCGGCCCGAACATTGGGTGTTCGAGGTTCGGCCGAATTTAGAACTTTTTGCCCAAAAAGTTCGGAATTCGGCAACCAGAACCGACCAAAATGCAATGCTTCAGGAAATGGGCATTAAAAGCCCGTGATTGGACCAGAACCATTAGCAAAAGCCAATTGAGGGGGCAGGAGAATGCTAGGAATGTGATTGGAGTGACTAGGGGGTCCCTAGACCAATCATTAGTGAATACGCCCCCCAGTATATAAGATCGCCCCCGCCATATTCCTAGCATTGTTATACTGGACATGGAAGAGAGTGGAAGCAGTTCTGTTAATTTTACTTGAAAAGTGTCATTTAGCTATTTATTAGTGTGAGGAAAGGGATATCTAGTGTAGTTAGAGTGCTCCTTTACACTTAAGTTAGCTTCAAAAATTTATTTTCTGTAGGGAAAGTGTTAAGTGTCAGGGGACCGTAGTGTAGTGTAGGGTTAACTGGCAGTGACTGCTATGGCAGGGTGACAAAACCCTTCCATAGCAGGGTGACCGCTATAGAGAAATGATCATTTCTCTGAATTGCTTCGGGACACCCATATGGCTTCTCACCAACCAAGCATTTTTTATGCTGCAGGGGCTGCCACTGCCAGTGCTTTTTTGAGGACATGTTTGATGTCAGACATGACATCTGAACATGTGTATAGGGGGTATATATACACATATATGTGTATATATACCCCTAGACATATATAGGTGTGATAGTAGCAAAAATAAATGCTTGCGCCAATGAAATCATTTACAGTAATATATTTCTGCTACTATCACACCTATATATGTCTAGGGGTATATATTCAGACATATATGTGTATATATACCCCCTATACACATGTTCAGATGTTTTGCCTGCCTCAAAAGAACCCAAAAAAATGCCAAAAAAATGCTAGCGTCAAAAAAAAAATGCCCAGGTGTGTTTTTGCTGGCATTTTTTGGGGGGTTTTGGAGGCAGGCAAAACATCAGAACTTGTGCACAGTACCACTATACACAAGTTCAGATGTTTTTCCTGACTGCAAAGAACCCAAAAAAATGCCTTCTATTAAACCGTTTTCTAAAAAGTTTTCTAATACAAACAATCTTTTTTTTTATGGTTCTGGACATGCTACAGAGCTGAAACTTCACATGTACACCTTTTAGACCCCCCAGATACTAAATCCAAAGTAAAAATCATTTATTTATATATTAATTATTTATTTTTAATAATTGGCTTTTTTATCAAAAATGACAATTTTTAAGAACTTTTTTTTGTGTGATTTTGTGTCTGGGGGGTCTAAAAGGTGTACCTGTGAAGTTTCAGCTCTGTAGCATGTCCAGAACCGGAAAAAAAGATCATATAGGTGTTAAAGTTAAAGGAGGGTCCCACATCCCTGTTCTACTGAAAAATTATCTTTTTTTTTTTTTTATGGTTCTGGACATGCTACATAGCTGAAACTTCACATGTACACTTTTTAGACCCCCCAGATGCTAAAAATCAAAAAGTCTCTCTTTTTTATTTTTTTTTATTTTTTCAATAATGGCATGGGTTGTTTGGTGTCAGGATCCTGATTCAGATTATATAAAGACCTATAATATGCACTAAATGCATTGCCTATATTTTGGGGGTTTATCGGTTTTTCTTTGGTAAAGGGGTGGTAAAGAAAGGGAATATTACCGTTGGCGTAAATATTTGATTTTAATCACTTGTGATTATACTCAAAGCGGTCCAATAATATGGATCATAGTTCTAAACGGAGTTGGCATAGTTTGGTTCTCAAGTGATCAGCTGCTTTTAATTTTTTTTAGTGAGTCAAAATCATTGATTTCTCTTAAGAGCTTATCAATTTTCTGTGATCTCTTTCTCCTAGCCCTAGAACTTTGTTGGATAAAGAGTCCACGCATGTAGGCCTTATGGGCCTCCAAGACTGTAGTATGGTTGGAGACAGAGTCCTTATTGGCGATGAAGAAGCGCTCTAGGTGTTCTTTGAGGATGGTACTGCAGGGATCTGCTTACAGGATGTGAGTGTTCATCCTCCACAAAGAAGTGGGCGAATGGTGTGAGGAGTCAGTGAGGATGATGCTTACTGGGAAATAATCCAACCAGGTTATGGAGTGATTGTGAGAGGCAAATATTTTTTGCAGAGTCCACTGATCGGTCAGAAACAATTCTATTCTGGAGTACGAGTTGTGACAACGTGAGAAGAAGTTGTGTTCTGATGCGCATTGGCAAAGCGGAATTGATGGACATTTGGTGCATAGACGTTAACCAGAGTAAACAAGGAATTGTTGGGGGAGAAAACTAGGACGATATACCAAACATTGGAGTCCAATACTTTGTGATGTAATTAAAAGGAAATAGTGGATTTAATGGCAATTAAAACTCCTCTTTTTTTAGAGTCTCTATTTGCTGTGAAGGTGTACTGGCTGTTGAAACATCTAGGTGGAGAAGAAGCTTTGAAGTGTGTTTCTTGCACACATAAGACAAATCACAAAGGGATTCCTTATCTAATTCCCACAGGGAAGATCTTTTCACTGGGTGATTGAGACCCTTGGTGTTAATTGTCAAGAGCTTGATAGTCATCTTCAGAGGGAGGGAGATTAAGGTGCAAAGCTCGGTGATAGCTCAGATGATAGAATAGTATGAACTACTATAATGTGTTCAGCAGAGTAGAAGGTGAAGCCCAATAGATAATCAGTGTAAGAGGTAGTCTGCCCCTGAGGATAATTTGAGTGACAATAAGCAACAAAAATGGGAGGAGACAATAAAAGAAAAATTGAAAACTTCAAAAACAAGAAACCCAAAAAGAAAAAAAGAAAAGTCAACAGTGTGCAAGGCGACCTAGGCTATTCTATGGGGGAAAAAGTGACCTGAGTAGAGCCGTAGAGCAGTCCAGGACATAAAACCTTTGTCTGATGGAACCCAGATTAATGCTTGGTAGAGTAGCGAGTGCATTGAGGAAGGTGAGTAGCTGGAGGAGAATTGGTATGCCTACGGTTCTTGTATGATGGATCCGTGGCTTCTGGTATTATTCCACTACGAACGGAAGCACTGCAGGCCTTCATTCAGAGTTGTTACTGTGTATTTTGCACCATTATAGGTGATCAAAAGTTTAGCCGGATTTATCCATTGGTTTGGAAGATTGTGGTTTCTCAGTGCTTTAGTGATCATATTTAATTTTCTGCGCAGTTGGAGAGTATATTGCGATAGATCAGTGTAGATTTGGAGATGTGAATATGGTTCCGGTAGGGGTTGCACACTTCTGGATTTTAGCATAACTTGCTCTTTGATGTAATAGAAGTGTATGGTATCAGGTAGAGAGGATGGTTTGAGAGACGGTGTATACAGTCTATTACCAGTTCACTACTCTGAAGTTCAGAAAGTAACGCTTTAATAAGCCCTTTTGCATAGCCCGCTAATTCTTGGGGTTGTACCTTTTCCGCAACTCCTCTAATCTTTATGTTGTTGCAGCATGACCTGACTTCCAGGTCTGCAATTTTGTGCTTGATCCAAGTGTGATCCTCAAGGTTTAATTCGCGTGCATCCACTAAATAGTTAGGGGAAGCAATATCCCCCATTTGGCTTTCAATATGTGATACTCTGCCTGCGACTGAGGATATATCAAAATGAAGGCTCTGCATGATGGATAGCATATTAGTCTGTAAGAAGTTTCTCAGGGTGGATAGCATTTCCTTTAGTGTAGTTTCTAGAATGAGCTTATTGTTAGTAGGAAATCTGGCAAATGGGTCAGGAGTATTGCAAGGGTTAATAGCTTGTAGATTGCTTAGGCTCACCTCTGTTCCTGTGATATGGCCTGTGTCCAGCCGCATTTTAGCCTGCCAGTGGAGTGCCCGGAGATGAGAAGGGAGAATCTTGCTCGGTGCTGATGAGATCCATGGAGCCATCGCCTCCGTCCTTCGTGTCTTAATTGTGTAAACCTGGGGGCCAAGAGGGGAGAGAAGCAGGAGCTGCAGCAGATGAGCCATCTTGGATCTTTCCAGCAGCAGGCTGTACTAGAAAGACCATTATTTTCTTGGGGTGTCTGTCCCCCTTTTTTCTAGGGACATGCTGCCACACTAGAACAAGGTATGGGGGATCACTAGGCAAAATTGTGTCCCGACACGAGGCCCTAAAGTGTTGAAATTTGTCGCTGAATCTTGGATGGGGACAGAGCTCAGAATAGAGCATCCATTCAGCTCAGATGCTAGCCATGCCCCATCACTACATACTTTGCCACGTCAACCCCCTAGTTACTGGAGGACCGGTCACCTATACTAGGTACCATGCTTAATGACTGATTGTTTTGTAACTTGCTCTCGCCTTTGTTACCCATATAAACTGCATTACTCCTCTTACTTAACTTGCTGAGTAGACATTTTGTAGTCAGCCCATTTGTATGCCAGAACCAACATTCAGGCTCAGAACAGTTGATGCAACTTTAGTACAGTCCAACATAAACAGTAATGTCATAATCTCCCTAACTACCGCTAACTGGCTGCTTAGGCATACCACAGAAAGGTAGTAGTTCATTTTGGCGTTTTCAAGGTCTTGGCTGTTCTCCAGACCCCCAATGCCTCTGAGGGACTGCAAGACGCAGCAGTCTACAGAAGCTACAGCGATGTGGCCCATCTGAAAGGCTGAGAAAGAGCCTTGAACCCAGTCTTCTCCCATATTTATACCACTGGTGTGTAGGCTGGGTCCCAAAAGCCTGGGAACTTAAGCACACATATTAGCTTCTTCCCCCCTGAGCCAGTCACTAACTAACGCACCTGTAGGCAACCTGCTTACATGTGCTGCTAGAGCTGAAGGCACTACTCTAGAACTGACTCTTCAAAGGGAACCCATTGCCAATCAGTTCTTAAAGTTGAGGTAGGGATGGACTTTCTTGCATAGTTGCTGTGCATTGGTCTAGCTTGAACCAATGTAAATATGCATGTGCCATACTTGTCGGGTTTCCATAGAAGCTGTAAATCACTGTAGTAGGCAATCCTGCTACAGTGATCTCCATTGTTTGTCCAGTGCGGAGTGGCTGCCCTGCTGCTTAGTGAAACCAAGAGATTGCTTGCTTGTTATGGACATCACTTAGAGAACACTCTGTGTTTTCTCGATGAATGCAAAGTGTGCTCTGATTGGATGGAGAGGTAGAGATTTTGACGACACTACTCCACCTGGCACCTGTGCCAAATGAATGGACTTCTGTGCTCATTGAGCAGCAGGACAGTGGCTTGGCATGGAACCTGGAAGCTAGCAGCGATCACTGTAGTAGTGTTGTCTACTGCAGTGATTTTCAGCTGCCAGGGAGATCTAATAGTTATGGCACATGCTTACCTACATTGGTCCAAGCTGGAATAATGTATCTATGCAAAATAGTCCATACCTAAACTTCAGCTTTACATTTTTAGAGACTCCAAGATTGTCTCTCCTTTCCAGAACTGTCAGCTTTGAGGAATAACATAACAGCAAATCTGTTATAAAACAAAGTGCACTTATTCTTTTACGAAAGGTGTTTTGAGGTCACCTTTGTTATTGGTGGCTCCTTCACATGACATAAATTTTTTGTTTTAGTCTTGAATTTCAGAGAATGTCAAATGAGTCATAATGAAAATGCTCTGAGATAGAATGATGGACTTCATAACTGTCAGAAAGTGCTTATTTACACCAGATTTCTGTTCATTTGTGCTCCATTAAAAAAAAAGTGGATAAAGAAAGGCCTTTTATGAAAACAACAGCTGCTGCTATACCTAAGAAAGACATACTGAGTTTCAGTACAGCTTGGCACACAACTATTACTGTACGATGCCAGTTAACTTTGAGCCAGAAGACTTTAGTAACTCATACACTGTTTTATTTCATTTGTACGGGTTATAAAACATTGTGTGCCACATAAAAACACTTGCTCTGCTCATGATCATTTTCGGCTTTCTCCACCATTCCCTTCAAATGAATATAAAAAAAAAACAATTTACAGAAAAAATAAGACACAGTATACTTTCCTTTCTAGCGGACCTTGTCACTTACCCCTCCCCTCTGTTCCGTAAGGCACTGCAGGAGTGTCAGATACCTGTGCTTCCTGCTGTGCACTATGGTTCCTTCCTGTGACCCCTACGTCACTACAGGATTCAACAGGGATGTAACGGAAGAAACCACATTGAGCAAAGGGAGGGAGGAATCCAACACTCCTAGAAGAGACTACTTGACTACTATGCCTGACGGATACAAACAGCTTGTAAGCAATCCTGAATTCGCTATAATTTCCCACCTGGTCAGTCTAGAGTACCTTCGTTATTTAACTTCTCGCATGATGTGAGCATGGTATGCACAGAAGTCTTTTGGGAAACGATTCCAACATTTTTGGAGCCACTCCCATTCTCTTGGCTTGAAGCCCACACTCTGAGTGCTTAAGGATCTATTGTAATAAAGGACAGTTCACACTAGCAGCTTTTCCTAATATTTTTAAGCCATACTAATTGTTCCAACTCATTAAATATTGCCATACTTCTCAACTTCTCAGAACTCAGCAGCTTCACAGCCTTTCCAGGGACCATGTTTCTTCTTTTTCTTATGTGTTCCATGGCCTGCTTGGAGGAACCTCTCCTTATCTTTCTTTCAGCCTTTCTTTCTGGCTCCCATCTAACACCAACTCTTCCTACACATGTCCGTAGCTCCAACCCACTCAGACTTTATATAGGTAACATGGCGACCCTCCCCTATGCAACACCCCAAAGTGGGACCCAACTATGTAGAGGCTTACCCTGCCGTATAGTTAATTATAAAACCTTTATTTGCACAATTCCATACTTTTCTGAAGAAAGAAAAACAGAAAAATTTAAAATGTTGTATTATAATGCATAAACAAAGAACATATATGAAAATAAACCATACATCCCTTTAAGCCCATGTTTCTATTAATATATTATTTTAAAGACGTTGTTTTACATCTGTGATTAAGGAATCTTATGTTCCAGATGAGAAAATGTCTGATTTATTTTGTTCTCGCAAAGGCTGTTACAACATAAAAGAAGAACAGTATTAATCAACATGCCATTTCAACATAAGAAACAAAAAAAAAGTGATATTTTCAAGTATTCCATAATGGACAGTATATCTGGTAACTGGATTTTTTCTAGATTATACTAAAGCCTCTTCATAAAAGTTCAAGAAATGCAGATAGAAGGATTATATGGGCAGTGGAAATAAATATTATATTAATTTACATTTTAATAGGGGGAAAGGAACACAAAGCTACAGTATATTCAGACAATATAAATTTATGTAGCACCCTCCCAGTTAGTGTAGGTTGTAAGGCAAATTTAGTTTAGCTCTGCTATAATCAGTGGAGCAGGGGTTAATTGTTTTAGAGTGCTCAATGTTTCACAGGCTGCTAGTTGGATTGCTTCCCCCTGCATTCAAGAGAATTCTGGAATCCCAGTAGGAGGAAGAATAGAAAGGCAGCCTGAATATTTATGGGGACCCAGCCAATCTCTCAGGATGTGTGTCCAGTAAGTGGCTGGGAGACCATAAATAGCCTGAAGCCTGGAGCAGAGGGGTGGATCCTGGGTCCAGTCCCACCAAAATAGCCCCTTATTTAAGGGACGCTGCCCCTCAGGGCAGTCTGTTGAAGACGCTGCTTGAAGGTCATCAAGGTCTCAGCTGTAATCTAAGCTGGGGGGGCCTATTTTCCAAAGTTTGGATTTTTCTTAAGGTCTGGGGAAGCTCACTGGAGGGTACTTGTTGGTATAGTATTGGGAGTCTGTCTCTCCTTAACTGAAAAGTGCCCTGTGGATATCAGAAGGAGGCAATTAATGATCCTGTGGCATTGTAAGTACTGACCTATGTGCTGAGCCCTAGTGACAGTTCACCATTCTTTAAAAGCAAGTTCTAGGCACTTTCCCAGCCATTTGAATATTATGGGAGCTCCTTTTTTGGGGTATCTCATGTTCTCCCTTTACTCATCCAATTTCAACTCACAATTAAAATTACAAAAGAAACCCCTAGACCAGGGCTTCCCAAACTTTTTTGGGCCGAGACCCACTTCTGAATACAGTTATTTTTCGGGACCCACTGTAATTGAATATTGTAAAGCGCTACCGAATTTGTTGGCGCTATATAAATGCAAATATTATTAATAATGCATATTTTAAAGGGAGGGGGATGTTAAATTAAAAATATCAATCAAATTCTTTTTGAATACACTTAATATTTAAATAAATATAAGGCTATATGGCACTCACCCTCCTTCCTCTCCCAGCGGTCCACAGTGAAGGTGAAGCCCCTGTTTGCCCTCTCCAGGGCCCAGCACACCTCACCCAGAGTCTCCATGATGAGGAGCTCTATGCTGGTCTTGGTTAGTGATGTCGCGAACCTAAAATTCGCCGTTCGCGAACGGCGAACGTGAACATCGGCAAATGTTTGCGAACCGGCGAACCGGGCGAACCGCTATAGACTTCAATAGGCAGGCGAATTTTAAAACACACAAGGACTCTTTCTGGCCACAATAGTGATGGAAAAGTTGTTTCAAGGGGACTAACACCTGGACTGTGGCATGCCGGAGGGGGATCCATGGCAAAACTCCCATGGAAAATTACGTAGTTGACGCAGAGTCGGGTTTTGATCCATAAAGGGCATAAATCACCTAACATTCCTAAATTGTTTGGAATAACGTGCTTTAAAACATCCAGTGTGTGAATACGATCAGGTATGATGTTTTATCGGTCAAGTAGTGTAAGGGTTATGCCCGTCGCCCGCTTCACAGTGACAGACCAAACTCTGACAGACCAAACTCCCCGTTTAACAGTCAGTCAGTCCATTTGCACAACCGCAAACTCCCCATTTGCACAAGGTTGGATACCAAGCTAGCCATGTCCCGTTCCTTGTCCTCACTGACATCATTGAAGGTCTCTTCCTCCACCCAGCCACGTACAACACCAAGGGTCCCCGAAAGGTGACAACAAGCCCCCTGGGACGCCTGCTGTGGCTGGTATTCCACCTCCTCAAAGCCACCTTCCTTCTCTGACTTCTCTTCTTCAGACTCCTCTCTCTGCGTTGCCACAGGTCCAGCAATTGACAACGACAAGGCTGCTTCTGGTGGTGATGGGGACCACAACTCTTCCTCTTCATGCTCATCTACAGCCTGATCCAGTACTCGTCGCAGGGCACGCTCCAGAAAAAACGCATATGGGATGAGGTCGATGATGTTGCCTTGGGTTTGACTGACCACCAGGTTTGTCACCTCCGCAAAAGGACGCATGAGCCTACAGCCATTGTTCATGAGCATTCAGTAACGCGGCCAAAAAATACCCAGCTCCGCAGAAAGAATGAAAGAAAATTAATGTTTTTTCTATGAAAAATTATCCCGCGGATCGCTTTTGGTCTGTTCACAATGAAGCAACTACCTTATCATCTGGGGTGTGCCAACACACTCCTAGAGGTGATCACTTCATTGTGATACGCAAGCCCCTTCACCACGACAAGGTAACGATCACGAAGGGGAATTGACACATGTATGTGCCTTTTTTTTTGTTTTTTTGCAGCCACAGTGTAGCACCAGAGGCCAGAAAAATTAGGCATGTACACATGCATGAAAAAGTAGGTATTGTTGCAGCCGCTGCTGTAGCAGCGGCCTGAAAAATTTAGGTTTTCAAGGCAGAAAGTGCACTAAAACATTGCGGCTTGAACCGTAGTTGGTGGCGGAGACGTCACGTAAGTCATCCGGCATGCAGAGAATGATTAAATACAGCATCGTGTGGACCATTTTTAGCCCAAGGCATCTTAGTCATCACCAGGCCTTTTTTAGTCAAATGCATCCCCCACTGTCAGTCCCTTCGGGATCCATGCCTCATTCATCTTAATAAACGTGAGGTAATCAAGACTTTTTTGACCTAGGCGACTTCTCTTCTCAGTGACAATACCTCCTGCTGCGCTGAAGGTCCTTTCTGACAGCACACTTGAAGCGGGGCAGGCCAGAATTACAATGGCAAATTGGGATAGCTCAGGCCACAGGTCAAGCCTGCACACCCAGTAGTCAAGGGGTTCATCGCTCCTCAAAGTGTCGATATCTGCAGTTAAGGCAAGGTAGTCTGCTACCTGTCGGTCGAGTCGTTCTCTGAGGGTAGACCCCGAAGGGCTGTGGCGATGCGTAGGACTAAAAAAGCTCCGCATGTCCTCCATCAACAAGACGTCTGTAAAGCGTCCTGTCCTTGCCGGCGTGGTTGTGGTGGTAGGAGGAGGATTACTTTCACCTCTTCCCCTGTTGGATTCCCGTTGTGCTGTGACATCACCCTTATATGCTGTGTAAAGCATACTTTTCAACTTATTTTGTAGCTGCTGCATCCTTTGCGACTGCCGGTAATTGGGTAACATATCAGAGACTTTCTGCTTATACCGGGGGTCTAGTAGCGTGGCCACCCAGTACAGGTCGTTCTCCTTCAGCCTTTTTATACGAGGGTCCCTCAACAGGCATGACAGCATGAAAGACCCCATTTGCACAAGGTTGGATGCCGAGCTACTCATGTCCAATTCCTCGTCCTCACTGATGTCATTGAAGGTGTGTTCTTCCCCCCAGCCACGTACAACACCACGGATACCAGATAGGTGACAACGAGCACCCTGGGATGCTTGCTGTGGTTGGTGTTCCTCCTCCTCAAAGCCACATTCCTCCTCTGACTCCTCTTCCTCAGACTCCTCTTCCAGTGTTGCCGCAGGTCCAGCAAGCGATGGTAAGGCTGTTTCTGGTGGTGGTGATGGTGACCACAACTCTTCCTCTTCCTCTTCACGCTCATCTACGGCCTGATCCAGCACTCTTCGCAGGGCACGCTCCAGGAAAAAAACATATGGGATGATGTCGCTGATGGTGCCTTCGGTTTATCACCTCCTCAAAAGGACGCATGAGCCTACAGGCATTGCGCATGAGCATCCAGTAACGTGGCAAAAAAATACCCAGCTCCGCAGAGGCTGTCCTAGCACCCCTGTCATACAAATACTCGTTGACCACTTTTTCTTGTTGGAGCAGGCGGTCGAACATTAGCAGTGTTGAATTCCAACGTGTCGGGCTGTCGCAAATCAAGCGCCTCACTGGCATGTTGTTTCGCCGCTGAATATCTGCAAAGTGCGCCATGGCCGTGTAGGAACGCCTGAAATAGCCACACACCTTCCTGGCCTGCTTGAGGACATCCTGTAAGCCTGGGTACTTCTGCACAAAGCGTTGCACAATCAGATTCAACACATGTGCCATGCACGGCACATGTGTCAACTTGCCCAAATTCAATGCCGCCAACAAATTGCTTCCGTTGTCACACACCACTTTGCCGATCTCCAGTTGGTGCGGGGTCAGCCACTGATCCACCTGTGTGTTCAGGGCGGACAGTAGTGCTGGTCCGGTGTGACTCTCTGCTTTCAGGCAAGTCAACCCCAAGACAGCGTGACACTGTCGTATCCGGCATGTGGAATAGCCCCTGGGGAGCTGGGGGGGGGTGCAGTTGGTGTGGAGCAAGACGCAACAGCAGAAGAGGACTCAGCCGAGGAGGTTAGCAAAGAGGATGGAGTAGGAGGAGGTGGCAGCAGGCCTGCCTGCAAGTCGTGGCGGTGTCACCAACTCCTCTGCAGCAGAGCCACGCATTCCATGCTTGGCAGCCGCCAGCAGGTTTACCCAATGCGCAGTGTAAGTGATATACCTGCCCTGACCGTGCTTTGCAGACCAGCTATCAGTGGTCAGATGGACCCTTGTCCCAACACTGTGTGCCAGACGTGACATGATTTCCTTTTCCACAATAGAGTACAGGTTGGGGATTGCCTTTTGTGAAAAATAATTTCGGCCGGGTACCTTCCACTGCGGTGTCCCAATAGCGACAAATTTTTTGAAGGCCTCAGACTCCACCAGCTTGTATGGTAAAAGCTGGCAGAATAAGAGTTCCGACAAGCCAGCTGTCAGACGCCGGGCAAGGGGGTGACTCTGTGAGATTGGCTTCTTACGCTCAAACATTTCCTTGACAGACACCTGACTGTGGGCAGGTGAGCAGGAACTGCTGAAGGTGAGAGGCGGAGGGGCGGGTTGTTGATAGGGGGCATGGAGGACAGCAGTGGTTGACGTGGCTGAAGATGCTGGACCAGGAGGAGGATGGTGGCTTTCAGTTTGTGTGCTGCTTTTACTCATGTGTTGATCCCATAGGCGTTTGTGATGTGAGATCATGTGCCTTTGCAAAGCAGTTGTACCTAGGTGGGTGTTGGACTTCCCACGACTCAGTTTCTTTTGGCACAGGTTACAAATGGCATCGCTGATATCAGAGGCAGACACACAAAAAAAATGCCACACTGCTGAGCTTTGCAAGGACGGCATTCTGGTGGTGGCAACAGCTTGCGTTGATTGGCGTGCTGTCTGGCTGACCCCGGGTGCCGAATCTACATGCTGTCTGACTGCGCCACTAGCTCCTTGCGATGACCTCCTCCCCCTGCTTCCAACTCGTCTCCTCCTCCTCCTCTCTGTCTCCCCATCTGAACTTTCCCCCTCTTCTTCTGCTCTTCGAGCAGGCACCCAGGTGACATCCACAGACACATCGTCATCATCAGCCGCTTCACTTGACAACTCAGCAAAGGCAGTAGCAGCAGGTACAACATCATCATCATCATCACAATGTACGTCCATGTGTATAATGCTGCCTGACTGAGACATATCCCCGTTATCTACATCCTCTGGCACTAATAGTTGCGCATCACTTATTTCTTCCAACTGATGTGAAAATAACTCCTCTGACGGATCAAGTGAAGCGGCTGTGGTGCTAGTGTTGGTGGTGGTGCCGGCGGGCTGGCGAGTGGTAAATTGAGAGGTGCCCAAAGCTGAGCTGGAGGAGGATGGTGCATTAAGGTTCCGAGCGGAAGCTGTAGACGATTGGGTGTCCTGTGTAAGCCAGTCAACTATGTCCTCAGAATTTTTTGAGTTCAGGGTCTGTGGTGGCCTCTGAACACTGGGCATTATTCTACGGCCTAAGGAAATCACAGCACCATGACCACGACGGCCCTTGCGGGGTGGCCTGCCTCTGCCTGTCATTTTTTTTTTTTAATGTGTTGTACTATGAGTGCAAGGTGCTGTGCCACCTTATAGGAGTGTTGGGCAGTGGGTACAGTACACTCTGTGGGCCTGACAGTCACTGGCACCCAGGCAACTGCAATTATAAAAAAAAATATATATTTTTTTACTTTGCAAGCTGCTGTGCCACCTTATATATCAGTGGTGGGTGGGCAGTGGCACAGTACACTCTCTGTGGACCTGACAGTCACTGGCACCCAGGCAACTGCAATTATAAACAAAATATATATATTTTTTTACTTTGCAAGCTGCTGTGCCACCTTATATATCAGTGGTGGGTGGGCAGTGGCACAGTACACTCTCTGTGGACCTGACAGTCACTGGCACCCAGGCAACTACAATTATAAACAAAATATATATTTTTTTACTTTGCAAGCTGCTGTGCCACCTTATATATCAGTGGTGGGTGGGCACGCAGTGGCACTGCACTGGGCACAGTACACTCTGTGGACCTGACAGTCACTGGCAGCCCAGGCAACTGCAATAATAAAAAATATTCTTTTTTTCAAATTGCAACAAGATGCTGTGCCACCGTATATATATCAGTGGTGGGCAGTGCACTGCAGTGGGTACAGTGCACTCTGTGGACCTGACACAGCACTCACTGCAATTATGACAAAGGAAAAAAAAAAATATTTTTTAAAATGCAAGGTACTGTGCCTGTGCCACCCGAAATGAGTGTGGTGTGCACACAGTACAGTCTGTGGTGGGTCTGTGGCCTCTCACACACAGCGGGCAGGCAACTGCAGTGTACAATAGATATATATATATATATATATATATATATATATATATATATATATATATATATATATATATAAAGGAAAAACTCAATTACCAGCCCTTAAAAGGGCTTTTGGGCACACTAGATATATATATATAAAAATCCTCAATTACCAGCCCTTAAAAGGGCTTTTGGGGACACTAGATATATATATATATATATATATATATATATATATATATATATATATATATATATATATAAATAAAAAAAATCCTCAATTACCAGCCCTTAAAAGGGCTTTTGGGGACACTAGATATATATATATATATATATATATATATATATATATATATATATATATAAAAATTACACAAATACCAGCCCTTAGAAGGGCTTTTTGGGGTGCTGTCAGGATGCTGTCCTTACAGCAGTAGTGGACCAAGAACACTGCAAGACCAGGAACACTGACTAACTGTCCCTAGCTTAACAGCAGCAGCAGCAGCAGCAGCTCTCCCTGCTCTCACTAACACACACTGCTTCAGAATGATCTAAGATGGATGCTGCCCTTGCTTATTTATAGGAGGTGGGAGGGTGTGGGAGGGAGGTATGCTGATTGGCTGGAAATGTGCCTGCTGACTGTGAAGTTCAGGGTCAAAGTTTGCCTCAATGATGTATTATAGGGGGCGGACCGAACATCGGCAAACAGTTCGGTACACCTCTAGTCTTGGTGTCCTGGCTCTTCTCCTTCAGATCCTCTACTGGGGTTACAGAAGCTGCCATGAACTCCTGACACCGCCGGGCCACCTGGTCCTCCTATGCCACCAAGGCTGCTGTCTCTGTCCGCTATAGCTGAGAGAATCCCGCCGCCAGTCTAGCCACCACCGCTGCTGCCAGCAGGACTGAGGAGCTGGCTCTGCACCCCATGAACATATCCTACATAACAGCCCACATACGTACTCACTGATGCAAGTATCCTCGGCCTCTATAAACTGCGCAGGCGGGGTCCTGAATCCATCGCAATTTGACTGTTCTTGCTCTCTGTAATTTGTGCGGGCTCGCACAGCACAATTTAAGCGGGGCCCACTCTCAGTGATTTCTGGCTCTTCGCGACCCACTCATATGCAGCTCGCGACCCACCAGTGGGTCCCGACCCACAGTTTGGGAACTCCTGCCCTAGACTGTTTCTTAAAGGCAGTAAGGAAGAAGAAAATAGTGTGTACCTGGCTGTGTGTGTGCTGAGTTTGATTTCAGACAGCGTCAATTGTCAAACAATTTGTGTTGTATATATCATGTTATGTGAATGTGGCATTTTCTATGTGGGAAAGACCAAGCGCTCTTTCTGGAACAGAATTAAGGACCACATATATTATGCCAAGACCCATATGCTATCTACATCAATAGGACACCATGTAGGTTTTCATCACTTGGGAGACCTTTTTAGTCATTAAATTTGCAGCACTGGAGCGTGTCCCCATTGGTCCAAGTAGAGGCCGTCTAAGGACAGTGGCATTTATAACCTTTATGTTTACTGAAGGCAATGGGGGGGGGGGGGTGTACATAGCCCAATGTAAACACCACATCAGTTATGGTTCCCAGAACACAGCTAGGGTAGGTTATGGATAGGTTATCTATAAGTTGTGTAGCACCCTCTAGTGTGCTAGAAATGGTAGTGTCCTATTTTTGTTAGTATAGGTAAAATGTTTTGGCTTGGCTGGCAGCCAAGCCTGTGGTTAATCGGGGTCAGGTGAGTAATCCAGGGAGGGCTGGTATGACTCTTCATGCAGAATGTCTAATACCTCCCCTTACTTCTAGAATTTGCTGGAAACTTCCAGAAGAATGGGAGGGAAGGTTAGGAGGAGCTGCCAGGAGTATTCATGGGGGCCCTGACCAAACCCCAACAGATGGGTTGGCAGGGGGCAGGCCCCCTCAAATACTAAGGGTCAGCCCAGCTGGGCAGGAGAGTTCAGGTGGAAGTTGGAGATATAGTGCTTGGAGGCTGTTGGTGGCCTTTGAGGGAGCTCCCCAGTCTGGGCGGGGCGGGTGACCTTGGGCCTAGGAGTTCTGGTGCAGCAGGGATCCTCTGAAAATCCAAGGAGGAATCCTGTCCAGTGGCACAGAAGCGGGTGTTAGGACAGCAGGAGCATGAGAGCACATCTTGGAAAGGAGAAGGTGAAGACAGCCAGGTGGGCTAGTAAGTGTTACAGTCAGGGAGGACTGAGAGGCAGCCTGAGAAGATTAGGAGAGAGCAGTCTGAGGTGGATGCCGAGTCAGTCTGGGAGGACCGTGGAAGCTTAGCCAGGAGGGTTAGAGAAATGGGCAGCTGCAGTCAGGTTGGCTGGAAGTGCCTGAAGAGGTGGTGCTGGGATCAGTAGCAACAGAAGGACAGCTGGGTACTGTGACTTTGCTACACAAACAAGGGGCCCACAGTCCCTGCCTGACTGAGCCTTATTGTCAGATCACCTAACAGTGTGCAAGCTGATCCTGGGAGTTATTATAGTGCTTCAAGCAAGTGTTTTGCTGGAGGAAGCTGAGGAGTGTGTAAATAGTCTGTACAGAAAAAGTTGTCCCTGGAAAAGTTCTGCTAAAGTCAACTGGGCATCCCATAATACCCTTAACTCCATCCAAGTTCACTACCCTTAATAAAATACAAAAAACAAAGCTGCATGGACTGTTTCTTGACTCCAGAGTACTACGGAAAATGCTGACTTTCTAGCACCAAGAGGGGGATTTTAGCAGCAACAGTCTCTAGGATCCCTGTGGAAAGTCTGTACTCACAAGGCCCTGGTTGCAGCAAAAATCCTTCCTCCGTTATGCCAGATGAGATCCATGGACATCCTCCCTCAGTCAGCTCTCAAAAGAATCCCTGGCTTTCAGCATCTCTGTTTCTGGCCCTCAGGTTGACCAGCCTGTGCTGGGGAGAGGTGGCAACCTCTTCCCTACCTGGACTTCGCTCCCCAGCTGAAGGCCAGGAGCCCCATGTGTATCTCAGATATACAAATAAAAAAGAAAAGAAAGTAGAAAACTAGTTTCTCAATAAAATGGCAGACTTTGTAGGCACAACTCTTGAATTATAAAAATATACATTTTATTCCATTAACATTAAAAGAACCATCACATCATAAAAATAGTGTAGCACCCTCTAAGTTCAGTAGACCAGAGCAGTACCCAATCCAAGCACAATGGAGGAAAACCTGATCATATAGACTGGTACAAATGTGGGAAAAGTCCAACAAATGAAGGTACATATGTCTAATGACAACAAAGGTATAGCGTCACATTCCCGGATCCTCCATGCTTTGAGCAGTCAACGCGTTTTGAAAGCTATTGCTTGATTCTTCTGAACTGATTGGGTGGGTGCTTTTCAAAATACATAAAATATTACATACGTATCACAACAAAAGTACAATTTGTATTTAGAAAAATATATTCACTGCAATTATATATGTATACAGTATATATGTATCATCATTCATTTAAAGAAAATAATAAAATGAAATGCTTGCCTGATTGGCTTTGAAGGTAGATGTACTGTAAGTATGCAGTAAGTGAAAGAGCCCTCAGGTCCTAGAGTAAAGGAGATAATCAGGTATACATTTAATTTGCTCTATTGCAAGCCAAACACAGCCTCTACTATACGGCATCATATTTTTCATATCTTACCCCAAAAAGTAATAATAATAGTTGTGGAAGAGATATCTCAATGGGGAGGCTGATTGTGTGTGTAGTCTGTAATAAACACCATAGAGTACACAGGGTAAATAGCACTTGAATGAAAGGTGTATCCCAAAATCACAATGTATTCAAAGAGTACAGGTGGAGTCTGTAAGGGGAGAATAGGAGGAAGCATACGTAGTATGTCCCTATCTTGGCATATAGCTCATGGGATTCAAATTATTATATGTATTGCCTAAATGTCATCAAACGAGCAGGAACTCCCCTCATCAAAGAGAAACACAGCCTGGACTTTAGATTGCAACCTGGCTGGGCGCCCAAAAGCCAGGGAGCCAATTCTAAAAACAAACAAGCAGCAAAATCCTGCATGCATCTATATGTACTCCTTTACATAAAAATCACTTGGTAGTGTACTAACAGCTTCCCCCTATCAGAGTCTCCTACCTCCATAGTGTAGCTGGGCAGGGATGTCAGATGGTCTGAGATTGGGAGCTCTCCGCTCCTCCATCTGTATACCCTCGCTTGCCCTGCCGGTGGCGTCATGACGTTGCGTGCATGATGTCACCGCACATGCGAAGGTACTGGACAAAGCTGCACATGCGCAACAGTGAATGATGGCTCACAATGGGAAGGATGGATCTCTTCGCCCGACCCCGCCCAGAGAGCGGAGTTCAGGCAGATCAATATAGATCCAACCCATAGGCCATGTGAGCCCAAAGAGTGGAATAAGGAACACAACAAGCTTAAGGAGCACCACCCTCCCAAAAAAGGGTGTGGTAAATTGTGAATATGTCCGCTCAACCATAACAGTGCATGCCCAACGTATCAAAACCAGAAGGGTCCTAAAATGAGAGTGTAACGACATCAACAATCTTAATGTGGGCACGATGACAAGCAATCGAGAAACTACATAGTGAATACCAAGATGCCGTTCACATGTAGAAGCAAACGGTAGCAGAGAGTATGCTCCAATAGCATGATTCCTATATTGTGTGAAAACCACACAAAAAAGCCCAATTAAGGGAATTAAGGGCTATATAGGACAAATACCCTCACCTCTATTAGCCACAACACCTTGCATACATTTATAAGGATAATAAAAGGTGAAAGTTAGAACAGGGGGAGGAAGTACATTGACACAGAGGCACACATAGAGGTGAGCAAGGGTAATTAATACTTAAAGTGTAACTCCACTTTTGTTGAGCAAAAAACATTCCCCTCTGGGTGATCTCTGTACATTACAAGGATTTTAACAAACCTTGTTGCAGATTCCTACCTTTTGGTATTATGAAGAAATCACTGTTTGTTCCTATGTGCCTCTGTGCTGAGTGGGTCAAATGGGAGTGGTTTTATAAATATCTGTCAGCTGTGGCAGCTTCAGGGCTCTAATGAGGAAATCTGCTGGGCCTGCATCCCTTTAGGCATGTCCTATTGGGAGTATCTCACCAAAAATGCAATTTTTGCTGCAGGGGATGCCTGAAATCTGACTTGTATCTTAGGCAGACTTCTAGGAAATATGGTGAGCCAATTATGTTTCTGGGGTGTGGTCAGTATACATTGTGTGTACAGAACAGCTCCAGGTAGCCATATTGCAATGCATTTTCAGAAAAATACAACAACTGCAGATTGAAAAGGAAAGGTCATTTTTAATAACATTTAATTACAATATGATTTGTGTCGCAATCGTATATGCTATATTGTTTTTTCTTTATTTGCTGATTTTTTTCCCCACGAAAGTGGAGTTAGCCGTTACATCTCAAAAGAGTTATAAATATGGCTTAAAGCTGGTAGCGTCATTTAGGCCCAGAGGCATAGTGGCCTTTAGTCTATGGATCCACCACATTTCTCTTTGGAGGACCCTTTGTCAAAACGGCCTCTACTTGGACCAATGGGGACACGCTCCAGTGCTGCAAATTTAATGACTAAAAAGGTCTCCCAAGTGATGAAAAGCTACATGGTGTCCTATTGATGTAGATAGCATATGGGTCATGGCATAATATACGTGGTCCTTAATTCTGTACCAGAAAGAGCGCTTGGTCTTTCCCATATAGAAAATGTCACATTCACATTACATGATATATACAACACAAATTGTTTGACAATTGACACTGTCTGAAAGTGAATGTAGGTCCCCATTAGGTAGATACATTCTGCAGTTTTCAAAAATCCACTGAAAAAAATCACATGAATCACATCTCCATGTGCCTCTCTGTTCCTGGTCCCTCTATCAGCAAAATGACTTCTAGTTAGCCTGTCACTAAGAGACCTGGCCCTCCGAAATGTAATATTCGGTCTTTCACCTATATATTTTTGAAGAATAGAGTAATTTGCTAATAAGTACCAATGTTTTTGTAGTATCCCTCGTATACAAGGATGTTGGTGGGTGTAAGTTATGATAACTCTGGCGGTGTTGTCATCATCCTTTTTGATCTTCCTAGATAATGCCTGCTGTCTAGATTGTTGCAACGCCTTTTTATAGGCTTTTTTCAAAATGGTTTGTGAGTAACCCCGTGCTAGCAGTCTGCTTCTAAGGAGATCTGCTAATCTTTTAGAATGTGCGTCACTAGAGCACATCCTTTGCAATCTTAGATATTGACTATAGGGGGTACTAGTCAATAAAGGGCCTTTGGGCGGGTTCGGGCGAGGAGATCTATCCTTCCTATTGTGAGCCATCATGTGCTATTGCGCATGTGCGGCTTTGTCCGACATCTGCTCATGCACAATGACATCTTCTAATTGGCCCCGTGGGGGGTATATAGATGTGGGAGTGGAGAGCTCTCGATCTCAGACTATCTAACATCCCTGCCCAAATACACTATGGAGGTAAGAGAATTTGACAGGGGGAAGTTGTTAATACAATACCATGTGATTTATGTAAAGGAGCACATATAGAGGCACACAGGATTTAGCTGCTTGTTTGTTTTAAGATTTGGCTCCCTGGCTTTTGGGTGCCCAGACAGGTTCCAATCTAAAGTCCAGGCTGTGTTTCTCTTTGATGAGGGGAGTGCCTGCTTGTTTGATAACAGGTAGGCAATATATTTAATGGTTTAAACCCTATAAGCATTATGCCAAGATAAGAACATGCTACTTATGCTTCCTCCTATTCACCCCTTACAGGCTCCATCTGTACACTTTGAATACATTGTGCTTTTTGGGATACAGTAAACCCCCGCTCCATCGCGGTTCAGTTTTTGCGGTCCCGGTATATTGCGTTTTTTTTTTGTAATGTTATTTTACTATATAAATCATTAAAAACGAAATATTGTTGTGTTTTCCATAGCTCTTGCTATGTCTCTCAGTATCTTTTATGTGTTTAAATGAGTTTCTATTGTTTTAAAAGTGTGTTTAAAGACCTTAAAATGCTTTTACACGGACAGTGACAGTAAAAAAAACATGCCTACAATGCATTTTAATAGGGTTTTTCTATTTCACAGATTTTCACTTTTCGCGACTGGGTCCGGAACGTAACCCCCGCAATAGAGGGGGAGGGTTTACTGTACACCTTTCATTCAAGTGCTATTTACCCTGTGTACTCTAAGGTGTTGAATACAGACTACACACACAATCAGCCTCCACATTGAGATATCTCTTCCACTACTCTTAGTATTACTTTTTGGGGTAAGATAAGTAAAATATGATGCCGTATAATAGAGGCTGTGTTTGGCTTGCAATAGAGCGAATTCAATTTACACCTGCTTATCTCCTTTACTCCAGAACCTGGCAGCTCTTTCATGTACCGAATACTTACATGTTATGATGGTCTGGTCTTGGTAATAGTGGACATTTGGGCTTTTTAGCCCCAGTGTCATCCTGCTTTCTGTCAGAGAGGACCCCTGTGTCCGCCTTAATGATTGTTTGGTTGGCCCATGTATCTACCTTCAAAGCCAATCAGGCAAGCATTTCATTTTATTATTTTCTCTAAATGAATGATGAGACATATATATTACATATATAATTGCGGTGAATCTATTTTTCTAAATACAAATTGTACTTTTGTTGTGATACTTATGTAATATTTTATGTATTTTGAATAGCACCCGCCGAATCAGTCCTGAAGAAGCAATATCTTGTGAAACATGTTGACTGTTTAAAGCTCGGAGGATCCAGGAATGTGACTCTATACCTTTGTTGTCATTAGACATATGTACCTTCGTTTGAAGGACTTTTCCCACATTTTTACCAGTCTATATGATCAGGTTTTTCCTCCATTGTGCTTGGTTTGGTTACTGCTTATGTCTACTGAATGTAGAGGGTATTACACTATTTTTATGATGTGATGGTTCTTTTAATGTTAATGGAATAAAATGTATATTTTCGTAATTCAAGAGCCTCATGTTGTGCCTACAAAGTCCACCATTTTGTTGAGAAACTAGTTTTCTACTTTCTCTTTTTTTTTCTATGTAATTAGATGTTGGTAGGGTGAGGGTCCCCCCTTCATAAACCCCTGGGATATAAGTATAGTCACCCAGCATGCACCGGGGAACCTCCAATGCCTATTGGCCAGGGCTGTACAGATATCCCTTGTTCTCATCTTCATGGTTTCACTGTACCACTGTATTACTATTTGATCAGTGTGAAACATCAAGCCAGGATGAGCAGCCTCAGAGCACACTGGGCAGGTTCTACCCAACAAGTATAGCTCCCTGTTAAGCAGATAGCTTCTAGATTTACCTGGCTGTCTCCCTGTTAAGCAGAAAAAACAAAAACGATATACACCTACACTAGCACCTATCTAGGAGGGTGCTACACCAGTAAGAGCCAAGCACCTCTGCTGGGCATTATAGACTTTCAGCCACCTGGGTTTTCTGATCCACACATTCTGGATTGTATGTGGTCACCACCCTTTCTATCAGTGGCTCCTGGTTTTCATACATTTTATTTTAATATAGTCACTTTAATATTTACTTTAAAGATGTGAATAAATGTGCTGAAAGCCTAAAACTAAAGCAAATGTAATTTGGATTAGATTAATGGTTTAATCTTATCACTCAAAAGGGCAGGCTCGCTTTTGTGCCAAGTATTACATAATCAACCTGTGGCGCATTTGTTTACCCACGACAGATTTTTAAGCTTAAAGGACAGAAAATTAGCACATATGGTTCCAAAAATGGCAATATTGATCCAAACCACAGAGTGCTCACCCAAAATGTCATTAACTAAAGTGCTGTCCAAACGTGTTAAAAAAAAAAAAAGCTTTAAAACAGAAAGTCAATATTCATCCAGTGGATAGTTCCTAAATGCTACTAGCTGGTAATAAAACGGAAAAGGGCATTCAAAAAGGAATTTCGTAAGAAAATTAGATGGACACTGAAATGTGTTATATTTTGGAAAATCATATAATAAGAGGACGTGCCTGGAGCTGAACTTAAGGCGCAACTGTTTCATTTAAGACTGTAAGAAGACATAGGAGGGCGCAAATGCCTAGTGCATGGCTACTACCTAATATTATTAAATACAAAAGCCAAAAACAAACTCACAAACACGAGAAGCTACAAACTCCAGCTTTAGGACGATGCCATAGTAGCTGTGGTTGGAAAGCGGACATGTTTTGTGGGACATTCCCCCTTCCTCCTGAGTTCTGAAGTGGTGTTACGTTCTTGTGCACAAATCTTTCATTTAAATATATCCCTCAATAGCCACAAAGGATATAACTCCACTTTGTGTGCACCACATGCCTTTGAAAACATTATATTACTATAGAAGTATCAGTGATATCAAAAGAAGAAACCCAGCAGCTCCACCCACAACAGGCTCCCTGCAGAAACTGCCTGTCTGCCTGACACTGGGATTGCTCACATCTGACTCCTACACTCTGGCTGTAGCTCCAAGCCATGAGCGTGGAGTAGGACTCATGCGTTGTTTGTCGGCATCCTAGCCCCGCCCTACTAGTTTCGTCATCTGACGTCCTCACGGAGCTATAGGACACTATACAGGCAGGCACTATAATATGTGAGTGCAATATATTTATTTTTAATAAACAAATTTGATTTTATACAGAATCACACTATTTTGGTATCCTTCCTTCTCTTATTCATTATCCTCACCTTGCAACATCCTGAGAATAACACATCCATGGAGAGTGGTAGAAGATCCAAGTTTTGAAGTTTTGCATTTAGACCGTTCTGCTGAGAAATATATATCAAGCGTGATTTCTAGTTTATAATCTGACCAGCTTCCCATCTGGTGAGTCAGTTTTGGGGAGACGGTAAAGCACATTCAGTGTCATTTTTCACGAGTGTTCACTGAGGATATTCTATCGATTGAATTAGATAGATTATATTTTGGTACTTTTTGCACTTGGGACTTTTTGGATGGACTTATTAATTAATTAATTTATTATTATATTTATTCACTTTGTCTTTTATCACTAGTTTGATGAATTGTTCATGAATTTGATTGCAATATTATTCAGCATTTGAAAAGTTTTTTTTTTTTTTGGCACTTGCACTTTCTGGATAACAGTCTCCTATCATATGTGTATAGATATATTTGAGAGGTGTACAATATAATTTAGGACTGTAAAAAGACACAGGAGGGTGCAAATGCCTAGTGTATTACCACTAGCTAATAGAAGAGATTTAACCTTAGGCTGTGCAGGGTTTTTTTTACAGTAAGAGCTACAAGATTATCGAATTCTCTACCACAAGTGGTAGTTACTGGGGGAGTATGGCTATTTTTAAAAGACTCTTGGATGTACAGTATATCTCAAGGATAAGTACATTCAGGGGTATGTGAGATAAATGTGTCCACACACACCTACACAGGTTGAACTGGATGGACTGTTGTCCTTATTCAACCTCAACTACCATGTAACTATGTAATATATATGCATTGCACACCTTTAGCATTACATTATTGGTATTTTTGCACATTATATATGGTACTCAGCATTGGTATATATATGATCAATTTTTTGATAAACACTTTGCACTTATTTATTTTGCACACCAGCACTTTCATTTATTTAGCCACGCTGCACATATTTATTCTGCACATCAGCACTTTCTTACATTCAGCCAATTTGGGAGTATCACAGACCTGCACTGATTATCTTATCTCTCTGTTAAGAGAGATGTCTGGGATAAGATGCTCTAGTGTGTTGATTGGTATTTTAACGTCAGGATGGTATGTATGTTGTTGAGAGGAGTTTGTAATAAATAGTTCTCCAGGCTTGGAGAGAGGCCCTAATGGTTAGTGGGAATTGTGATAAGTCTAGTGGTTTCCATAGGTCAGAAAAGAGTAGGGAACAGAGATTGGAGGTCTTGCTAATCCCTTTTTTGACTTCTAACCACAGGGGTTCAGCAGATGGGTTGAACCAGTGTTTTAATTGTTCTAATTAAACTGCTTTTTAAAAATCTTGTAGATCCACCATTCCCATACAGCCTACAGTTCTGTGCTTAATCAAGGAGTGGTGAGAGCAGCTTGCCAAATAAAGCTTTTCATTAATGATGTTAGGGTTTTCATGTACGGCTGTGTTAGTGTTATATAGAGGGATCTAAATAGATATATATGTGTAATATCTGCATTTTATAAACAGCTAATCTCCTTAACCACATTAGTTCTGTTTGTGCTATCCTCTTCAGTTCTGCTTCTAGTTTAGTTCGGGAGTTTTCTGCATAATGAACAACACTGAGTACTCATCTGGTGGCATTGGAGGTTTGCCTACTGTGGACAAAGTCAATTTGGTTCAGTTTTATCAAGTGTGGCAGTACTACTTTCAGTCTACGTGCTAAGATTTTGGCGAATAAGTTTAATGTCTGTGTTGAGCAGAGATATAGGTCGGAAGTTGGTTGGGCAGTCAGGATTCTTTCCTGGCTTAGAAAGTGTGAGGATGTGGGCTCTCAACATCTCTGGGGGAAAGGTCAACTTGTGCATGGCAGCATTAAACAGTGTGGCTAGATAGGGGCTTAGAATGGTGGAGAATGTGTAGTAATATTCATTGATAAACCCGTTGGGCCAGGAGATTTACTGCATGGCATTGTTTTAATTACTTTTTGTATCTCTGGAATAGAGAACGGTCGGTTCAGTTTAGTTAGTTCAGAAAAGGATAAAGAGAGGAGATTTAGTTTATCCAGAAAGGATGAAATTGTGTCCATTGAGTTCTGGGGGTTGAGGGATAATTTTTTAGATTATAAAGCGATCCATAGTAATCTGCAAACGCATCAGCTATATGCTGGGAATTGATTTGTTTTAGTTTTGAAGAGGGATGATAAAGATAGAGGATCTTGGCTTTAATTCTGCGGGACTTCAAGCGTGAAGCTTAAAACTTCCCTGCTTTGTTATGTGAAGAGTAGTACTGCAGTCTAAGTTGGCGGAACATAAAGTCATGGTTGTGCTGTAGGAGGGAACGGAGCTCTAGATGGAGCTTAGAGTGTAAAGGGTCTACCTGGGTCAGGATGGGACTTATTTAGGTGCTCAAGTTCCTGCAGTTCTTTCAGTGTGTTTTGTAATTTAACCGATTTAGGTTTTTAGCTTTGGCCCTTAGCTGAATTGGGATCCCGCACGCATTCCAAAGGGAGAAGATGTCACTATCGGGGGTATCGTTCATAAAAAAGTAATCATGGAGACGTTGAGTGAACACATCTGCAGTCATCTCCTCCTTGATAAGCCTGTTGTTGCATCTCCACAGTAAGGAGGGGCGACAAGAATCTGATACAGAGATTGTGATGGAGATAGCCGCATGGTTAGACCACGTGATATCTGCAATCTCAGAACAAGATACTTTTTGCAGTAACCACAAATCCGCTAAAAAGATATAAATTCTAGAATAAGAATTAAACCTGAGGGAATAGCAGGTGTAGTCACGCTCCGAGGCCTGTAAGCACCTCCAAACATCATAAACATCTTCATATTGCAAAATATTGGACAAAACAAAGGCACAGGGTTTCCTGTTTGAAGTGGTATCTAGCTGAGGGTCAACCACCAAATTCATGTCACCACATACTATTAAGCTACCTTGCTTATGTTTAGCAATACATTTAAAAAGTTTGCGGAAAAATTTACTCTGGCTGGAATTGGGTGCATACACCCCTACAATAGTGAATTCCTTATCGTTGATCGTGCATACCAGAATTACATACCAACCATTTTCATCTATGACGGACAAATGGAGTTGGAAAGCAATGGTGTTCTTAATAGCTATGAAAACATCCCTTTTTTTTTTTTTTTTTTTTTTGAGGTGTAAGCAGCTGAAAAAATAAAAGGGATGTCTTTGGGACCACATTTTGGAGTAGCTGACATCTTGAAGTGGGTTTCTTGGACTATCACAACAGCCTGAGAGTTTGTTACTTCTTTCCACATTGAGAAACGCTTGCCAGGTGGTTTAAGCCTTGGGTATTGATGGGTAGCAGTTTAAGGGACATTGGGGTTGTAGAAGGATGTTATGATGTCAAAACTCTTCCAAGAGACACGAGTGTTAAGCAGGGAGTGTATAGAGACCGTGGGAAATCAGGAGCGTAAGTTCTTTAGTGTGGTTTGGTGGATTTATACCAAGTTGAAAAAAAAGTGTGTTTGGCAAGTCTAAGTGCTTTGATAGTGTAAATAAGAGGAAAGACTTGAATGGCAAAAAATAGAAGGAGATAGCCATAATAAACGTTTGAGAACAATGAGAAATAAGTATGAAAAATCAAAAATAGAACATGGTGCAGCTCAACTGCCAGACATGTGGGGGGGTTTACTCGGCAAAGAGAGAGAAGAAAAAATAAAGTATTTTTCATCTCCCGGGGTAAACATCTTGACGTCTACAGACTTAGGTCGTATTTACCAGCATTTGTTGTTGTTTGGTGTCGTGCTTGCGAGGATTCCTGTTCCGATCTCCAGAGGATCTAGGAGGAGGGTGAGAAGCATTAGGCTTGGGTGGGTCTTCTGGAATTATATTCCATTCTTTATGAGTGCAGAGTCCTTCCTTGAGTGTGTTAATGGTAAACATGGAACAATTTTGTAGGATTTTCAATGTGGCCGGGTACTTCCATTGATATCTGATGTCATGGTTCCTCAAGGCTTTTGTGATGGATATCAGGTTTTTGTGTCTTTGCAAGGTGTGAGCAGAGGCATCAGGAAGCACTTGAATTGATGCAGCTCACTATGAGAGGTTATCTTTTTTACGGAAAGCCGAAAGGGTTGTTTCTTTCGCTTGATAGTAGTGCATCCATAAAAGGACATCTCTGGGCACCTCTGGAGGGAGAAATTGAGTTTTTTGGAATTCTGTGAATACGGTCCATTGTGAGATCTTCTGACGATAGAGATTGCGCTATAGCGCGAAACAGGTCTCGGACATAGTGCCGAAGCTTGGAAGGTTGCACAGACTCTGGGGGGCCTCTGAGTTTTAAATTGGTAAGTCTGGAGCAGTCCTCCAGGTCTGTTACTTTAAATTTGGGCCATGCAAGGTCCTCAAAATGAGCTGCATCCTCCATGTCATGTAAGATGTCATGCATGTGCTCATTGAGTCTTCTTGGCAGCTTACTCTCTCTCCTACATCTTGAATCTCTGCATTGCATTCTTTGAAACATGCAAACATGTCCGCTTTAAGGGATGAGCGGAGGGATAGCAGCATGTCCTTCATGACTGTGTCCGACATGGGCTGTCCCACAGTGGGGAAAGATGCTATTGGGTCTATGGTCTGTGGGTTACATACCTCCATGCAGGGTTCCACAGGGTTTTCTATCTGGGAATCATCATGGGTGTGTTTTTACCGGGCTCCTGGAGCTGGGAGGTATGGGTGCTGATCTATCTCCATTTTCTGTTTGATCTGCTGTGTCTGCGGCTGTCTGGGGATAAAGAAAGTTTGCTGGCGCTAGAGGTCTATCGCCGGGTGGTAGCGATTGTCTCCCGTTGCCATTGACCTGACAATTTCTTCATTTGTGGGTCCTCTCTGCGTCAGCGCAACATCCCGTGTGTGTGTGGGGGTGATCAGAATCCTAGTGGTTCGTCAGGTCTGCGCTGGGAGCTGGATATAGGCCATTTCCCCAGTGTGTGCTGAGGAGCTAAGGACTCATGCGGCCAACCAGGTCAGCAGTCGCCATGCTCCACCAATTAATGACAGCCATGCAGACCAGTTTTATGCAGTGTGCGGTGTATGGTCTGAGCATTGACAGGCTGACACCCCACCCCTTCAACCTCTGCAGCAATGCTGGCAGGATTCATACATCTATTTCCCAAAGACAACCTCTGGATATGACACTGAGCATGTGCACTGAACTTCTCTGGTCGACCAGGGCGAGGCCTGTTCTGAGTGGAATCTGTCCTGTTAAACCGCTGTATGGTCTTGGCCACCATGCTGCAGCTCAGTTTGAGGGTCTTGGCAATCTTCTTATAGCCTAGGCCATCTTTATGTAGAGTAATAATTCTTTTTTCAGATCCTCAGAGAGTTCTTTGCCATGCCATGTTGAACTTCCAGTGACCAGTATGAGAAAATGAGAGCAATAACACCAAATTTAACACACCTTTTAGACATTTAGACATGAATGGCTGTGTGTTGAGTTATTTTGAGGGGACAGAAAATTTACACTGTTATACAAGCTGTACACTCACTACTTTACATTGTAGCAAAGTGTTATTTCTTCAGTGTTGTCACATGAAAAGATATAGAACAATATTTACACAAATGTGAGGGGTGTACTCACTTTTGTGAGAAACTGTATATATATATATATGTATATACATATATATATATATATATATATATATATATATTTTTTTTTTTTTTTTTTTTTTTTCTTGTCTTGAGAACATTCCAACATGCCTACGGGGGGAGATTTAGAAGAGAGCACACAGGTGTGGACTCAGAAACAAATCATATTGCACATATTGGTTTGCCTTTGAGGGCTGTATGCGATGCATTTGAGATGTTTAAGATTATTTTGAGTTCCGTTACCATAGGCTTCTATGGGGGAAGACATCAGCTCAGATGCATCAGTCAGCCCTGTTTACAAATTACAATGCCCTTTTACTGTGGAAGAAATCAGACTTTCAGAAGAGGTAACCCTTCTTGAATATTGGATTGAAATATAGAAGTACAAGTTTTGTTTTTCGTGTCTGCCCTATGTGACAAAGGTTGTGACCTACATCAAGTAGAGTGGTTTCTATCATTGCAAAGACTGATATTCTGCCCAGCTGCTCCAAGAGAACAATATGTGATGTTACCTGGTAGTATATTGGTTAAAAAGTCATTTAGATTCCTTCCAGAAAGTGAGGGGTGTACTCACTTTTGTGAGATACTGTATTTTACAAAATTCTCAGCATTATTTCTATGCATAGGGAAAAGGGAGCTATTAGTAGACAGCGGTCAGGATCCCAGGGCTCAGCTCTGTATCTAATTGTCATTATGGACAACATCAATTTTTTTCTTTTATGGAAAGTTCCATTTTACTTTTGCATTATTTTGACTTGGTATCTGCAGAAGAGTTTGACTCCTTTATAATGTACACTAGACAGTACACATACCATAACACCTATACTGTTTTTTCTTAGATTCTGCTTCCTCTTTAAAATATTTGCCATTGTATACCTTTTTTTTTAATGATCTTTAAAATAACCCGTCTGGCGCCAAACGTTCCAAGTTTATATGGTGTTTTTCCCCATACGGAATACACATTATCCATTTTGTTTCCAATGTCCACCGCTAGTTAAATGGGATTTTCACAGTCTAAAGTCCTATTCCCAAATAATCTGGGGTCTTGTACATTACAACTGTATTCCTCACAGTTTCCAGGCCTGTCTAGGAGTGCGGTTATAGAGGGATTGTACAATACCCCAGGTAGTTGTCTTTTATTTCTTATTGGAACCTGACCTTTATTTTAATAACTCATTTCCTAAACTTACCTGGAAAAAATAAATTGCAATTCTAGTTCTTCAGCAAATCTAGTGTAGTATGGAATAAGCAAAAACTCCTATAAGTACATTAGCTGGTAAACTGACTACATGCAGTATGGTCATTCTGAGGTTCTTAAAATCAGCGTGTTTGATTTTGGTGTTAGAATTTTGGTCACGATCATTGGGGAAGGGAAGGAACTGCTTTCTGCCTGATGACATCATTCTACCAGCATGCTCCACTCAGGTCTAGGCAGAGTCACTTGACAGAGACCAAAAATGTTTTTAACCACTTAATCCCCAGAATATTTTACCCCCTTCCTGACCAGGGCCTATTTTGTGATTCGGCACTGCATGACTTTAACCACTTAAGCCCCGGAGGATTTGGCTGCTGAAAGACCAGGGGGTATTTTGCAATTCGGCACTGCGTGACGTTAACGGACAATTGCACGGTCGTGCGACGCTGTACCTAAACAAATTTGACGTCCTTTTTTTCCCACAAACAGAGCTTTCTTTTGGTGGTATTTGATCACCATTGCAATTTTTTGATCATGCGCTATAAACAAAAAAAGAGCGTCAATTTTGCAAAAATAACAATATTTTTCATATTTTTTATATGAAATTCCCCCCCAAAAAATGTAAAAATCTAAATTTTTTAACATTTTCGGCCAATTTGTTTTATGCTACATCTGTTTGGTAAAAAAAAAATCGCAAAAAGTGTATTTTGATTGGTTTGCGCAAAAGTTATCGCGTTTACTAACAAAGGGAAAGATTTTTGTTGTTTTTTTTTAATGCGTAATGGCAGCAATCTGCAATTTTTTTGCGGTACTGCGACATTGCGGCGGACAGATCGGACCCTTGACTGATATTTTTGACACTTTTGGGGTTACCAGTGACATTTCTACAGTAATCAGTGCTATACATATGCACTGTTACTGTAAAATTACACTGGCAGTGAAGAGGTTAACTTTATTTGAGAGGAAGGGGCTATGTGTGTCCCTAGGGGCGTGATTCTAACTGTGATTGGCTGTGGCTTGAGCTGTAGGAACAATCATCAACGGTCCTACATAGTAGAAGCGTATGATCATTGTTTCTACACAGGGGAGAATGACAGGCGGCTTGTTTACACAGCCTGCCTGCCTTTCTCCCTCTCCCCCGACGATCGCTGAGTGACCGGCGGACATCGGGTCCGCCGGTCACACGCGCGGGGGGGTCACTCCCCAGAGCCTCACAGGCTAGTGACATACCGATACGTCACTCTGCCTGTGAGGGGCTGACCGCCGCAGTATATGTGCTTGCGGCGGTCGGCAAGCGGTTAACGGACAATTGCACGGTCGTGCGACGCTGTACCTAAACGAATTTGACGTCCTTTTTTTTCCCACAAACAGAGATTTCTTTTGGTGGTATTTGATAACCTGTGCGATTTTTTGATCATGCGCTATAAACAAGAAAAGAGCGTCAATTTTGCAAAAATAACAATATTTTTCAAATTTTTTATATGAAATTCCCCCAAAAAAATGTAAAAATCAAATTTTTTTAACATTTTAGGCCAATTTGTTTTATGCTACATATTTTTGGTAGAAAAAAATCGCAAAAAGCATATTTTGATTGGTTTGCGCAAAAGTTATTGCGTTTAAGGGAAAGATTTTTGTTGTTTTTTTTTTTTAACGCATAATGGCGGCAATCTACGATTTTTTTTGCGGGACTGCGACATTGCGGCGGACAGATTGGACCCTTGACTGACATTTTTGACACTTTTGGGGTTACCAGTGACATTACTACAGTAATCAGTGCTATACATATGCACTGTTACTGTAAAAATGACACTGGCAGTGAATGGGTTAACTTTTTTGAGAGGGAGGGGTTAAGTATGTCCCTAGGGGCGTGATTCTAACTGTGATTGGTTGTGGCTTGAGGTGTAAGAACAGTGATCAACGGTCCTACATAGCAGAACCGTATGATCACTATTCTTACACAGGGGAAAATGACAGGCGGCTTTGTGTACATTAGCCGCCTGCCTTTCTCCCGGTGTAACGGACAATCGCGAGTGCCCGGCGGACATCGGGTCCGCCAGGCACACACGCAGGGGGTCCGTGACCGAGCGGGAGCACGCTTCCGGGGACGCGCGATCGCTCCCCAGAGTCTCACAGGCTAGTGACGTACCCCTACATCACTTTGCCTGTGAGGGGCTGACTGCCGCCGTATATAGTCGGGCGGCAGTCGGCAAGTGGTTAAAAAAAGATTTTGTTTTTGCAAATATAAGTTTTATTAATAACAGCCGGATATGGGTACACCAAAAAGTCACATATGACGGGTGGAATGAAATATAATGAAACATAACAACATCAGTCAAGAGACATCAATACATCAACGGTCAACTGTGTGAGAATATCAATAAGGCTTTCCCCTAAGGAGATACATCAAAGCGAGGCAATACCCCTTGTAAATGCAACAGTAAAGAAGCGACCCTCACCAGCGTGTTACCCTTCTTTATTATAAGGACAAGAAGAAACAAGGCAAGGATGAAACAGAACAGAAAGAGGAAACAGGAAGAAAAGAGAGCATAAAAAGGGGTAGAGGAGACGTAAAGGGGGGCGTTGGTGGGGAGAAACATAGAAACATAGAAACATAGAATGTGTCGGCAGATAAGAACCATTTGGCCCATCTAGTCTGCCCAATATATCTGAATCCTATGAATAGTTCCTGGCCCTATCTTGTATGAAGGATAGCCTTATGCCTATCCCATGCATGCTTAAACTCCTTCACTGTATTTGCAGCTACCACTTCAGCAGGAAGGTTATTCCATGCATCCACTACTCTCTCAGTAAAGTAATACTTCCTCATATTACTTTTAAACCTTTGCCCCTCTAATTTAAAACTGTGTCCTCTTGTGGTAGTTTTTCTTCTTTTAAATATGCTCTCCTCCTTTACCGAGTTGATTCCCTTTATGTATTTAAAAGTTTCTATCATATCCCCTCTGAGAAGGGGGGGGGGGGGGTACGTAAGGGAAGGAAGGGGAGGAAGGCAAGGGAAAAAAGGGGGGGGGACTCACCTGCCATCCCCACGCCACAAGCCCCCGTTTTTTAAAAACTTTAACCAGTTGCTTCCCAAGCCTATTCTGACACTTCTCACATTAATATAGAAATCTGATTTTTTTTTTGCTAGAACATTACTTTTTCTTTTTACAACATTTTAAGCAGAGGCCCTGCAGAATAAGATAATGGAAGTTGCAATTTTTATGTCACACAATATTTGCCCAGCAGTTTTTCAAACACAACTGTTTGGGAAAAAATACACTTTAGTGAATTTTAATGCACAAAAACAGAATATAATACCCACTTTTTTGGTAAAATATAAAAGATGATGTTACTCCAAGTAAATATATACCTAATGTGTTATGCTTTAAAATTGTGTACGCCTGTGGAATGGCAACAAATTACGGTACTTAGAAATCTCCATAGGTAATGCTTTAAAAGCCTTTACAGGTTTAGAGTTACACAGGAGGTCCGGTGGTAGAATTATTGCTCTCCTCTGACATTTGCGACAATAACTCACATGTGTGGTGCGATTACCATTCACATATGTGTACAAGAACTATGTGCGTGTTCGTCCTTGCAAGCGAGCACAGGGGTGTGTGGACACTGTAATGTTATTATTATTTTTTTTTTTTCAAGCAACTTTATTGCTATCACTATGAAAAACATCCCTTTTTGATAGGATGGGTCATGACAAGTCCTGTTTACTGAGAGATCTGGGGTCTATTAGAACCCCAGATCACTTCTCTGCTCTTAAAAGCATCTAAACAAACTGAGACGGGTTTGATCAGATGCTTTCCCAGGCCAGTAATGGCCTGTTTACATTAGACCAAAACCAGAAGTGACAAAATACTCTTTACTTCAGATTTCTTAGACCATAAATATGATCTGGGAAGTTCAGTTCCACAGCCATCTCTATGATAAGCTAGCAGAACTTCCGACTTCAGTTCTGGGCTCCCCAGTGGGATGGGGAATCCCAGGAAGGGAGGGACCCCCTTCTACTGTATGTAAAAGCAATCCAGTGGCTATTTAGCCAAATGGATCGCTTTGACTTTTTTCAGCATTGCTGGCTTTTTAAAAAGATTGATACTGGGGGTCACAACTGCAGCTGCAGCCATGGTCCCAGTATAACTACTTCAATAGAATTTAGCCTTAGCCACATAAATGTAGCCTTACTTTAAAGATGAGGCTAGTTTATATTATCAGCTGTTCCTGCCACACCTCTGAAAAGTGGTTCATGTTTGAATTGATTTAGACGCAATTGAAAGGAGGCCAGGAGGTGATAGGTTGACTTCTTATCATTATTTTAACCCTGTAAATGCCACACTACAATGCCATGCATTGCATGCAGTTGCAGCGTGGCCCCATTGGTTTAGCCTCTTCCCACTCAAGCACTTTACATAAGCAGCCAGGTGGGAGTTTCCCTGGTCTGACTGGAGATACCTATATGTCCTTTCAGAATGGGAGGCCGCACAGTGATGCGATCCTGTGATGGCTGTATCTTTCGGACACTGGACATCACAGACCAGGACAAGGGTGCTGTGATTGGCTCTCCCAATCAAGTGAAGGCTGTTTCCAATCACAGCCATCAAACAGTGTGAACAGACACATGTGAGAGCGCAGTGCGAGGGGAAGGGGTAATGGGGGGGGGGGGGAGTGCAGAAGCCATGACAGTTTTCTGTGTAATTGATGATTTTAGTGTTCAGTTACATAGAGATCACACATACTGCAGCCATCCCCACACAGTACACCAAGAACCACTGTCCCTGTCCAAATGCCCAATGAACATCTGTACCAGTGTCCCATCAACATCTGTACCAGTGCACAAAAACATCTGCAATAATGTTTCATTACAACACCAACAGTGTGGCGCTATTTCACAAGCGCGCACAATTTTAAAGCGTGACATGTTTGGTATCTATTTACCCGGCATAACATCATATTTTATATTTTACCCCAAAAAATTGAGTTTTATATTGTCTTTGTGTGCATTAAAAGTGTATTTATGCGTTAGTGTGTAAAATTACGTTAAAAAAAATCACTGCACAAATACTGTGACATAAAAATTTGCAAAATCCACCATTTTATAGCCTCTGCTACAAAAATATATAATGTTTGGGTTTTCTAAGTCATTTTCTAGCAAAAATACTTATTTTTACTTGTAAACAAAAAGTGTCAGAAGAGGGTCTGGTTTTAAAGTAGATAATGCCTGAAGGTACTCCTTGGATGTTGCATCTCTACGTGGCTAGACTGTGAAAAAGTCTCAGCCCTGTGGTATCGCCATAACACAGGAGAAGTAGCAGAATGTGTTTAATTTCTTCATTTTTCAAAGAATTGTGGAAAAAGAATGGAACTTCAAAAATCTTACAATGCCTGTTACTAAATACCTTGGACTGTCTGGTTTCCGAAAAGCGGTCATTTGGGAAATATTTGTACTGTTTTGCCTCAAGAATTGAGATAGGCCGCCAGTACATCAGACATGATCAATTTTCAGTGTTTGGCATCATAGCTTGTAGACTCAATAACTTTCACACAGACTAAATAACCACTTAAACTCTACCGCCCTTCATGACCAGGCCATTATTTGCGATACAACCATACGTTATTTTAACTGACAATTGCACAGTTGTGCAACAATGTACCCAAATAAAATGTTTTTTCCTTTTTTCCCCACAAATAGAACTTTCTTTTTGTGGTACTTGATCACCTCTGCTGTTTTTATTTTTTGTGTTATAAACAAAAAAACCCCAACAATTAAAAAAAAAATATATATATATATATATATATATATATATTACTCTCTACTATAAAACATACCCAATAAAAAAAGGTAAAAAAAAAAAAAATATATATTTCTTCATCAATTTAGGCCATTTATGTATTCTGCTACATATTTTTGGGAAATAAAATCCCAATAAGCGTACTGTATATTGATTGGTTTGCATGAAAGTTATAGCGTCTACAAACTATGGGACATTTTTAGTTATTTAATTATTTTTTACTAGTAATGGCGGCAATCAGCAACTTAGAGCAGGACTGCGATATTGCAGCTGAGAAATCTAACACCTAACTGACACTTTTTGGGGACCCGTGACACTAATACAGTGATCAGTGCTAAAAATATGCGCTGTCACTGTACTAATGACACTGGCTGGAAAGGGGTTAACATCAGGGGGCGACCAAACGGCGGCTAACTGTGTGCCTGGGCTGTGCTTACTCACTGTGGGGGAGGTGCTTTGACTAGGGGAAGGAAAAGATTTGTGTCCCTGCTTAGCAGAGACATAAAATCAGTACCTTCCCTTCTGACGGAAAGACAGTCTGCCTTGTTTGCATAGGCAGATTGTCATTCTGCCTGTGCCCTGTGTAATCGGTGGGTGCCGGCAGACATCCAGTCCGAGGTACCCACCGCTGGGCTCCCGCTGTATATAATCACAGTGGGAGCGGGTCGCGGGTGGCGCGTTCCCCAAAGACCTGGAAGTGTCTGCCGCAGTATATCTGCAGTGGGCAGTCGTTAAGTGGTTATAATGCACTGATTTGGGATTTTTTTTTACCAAGGAAATGTAGCAGTATAAATTTTGGTCAAAATTGATGAAGAGAAATTACTTATTTACAAAAGTTTATAAAGGAAACTAAGAAAAACATGCTTTTTTGTGTCGGTTCACACTGATCCGTCCCGACTTCGGGCGACTAATGCCGTCGCCCATGTACCACGACTTCGGCACGGCTTGCAACGACTTTACATAATGGAAGTCAATGCAAGTCGCTCCGACTTTGCAAAAAAAAAGGTGCAGGAACCTTTTTCTAAGTTGGAGCGACTTGAGTCACAGCATGGACCACTACTTGTCGGAACAGTGTGAACCGGCACTTTCATATATGTTTGTTTGTTTGTTTATAGCACAAAAAAAAACAAAAAAAACTGTGGTGATTAAATACCACCCATAAAAAGCTCTATCTGTCTCAAAAAAAATGAAAAAAATTCATATGGGTACAGTGTTGCATGACTGAGTAATTATCATTCAAACCTCGACAGCACTGAAAGCTAAAAAGTGGCCTGGGCAGGCAGGGCCGGTTTTAGATAAAGTGTGGCCCTGGGCAAACCTAAAAGTGGGGCCCCAAATTTTTTTATATTCTACCAAAAATATAGGCGCATTTAATCAAATTTAGCCAAATAAAACATACAACTACATGAAAATATGCTTTAATTAAATAACATTAAATAGAATAAATAAGAAATCAAGTGAGCTTTGCACACCTTCACAAATCAGATCACCCCAATTTCTGCACCTTCACACCTCAGACCACCCCAATTTCTGCACCTTCACACCTCAGACCACCCCAATTTCTGCACCTTCACACCTCAGACCCCCCCAATTGCTGCACCTTCACACCTCAGACCACCCCAATTGCTGCACCTTCACACCTCAGACCACCCCAATTGCTGCACCTTCACACCTCAGGTCACCCCAATTTCTGCACCTTCACACCTCAGACCACCCCAATTTCTGCACCTTCACACCTCAGACCACCCCAATTCCTGCACCTTCACACCTCAGACCACCCCAATTCCTGCACCTTCACACCTCAGACCACCCCAATTCCTGCACCTTCACACCTCAGATTAGCCCCTGGTAGGCTGGCACTGGCAGCAACAATTTTATTCAAATCAGGACTTCTTCTGCAAATAGCCTGGCAGGCTGGCACTGGCAACAAATATTTTATTCAAATCAGGATTTCTTCAGCAAATAGGCTGGCATCAGAGTCAGACAATTACCAAAACCAATGTCATCATGACACATGATCAAAAAAATGAGGAAAAATAAGGATTTCTTCTGCAAATAGCCTGGCAGTGACATCATCAGATCAGACAAGGCACTGGCAGGCATTGTAATAGACTAGTACTATGCCTGGCTGCCAGTGCCAGGCCAGCCTATTTGCAAAAGAAATCCTGATTTGAATTAAATTGTTGCTGCCAGTGCCAGTATATTTGCAGAAGAAATCCTGATTTCTTTGAATAAAATTGTTGCTGCCAGTGCCAGCCCAGCCTATCTGCAAAATAAATCCCTAAGTAGAAGTCACTCCTCTCTCCAGTCCTCCACTTACCTTGGGTGTGCTGTGCGGTGTGGCTGCAGAGTGTTCCCGCTGGACATAGTACAGGAGATGGTCAGAGACTGCAAACATGATACAAGAGATGGTCAGAGACTACGGACCTGATACAAGAGATGGTCAGAGACTGAGGACATGATACAGGAGATGGTCAGAGACTGAGGACATGATACAGGAGATGGTCAGAGACTGAGGACATGATACAGGAGATGGTCAGAGACTGAGGACATGATACAGGAGATGGTCAGAGACTGAGGACATGATACAGGAGATGGTCAGAGACTGAGGGCATGATACAGGAGATGGTCAGAGACTGAGGGCATGATACAGGAGATGGTCAGAGACTGAGGGCATGATACAGGAGATGGTCAGAGACTGAGGACATGATACAGGAGATGGTCAGAGACTGAGGGCATGATACAGGAGATGGACAGAGACTGAGGGCATGATACAGGAGATGGTCAGAGACTGAGGGCATGATACAGGAGATGGTCAGAGACTGAGGACATGATACAGGAGATGGTCAGAGACTGAGGACATGATACAGGAGATGGTCAGAGACTGAGGACATGATACAGGAGATGGTCAGAGACTGAGGGCATGATACAGGAGATGGTCAGAGACTGAGGGCATGATACAGGAGATGGTCAGAGACTGAGGGCATGATACAGGAGATGGTCAGAGACTGAGGGCATGATACAGGAGATGGTCAGAGACTGAGGGCATGATACAGGAGATGGTCAGAGACTGAGGGCATGATACAGGAGATGGTCAGAGACTGAGGACATGATACAGGAGATGGTCAGAGACTGAGGACATGATACAGGAGATGGTCAGAGACTGAGGACATGATACAGGAGATGGTCAGAGACTGAGGACATGATACAGGAGATGGTCAGAGACTGAGGGCATGATACAGGAGATGGTCAGAGACTGAGGGCATGATACAGGAGATGGTCAGAGACTGAGGGCATGATACAGGAGATGGTCAGAGACTGAGGGCATGATACAGGAGATGGTCAGAGACTGAGGGCATGATACAGGAGATGGTCAGAGACTGAGGGCATGATACAGGAGATGGTCAGAGACTGAGGGCATGATACAGGAGATGGTCAGAGACTGAGGGCATGATACAGGAGATGGTCAGAGACTGAGGGCATGATACAGGAGATGGTCAGAGACTGAGGGCATGATACAGGAGAGATGGTCAGAGACTGAGGGCATGATACAGGAGATGGTCAGAGACTGAGGACATGATACAAGAGATGGTCAGAGACTACAGACATGATACAGTAGATGGTCAGAGAGTGCAGACGTGATACAAGAGATGGTCAGAGACTGCAGACGTGATACAGTAGATGGTCAGAGAGTGCAGACGTGATACAGTAGATGGTCAGAGACTGCAGACATGATACTGGAGATGGTCAGAGACTGCAGACGTGATACAAGAGCTGGTCAGAGACTGCAGACGTGATACAAGCGATGGTCAGAGACTGCAGACATGATACAAGAGAAGGTCAGAGACTGCAGACATGATAGAAGATAGAAGGACACTAGGGGGGCTGGAGAGCACAGGGAAAGCAGATAGCACTGGAGGAGCTGAAGGGCAAGGGGGGGGGGGAACTGGAGAGAATTAAGGGGGGGTTTGGAAAGCATTGCAGGGGGGTTGGAAGGCGCAGGGTGTGGATAGCACTGGGGGGGGGTGGTGGGCAGGGAAAACCAGGGGGATGGAAAGCATGGGGGGGGGGACTGGAAATCACTTAGGGGGGAGCCAGGGAGCACAGGGGGGTGGAGAGCACTGGGGGAGCCAGAGAGCATAGGGGGAGATGAAAAGCACTGTGGGGACTTGAAGAGCACGGGGGGGCTAAAGAGTACAGGGGGTTTAAGAGCACTGGGGGAGGGGGGCTAAGATCACTGGGGGGGGCTAAGATCACTGGGGAGGGGGGCTAAGATCACTGGGGAGGGGGGCTACGATCACTGGGGAGGGGGGCTACGATCACTGGGGAGGGGGGCTACGATCACTGGGGAGGGGGGCTACGATCACTGGGGAGGGGGGCTAAGATCACTGGGGAGGGGGGCTAAGATCACTGGGAAGGGGCTACGATCACTGGGGGGGCTAAGAACACAACACTGGGGGGGGGGCTAAGATCACGGGGGGGGGCTAAGATCACTGGGGGGGCAGTAAAAGAAGTTGAATAGGAGGGGGATGGGACAGCTCAGCTGCATATAGAGAAATTGATATTTCCATATCTCTTCTGCAGCCGCAGAATGCCTGCAGAAGGGAGGAGAAGAATCCATCCATCCAGCGGCATAAGGAGACATCAAATCCTCTCTATATGCAGCCGAGCCGCCCCACCCCCCTCCTATTCAGCACAGGCTGCAGTGGCAGTCACTTACCTTCTCTCCCCGCAGCCGCCCCCCCGCGAGCAGCCCGAAGTCGGGCTAAAGGAGCTCCCATCTACGGCGGCTTCAGTGATCATCGGCGGCCGCGCGGGAAGGAACACACAGACACACACTGACTACTTGACTTCCGGACCGGCTCCGCGGCCAATCAGCCTTCTGCTCAGGGGGGGGTGTGACCCACACCCCCCCTGAACAGAAGGCTGATTGGCCGCGGAGCTGGTGTAGCTGGCAAGTACACCGGCCGGCGGCCGCCCGCAGTGAGGGAATGTCTTCTAGTGTCTGTGAGGGAATCTGATGACTCTGAGCGCCGCGGCCCACCGGGACACTGCACGGTCCGGCCCTGGCTGACAGTGACACGGGGCCCCTGGACATTCGGGGCCCTGGGCATTTTCCCAGTTTGCCCCCCCCTAACGCCGGCCCTGTGGGCAGGAAGAGAGTGAAAGTGCCCAGTATTGAGGTGGTTAAATAAGTAGCATTCAGCTGTGGTACTATCTGCTAAACATGACTGGGGTGATCATTTTTGCAAGGAAGTAAAGCATCTTGGCCATGGCATGTATACAGCTCCATCTGCTGCCCTTGCAGCATAAAGGGGCAGTAACAGAGCTTAGCCATATGTTTTTACCGCCCTTCCCTTAACCGCAAGTCTAAACAAGGCCTTAGTGAATGGCATTTAGTCCGCTACGTGGGTGTGTGGTTAGGAGTGCCTATTACAAGCTTCCATTTCATTTGAAATTTGTTTAAAATATTTTTTTCTTAAAAGCATCAGCTGCTTCCACCACATTCAGGTGACGGGACTTCACTTCTTCAGAACTGACAAGGAAAGAACGATGAAATTCAAATATATAATAAACTAAAATAGTAGTATTAGTAGTAAAAGCTAAAATATATTAGGAATAGGTCTAATCAAGCACAGTGATACCATGAGCATTTAACCAGGTATTGGTAGTTTTGGCAGTGTGGGAAGGTGCCAAGTCCTGCTGGAAAATGAAATCAGCATCTCCATAAAGCTGGACAGCAGAGGGAAGCATGAAGTGCTCTAGAATTTCCTGCTAGAGGGCTGAGCTGACTTTGGACTTGATAAAACACAGTGGACCAACACCAGCAGATGACATGGCTCCCCAAATCATCACTGACTGTGGAAAATGCTGCATTTCATTTGGAAATCAAGGTCCCAGAGACTGGAGGAAGAGTGGAGAGGCACAGAATCCAAGTTCCTGGTAGAGGGCTGCACTGATTTGATAAAACACAGTGGACCAATTCCAGCAGATGACATGGCTGGTGTCAGTGGAAGAAATCGTGCCCATTGGTGGTGTTAGTGAAAGGAGTAGTGCCTTGTCGTTGGTGTTAGTGGGAGGAATAGTGCTTCAAGGGCCAGATAAAGGCTAGCAAAGTGCCACATCTTACATAGTTACATAGTTTGTGAGGTTGAAAAAAGACATCAGTCCATCCAGTTCAACCTATGATGTGTGTGTGTGTTTGCTGTTAACCATACATTGTATACCCCTGTATGTTGTGGTCTTTAAGATGACCATCTAATAATTTTTTGAAACTATCAATGCTCCCTGCTGATACGACTGCTTGCGGAAGAGAATTCCACATCCTTACTGCTCTTACAGTGAAGAACCCCTTACGTATTTTAAGGTTAAACCCGTTTTTCCTCTAGTTTTAGTGAGTAGCCACGTGTCTTATTGTATTCCCTTTATCTGAAAAGTTTGTTCCTTATGCTTGGGTCCTCACCAGTTCGGTATTTGTACATGGATATCATATCCCCCCCCCCCTCAAGCGTCTCTTCTCCAGAGAGAATAAGTTCAATGCTTGTATTCTTTCCTCATAGCTGATGTCCTCCATTCCTCCATCTGGCTCATGGGTCACAGTTTAGAGACCACTGGCCTAGGGGAACAAAAAAAGAACATTTAATTACCCGATCCTTTGCTCCTCCCACAGCTGGACAAGTCCCTGCTTTTTCTCCCCCGTGTTCCAGCGGTCTGGGGTCCCCATGTCATCATTGGATGTGATGACGCTGACGGACAGTTAACTGTCAAAACACAATCTGCCGGGGATCCAAGGATCAGGTAAGTAAAACTGTTTCTCCTTTCCCTTAGACAAATTGAGCAATCAACTCTTGAAAAAGTTATAAATCAATACCCATGATTACAATTGTTTTTTTTTTTTTTTTAATCCATGCACATGATTGATAAGGTGAATAATTAGTGAAAAAAATGTCATATCATATATAGTGATGTCGCAAACCTAAAATTCGCCGTTCGCGAACGGCGAACGCGAACATTGGCAAATGTTGGCGAACCGGGCGAACCGCCATAGACTTTAATAGGCAGGCGAATTTTAAAACCCACAGGGACTCTTTCTGGCCACAATAGTAATGGAAAAGTTGTTTCAAGGGGACAAACACCTGGACTGTGGCATGCCGGAGAGGGATCACACAAAAAAAAGTTCTTAAAAATTGTAATTTTTTGATAGAGAGCCAATTATTGGAAAAATTAAAAAAAAAATAAAAATAAAAAATTTCTGTGGATTTAGCATCTGGGGGGTCTAAAAGTGTACCTGTGAAGTTTCAGCTCTGTAGCATGTCCAGAATCATAAAAAATACGAATTAGGGTTAGGGCTAGGGTTAGGCTTAGGGCTAGGGTTAGGGTTAGGGCTAGGGTTAGGTTTAGGGTTAGGGTTATTTTTATGGCTAGGCTTAGAGGGTTAGGGTTAAAGTTAGAGGGTTAGGGTTATGGTTAGAGGGTTAGGGTTAGGTTTAGTGTTAGGGGCTAGGGTTAGGGTTACGGTGAGATACTTAGGGTTAGAGTTAGTAGCCCTACCCCTCTAACTCTAACCCTCTAACCCTAAGCACTAAAAATAACCCTAACCTTAGCCCTGACCCTAACCCTAACCCTAGCCCTAACCCTAACCCTAACCCTAACCCTAGCCCTAACCCTAATTCTATTTTTTTTCTGGTTCTGGACATGCTACAGAGCTGAAACTTCACAGGTACACTTTATAGACCCCCCAGACGATAAATCCAAAGAATTTTTTTTTTTTTTAAGTTTTTTTTTTTTTTTAAGTTTTCCAATAATTGGCTCTCTATCAAAAATTGACAATTTTTAAGAACTTTTTTTGTGTGATTTAGTGTCTAGGGGGTCTAAAAAGTGTACCTGTGAAGTTTCAGCTCTGTAGCATGTCCAGAACCAGAAAAAAAGAAAAATTTTCAGTAGAGCAGGGATGGTGGGAACCCCTTTTACACCTATATGATCTTTTTTTCCTGGTTCTGGACATGCTGCAGAGCTGAAACTTCACAGGTACACTTTTTAGACCCCCCAAACAATAAATCCAAAGAAATGTTTTTTTTGTTAAGTTTTTTTTTTTTTTCCAATAATTGGCTCTCTATCAAAAATGACAATTTTTAAGAACTTTTTTTGTGTGATTTAGTGTATAGGGGGTCTAAAAAGTGTACCTGTGAAGTTTCAGCTCTGTAGCATGTCCAGAACCAGAAAAAAAAGATAATTTTCAGTAGAGCAGGGATGGTGGGAACCCCTTTTACACCTATATGAATTTTTTTTTCTGGTTCTGGACATGCTACATATATATATATATATATATATATATATATATATATATATATATATATATATATATATATTAAAAAAATACTCAAATACCAGCCCTCAAAGGGGCTTTTGGGGACAATATATATATATATATATACATATATATATATCACAGAACAAAAAAAATTACACAAATACCAGCCCTCAAAAGGGCTTTTGGGGACAATATATATATATATATATATATATATATATATATCCAAAAAAAAACTCAAATACCAGCCCTAGCAAGGGCTTTTTGGGGTGCTGTCCTTACAGCAGGAGTGTACCAAGAACACTGGCTAACAAGACCGGGAACTGTCCCCAGCTATAACAGCAGCAGCAGCACCAGCACTTTCCCTGCTCTCAGTAACACAGAAATGATCTAAAATGGATGCTGCCCTTGCTTATTTATAGGAGGTGGGAGGGTGTGGGAGGGAGGTATGCTGATTGGCCTGGAATGTGTCTGCTGACTGTGATGTTCAGGGTCAAAGTTTGCCTCAATGATGATGTAAAGGAGGCGGACCGAACATCGCATATGTTCGCCCGCAGCGGCGAACGCGAACATGCGAAGTTCGCCGGGAACTGTTCGCCGGCGAACAGTTCTGTACATCTTTAATCATATACTCATCATAAAATACGAATCTACTCCAAATCAACATTACCCAGCATAGATGTACGTTAAGCATAAAAAAGGAGAAGCCTCATGGTGCAGTACTATAACAACCTCTTTTAATAAATAGTAATTGCACTTACATTTAGAATAAATATACTTGTGATATAAACAACCAAAAAGCACAGTCGTGGGACCATTTCTCTGCAATAGGTATCCTCTGGGATTAGAGGCAAATCTCCAATCCCAAAGGATGCCTATTACAGAGAAACACGTTGGGTGGAGCTAGACCTGTGACGTCATTACGCACGGGCGCATTGGACGGTCCCGCAAACCTTGCTTTTGGTTTTGTATACTGCATGTATATTTCTACTAAATGTAAGTGCAATTACTATTGGATCGGCTTGGGTATAATCAGCCTGCCCATACATGGTTCGAATCTCAGCCGGTTCAGCAGGGATTTTAACATCTATGACCGGTTTAAGCCTCATCTAACAGATCAGTGTGAGAGAGCTTCCAAATAGACAATGAAGTTTGGATTTATTAATGCCAGGGCATGCTTTAGCTAAGATGGGTACAAGCTTACACTTTATTACCAAAAGTATTGGGACGCTTGCCTTTACACACACATGAACGTTAATGGCATCCCAGCCTTAGTCCGTAGGGTTCAATATTGAGTTGGCCCACCCTTTGCAGCTATAAAAGCCTCAACTCTTCTGGGATGTCCACGAGGTTTAGGAGTGTGTCTATGGGAATGCTTGACCATTCTTCCCGAAGTGCATTAGTGAGGTCAGGCACTGATGTTGGAGAAGACCTGGCTGGCAGACTCTGCTCTAATTCATCCGAAATGTGTTCTATCGGGTTGAGGCAGGCCAGGGCAAGTGCAGCCTCACTACAATGGATCATTTTACATTTTCCCAGAGTTGGGCTTTAAACTGTTACTGTATAAAATTGTCACCTGTTAACAAAGTAGTCAGGCAGACCTCTGTAGTTGATGACAGGTCCACTTGAACGGCAATATTTTTTGGCTATTTTCTGATACAGTATATGCTGTATCATTTGCTATATCAAGTATTGGTATAGATTTGCCAATATTAAGTGTATCTAAATTCTTCCTTCGGAAGCTTCTTTTAAAGACATTCCTTTTTTTCTTGAGCAGAATTGATTTTACTTAAAAGGATGTGATTGATTTTCATACTCCTGCTTTAAATAAGATAAAATAAAACTTGGCAGATGAAGCTCGGAGTAAATATAGCAAAAAAACAATCTTGGGCAATGCGTTAAAGAAGGCTTCTGTCCTCCCAGCTTTGCAGCTCTTATTCTTTAACCTACGCTTAACCGTTAAACACAACCAAATCCCATTTACCTTTAGTTGGTGCAGTTGCTGGTTTTTATGGTGTGGGCCAATGAAATTAGAATTTTATGGACTATGGTGGTAATGCTGATCCTACTTCTACAGATTATGATTAACCACTTCAGCTCACGGCCCCCTCATGACCAGGCCATTTTTTGCGATTCGGCACTGCATTACTTTGACTGACAATTGAGCGGCCGTGCAACGCTGTACACATGTAGCACTACTCCTTTGAGAGCTGCTGGTTATGGGTTCCCCTGGGTTACCATTAGGAACAGCACAACAGTTCAACATTTTCCAAGTGATTTTGGCTCAGTCAGGAAACAGTCTAGGACAGGCATGTCCAACCTGTGGCCTGAGGGCCGCATGCGGCCCGGAGCCACAGGCAATGCGGCCCACTGCCCCCTGACAACTTTTTTTTTTTTTTTCTGGGGAGGAAGGAAATTGGGTCAGGGGCACAGCCACAGCAGCTTCCAACTGTAGGCAGAGGCTGCCTCGGAGGGGAGGGGAGGCAAGCATGTGCAGTGTTTTTGACTCCTACCACCATGACCACTTCAAATTACTGAAGTGGTGATGGTGGTTAGAGAGTTCCTTTAATATCTCTCAGAAGAAGTAAACCTCTGTATACTGTATTCCATTTCATTTCATCATCCTCTAGTTGTGTTAGTGCGGGGGGCATGGCAGGGCGTGAAGGGCGCGGCGGCATTTTATTACTTATACACCTTAACTATAGTATATATTTTATATGCGGCCCGAGAAAATTTCTCTACACTCAATGTGGCCCAGAGAAGCAAAAAGGTTGGACACCCATGGTCTAGGAGTTTTGTTTTTTTGTGTTTTTATTGAGAACTTGGATGGGAGAAGGGAATGAGTGGGATACTCCAACTTATATAACTATGCACAATTAGCTGGGATGATTGAATAATGCTGAGTGCGGCAAGGCCGCTTCTTCACCTTGTCAGTAGCAGTGACGTAGTAAAAAATGAACTGTCTGAGGTAAACTGTACTTTACTGCAGAACAATCTTCAGGGCCCTTCCTGGCACCCCTTTGTTCCTATTCTTCTGGGTCAACTACACGGCACCCCCTTTACTGTTACACTTCCTGTGTGAGCTGACTCCTTGATCCCACTGACTTCTCTGGAGTGGTCCCCCTTCCTGGGTCAGATCCTTTGGCAGGTTCCTCAGTACTCCTCTGCAGCTCAGCTCCACACCCGGTTCACTAGGCCGACTCCCTAAGACCACTTTAATCTCACACTGCAGGAGGAGAGACAGCCGTCCACCTCCTCCTGGGACTCTGCTTCCCGCCAAAGATGCCCTGTCACATGCCCCCCCCCCCCTTATTTATGGTCATTCCCAGGATGCATTGCAGGAATGCCCTTCCACTGGGACTGCCATAAAACATGTGTCACTGGCCAGGTTTCCTCCACTGTCCAACAAGCTCCCTTATTGGACACAGTGGCTACACTCCCTAAGACCCAGCGAATCACACCTGGAAACATGTGACAGGCAAACTAATAGATCAGGCTTCCCTAATAAGCAGAAGGAGCAAATAGATGCTTTACCTAGCACCTACCTAGGAGGGTGCTACACACAGATAAAATGTACGTCCTTTTTTTCTCCCACAAATAGAGCTTTCTTTTGGTGGTATTTGATCACCTCTGTGTTTTTTTTATTTTTTGCGCTATAAACATAAAAATAATTTATTTTTAAAATAATAATTTTAAAAATAAAGACAATTTTGAAAAAAAAAAAAACAATATTTTTTACTTTCTGCTGTAAAACATATCCAATAAAAAAAAAAAAAAAAAAAAATCTAATTCATCAATGTAGGCAAATATTTATTCTGCTACATGTTTTTGAAAAAAAAAAAAAATCCCAATAAGCATATATTGATCAATTTCTGCCAAAGTTATTGCGTCTACAAACTATGTTATTTTTCTGGAATTTTCATTTATTTATTTTTACTAGTAATGGCGGCGATCAGCAACTTATAGTGCAGCTGCCATATTGTGGCAGACAAATTGGACACTGTAGGCCCGTACACACGTGCAGATTGTCGGCCGAAAAGATTCGGCCGACGACCGATCGGCCGATTTTCGGCTTGTTAGTATGATGCTTCCGACAGCCGACAGCGCACTTTTGGCCGAACAGAATCTGTCGTGCAGGCATTAAAATTTTTGTTGGCCAACACCAGAACGGCCGATTGTTTGCCAGTCAGTACAGAATTCGGCCGACAGACAGCAGATTTGCAAGACTGGGCATGCTCAGAAAAGAAAAAACACACGGAAAGTTAACCATCACATGACATCACTTCTGCAGTCGGCTGTTGTTGGCCGACAAAATTCGTGTGCAGTCTTTAGCACTTTTCAACAGACAAGACAGCCCTCGGACAAAAGACGGCCGATCGTTCGGCCGACGATCGGTACGTGTGTACGGGGCTTAAGTGACACTTTTATGGGGACCAGTGACACCAATGCAGTGATCAGTGCTAAAAATATGCACTGTCACTGTACCAATGACACAGGCAGGGAAGGGGTTAACATCAAGGGTGATCAAAGGGTTAAATGCATGCCTAGGGAGTGCTCGCTAACTGTGGGGGAGGTACTGTGGGAAGATAGAGATCTGTGTTACTGCTTAGCAGAAGCACAGGATCACTACCTTCCCTACTGACAGAATGGTGATCTGCCTTGTTTACATAGGCAGACAGCCGTTCTGCTTCTCTTCTGAACGATCGCCGGGTGCTGGCTGACATTTAGTCTGCCGGACCCATTGATTGGCTCCTGCTGTTTCCAATCACTGCAGGAGCAGGTCGCCGGCAGCGTGCGTCCGCCGGCCCGCAGTAAATGTACGTGGGGCGGTCAGCAAGAGGTTAAGGTGAGCAGTAGTAACATCCTGGGAGTTTTCCAGTCAGGCTTCATGAGGTATATAAATGGCCTACACCTGTTGCAAGGACATTATTCATTTGTAGTAAGAACTGCACAGTTTGTTTTTATCTTCAGATAACCGTTACCTGCATAGGTAGATTTGTGGTAAAGGTGAAATAACCCTTTAAGAAAAAAAGAAAAGAAAATAATATTAGATTTTCAATTTAAACCTGAACTCTACGAATTAGACAAAATCTGCCCTTGCCATAGGCCAGTGATGGTGAACCTTGGCACCCCAGATGTTTTGAAACTACATTTCCCACGATGCTCAACTACACTGCAGAGAGCATGAGCATCATGGGAAATGTAGTTCCAAAACATCTGGGGTGCCAAGGTTCGCCATCACTGCCATAGGCCCTTCCCCCTGCACTGCAAGGGTTAAAGTGACACTAAACAATATCCCTATTCTTCAAAAATAATCCATACATATCCATTACTTAAGGTGGGACAAAGTCCCTCTGTCCCTCTTTCCTCCTCATTTGTCCCTCATTTGGGTCTGATCTATATAGTTGTATATAAAATGCACTTTTTACCTTTCAAAAAGTGTTCCCCAGTGCTAAACCTTTCATCCAATAAAGAAAAGGTGGTTTTAAAAAAAAAAAAAAGCACTTGTGGGTTTAACTAATCATTTTTTTGTATAATTCTCCTCTAAAGCGGTTGTATCCTCCTAAACAAACAAACCCTGCAGGACAAAGGCATAATGAGCTAGATGCTATGTATACTAGCACATTATGAAATACTTACCTTAAAACGAAGCCCCGACACGGTTGCCCGGACACCGCTAAGGGAGCTGACATGTTCCTTCGGCGTCTCTTCCTGGTTCGGCAGCTCCAGCGCTGTGAGTGGCCGGAGCTGCGACGACGTCACTCTCACACATGCGCACGGGAGTTTTCTTTCCGGCAAGGAGCTGGCAAAGAGCTCTGAAGGTCCACCGGACCTTCAGAACGCATGCGCAGCTGGTGTTAGTGGCTGCATGCAGGGGGAATATCTCCTAAAGGGTGCAGGTTTAGGAGATATTCATTTTACCTACAGGTAAGCCTTATGATAGGCTTACCTGTAGGTAAAAGTTTATTGGAGGAGTATACTACCGCTTTAAGGTGGGGTGGCTGGGGGGGGGGGTGTCTTATGCCCACATACTTTTGCTAATAGGTGTCCCTTGTTCCCAAACCTAAAAATTTGGGAGGTATGCTTATGCAGCTAGCATTAGTTGATAGATAGGAAGGTATATTATATTTACTTGCTTCAAACTTTTTCTTTTACATTGCTTTAGTTGCTTCCTGGTGTCTGGCCTAGGCCAAAATGATGTCATAAATCCCAGGAGTCTTCATTTTTTTCTTTCATCTTCCATTTTATCTGCATATCTGCGGTAAGGACAGATGGATTCCAGGAAGTAAATGCTACTCAAATCATCTGCCCTTACTCAAGATGGCTGCAGCTAGAAATGCTGAAGGGATGTTTTTTGAAGTGATTTCTTAACAAAATAAAGCATGGAGACATGAATGGATGAGTGAGTTTGCTTTGGATAATAAAAATTAATCAAACAGCATTTTCGCTGTGATCGGATGCAGTGTAGATCCAATTTAAAAAAAGTATATTCAAAAGTCTAAAACAACTTTAAAAATAATAAAACAAATATTTTTCACATGTAGGTCCAATTTGTCAGCCGAGTATTTATTAATCTATTTTTCACTAAACTGTTTCATGTAATGTCCTTTTCCATCTCATTTCTGTTTGTTTGGAATGAATAGTATGTGTTTGTTGAGGCCATATGCACTGTTCTATGTGCACTACAGATCCCATAGCCCATAGATCATTTTTGGTGTGAGCAAGAGAGGGTGGCTACGTTCCTACATACAGTAAGACCATGAAGAATGAACATAGCCCCCCTCTAACAGGAAGTCACATCACAGCAAAAAAAAAAAAAAGGGATATTGGAGATTAAAGAGGAAGTAAACCCTCCTCGGACACTTGTACCTATAGGTAAGTCTATGATAAGGCTTACCTATAGGTACTGTAAATATCTCCTAAACATGTACCGTTTAGGAGATATTTACCTTACATGCATCCAGTGACGTCACTGGCGCATGTGCTCTGAAGGAACGGCCGCTAGTGCCATTCCTTCAGAGTCCCGTGCCGTGACTGTCGGCTCCCGCGCGCCTGCGCAGGAGTGACGTCACTGCGGCTCCAGCCAATCAGATGGCCGGATGCCGCGAACCCGGGAGGCGGATAAGAGCCATAGAAATTGACTTTTTTAAGTTAAGAATACATACATGAATAGATTTTTGGTGTAGCAAAGCAGGTCTTGAAGGGCGGAATGCGGCCAAAACTGATAGGTGTCCAGGAAGGAGGGCATGGCTCTATCCTTTTCCTGCTCTACCCACGAGAAAAATGCATGGCAAGTCTGAGAGCCAGGTCCTTGAATAGGCTCTGCCTAACCCAAGATGGCTACCAGAGTCACATGGGGCGGCAACATCCAATCGGATAGCTTCCTGAGTGACCCAGGAAACCATAGAGGAACAATGTTCCTCTTGACTCCCCCTCCAATTGCAACGTTGTTGTGGTCGAGCCCCACCTATAGTGGAGCAAATAAACTCAACCTGCCTACACGCTATGTGCAATTTAATCTTAATAGAACCAACATAGGTGTGCCGCACTGCAGTGCACCAAAAAGCAATGCTCTATGTGTGTTGCAGTGTGGTGCGCTGTCAAAAAAGAAGCTGCAAGCTGACTTCTGGACCAGTGAGCTGCGTGGCAACCTATTCATTTCCAATGGGCTGCTTAAAGTGGAACTTTATTAAAAAAAATAAAATCCTGCTAGATCACGTCAGGCTGGCTCCTTTTGCAGGTATAGCTATGTAAAACATTAACAATAAGTGCTTATATTGTTTAAAATCCAGTAACACACTGTTTCGCCCTGCTCTGCACATGCTCAGTTGCTCTCTATTTGTGGAATTGTGCTAAAAATCAGAGCCACTAGAGGCCAATCTGCTGACAGACTAAAGATTTATTGCTGTTCAGGGGCTCTGGGCTTCAGCAACATGGCACCTTCCAACCAGAAGAAACAGGAGGAATGTCGGAGGCAATTTACAGCACACAATAATCTTGGTTGCATAATTATTGATGTGAAATGTATGTTCATTGCGAAAGAACATTATTTTTTTAAACAAGTTGTTAAAGTTCCGCTTTAAGTGCCGGTTCACACATATGCAATGTGGGAACCCTGCAAATCCACTCTGGGTTCCCACATCGCACTCGACTCGCAGGCAGTTCACATTGCCATATGCAAATTGCTGGGGGTGCCAATACAAAGTTAACGATGCCCCAGATCAGTTCGCATAGCGCAGTGCGAACTGTCAATTCAGACATGAATCGGATCGAATAGATGTGAACACCCATGAGATCCAATTCTGGTGTGGACCAAAAAAAAGGGTCCTGTGCGACTTTGGCCCTAATGCAATGCAAATTCACTTCCTTCCTTTGCCTCTGAATCAGCCGGCCTGTGCCCAGCGAGGCAACAATACACACCATCCAACCCTCCTGCCACCCCCTTTGGTGATGGAACTATGGACTATGGATATTTGAGACTTGCATTCATCTGCGTGATAACTGATGGCTTTTATCTGTGTGACCTGAGGGTCCTTTCCTTGTGTGTTTGGGAGATACACAATGGATTAATATGACTGTGATGTGCGAGGGAGGCCTTTTGTTCACACAGCTCACCTAAACCTACACATCAGAGGTTTTCTGGTTTAATTTGTGACATTGTTCTTTGGTGAACGGTATGCCTCCTCTGGACCACATGCAGATCCTTCCTTTGCAACAGATGTGATACATTCATCAACCAAGAACCAATCAAGGTCACCATCTTCATCCTTCTACAACAATTTACCAGTGGAAAAGGAGACTTTTCATAATCTATGGATTAGCCCATCGGTTTGTCCCTTATCGTTTGAGTTTCTCCCCCTTTCTTAGTATCCCGTTTCCAATTCATTGAACATTCCACTATTTTTTTGTGTTTTTTTTTCACACATATGCATATGGGCCCATTTGGATTTATGGAGTGCTAGTGGCGATTGTGTGCATCCTTTTAGGTCTGTGTGATGTGAGTTTTGGTACCAGTTTAATGATTTGCTTTCTAGCACAGACTCTTTGTCCTGTTATTTTTTCTGATTTTTGATTATTAAAGATATATTTTTTGTAGCCCAGTGAGTATTGGATATATTCGCAATATTTGTATTGGTTGGGTGCAGTGGTGGCTGGTACTCGGTAATTCGGGGGGGGGGGGGTCCGGTCCGGTCCGTCCGTCTGTCCGTCCGTCCATCAGTCAGTTGGCAGGCGACACGTTCCCCCCCCCCAATGGTCTGCCACCTTACCTCCCCCTTCCTCCTGTCCGAGCCGGAGAGTGCTGGATGGCTAAGCCGCTGTCCTTCTCCTCCTCCAGTCGTGTCTCTTTTGCCTCTTCCTGGCTTCTCCTTTTGGCCAATCAGGAAAGGGGTCTCACAACCCTCTTCCTGATTAGCTGGGAGGAGAGTCAGCGTGACAATAGTGAATATTCATTCGCTATTGTCACACAACTGGGTGGGCTCAGGGCGCAGTGCTCTGCGCCCCGAGCCCACCCTTTTTTGAAGCCTATTAGAGCCTTTGGTTTTAATCACGTGCTTCAAAAAATAAAATAACCCTTTGGAATCCATGCATCCGGTGCCCTGCATGTAGATTAGTGGGCCGGACGCATGGATAGGGGGGCGGCCCCCCGGCACCCCCAATGGTTGGGTGGTTGAGTATAAATCAGGTTTTTATTTTAGTGTTTCTTCTAGATGTGAACACCCATGCAATCCGATTCTGGTGCCGACCAAAAAAAAGGTTCTGTGTGACTTTGGTCCAAATGCAATGCGAGTTGAGCCATACAATCTGTATGGCTGAATTCGCAACGCACAGACATCGCATGTGATTTGCATAGCAGTGCGGTGCAAATCATATGCGATCTCTGACCTCACATATGTGTGAATTGGCACTAATGCAGCTCATGTTGATGTGCTGTGTTTTTAACGCACCACACATCAACGGTAAAATGTGAACTTAGCCCAAGGCGCTTTCAGTTGCAGGCGCACGCTCGCCTACAACGCAGGGTTAACAGCGGTCTATTTTCATGTTCATTCAGAATGTACTTCTCATTTGGAATAGAATTTTATTGACTGGGAACTGGTTGGTATATCAATACTACTTTCTCCGCAGTTCTATATATTTAATTTTCTGTTGCAGGAAAACATTAAAAACATCAAACGGGCATTTCAGTTCAAACAATCTGAAATTACGTTTATTTCTGAAGTCCTAGGTTACCTCGTCTGAATTGCAAAACCACATGTGCTGGATGCAGCTTGTACTCCACAGTACCTGGTATAGAAATAAAAGCTAATTCATCTAATTGCTAGTGCCTTTGCTCAATGAGAGTTTTATAAGAAGCCTTACGTCAGCACGGCAAACTCACCAATTTGGATAATGAGATCCATAGAGAATATTGAGCATGGTTAAAAAAAAACACTATGGAGTAATTTATCTCATAGGCTATACAAGGAAACGCATTTGGTGATATGGTTTCTAATCTCCACTCAGCACTCATAAACAACAGCCAAATAAGATATCATGATTTTAAAGTGAATTACATATAGCAGTGCTTGTCACTTGTAGGTGGGGTGCAGCGTGGTGCGGCGGAATAACACACTCAGTCCCCAGTGCAATGAAAGAGAAAGAACTTGTATTGAAATAATGCAGAAAAAGTTCACAAATAACCCTGTGGGAAGGCAGCCGAACCAGGAACAGTTCCAACAGAGTGTGGAGACTAAGAGCAGGTTTCAGTCGAAATGACAGCACCTGTTAGGAGGGGCAGAATGAGACTTGGCTGTCTTGTGCCCAACAGGCAGATGTCCCTTCTCACCAGAAATATTTCCCTGCTGGCTAGTTCTGTTCCTAACAGGTGGGGTACCTGTCCCTACTCTACCAACTCGCAAAAGCGCACCAAACCTGGGGGCCAGGGCCCTAAAAAGACTCTGCCTGACCCAAGATGGCTCCCAGAGTCACATAGGGAGGCAGCATCCAATTGGATGTTTCTCCAGTGACCCAGGAAACCATAGAGGTACTGTGTTCCTCTTGACTGCTGCTGCAGTGGAGAAAGTAGACTGCACCTGCCTACACGCTGGTTAAAATCCTATAATTTGACCCTTTTTTTTTACATATCCTCCTATGCTTTCCAACATTTTTGTACTCAGATTCTGGTCGTTTGATCTACTTACTATACTTACAGTGCTGGAAATAAGTATTTGATCTCCTGCAGATTGTGTAAGTTTGCCCACTTACAAAGAAACGAATGGTCTATTTTTATCATAGGTGTTTGGAGGAAGAAAAATACTGACTATGACCCTAAGAATACTCTCCCTACAGTCAAGCAGGGAGGTGGAAACATTATGCTTTGGGGCTGTTTCTCTGCTAAAAGTACAGACAGATTCTGCCACATTGAGGGGCCAATGGATGGGACCATGTACTGTAAAATCTTGGATGAGAACCTTCTTCCCTCAGCCAGAACACTGAAGATGGATCACGGATAGGTCTTCCAGCGTGACAATGACCTAAAACATACCACCAAGGCAACAAAGAAGTGGCTCAAGAAGAAGCACATTAAGGTCATGGAGTGGCCTAGCCTGTCTCCAGACCTTAATCCTACTGAAAATTTATGGAGGGAGCTAAAACTTCGAGTTGTCAAGCGACAGCCAAGAAACCATAAGGATTTAGAGAAGATCTGTAAAAAAGAATGGACCAAAATCCCTCCTGAGATGCGTGCAAACCTGGTCACTAACTACAAGAAACGTCTTACCTTGCCATCAAGGGTTTCTCCACCAAGTACATGTTTTGCTTGGGGATCGAATACTTATTTCATTCAGAAAAATACAAAATGTATTCCAGGTCTCCCCTGGGGGGAACAGGGAGATACTGGAAAGTAGGGGTTTTTGAATGTGTCCAAAAGTCAAACAATATACAGTATCTCACAAAAGTTAGTACACCCCTCAAATTTTGTAAATATTTTATTATATCTTTTCATGTGACAAAACTGAAGAAATGACACTTTGCTACAATGTTAAGTAGTGAGTGTACAGCTTGCATAACAGTGTAAATTTGCTGCCCCCTCAAAATAACTCAACACACAGCCATTAATGTCTAAACTGCTGGCAAAAAAAGTGAGTAGACCCGTAACTGACAATGTCCAAATTGGGCCCAAAGTGTCAATATTTTGTGTGGCCACCATTTTTTTTCCAACACTGCCTTAACCCCTCCTAGGCATGGAGCTTCACAGGTTGCCACTGGAGTCCTCTTCCACTCCTTCCCGATGACATCATGGAGCTGGTGGATGTTAGAGACCTTGCGCTCCTCCACCTTTCTTTTTGGGGGTGCCCCACAGATGCTGATTAGGGTTTAGGTCTGGAGAAATGCTTGACCAGTTCATCACCTTTACCCTTAGCAAGGCAGTGGTCATCTTGAAGGTGTGTTTGGGGTCATTATCATGTTGAAATACTGCCCTGCAGGCCCAGTCTCCGAAGGGAGGGGAGCATACTCTGCTTCAGTATGTCACAGTACATGTTGGCATTCATGGTTCCCTCAATGGACTGTAGCTCCCCAGTGCCGACAGCACTCATGCAGCCCCAGACCATGACACTCCCACCACCATGCTTGATTGTAGGCAAGACACACTTGTATTTGTACTCCACATCTGGTTGTCGCCACATACGCTTGACACCATCTGAACCAAATACGTTTATCTTGGTCTCAACAGACCACTGGACATTGTTCCAGTAATCCATGTACTTAGTCTGCTTGTCTTCAGCAAACTGTTTGTAGGCTTTCTTGTGCATCATCTTTAGAAGAGGCTTCCTTCTGGAACGACAGCCATGCAGACCAATTTGATGCAGTGTGCGGCGTATGGTCTGAGCACTGACAGGCTGACCCCCCACCTCTTAAACCTCTGCAGCAATGCTGGCAGCACTCATACGTCTATTTCCCAAAGACAACCTCTGGGTATGACTTTGAGCACGTGCACTCAACTTCTTTGGTCGACCATGGCGAGGCCTGTTCTGAGTTGAACCTGTTCTTTTAAACCATTTTATGGTCTTGGCCAACGTGCTGCAGCTCAGTTTCAGGGTCTTGACAATCTTCTTATAGCCTAGGCTTTCTTTATGTAGAACAACAATTCTTTTTTTCAGATCATCAGAGAGTTATTTGCCATAAGGTGCCATTTTTGAACTTCCAGTGACCAGTATGAGAGTAAGAGCGATAACACCAAATTGAACACACCTGCTTCCGATTCACACCTGAGACCTTGTACCACTAACAAGCCACATGACACCTGGGAGGGAAAATGGCTAATTGAGCCCAATTTGGACACTTTCACTTAGGGGTGTACTCACTTTTGTTGCTAGCAGTTTAGACATTCATGGCTGAGTGTTGCGTTATTTTTAGGAGACAGCAAATTTACACTGTTATACAAGCTGTACACTCACTACTTTACATTGTAGCAAAATGTCATTTCTTCAGTGTTGTCACATGAAAAGATTTAATTCATTTTATCCTTGTAGTGCACACTTTTTCAACCTTGATATCTACTTGTTTGATGGCTAACTCACCCACAATCTCAATATTCAGATCCAATACCATAGATTGATGTTTGATCTTAGACCAGAAGCTCCCATATCCTCTAGGATAGATGTTGACACCACACCTTACTGCATACATTTGTTGTAGATGATGTCTTAAGGGTTTATGTATATTGAAAACCAGATCCTGAAGAAGCCCGTACTTCGGGCGAAACGCATTGATCCGAACCTTCGTGGGATTACCCAGTGCTTAGCATTCTGTACTGAATGGTGATATGTACAACATAATATAATCTCTATGTTAAATATAGGTTTTGCTATTTTAAACATTGTATGTAGCAATAAAATACATTGCTTTTAGCTATGATATATATATATATATATATATATATACTGTTTGACTTTTGGGCACGTTCAAAAATCCCCACTTTCCAGTATCTCCCCCCCCCCCCCCCCCCCAGGGGAGACCTGGAATAGATTTTGTGTTTTTCTACTTTACCACTTTACCAGAGGATTGTGCCAGAATTTAACATACAGGTGTGTCCCCCCACCCAATATTCTCTTATTTCCCTCACTGAACTGCAATTTAATTTATAGCATTTGTTTTTTTTGTCTGGATTTTTGGTTGATATTCTGTCTCTATCATTTAAAATACACCTATGATAAAAAAAAAAAAAAATTAGACTCTTCATTTCTTTGTAAGTGGGCAAACTTACAAAATCTGCTGTAGATCAAATACTTATTTCCCCTGTATGCCAGTATAAGCAAGTACTTGCATAATTATGCACATGCATGCAGACATACACTCCAGGACACAGACTTGTAGAAAGGTGTTTAGTGGCCCTGGTGTAGTTCAAATTTTTGGCACATGAGGTTTTCCTTTACCACAGAGAGTAAATAAATAGTTCAGTGAGTTAGTAGAGTTTGATTGGGTGTCGGGAGAAGAAGGCAGGATTTGCCCCTGTGGAAAGTCTTGGGGCTCCCAGCAATAAAATTTAAGGATTCAAGCTTTCCCAGCTGGGATTTATCTGGAAGACCTTCCTCCCTCCTGGGCTTAGCTAGGGAAATAGAGATCATGAACACCCTGAAGAAGGGCAACTGGGTGCATTATTAGTTACTAGTGTTTTGGACTTGTTGGCTCTCAATGGTTACAGTGAAAATGTTTGTCACTCCTTGTTGATAGAAAAGAAAATATGTGAGACCTTCTGGACTGGACTCATTTTATTCCTATTGTAGTGGCCTATAGGAGTGTTCAATATGAATTTGAGGTGCACTTCCATTTGCATGAATATGGGAGTTTGGTAAGCTTTGCATGTGGCAACACCTGACAAAAGTTGCAGGGAAGATCTAAACCAACATAAAGCAATGTACCGAGTGAGTACTGATGACCATGGGAAAGAGAGAGACTGTGCAAAAGGGAAGGTGGCTTAAGAGTTGTGTGTAATGTGCTGCTTTCACATTTTGATTACTATGATACTTCCACCATATATGTGATTGGTGAAGTAATGCCAAGGGACCCCAAATAGTATGTCTGTGCGATGTGATGGGTCAGTGCCATCTTCTGTTGAACAACAGTAAAGTGCAGAACTTATATCTTTTGTGTGGACATTGCTTTCTTTGAATATAGATGCTAATGACCGGAGATGTTGTCAGAGGGTCTCTAGCAAGGAGATGGGCATAATATGGCAGAGATAGAGAACTACAAGAGGTGGGCTGTTGTTCTATCCTAAAAGAAGCAGGGTGGGGACTTGCACCTGTTGGCCTCAATACCCAGCATATCAGAAGCCCCCTTACTGGTGCACTCACTGACTATGTTGGACTGCAGATTATAAAAGTCTAGCTGCACATCACTGTCTCTAAATTAAGATTGACTTATCTACAAACCTCTCTAAAGTCTTGTCATCAATGGCAAAGAAGACAGGCAACGTAAAGAGGCATCTAAAAAGTACAACCCCCCCTCCAACATTTCACCAATACACATTTATCAATGGCAAAGAAGACATGGAACATAAAAAAGGCATCTAAAAGAATGAATCTCTCCAACATTTGATCAATGTTTTTTCCATTTTCGATTTATATTTTGGGGGAAGGATAGTTCAGTAGTGTTGGTATATGACTGCAAAGAAGAAGCACTCACCGTCTATGCTGAACTATAGATTATAAAGGTCTAGCTCGGGGGTCTTCAAACTACGGCCCTCAAGTTGTTCAGGAACTAAAGTTCCCATCATAGTTACATAGTTATCATGCCTAGTCATATCTGTGAATGTCAGAGTTTTACAATGCCTCATGGGATGTGTAGCTCCGCAACAGCTGGAGGGCCTTAGTTTGAGGATCCCTGGTCTAGCTGCATATATTTGCCTCCAAATCAAGATCGACTCAGCCGCAAATCTTTTCACAACATTTCATCAATTCCCACTCATCAATGCCAGAGAAGATATGCAACATTAAGAAGCATGCTCACTGGGCGTTTGACCCCAAATTTTGAGCCTTTATCATCTAGGTGCAGGTGGAAGGCAAATGAGCACTGTCCAGCTCTGCTGTCTGGAGCCTAAAGACAATCTATGAGAGGCTGACTGTTGCTGCTGCTGGATAGGGCTGGAAGGTGCACCAAGCGGTACTAATGTTTAGGGTAGGGAATAGCCGAACATGTATTGCCTTTCCTAAGCGGCGGCGGTGCATGCGCGGTCACATGTTGGCGCCGGGCGGCGCCTTTTTAAATTGAAGCCGTCTCAGGAGCACGTCGGTCCAGCCACGTTTAAGTGACACTGGCGCTGCCGTGGGATTCGCCCCCTAAATTTTGCGCCCAGTGTGGCTGGCACCCCCCACGCTACGCCACTGGAGTGGGGCTGCTGTGAGTGCAGGCATCCTAGTGTCAGCATCCATATTTCAATCCAGTGCCATTACAATGGCCCTCGCGGCCAAAAAAAACGACCAGCCCACCGGGAATTCTCCCTGTGCTCCCGATTAGCCAATCCGGGCCTGACTGCTTGGTACATCATCTAGCCTCATTCAATCTCCTGAAGAGTTTTACAGGCTGCTGGCAGCGGGGCTGAATAGTTCACCTATGCCTTCCACCTGCACCTAAACATTGGAGTCTAATGGGCCAGGGCTAAACACCCAGTGTGCATGCGGTCTACAAGTGCAAATCTCACTAACATCTACTTTTTGTATTCACTTTCAATTTCTATTAGGGGTAAGGATTGAGAGTGGGTATATTATAAATTAGTTAAAAATGATGGTGCTAAGAAAGGGGAGGGGGGATTTGAAAGTACTGTTGTTCTTTACCAAACCCAAAAGGTGTAATAAAAATGTAACAATTTCCTGCAGTTTGTTGTGAAAGATAAACATGAAGCTTAATAAAATATCAAGCCTTTACTGTATAATAGAATAATTTTTCCCAGTGTAAAGAGTTCTGACATAGAAATGAACTTTCCCTGCTGCTAGACAACTCAGGAAACATTTAAGCGGTCTTGGCAAACTCAGAACTCACACTGAGCTGTAAACTCTGCAACGTTTTGAAGCAATATAGCACAAACGATTTTCAAATCATCTGGTCGATTTAATAATTAGTTACATTATTTTTTTAAATCTAAATGTTTCTCAGCTACTTTTTAATTTGTGTAAATGCGATGTTGAATGTATAACAGTTGGGAAAGGTTTAGCGGGTCTGCACTAAGAATGCAGCAGAAACCAATGCAATGAATGTCTGTTACATCATATACTATAAAGCGCTGAGACATTGGGTGTCACCGAAACTCACATTTGTTTTTAGAAGCTTTGACTGTACTTTCATGTACAGAATGTCTGACCAGGCGCTGTATTTAACCACTTTTGGACCGGAAGGATTTTCCCCCTTAATGACCAGGCCATATTTTGCAATTCTGCACTGCGTTACTTTAACCACTTTACCACCGGAGGATTTTGCTATCTTATTTCCATGTCACTTTTTACGATTCGGCGCTGTGCGAATTTAACTGACAATTGCGCCGTCGTGCGACGCCGTACCCAAACAAAATTTATATTCTTTTTTCCCCACAAACAGAGCTTTCTTTTGGTGGTATTTGATCACCTGTGCGATTTTTACTTTTTGCGCTATAAACAAAAAAAGAGCGTTTATTTTGAAAAAATAACAATATTTTTAAAATTTTTTATATGAAATTCCCCCCCAAAAAAATGTAAAAATCAAAATTTTTTAAAATTTTTGGCCAATTTGTTTTCTGCTACATATGTTTGGTAAAAAAAAATCACAATAAGCGTATTTTGATTGGTTTGCGCAAAAGTTATTGCGTTTACTAACTAAGGGAAAGATTTTTGTCATTTTTGGTGTTTTTTTTTTTTAACGAGTAATGGCAGCGATCTGCGATTTTTTTTGCGGGACTGCGACATTGCGGCGGACAGATCGGACCCTTGACTGACATTTTTGACACTTTTGGGGGTACCAGTGACATTACTGCAGTAATCAGTGCTATATATATGCACTGTTAATGTAAAAATGACACTGGCAGGGAAGGGGTTAATTTTATTGGAGAGGGAGGGGTTAATGTATGCCTGGTGCTTACTAACGTGTGTGGGGGGAGGTGACTGAGTGACGCAGGGACAGATCGCAGGTTCAGCTATGCTGAACACTGCAATCTGTCACTCCCTGTCACTTAGGAGATCCACCCGCTCTGTTTACACAGGCGGGCGGATCTCCAAACTAGATTCCCCGACGATCGGGGAAGAGCAGCGGCGATCGCCGCCGCTCCTCCCCTAGCCCGACTCCCGCTGTGACTGAAAACAGCGGGAGCGCGCCTCCGGCGGCGCGCGAGCACTGCCTATAGGGGGAGGAGTCCAGCGACGTAGTACTACATCGCTGGACGATAACGAACCACTTTGCCGCAGTACGGTCAACGTGACCGGTCGGCAAGTGGTTAATGGACAATTGTGTGGTCATGCGACGCTGTACTCAAATAAAATCAATGTCCTTTTTTTCCTACAAACAGAGCTTTCTTTTGGTGGTATTTATTTTTTGTGCTATAAACAAAAAAAGAGCAACAATTCAGAAAAAAAAAAAATATTTTTCTGCTTTATAACATTCCCAAAAAAAAAATAATAATTAAAAAATCTAATTTTTTTAACATTTTAGGCCAATTTGTTTTCTGCTACATATTTTTGGTAAAAAAAAATCCCAATAAGAGTATATTGATTGGTTTGCGCAAAAGTTATCGCATCTACTAACTACGGGAAAGATTTATGCCATTTTTATTTTTTTTACAAGTAGAAACATAGAAACATAGAATGTGTCGGCAGATAAGAACCATTTGGCCCATCTAGTCTGCCCAATATATCTGAATCCTATGAATAGTCCCTGGCCCTATCTTATATGAAGGATAGCCTTATGCCTATCCCATGCATGCTTAAACTCCTTCACTGTATTTGCAGCTACCACTTCTGCAGGAAGGTTATTCCATGCATCCACTACTAAGTAATGGTGGCGATCTGCGATTTTTTGCGGGACTGCGACATTGTGGCAGACCGGACCCCTAACTGACATTTTTTACACTTTTGGGGGGACCAGTGACATTACTACAGTAATCAGTGCTAAAAATGTGCACTGTCACTGTAATAATGACACTGGCAGGGAAGGGGTTAACATCGTGGGGTGATCAAGGGGTTAAATGTGAGCCTAGGGGAGTGATTCTAACTGTGGGGTGGTGGGTTGGCTTGTGAAATGACCATAGAGACCTGCGATCCTATATAGAAGGATCACAGGGGCTCTATGATCATTCCAGGGAGAAGAACGGTCATGTTGGAATGTTCTCAAGACAGATGCCAAATTTAAAAAAAAAAAAAAAATATATATATATATATATATATATATATATATATATATATATATATATATATATATATATATATATATATATACACACAATACACTGAAGATCAAAATTAGAGAACAAACTACATTTTCCTAGATTTCAAGGTCACTGCTTATTCTTATTTGAAATGATTAGGGTTGAGCGGACACCTAGATGTCCGTGTTCGACGGGTTCGGCCGAACTTTAAAAAAAAGTCCGGGTCCGTGTCCCGGACTTTTACCGAACTTTTCCCGGACACCGAACCCCATTGAAGTCAATGGGGACCCGAACTTTAAGGCACTAAAATGGCTCTAAAACACCAAAGGAAAGGGCTAGAGTGCTGCAAATGGCAGCAAAACGTAATTAAGAGCATGGCAAGTGCTCTGCAAACAAATGTGGATAGGGAAATAACTTAAAACAACAAAAAAAAACAGAAAAATAAAACAATGTTCTTCTTCATCTCTGAAGGACGAGGCCCATATGGAGTAGGAGGGAGGTTGAGGTGGTGGTGGATGTGGCGGTGACATAGGCGTGCGCACAGGGTGTGCTGGGTGTGCCTGGGCACACCCTAATCACCTAGGGCACATAGCATTGCCAGTGAGGAGATGGGAAAGATCTCCCTGGGACCTGCTCTGCTCTATTTCTCCTTGCCTACAGGTACATGGCCCCGATACATTACTCTCCCTGCTGGCAAACACATGCATGTGTATTTCAACTTTGGGGTGCACACCTTAATGCAATAGGCTGCGCACACCTATGGGCGGTGTAGGTGGAAGCGGCGGTGGAGGAGGACCAGGGCCGGATTAACAGCATCATGGGCTTGGTGCTGAGGATTTTGAAGGGCCTTAGGGCCGTGCCTTGCCATGCACCCAGAGGAGGAAGGGTGCAGCCATGCATGCCTAATTCAACATGGGATGCTGTCTCTGAAGCCCATAAACACATCCATGCATCGCCAACTGTCCCTCCTTGTCCGGCCTTCGCGCTGTGTGGGGAGGTTCTGAGGGTGCTGCCTGGGGAAGCGAGCATAGAAGCCAGACTTCTGTGTTTACAAGTGACAGAAGAGCGGTAACAGTGAATATGGCCAACCCGGGGGCCTATATAAAAGGTAGGGGCCTGGAGCTGCAGCTCCAATAGCCCCTACATTAATCTGGCCCTGAGGAGGAGGACGAGGTAGCCAACACTGCTTCTTTTCACAAATTTTAAATGAGGGTACACCCCAAAAGAGTGAGAAAGAGCAAAAATGGAACAATGGGTGGGTAAGGTCGGTATCCATTGCTATTCTGCACAAGGTACGGAAAAGTCCCGTGGGATCCATGCCTGGTTCATTTTAATGAACGTGAGCTTGTCCACATTGTCTCTGGACAGGCGGCTGCGCTTGTCTGTTATAACGCCCCCAGCCGTGCTAAATACCCGTTCAGATAATACACTGGCTGCAGGGCACGCCAGCACCTCCAAGGCGTAAAGGGCAAGCTCAGGCCATGTGCCCAATTTGGAGACCCAGAAGTTGAAGGGGACAGACCCGTCATTCACTACATGTAGGCGTGTGCACACATACTGCTCCACCATGTTGGTAAAATGCTGCCTCCTGCTAAGACGTTCCATCTGAGCTGCTGGTGCTGCTGTTTGTTGTGGCGTGCTGACAAAGCTTTTCCACATTTCGGCCATGCTAACCCTGCCTTCTGAGGTGCTGGCGGTGCCCTGGTTGCGTTGGCGACCTCCTCCTCCTCCTCCTCTGCCTTGTGCTTCCACTGTGGCCCCGCTGTCAGATGGGAATGCCAGCAGCATGGCGTCTACCAGCGTGCGCTTGTACTCGCGCATCTTGCGATCGCGCTCCAGTGAGTGAATTAAGGACGGTACGTTGTCCTTGTAACGGGGATCCAGCAGCGTGGCCACCCAGTAATCAGCACAAGTTAGAATGTGGGCAACTCGGCGGTCGTTGTGGAGACACTGCAGCATGTAATCGCTCATGTGTGCCAGGCTGCCCAGAGGCAACGAAAGGCTGTCCTCTGTGGGAGGTGTATGGTCCGTGTCCTCTGTATCCCCCCAGCCACGCACCAGTGATGGCCATGAGCTGGCCTGGGTGCCACCCTGCTGTGAACATGGTTCCATCTCCTCCTCCAGCTCCTCCTCCTCCTCATCCTCCTCATCCTCCAGAACTGTGCCCCTGCTGGACAATTGCGTCCCTGGCGTTTGCGTGTGCAGGAACCCACCCTCGGAGCCCCTTGCGAATGACTGCCCTGAAAGCCTTGGAAATGTTACCTCTTCATCCTCCTCCTCCTCCTCATCCTGTGCCACATCCTCTTCCATCATCGCCCGAATTGTTTTTTCAAGGAGGCATAGAAGTGGGATAGTTAAGCTGAGAACGGCGTCATTGCCACTGGCCATGTTGGTGGAGTACTCAAAACAGCGCAACAAGGCACACAGGTCTCGCATGGAGGCCCAGTTATTGGTGGTGAAGTGGTGCTGTTCCGCAGAGCGACTCACGCGTGCGTGCTGCAGCTGAAACTCCACTATGGCCTGCTGCTGCTCGCACAGTCTTTCCAGCATGTGCAAGGTGGAGTTCCACCTTGTGGGCACGTCACATATGAGGCGGTGAGCGGGAAGGCCGAAGTTACGCTGCAGCGCTGCCAGGCGAGCAGCAGCAGGGTGAGAACGCCGAAAGTGCGCACAAACGGCCCGCACTTTCTGCAGCAGCTCTGACATATCGGGGTAGTTTTTAAGGAACCTCTGCACCACCAAATTCAGCACATGCGCCAGGCAAGGGATGTGCGTCAAACCGGCTAGGCCCAGAGCTGCTATGAGATTTCGCCCGTTATCGCACACCACCAGGCCGGGCTTGAGGCTCGCTGGCAGCAACCACTCATTTGTCTGCTGTTCCATGCTCCTCCACAACTCCTGCGCGGTGTGTGGTTTGTCCCCCAAACAGGCAAGTTGTAAAACTGCCTGCTGTCGTTTACCCCTGGCCGTGCTGAAGTTGGTGGTGAAGGTGTTACGCTGTCCGGATGAGGAGGCGGTAGAGGATGAGGAAGCGGAGTAGGAGGAGTTAGGAACAGGAGGCAAACTGAAGCGCCCTGCAATCCTCGGTGGTGGAAGGACATGCGCCAAATTGCTATCCGCCTCAGGCCCATCCGCCACTGCATTTACCCAGTGTGCCGTTAGGGAGATATAACGCCCCTGACCGTGCTTACTGGTCCACGTATCCGTAGTTAGGTGGACCTTGGCACAGATGGCGTTGCGCAGTGCACACCTGATTTTTTCCCCCACTTGGTTGTGCAGGGAAGGGATGGCTTGCCTGGAAAAGTAGTGGCGGCTGGGCACGACGTACTGTGGGACAGCCACCGACATAAGGTTTTTAAAACTGTGCGTCTCCACCAGACGGAATGACAGCATTTCAAAGGCCAATAATTTTGAAATGCTGGCATTCAGGGCCAGGGATCGCGGGTGGGTAGGGGGGTACTTCCTCTTCCTCTCAAGTGTTTGGGAGATGGAAAGCTGAACGCTTCCACGGGACATTGTGGAGATGGTTGTTGGTGACCCAGGTGGTGGTGTTGCTGACAGATCGTCTGTTTGCGGGGTGGCAGGTGCCGGTATCACTACAGATGTGGCTGGAGCGGCCGAGACTGCAGCAGAAGAGGAAGCAGGATGAGCCAGAGACGTTTCTTGGTTTTGAAGGTGTGTACTCCACTGCAGCTCGTGCTTTGCACTTAGATGCCTGATCATGCAGGTTGTGCTCAGGTTGAGAAGGTTCATGCCTCGCTTCAAGCTCTGATTGCACAGGGTGCAAACCACTCGTGTCCTGTCATCAGCACATTTTCTAAAGAACTTCCACGCTAGAGAACTCCTTTGAGCTGACTTTGGTGCGCTCGTTCCCTTGCTGCGTTGGGCAGTAGCGGGCGTAGTGTCTAGGGCACGGCCGCTCCGCTTCTGCACCCTGCTCCCTCTTCTGCTGTGCTGGTGGCTCTGTGCGACCACCGCCTCTTCCTCCAAACTACTCAGTTCACCTGCATGACGTTCATTCCATGTGGGGTCGAGGACCTCATCGTCCTCCACATCATCTTCCACCCAGTCTTCACCCCTGCCCTCCTTGTCGGTCTCCACAATGCTGAACGCCGCAGCAGTTGGCACCTGCGTTTCGTCATCATCGGAGACGTGCTGCGATGATCCTTGCATGTACTCATCTTGAGAAATAAGTGGTTGGGCATCGCTGCACTCAATCTCTTCCACTTCTGGGGCAGGGCTAGGTGGATGGCCCTGGGAAACCCTGCTGACAGAGTCCTCAAAAAGAATAAGAGACTGCTGTATGGCTTGGGGCTCAGACTGCTGGCCTGATTTGCAAGGGGGTGAGGTGAAAGACGGTTGGACATTGGCTGCAGGTGCCAACTCTGACCTTTCTGCAGTAGACTGGGTGGGAGACAATGTGAAGGAACTGGAGGCACTGTCAGCAGCAAACCAATCTACTATCGCCTCAACTTGTTCTGGCCTCATCACTTCTAGGGGCGTTTGATGCCCTACCAAATACTGATGCAGGTTCTGTCACCTACTCACACTTGAGGAAGGTGTTTCACTTGTGCGTGTAGCTGGCACAGATCGACCATGTCCTCTCCTTGCAACAGGAGCTCTACCAGCAGCACCACGACCCAGGCCACGGCCCTTATTTGACGGTCTCCTCATATTTCTGTAATTTAAGATCTTGCCCTAGAAAGGTTTTTATTGAATAGCGGAATAGAAAATATGATCCAAAAAAAGTGTATGTATATCACACGTACACAACCACACTAGGCCCCAATTACTATTGTTTGTACCCCTAAAAGGCTAGGAGTAGGGGGAGTATGGAACAGGCAGCACCCTCAAACCTTCAGAAGTATGAGATGAACCCCAACAACTTGGAAAGGTGGATCTCTCTCACACGTACCGACACAGACTATCCCGCAATTCAATTGATCCTCAAAGGTTTTTATTGAATAGCGGAATAGGAAATATGATCAAAAAAAGTGTATGTATCTCGCACGTACACAACCACACTAGGCCCCAATTACTATTGTTTGTACCCCTAAAAGGCTAGATGAGGAGTAGGGGGGGTATGGAACAGGCAGCACCCTCAAACCTTCAGAAGTATGAGATGAACCCCAACAACTTGGAAAGGTGGATCTCTCTCACACGTACCGACACAGACTATCCCGCAATTCAATTGATCCTCAAAGGTTTTTATTGAATAGCGGAATAGGAAATATGATCAAAAAAAGTGTATGTATCTCGCACGTACACAACCACACTAGGCCCCAATTACTATTGTTTGTACCCCTAAAAGGCTAGATGAGGAGTAGGGGGGGTATGGAACAGGCAGCACCCTCAAACCTTCAGAAGTATGAGATGAACCCCAACAACTTGGAAAGGTGGATCTCTCTCACACGTACCGACACAGACTATCCCGCAATTCAATTGATCCTCAAAGGTTTTTATTGAATAGCGGAATAGGAAATATGATCAAAAAAAGTGTATGTATCTCGCACGTACACAACCACACTAGGCCCCAATTACTATTGTTTGTACCCCTAAAAGGCTAGATGAGGAGTAGGGGGGGTATGGAACAGGCAGCACCCTCAAACCTTCAGAAGTATGAGATGAACCCCAACAACTTGGAAAGGTGGATCTCTCTCACACGTACCGACACAGACTATCCCGCAATTCAATTGATCCTCAAAGGTTTTTATTGAATAGCGGAATAGGAAATATGATCAAAAAAAGTGTATGTATCTCGCACGTACACAACCACACTAGGCCCCAATTACTATTGTTTGTACCCCTAAAAGGCTAGATGAGGAGTAGGGGGGGTATGGAACAGGCAGCACCCTCAAACCTTCAGAAGTATGAGATGAACCCCAACAACTTGGAAAGGTGGATCTCTCTCACACGTACCGACACAGACTATCCCGCAATTCAATTGATCCTCAAAGGTTTTTATTGAATAGCGGAATAGGAAATATGATCAAAAAAAGTGTATGTATCTCGCACGTACACAACCACACTAGGCCCCAATTACTATTGTTTGTACCCCTAAAAGGCTAGATGAGGAGTAGGGGGGGTATGGAACAGGCAGCACCCTCAAACCTTCAGAAGTATGAGATGAACCCCAACAACTTGGAAAGGTGGATCTCTCTCACACGTACCGACACAGACTATCCCGCAATTCAATTGATCCTCAAAGGTTTTTATTGAATAGCGGAATAGGAAATATGATCAAAAAAAGTGTATGTATCTCGCACGTACACAACCACACTAGGCCCCAATTACTATTGTTTGTACCCCTAAAAGGCTAGGAGTAGGGGGAGTATGGAACAGGCAGCACCCTCAAACCTTCAGAAGTATGAGATGAACCTCAACAACTTGGAAAGGTGGATCTCTCTCACACGTACCAACACAGACTATCCCCCAATTTAACTGATCCCCAAAGGTTTTTGATTAAATAGCGGAATAGAAAATATGATCCCAAAAAAGTGTATGTATATCACACGTACACAACCACACTAGGCCCCAATTACTATTGTTTGTACCCCTAAAAGGCTAGGAGTAGGGGGGGTATGGAACAGGCAGCACCCTCAAACCTTCAGAAGTATGAGATGAACCCCAACAACTTGGAAAGGTGGATCTCTCTCACACGTACCAACACAGACTATCCCCCAATTTAACTGATCCCCAAAGGTTTTTGATTAAATAGCGGAATAGAAAATATGATCCCAAAAAAGTGTATGTATATCACACGTACACAACCACACTAGGCCCCAATTACTATTGTTTGTACCCCTAAAAGGCTAGGAGTAGGGGGAGTATGGAACAGGCAGCACCCTCAAACCTTCAGAAGTATGAGATGAACCCCAACAACTTGGAAAGGTGGATCTCTCTCACACGTACCAACACAGACTATCCCCCAATTTAACTGATCCCCAAAGGTTTTTGATTAAATAGCGGAATAGAAAATATGATCCCAAAAAAGTGTATGTATATCACACGTACACAACCACACTAGGCCCCAATTACTATTGTTTGTACCCCTAAAAGGCAAGAGTAGGGGGAGTATGGAACAGGCAGCACCCTCAAACCTTCAGAAGTATGAGATGAACCTCAACAACTTGGAAAGGTGGATCTCTCTCACACGTACCAACACAGACTATCCCCCAATTTAACTGATCCCCAAAGGTTTTTGATTAAATAGCGGAATAGAAAATATGATCCCAAAAAAGTGTATGTATATCACACGTACACAACCACACTAGGCCCCAATTACTATTGTTTGTACCCCTAAAAGGCTAGGAGTAGGGGGAGTATGGAACAGGCAGCACCCTCAAACCTTCAGAAGTATGAGATGAACCCCAACAACTTGGAAAGGTGGATCTCTCTCACACGTACCAACACAGACTATCCCCCAATTTAACTGATCCCCAAAGGTTTTTGATTAAATAGCGGAATAGAAAATATGATCCCAAAAAAGTGTATGTATATCACACGTACACAACCACACTAGGCCCCAATTACTATTGTTTGTACCCCTAAAAGGCTAGGAGTAGGGGGGGTATGGAACAGGCAGCACCCTCAAACCTTCAGAAGTATGAGATGAACCCCAACAACTTGGAAAGGTGGATCTCTCTCACACGTACCAACACAGACTATCCCCCAATTTAACTGATCCCCAAAGGTTTTTGATTAAATAGCGGAATAGAAAATATGATCCCAAAAAAGTGTATGTATATCACACGTACACAACCACACTAGGCCCCAATTACTATTGTTTGTACCACTAAAAGGCTAGGAGTAGGGGGGGTATGGAACAGGCAGCACCCTCAAACCTTCAGAAGTATGAGATGAACCCCAACAACTTGGAAAGGTGGATCTCTCTCACACGTACCAACACAGACTATCCCCCAATTTAACTGATCCCCAAAGGTTTTTGATTAAATAGCGGAATAGAAAATATGATCCCAAAAAAGTGTATGTATATCACACGTACACAACCACACTAGGCCCCAATTACTATTGTTTGTACCCCTAAAAGGCTAGGAGTAGGGGGAGTATGGAACAGGCAGCACCCTCAAACCTTCAGAAGTATGAGATGAACCTCAACAACTTGGAAAGGTGGATCTCTCTCACACGTACCAACACAGACTATCCCCCAATTTAACTGATCCCCAAAGGTTTTTGATTAAATAGCGGAATAGAAAATATGATCCCAAAAAAGTGTATGTATATCACACGTACACAACCACACTAGGCCCCAATTACTATTGTTTGTACCCCTAAAAGGCTAGGAGTAGGGGGAGTATGGAACAGGCAGCACCCTCAAACCTTCAGAAGTATGAGATGAACCCCAACAACTTGGAAAGGTGGATCTCTCTCACACGTACCAACACAGACTATCCCCCAATTTAACTGATCCCCAAAGGTTTTTGATTAAATAGCGGAATAGAAAATATGATCCCAAAAAAGTGTATGTATATCACACGTACACAACCACACTAGGCCCCAATTACTATTGTTTGTACCCCTAAAAGGCTAGGAGTAGGGGGGGTATGGAACAGGCAGCACCCTCAAACCTTCAGAAGTATGAGATGAACCCCAACAACTTGGAAAGGTGGATCTCTCTCACACGTACCAACACAGACTATCCCCCAATTTAACTGATCCCCAAAGGTTTTTGATTAAATAGCGGAATAGAAAATATGATCCCAAAAAAGTGTATGTATATCACACGTACACAACCACACTAGGCCCCAATTACTATTGTTTGTACCCCTAAAAGGCTAGGAGTAGGGGGAGTATGGAACAGGCAGCACCCTCAAACCTTCAGAAGTATGAGATGAACCCCAACAACTTGGAAAGGTGGATCTCTCTCACACGTACCAACACAGACTATCCCCCAATTTAACTGATCCCCAAAGGTTTTTGATTAAATAGCGGAATAGAAAATATGATCCCAAAAAAGTGTATGTATATCACACGTACACAACCACACTAGGCCCCAATTACTATTGTTTGTACCCCTAAAAGGCTAGGAGTAGGGGGAGTATGGAACAGGCAGCACCCTCAAACCTTCAGAAGTATGAGATGAACCCCAACAACTTGGAAAGGTGGATCTCTCTCACACGTACCAACACAGACTATCCCCCAATTTAACTGATCCCCAAAGGTTTTTGATTAAATAGCGGAATAGAAAATATGATCCCAAAAAAGTGTATGTATATCACACGTACACAACCACACTAGGCCCCAATTACTATTGTTTGTACCCCTAAAAGGCTAGGAGTAGGGGGGGTATGGAACAGGCAGCACCCTCAAACCTTCAGAAGTATGAGATGAACCCCAACAACTTGGAAAGGTGGATCTCTCTCACACGTACCAACACAGACTATCCCCCAATTTAACTGATCCCCAAAGGTTTTTGATTAAATAGCGGAATAGAAAATATGATCCCAAAAAAGTGTATGTATATCACACGTACACAACCACACTAGGCCCCAATTACTATTGTTTGTACCCCTAAAAGGCTAGGAGTAGGGGGGGTATGGAACAGGCAGCACCCTCAAACCTTCAGAAGTATGAGATGAACCCCAACAACTTGGAAAGGTGGATCTCTCTCACACGTACCAACACAGACTATCCCCCAATTTAACTGATCCCCAAAGGTTTTTGATTAAATAGCGGAATAGAAAATATGATCCCAAAAAAGTGTATGTATATCACACGTACACAACCACACTAGGCCCCAATTACTATTGTTTGTACCCCTAAAAGGCTAGGAGTAGGGGGAGTATGGAACAGGCAGCACCCTCAAACCTTCAGAAGTATGAGATGAACCCCAACAACTTGGAAAGGTGGATCTCTCTCACACGTACCAACACAGACTATCCCCCAATTTAACTGATCCCCAAAGGTTTTTGATTAAATAGCGGAATAGAAAATATGATCCCAAAAAAGTGTATGTATATCACACGTACACAACCACACTAGGCCCCAATTACTATTGTTTGTACCCCTAAAAGGCTAGGAGTAGGGGGAGTATGGAACAGGCAGCACCCTCAAACCTTCAGAAGTATGAGATGAACCCCAACAACTTGGAAAGGTGGATCTCTCTCACACGTACCAACACAGACTATCCCCCAATTTAACTGATCCCCAAAGGTTTTTGATTAAATAGCGGAATAGAAAATATGATCCCAAAAAAGTGTATGTATATCACACGTACACAACCACACTAGGCCCCAATTACTATTGTTTGTACCCCTAAAAGGCTAGATGAGGAGTAGGGGGAGTATGGAACAGGCAGCACCCTCAAACCTTCAGTATGAGATTGTGTTCACTGTACCCCACAAAGATTGAGTTCACTGCACCCCACAATGATTGTGTTCACTGCACCCCACAAAGATTGTGTTCACTGCACCTCACAAAGATTGTGTTCACTGTACCCCCCAAAGATTGTGTTCACTGCACCCCACAAAGATTCTGTTCACTGTACCCCACAAAGATTGTGTTCACTGCACCCCAAAAAGATTGTGTTCACTGCACCCCAAAAAGGATGTTGTTCACTGCACCCCAAAAAGGATGTTGTTCACTCCACCCCAAAAAGATTGTGTTCACTGCACCCCACAAAGATTGTGTTCACTGCACCCCAAAAAGATTGTGTTCACTGCACCCCAAAAATGATTTTGTTCACTGCACCCCAAAAAGGATTTTGTTCACTGCACCCCAAAAAGGATGTTGTTCACTCCACCCCAAAAAGATTGTGTTCACTGCACCCCAAAAAGATTGTGTTCACTGCACCCCACAAAGGATTTTGTTCACTGCACCCCAAAAAGATTGTGTTCACTGCACCCCAAAAAGGATGTTGTTCACTGCACCCCAAAAAGGATTTTGTTCACTGCACCCCAAAAAGATTGTGTTCACTGCACCCCACAAAGGATTTTGTTCACTGCACCCCACAAAGATTGTGTTCACTGCACACCAAAAAGGATTGTGTTCACTGCACCCCAAAAAGATTTTGTTCACTGCACCCCAAAAAGATTGTGTTCACTGCAGCCCAAAAAGATTGTGTTCACTGCAGCCCAAAAAGATTGTGTTCACTGCAGCCCAAAAAGATTGTGTTCACTGCAGCCCAAAAAGATTGTGTTCACTGCAGCTCACACACAGAAAAATGGATGTGGATCACTGACACCTGCCTATCTCCAATCCCACACCACACAGCAATATCGATTGTAGTTTGTAGAACACAGTTTCCCTAAAATTCAGCAGACTCTGTCCCTAACAGGATTGAGAAGAGATCGTAGATCAGGATTGAGTGCAGACCCCACCCCCCACACAGCAATATCGATTGTAGTTTGTAGAAGACACTGACCCTATATAATTCAGCAGACTCTATCCCTAAAATGCCTACAACTCGCCCTGCCTAAACACTCCGACCTGTCCCTCAATTCTATCCGGACACAAATGGTTTTTTCCTGCCTATCTTTCCCTAATCAGCAGCCAGCACGTTGATGTGTGCTCTGTCCCTGAATCTAAGCAGCATAATGACGCCGCTGCGGCTGCCTCGAACTTATAAAGACTTGGTCACATGCTTCAGACGGCCAATCACAGCTACTGAGACATTTGCAGGCATGGCTGGGATGGCTTAAGGCACACCAGTTAAACGATTGTTGATTGGCTGTTGAAAGCCCGCCATGAAAAGAGCGCCAAAGCATGCAAAACCCGGAAATAAAACGACCGAACACGGATTTTTACCCGAACATACAGTAAAGTGTCCGTGTCCGTGTTCGGGTACAAAAAATCCAATTATTCGGTACGAACACGAATAATACAGTCCGTGTTCGCTCAACACTAGAAATGATCTAAACAGGACAGGAGTAAAAGAGCAGTTTTGTTAAGCATATTTCATGAGTTACATATATTTTGAAGCACAGAATAAAACGCTTCAAGGAGATTTAAAAAAAAGAACATTGGTGAAATCTAGAGGACACTTTCAGATACCTCCCAGTTATTGGTGTTATTCTGGTACCTTGTGCTAATTTCTATAATTATCTGACAAACCCTATGTAACTGGCAGCCTCATTTTCCAGATTTCACTAACTTTGCAGAATGGTGAGCCGTTCTAAAGTGACTGAAACCCTCCATCAGCAGGTTGTCCAGATGAAGGTCAAAGGGATGAACCCTTTCAGCCATAGCAAGAGAAGTTTATCATTCCAAATCTGTGATTTCTAGAATTTTGCGCATGTCGCAAATGTCACAAACTCATTTGAGACCCCCAAGAAGGTTGGTTGTCCATGAAAGACAAATGCAAGAGAGGACAGGATCTCAATGGGCAATCGGTTCAGCACTGCAACTGCGATCACCAGTTCAGCACTAAACAGAGTTAGGCCCCTTTCACACATAAGGTCAACGGATGAATGAAAAACGGACATCAATGCATCTCTATTAGGGATGAGCGAACACGGACTGTATTGTTCGGGATTGTACCGGACTTTTGGGTGTTCGGTACCCGGACACGGACCCGAACATTTTACTGTATGTTCGGGATACAGTCCATTGTTCGGTAATTTATTTCATGTTTTGGCGTGGTTTTAACTGCTGCAGGGCAGCCAATCAACAAGCGTTTAACTCGTGTGCCCTTAGAAGCCATCACAGCCATGCCTACTAATGGCATGGTTGTGATTGGCCAGTGCAGCATGTGACCCAGCCTCTATATAAGCTGCAGTCACATAGCGCCGCACGTCACTCTGCTCTAACTACTGTAGGGAGAGGTTCCTGATGCTGCTGAGGGAGAGATAGGAGATTATTGTAGGGTCAGGCTGGAGATTGCTTTCAGGGAAAGAATAGGAAGAATCTTCTTTATTCAGACAGCGATCTACATTGATTGTATTGTGTGGGGGTGCAGTGCACAATCTTTTTGCCCTGACCTGAGCCCAGTGAGGAGGAGGAGGGAGAAAAAAAAACTTTTATCAGTCTGTTAGGTGGGCGGCGTGCGGTGTGTAGCATCCTTGTAATGCAAGCTCAGTGCATATGTGTCTGCTTAATTTGGATTTAAAAAGTAAAAAATGTTTTCCTTCATATTTTACTGTGGCTTACAGCGTTTAGACACTGATGTTCTAATCTGCTATTCAACAAGCACCAATTAAAGGGGAAAATTATTTTTCAGTTTTTCATTCATACTTTACTGTGACCAGTGGCGGCCCGTGCATAGGGGGCGCCAGGGCGCCGCCCCCCCTACCCCTAAAAAAAAAAAGAAAAAAAAAAAACGAAAAAAAAAAAAAAAAACAAAACGAACAAATAAAGTTGTTCAAAAAAAAAATTGGGTTCGCCGGCCTGAACCCAAGGAACTGGTGGCTGGGGGGGGGGGGGGTTACCTCCCAGAAGAGGCGCCGATTGGCTGCCTTCTGGGGAGGTAGGGGGGTATCCTGGGCGCAAGTCTTTGCGGTTGGACACCCCCACTTTCTGATATCCTGGCTGTGATTGGTCCAGTCTACAGCCTGGACCAATCATCATCCAGGATATCGCTGACGTCGCAATGGGGGCGGTGCCGGTGCGTGCGTCAATCACTCACCGTCACCGCCGCTCAGAGAAGAGGAGAGGCCGCCCGCCGGTTCCCGCCGCCGAGACGACGAGGGAGAAGGACCCGCTGCAGAAGAGGAGGAAGAAGCTGAGCCGCGCCGCCGCCAGGTAAGTTTGAACGGAGCACGCACGCTGACACTCTGCAATCATTGGGGGACAATGCTGTGGCGCTCTGCAATCATTGGGGGACAATGCTGTGGCGCTCTGCAATTATTGGGGTACAATGCTGTGGCACTCTGCAATCATTGGGGGACAATGCTGTGGCGCTCTGCAATCATTGGGGGACAATGCTGTGGCACTCTGCAATCATTGGGGGACAATGCTGTGGCACTCTGCAATCATTGGGGGACAATGCTGTGGCGCTCTGCAATCATTGGGGGACAATGCTGTGGCGCTCTGCAATCATTGGGGGACAATGCTGTGGCGCTCTGCAATTATTGGGGTACAATGCTGTGGCACTCTGCAATCATTGGGGGACAATGCTGTGGCGCTCTGCAATCATTGGGGGACAATGCTGTGGCGCTCTGCAATCATTGGGGGACAATGCTGTGGCGCTCTGCAATTATTGGGGTACAATGCTGTGGCACTCTGCAATCATTGGGGGACAATGCTGTGGCGCTCTGCAATCATTGGGGGACAATGCTGTGGCACTCTGCAATCATTGGGGGACAATGCTGTGGCACTCTGCAATCATTGGGGGACAATGCTGTGGCACTCTGCAATCATTGGGGGACAATGCTGTGGCACTCTGCAATCATTGGGGGACAATGCTGTGGCGCTCTGCAATCATTGGGGGACAATGCTGTGGCGCTCTGCAATCATTGGGGGACAATGCTGTGGCGCTCTGCAATTATTGGGGTACAATGCTGTGGCACTCTGCAATCATTGGGGGACAATGCTGTGGCGCTCTGCAATCATTGGGGGACAATGCTGTGGCGCTCTGCAATCATTGGGGGACAATGCTGTGGCGCTCTGCAATCATTGGGGTACAATGCTGTGGTGCTCTGCAATCATTGGGGTACAATTCTGTGGCACTCTGCAATCATTGGGGTACAATGCTGTGGCACTCTGCAATCATTGGGGGACAATGCTGTGGCACTCTGCAATCATTGGGGGACAATGCTGTGGCACTCTGCAATCATTGGGGGACAATGCTGTGGCGCTCTGCAATCATTGGGGGACAATGCTGTGGCGCTCTGCAATCATTGGGGTACAATGCTGTGGCACTCTGCAATCATTGGGGGACAATGCTGTGGCGCTCTGCAATCATTGGGGGACAATGCTGTGGCGCTCTGCAATCATTGGGGGACAATGCTGTGGCGCTCTGCAATTATTGGGGTACAATGCTGTGGCACTCTGCAATCATTGGGGGACAATGCTGTGGCACTCTGCAATCATTGGGGGACAATGCTGTGGCACTCTGCAATCATTGGGGGACAATGCTGTGGCACTCTGCAATCATTGGGGGACAATGCTGTGGCGCTCTGCAATCATTGGGGGACAATGCTGTGGCGCTCTGCAATTATTGGGGTACAATGCTGTGGCACTCTGCAATCATTGGGGGACAATGCTGTGGCGCTCTGCAATCATTGGGGGACAATGCTGTGGCGCTCTGCAATCATTGGGGGACAATGCTGTGGCGCTCTGCAATCATTGGGGTACAATGCTGTGGCACTCTGCAATCATTGGGGTACAATGCTGTGGCGCTCTGCAATCATTGGGGGACAATGCTGTGGCGCTCTGCAATTATTGGGGTACAATGCTGTGGCACTCTGCAATCATTGGGGGACAATGCTGTGGCGCTCTGCAATCATTGGGGGACAATGCTGTGGCACTCTGCAATCATTGGGGGACAATGCTGTGGCACTCTGCAATCATTGGGGGACAATGCTGTGGCACTCTGCAATCATTGGGGGACAATGCTGTGGCGCTCTGCAATCATTGGGGGACAATGCTGTGGCGCTCTGCAATCATTGGGGGACAATGCTGTGGCGCTCTGCAATCATTGGGGTACAATGCTGTGGCGCTCTGCAATCATTGGGGTACAATTCTGTGGCACTCTGCAATCATTGGGGTACAATGCTGTGGCGCTCTGCAATCATTGGGGGACAATGCTGTGGCGCTCTGCAATTATTGGGGTACAATGCTGTGGGCACTCTGCAATCATTGGGGTACAATGCTGTGGCGCTCTGCAATCATTGGGGTACAATTCTGTGGCACTCTGCAATCATTGGGGGACAATGCTGTGGCACTCTGCAATCATTGGGGGACAATGCTGTGGCGCTCTGCATTGAAAGGGGCTCGCACGCTGAACTCTGCATTGATGGGGGCACGGAACAGTTGCATTGAAGGGGGCATGCACGCTGAACTCTGCATTGTGGGGGCACAGCACAGTGTTTATTGCATTGAAGGGGGCACAGCACAATGTTCATTGCATTGAAGGGGGCACGCACGCTGAACTCTGTATTGAAGGGGGCATGTACACTGGTCTCTGCATTGAAAGGGGGCATGTACGCTGGTCACTGCATTGAAAGGGGGCATGTACGCTGGTCACTGCATTGAAAGGGGGCATGTACGCTGGTCACTGCATTGAAAGGGGGCATATACCATCTCCTGTACCATGACCTGTGACATGCCTATACCATATCTGTGCCATGCCTATACCATATCTGTGCCATGCCTATACCATCACCTGTGCCATGCCTGTACCATCACCTGTGCCATGCCTGTACCATCACCTATGCCATGCCTGTACCATCACCTGTGCCATGCCTGTACCATCACGTATGCCATGCCTATACCATCACCTGTGCCATGCCTGTACCATGACTTCAAAGTCACGCAATTTTTTACTGCGTTTTTTGACGCGAAGCAATACCTATTACATTTTTCTTTTTGCGCCCCCCCAAAAATTTTGAGCACCAGCCGCCACTGACTGTGACACTGACATACAGCGTTTAGACACTGCTGTTCAAATCTGCTCTTCAAAAATCACCAATTTAAGGGGAAAATTCAGCTATGAGGAAAGACTACAAGCACTGAACTTATTCTCTCTGGAGAAGAGACGATTGAGGGGGGATATGATATCAATGTACAAATACTGTACTGGCGACTATAGCCTAAGGAACAAACTTTTTAGAGAAAGGGAATACAATAAGACAGGTGGTCACTCACTAAAACTAGAAGAAAAGTGGTTTAACCTTAAAATACGTAAGGGGTTCTTCACTGTCAGAGCAGTAAGGATGTGGAATTCTCTTCCACAAGCAGTGGTATCAGCAGAGAGCATCGGTAGTTTCAAAAAACTATTAGATGGGCACCTTAAAGACCACAACATACAGGGGTATACAATGTACGGTTAACAGCAAACACAAACACATCATAGGTTGAACTGGATGAACTGATGTCTTTTTTCAACCTCACAAACTATGTAACTATGTAACTATTAGCATGGTACCGCCACAACAAAAATTCCATCAAATGTTCATCAATTAGGATTATATTATTTCTGAAAAAATCAAGTGTTTATAAATTGTTCTCTAATTTTGATATCTAGTGTGTGTGCATATATATATATATATATATATATATATATATACATACACACGCACACAGTATATCAACGCATTTCACATGTATTCAAACTTTCTCAGGACCTGGAAAAATAGTTAGTAAACTGTGTTATCTACCATCATCCGTGTAGTGATGATCTGATAATGTGATCTAAAATAACCATGACAGGCAATGATAGTGGTGCGTTTTGCTTCCTAATAGACATAAATGAATCGTCAAAATTAAAGAATATACTATTAAGTCACAAAAAAATCATCACATGGTATATGCTTTTTTTACTAGCAAATTACATATTTTCAGGCTATTTTTGTTCACAAATTCCAGGGTACTGTATTAAAAATCCTATTTAAAGTGGTTGTAAACCCTTAGGTACACCCTGTGAAGTAACGGGCCTCAGGTAATACACCGAAATTAAACAATTCCTCCTGCACAAGTTGTACTATATAATATACTATTGTATATCTGCAATCTTCTCTTCTTTACATCGGTTTAAAGTGCTGAATTTACAAATTTTTTCTGGGAGCGGGCAGAAAGATGAAATACACTCTGTAAAGCTCAGTGAGGAGAACTGATTGGAGAGAAGAGACACACCCCTCTCCACACAGCTCACAGGAACAGAGTTGAGGCTCGTAATCTGGCGAAGTCCCTCCCCTGTCACCCTTTTTCTCTTGGTGCCAGAATAACCTTTTAGAAGTGACTCATGCTGATAGCAGAGGAACAAAGCAGCAGACAGAAATGACACTTAGTGCTCCTAATTCAGATAAAAAAAACACTATAGAGGAATATGCTTTGTTCTTATTTCATGTCTGAGGTTTACAACCACTTTAATACTGTAACAAATATTTTTTTAATGTCCCCTTATACGTAGGTGTGTAATAAAAGAACCACCTTCAATCTGAACCTTTCCCTTGCAGTTTTGCAAGGTGATGTATTTAGTAGGGATGATCGAACGGTTCGGGTCGACCATCGGTTCGACCCGAACATTGACTGTTCGAGGTTCGGCCGAATTTAGAACTTTTTGCTGAAAAAGTTCGGAATTCGGCAACCAGAACCGACCAAAATGCAATGGGACAGGAACTGGGCTTTAAAAGCCCGTGATTGGACCAGAACCATTAGTAAAAGCCAATTGAGGGGGCAGGAGAATGCTAGGAATGTGATTGGAGTGACTAGGGGGTCCCTAGGCCAATCATTAGTGAATACGCCCCCAGTATATAAGATAGCCCCTGCCAAATTCCTAAAATTGTAATACAGGGACATGGAAGAGTGTGGAAGCAGTTCTGTTAATTTTACTTTAAAAGTGTCATTTAGCAATTATTAGTGGAGCGTAACCATATTGGTGTTAATTATTTCATTAGCGCAAGTATAGTGTTCTGTTACTTTCACACCTATATATGTGTATGGATATATATACATATAAGTGTGTGTGTATATATACACTTATATAAAAGTTCAGATGTCATGCCTGCCTCCAAAGAACCCAAAAAAATGCCCAAAAAAACTCTGCAATAACACTCCTGGGCGTTTTTTTTTTTGGCGCAGGTGTTTTTTTGGTCATTTTTTTGGAGGCAGGCAAAACATCTGAACTTCTGTATAAGGGTATATATACACACACACTTATATGTATATATACCCATACACATATATATAGGTGTGAAAGTAGCAGAACACTATACTTGCGCTAATGAAATAATTAACACCAAATATGGTTACGCTCCTATCACACATATATATGTGTATGTGTAAAATACATATAAGTGTGTGTGTATATATACCCCTATACAGAAGTTCAGATGTTTTGCCTGCCTCCAAAGACCCCAAAAAAATGCCCAAAAAAACACCTGCTGCAAAAACACACCTGGGCGTTTTTTTTTTTTGGCGCTGGCGTTTTTTTGGGCATTTTTTTGGGGTCTTTGGAGGCAGGCAAAACATCTGAACTTCTGTATATATACACACATACCTATATGTATTTTACACATACACATATATAGGTGTGATAGGAGCGTAACCATATTGGTGTTAATTATTTCATTAGCGCAAGTATAGTGTTCTGCAACTTTCACACCTATATATGTGTATGGGTATATATACATATAAGTGTGTGTGTGTGTATATATACCCCTACACAGAAGTTCTGATGTTATGCCTGCCTCCAATAACCCCCAAAAAATGCCCAAAAAAACACCTGCTACGAAACCAGCAAGGTGTGAAAGTAGTGAAGCCATATCCCTGTTCTATAAGTGACATAATACAAACAATCTTTTTTTTTTATGGTTTTGGACATGCTACAGAGCTGAAACTTCACAGGTACACTTTGTAGACCCCCCCAGACACTAAATCCAAAAAAAATCTCTTTTTTTTTATTTTTTCAATAATTGGCTCTCTATCAAAAATGACAATTTTTAAGAACTTTTTTTGTGTGATTAATAATCCCTGGGGCATGACCCAGAACCCTAGGCAATTTTTAGGGGCATTTATTGGGTTTTAGGGCTTCAAAATTGTGTTTTTTGATTACCGAAGTTCGGGTCCCATGGATTTCAATGGGGTTCTGAAATCCGGGCCGAACTTTTGGGAAGTTCGGGTGTTCTGGTCGAACCGAACTTTTCAAAAGTTCTATCATCCCTAGTATTTAGTCTTCTGGGTTGAATGACTGAGGACATACTGTGAAGGCAGACATAATAAGCCCAACCCTTAAGGAGACTTTGCCACAATGGCCTGCATTTACTGTAATGCTGACATCATAACGCTATAAAGGACCTCACAGCTCTGTAGAAGACATGAAGAAGACCCTAAAGCACATGTGTCAGACACAAGGCCCGCGGGCCGAATCCGGCCCTCAAGGCCATTTCACGTGGCCCTTGCACCTCTCCTGCAGTTGCAGGAGAGCTCAAGCCCCTGTACTTTTTGCTTTCCAGCAATACCTACAGCTTCTTCCCAGCAGCTGCACACTAAGGAAGGGTGAGGGACTCAACTTCTGATGGTGGTGAGGCTCTTAACATCTTATGTAAGGGTACGGGATGATCTGGACATCTAGTCTAACAGATACAACCAGCCGTTTGAGGGCAATTAATAATGCTGATGCGGCCCGTGATTAAATTGAGTTTGACACCCCTGCGGCTTAAGGCATAACATGACTAGCATGAAGACTTCTGGAAAAGAAAAATGATAACATATAGCATGGAAGGCATTCAAAGTGGAAAGAGGTGAAAGTCCTGGGCCCAGTGAGGGCTTTTAAATTTTGTTAAATGATTTACATATTGCTAAATGTTAATTGAAAACAGAATTATTTTATTTTCTTTATACTTTTGGACTTGATGATACGGTTGACTTAGGCTGACCTTGCCGGTAATTTATACAGATATAACTGCGGTAATCTGTGATTTAAAAAGTCTATCCGTTTAACGTGGAAACCTTCTGAGGAACAAAAAAGGCAGCTAAAATCTCCAGACTTATAGAAATAAAACATATCAGCTCATTATAAAACTTGTTCACAAAAGAGGTTGCGTAGTAATTTTACCCTAGCTCAGTCCTACGGGCTATAGATCGACCTTCAGACCTGACGCTGATTAAGAGGCAATCGACTTTGAAATATAAAATTGCTTCCAGAAAGTTGTATGATGTGCAAGTCCAAAAAGAATAATTACCAAAAATCCCCCCACGAATAAATAGGGTCTATAAAACATACACTTATTCATCTAAGTTCTTGAATTAGGTTTACTCCAGTTCATTCCATCTTCCTTATCTATATAAATAAAAGTAGATGCATTGCATCTACCTTCACTCTCTCAATCAACGCTGACTATTTTTATTCTTTATGCTGCTATTATTAGTAAATACACTATATTACCAAAAGTATTGGGACGCCTGCTTTTACACGCACATGACCTTTAATGGCATCCCAGTCTTAGTCCGTAGGGTTCAACATTGAGTCGGCCCACCATTTGCAGCTATAACAGCTTCAACTTTTCTGGGAAGGCTGTCCACAAGGTTTAGGAGTGTGTCTATGGGAATGTTTGACCATTCTTCCAGAAGCGTTTTGTGAGGTCAGGCACTTTTGTTGGATGTGAATGCCTGGCTCGCAGTCTCTGCTCTAATTCATCTCAAAAGTGTTCTATCGGGTTGAGGTCAGAACTCTGTGCAGGCCAATCAAGTTCCTCCACCCCAAAAAGTCAATGCTAAAATGTGTGATCACGCTGCCTCTAAATCAAGGTAAAAATAATAACTGAAAAGTGACAAAAAAATGACTAAATAGGTAAGTGTTTCATATATAAAGTGCCAGTGCAGGGCCATTGGCTCCTGCTGCTGTGTGAACCAATGAGGAGAGAGAAACTCAGGAGAGTTGCTGGATCGACCTGGGGCTCAGGTAAGTATAAGGGGGAGCTGGGGGGGGGGGGGCTGCACCCAGAAGGTTTTTTTAAGGTAAAAATCGTTTTGCCTTCAGAACCACTTTAAGGTGGGAGCAGTTGGGCTTAGGGTCCATTCTGCCCACAAAGAGGTTAGGGAAAGGAGGTCTGACTGTAACTGCTCATGCTCTTCATTTTGGGGAGGGGCTGCTTGGGGGTCCCATGCTTGAAGCTATATTTGGGAAAGTAAGAATGGACAGTTTGAAAAGGGGAAGTTTAGGTGCTTCATTTTGTTCTCCCCTCCAGGGAGTATAGAACAATGTCGAGGAGGGTTCTGATCTAGAGAGTGGGAGAACTTCTGCAGTAATGAGGACTGAACATTACTCAGGATGAGCTACAAGACACCTCATGCCTCCTGACTACCACAATGCCATTTAAATCAAGCCACTATTTGAGACTATGCCTTTGCCAATACTTGGACTGTTATGTTTCATTGCTGAACTTAAAGTGGTTCGAAAGCCTTAAGGCAGAGCTTCCTAAACTTTTTTGGGCAGAGACCCACTTATGAATACAGATTTTTTTCGGGACCCACTTGCTTGTAATTGAATTGTAAAGCGCTACATAATTAAGGTATAGCGTGCCCACTTTCAATGCAGAGACACCAGCGTGCCCCCTTCAATGCAGAGATGCCAGCATGCCCCCTTTCAATGCAGAGATGCCTGCATGCCCCCTTTCAATGCAGAGATGCCAGCATGCCCCCTTTCAATGCAGAGATGCCAGCATGCCCCCTTTCGATTCAGAGATGCCAGCATGCCCCCTTTCAATGCAGAGATGCCAGCATGCCCCCTTTCAATGCAGAGATGCCAGCATGCCCCCTTTCAATGCAGAGATGTCAGCATGCCCCCTTTCAATGCAGAGATGCCTGCATGCCCCCTTTCAATGCAGAGATGCCAGCATACCCCCCTTTCAATGCAGAGATGCCAGCATGCCCCCTTTCAATGCAGAGATGCCAGCATGCCCCCTTTCAATGCAGAGATGTCAGCATGCCCCCTTTCAATGCAGAGATGCCAGCATACCCCCTTTCAATGCAGAGATGCCAGCATACCCCCTTTCAATGCAGAGATGCCTGCATGCCCCCCTTTCAATGCAGAGATGCCAGCATACCCCCTTTCAATGCAGAGATGCCAGCATGCCCCCTTTTGATGCAGATATACCAGCATGCCCCCTTTCAATGCAGAGATGCCAGCATGCGCCCTTTCAATGCAGAGATGCCAGCATGCCCCCTTTCAATGCAGAGATGCCAGCATACCCCCTTTCAATGCAGAGATGCCTGCATGCCCCCCTTTCAATGCAGAGATGCCAGCATGCCCCCTTTTGATGCAGATATACCAGCATGCCCCCTTTCAATGCAGAGATGCCTGCATGCCCCCCTTTCAATGCAGAGATGCCAGCATACCCCCTTTCAATGCAGAGATGCCAGCATGCCCCCTTTTGATGCAGATATACCAGCATGCCCCCTTTCAATGCAGAGATGCCTGCATGCCCCCCTTTCAATGCAGAGATGCCAGCATACCCCCTTTCAATGCAGAGATGCCAGCATGCCCCCTTTTGATGCAGATATACCAGCATGCCCCCTTTCAATGCAGAGATGCCAGCATGCGCCCTTTCAATACAGAGATGTCAGCATGCCCCCTTTCAATGCAGAGATGTCAGCATGCCCCCTTTCAATGCAGAGATACCAGCATCATCAGCACAGTATGTACAGGCATGGCACAGTAGGTACAGGCCATGGCACAGTAGGTACAGGCATGGCACAGTAGGTATAGGCATGGCACAGTAGGTACGGGCATGGCACAGTCGGTATAGGCATGGGCACAGTCGGTATAGGCATGGCACAGTAGTTATAGGCATAGCACAGTAGGTACGGGCATGGCACAGTAGATATAGGCATTGCACAGTCGGTATAGGCATGGGCACAGTCGGTACGGGCATGGGCACAGTAGGTACGGGCATGGCACAGTAGGTATGGGCATGGCACAGTAGATATAGGCATGGCACAGTCTGTATAGGCATGGCACAGTAGGTATAGGCATGGCACAGTAGATATATGCATGGCACAGTAGATATAGGCATGGCACAGTCGGTATAGGCATGGCACAGTAGATATAGGCATGGCACAGTCGGTATAGGCATGGCACAGTAGATATAGGCATGGCACAGTTGGTATAGGCACGGGCACAGCCGGTATAGGCATGGCGCAGTACATATAGGCATGGCACAGTCGGTATAGGCATGGGCACAGTCGGTATGGGCATGGCACAGTAGATATAGGCATGGCACAGTAGGTATAGGCATGGGCACAGTCGGTATAGGCATGGCACAGTAGATATAGGCATGGCACAGTCGGTATAGGCATGGCACAGTCAGTATAGGCATGGGCACTGTCGGTATAGGCATGGCACAGTAGATATAGGCATGGCACAGTCGGTATAGGCATGGGCACAGTCGGTATAGGCATGGCACAGTAGGTATATGCATGGCAAGGTAGGTATAGGCATGGCACAGCACTGCTGCTTACTGTGCCCGGATTGTTACCTACTGCAGCTGCTTCAATCTCTTACCTGCTGTCCGGGGCTCGACTCCTGCGGCTGCTGGCTCGCTGCTGGCTCACTCCTGTCACTCCGACAGAGTTCAGGGCGTGCTACTCCTCTCGCTGACGGTGGCGGGAACGGGCGGGACGGTGCGTGCGTTAGTCACCGCCCCCAACGACGTCAGCTGGGAACCCCACCCCCCATAGTCAGATATACGTCTGGCGCCCCCATTGGGCTTTTAAATGGTACTTTTTTTTTTCTCACTGATGTGATCTCCTGCTCCGTTGTCGCGACCCACTAGGATGCGGCTCGCGACCCACCAGTGGGTCGCGACCCACACTTTGGGAAGTCCTGCCTTAAGGTATTTCACCTTAATGCATTCTGTGCGTTAAAGGGGTTGTAAAGTCAGAAGGTTTTTCTTTTATCTTAATGCACACTCACTGAGGATGGAGGCTTAGGCATAGACACCGTACTTCCATGTATCTCCTGGTTGTCAAACTTCCAGCCCAAACATCCCTTTCCTGAGGCCCAGAATGCTGGGGATTGGAGTTTGGGCAGGCAGACAAAGAGGTATGGGTGGGAGAAGAAGAAACAGATCAAGCCCTCTCTCCTCTCCAGTCTGTGTTTAGGGATGGGACCCATGTGCACACCTATGTACTCGGCGGTTGTGGTACTTGGTTATTTGGGGCGGGGAGGGGGGGGCACAGTCCATTCTGAATATTTTGTCCTGGTTTAAGGTGGTCTGAAACCCGGACATGTGATTCAAAATCCGGAGCTGTCCGGGTGAATCCCGGACAGGTGGCAACTAAGGATGATCGAACTTTTGAAAAGTTCGGTTCGGCCAGAACATCCGAACTTCCCGAAAGTTCGGCCCGGATTTCAGAACCCCATTGAAATCAATGGGACCCGAACTTCGGTAATCAAAAAACACCATTTTGAAGCCCCAAAACCCAATAAATGCCCCTAAAAAGTGCCTAGGGTTCTGGGTCATGCCCCATTAACTATTAATCACACAAAAAAAAGTTCTTAAAAATTTTCATTTTTGATAAAAAAGCCAATTATTGAAAAAATTAAAAAAAAAAAAAAAGAGATTTTTCGATTTTGACTTTGGATTTAGTATATGGGGGGTCTAAAAGGTGTGCATGTGAAGTTTCAGCTCTGTAGCATGTCCAGAACCATGAAAAAAAAAAGATAATTTTTCAGTAGAACAGGGATGTGGGACCCTCCTTTAACTTTAACACCTATATGATCTTTTTTTCTGGTTCTGGACATGCTACGGAGCTGAAACTTCACAGGTACACCTTTTAGACCCCCAGACACAAAATCACACAAAAAAAAGTTCTTAAAAATTGTCAGGATAGTAGCAGTAGCTATCAGGATAGTGATAGTAGCAGAAATATATTACTGTAAATGATTTCATTAGCGCAAGCAGGGGCGTAACTACAGGGGTTGCAGGGGTTGCAATCGCTACCGGGCCCCATGCTCCAGGGGGCCCGGTAGCAAACCAGTGGGTGAACTTCTAGGATCTCAAAGGTCACACTTGCGACCGGGCCCTGGCATTTCACCACTGTGGGGAGGCCCCAAGATTGCAGGAAGGGGGCCCACTGCAGAACTTGTGAAAGGATCCTGATGTGGGACCATAATAAAAGGCCATGCAATGAGATTAAAGAGCCCCAGGATTAGTGGGAAGAGCCCCGGGCTTGAAGGGAAGGGCCCCGGCCAGGGGTTTAGGGGGCCCTTCATGGTTTCTTGCATCGGGGCCCTGAAGGTTCTAGTTACGCCTCTGAGCGCAAGCATATATTTCTGCTACTATCACACCTATATATGTCTAGGTGTGTATATAAATATATGGATGTGTGTATATACACCACTATACACAAGTTCAGATGTTTTGCCTGCCCCAAAAAATGCCAAAAAAAACGCTAGCGTCAAAAAAAAAAAATGCCCAGGTGTGTTTTTGCTGGCATTTTTTGGGGGTTTTTGGAGGCAGGCAAAACATCAGAACTTGTGCACAGGACCACTATACACAAGTTCAGATGTTTTTCCTGACTGCAAAGATCCCAAAAAAATGCCTTCTATTAAACCGGCAAGGTGTTACAGCAGCGAAGCCAACCCCCTGTCAGAAAGTTTTCTAATACAAACAATTTTTTTCTGATTCTGGACATGCTACAGAGCTGAAACTTCACATGTACACTTTTTAGACCCCCCAGATCTGAAATCCAAAGTAAAAATCAAAAAATCTCTTTTTTTTTTTTTTTTAATTTTTTCAATAATTGGCTTTTTTATCAAAAATGAAAATTTTTAAGAACTTTTTTTTGTGTGATTTTGTGTCTGGGGGGTCTAAAAGGTGTACCTGTGAAGTTTCAGGTCTGTAGCATGTCCAGAAAAAAAAAGGATTGTATGTATTAGAAAACTTTCAGCACAGGAATATGGCTTCTCTGCTGTAACACCTTGCCGGTTTCAAAGCAGGCATTTTTTTGGGTTCTTTGCAGTCAGGAAAAACATCTTAACTTGTGTATAGTGGTACTGTGCACAAGTTCAGATGTTTTGCCTGCCTCCAAAACCCCCAAAAAATGCCAGCAAAAACACACCTGGGCATTTTTTTTTTTGACGCTAGCGTTTTTTTTTGGCATTTTTTGGGGTTCTTTTGAGGCAGGCAAAACATCTGAACTTGTGTATAGTGGTGTATATACACACATCCATATATTTATATACACACCTAGACATATATAGGTGTGATAGTAGCAGAAATATATGCTTGCGCTAATGAAATCATTTATAGTAATATATTTCTGCTACTATCACACCTATATATGTCTAGGTGTGTATATAAATATATGGATGTGTGTATATACACCACTATACACAAGTTCAGATGTTTTGCCTGCCTCCAAAACCCCCCCCAAAAATGCCAGCAAAAACACACCTGGGCATTTTTTTTTTGACGCTAGCGTTTTTTGGCATTTCTTTGGGTTCTTTTGAGGCAGGCAAAACATCTGAACATGTGTATAGGGGGTATATATAGACATATATGTCTGAATATATACCCCTAGACATATATAGGTGTGATAGTAGCAGAAATATATTACTGTAAATGATTTCATTAGCGCAAGCATTTATTTCTGCTACTATCACACCTATATATGTCTAGGGGTATATATACAGACATATATGTCTATATATACCCCCTATACACATGTTCAGATGTTTTGCCTGCTTCAAAAGAACCCAAAAAAATGCCAAAAAAACGCTAGCGTCAAAAAAAAAAAAATGCCCAGGTGTGTTTTTGCTGGCATTTTTTGGGGGGTTTTGGAGGCAGGCAAAACATCTACTTTGTGCACATACAAAGTATGAAAAAAGTAATCCAGATCTCCCCTCAGGGGGACATGTCGCCATAGTAAATAGTGGCGTTCTTCCAAAAATATTTTTTCTCATTTTGGATCGGGTTCATCCAATCCTTTATATAAAGGGTCACTCTTTAAATATCCATTGATGCCATCTGCCCTGTTCTCTTTCCAGGACCACTAACCCTGTTGGACCTCGATCTCAGGTATTTGCAATCTCTTGCTAGCTACTGCTATTTGGGTGCTATGTCTGTTTGGACTGGTTGCTGTCTGCAACTGCACCATAATTGATGACTATACAATTGCTATATGTTTACATATATATATATATATATATATATATATATATATATATATAGTCGCTGATACTAAAATGCCCCATACATTGTCTTGTTGTTCCTAGAGAGATTTGGAGCAACTGGGACAAATTGGTGTATGTAGTTGTCATTCAAATTCATAAATAGATACTTACCTTTCTACCATCTTCTGTTTGGACTATTGGCTAGATATCTACAGATACCAACATAGGTGTAATTATAACAAATTTTCATTACCTTATCTTATAAGCCTTATATCTTGTTAACTGTGACTACAACACATCCCACATACCTCAATGGATTATTGTGTTTTTTTTTTTTACCCCTACCTCTTTGAGGGTCGGTGCTTCAGCCCCCCCTTGTGGAAGGCTTTTTGTGATCCCCCTGGGTGACGTCCTTGTGGAGACTATTGGAGACGGTCAGGTGCAGCTATGATGGTCATTTCTTTTCTGTTGTTTTTAACTACTGCAGTTCTACAAACAAATTGACCTTTCAATTCAAGGTCTGTATTAATCTTGAGATGTAGATAACATTATACCTTTAAAATGTTATACTGCACATGTATTTCATATTTGAAGCTAACGGCAATGCTCTTACTTTGTAGATGCAACTATGTATTTAACAAGAAGAAAACTTCCCATATTGGTGGGACTTTATAGGCACTCGATTATAACATATACACAAATGGAATTTTACAAAAAATGTTTATTAGAACAAAATTATTACAAAAGATTTAAAAGATTGGCAAGCTTGTGTAATACATCACATTTAACAGATGGATAATGACCACATGGCCCCTCTCTTGCTCATTAGCCGGAAACACAGGAAGCTGACGGTCCTATGCTCTTTTGAAAACTGGATACATAGAAGGACTGCTACTTTCTTGGGTTTCAGCTGTCCCCACCAAGCCTAGATATAGGCTGGTCAGCACACAATACTGAAATTTTGAAAAAATCTTGCATTTGAGATTATGCCTAAACTTCAGAACTCTTTCTACAATTTCCAAACGGCATTCCTGTTGTTCGGCTGAAGCATGCTGATTTCTTGTTTTTAGGACTTGTGGGCAGGCTAACTGTTTGAAATCACTACAGTGGAATATACCGCTATCCAAGGGCACCCCTGAGGAAGGAGTAATCGCTGACACTCCGAAACGCGTCGGGTTATTACCCTGGGGCCATGTGGTCATTATCCATCTGTTAAATGTGATGTATTACACAAGCTTGCCAATCTTTTAAATCTTTTGTAATAATTTTGTTCTAATTAACATTTTTTGTAAAATTCTATTTGTGTATTTGTTATAATCGAGTGCCTATAAAGTCACACCAATAGGGGGAGTTTTCTTTTTGTCATATATTTGGGATGTGGCACCTCTGGTGAGCATTCAACATGAGCAAATTTTTGCAACTATGTATTTATGTTCATTGACCCCTGATAAAGAAACATACAATTTATTTTGAAACGCTTTGGGTCTTCCACTGTCCTGTCCCCTCCGTGGATAGACATGAATGTTGGTCATTTATGCATTGGAACCGCCTTGAATTTTTTTCAATTGTATTGCCTTTTTTTAGTTTTTGTATTTCTAATACATTTTGCATACTTGTTTTATACAAACCTTCTCTGCAACTTCTGTACTTGACTCTATTGCCCTTAAAAATCCCGGAACCCTCTTGCTCTTGAGAGAAGTTTATTAGTTAATTCAATACTGCTAACACCCACATTGTTTTACTGGCCCAGTAATCTTTTTTTCATTGTAAACAACCAGTACCATGAGAGGAGAGAATAGTTCTAGATACTGGATACTTGAAGGAAATAGAACAAATTTAATTTTCAGGGCTGTCAAATATATGTTTCCATATTAGCAGCTTTTCCAAATCATGGCAAAAGAATAAAATACCTAGCTGTCATGATGTGAAAATTCTTCATATTCAGTATTATTTTCAAACAAAATGACAATGCCAAGACTACAACTGTGTAATGTTATCAACAAATGAAGCTGTAAGGTGATAATAAAGGGATTACCACAGTGTTATATTAGTTATTATCTGCAGTCTTTATACCATACACTCAATCCTCCAGGGTGAGGCACAAATACCTTTTTTTTTCCTTCTAATTACTCTATGCCTTAAATGTTGAACACAGTATAATATAGCAATAAAAGGGACATATGACAATAACATTTATTCTCTGTAGCTCTGGTGATATTAGTAGTCCTAAAATTACCTGTGGTGAAAGTACTTTTTTTTTACTTTTTTCTTGCTTTTTAAGTATGTAGACAGTTGGAAAAATATATGCAATTCGCTTTCAGAAATATAAAAAACTACATATTTTGTTTCTTTAATTAAATAAAATCAACAGGTCATAGCCTAAAGAAGAGATGGCCTTGCGGTTCGCCGGACGGTCGGTTCGCGGCGAACTTTGCTCATTCGCTGTCCGCCGATCATGCGAACATATGGCGATGTCCGCGGCGGCCATATTCTTTTACATTGTGAAGAACTTTGACCCATGACACATCCATCAGGTGGTACAGAACAGCCAATTGAGACATTTCAGCACATGGACATACCCCCTACCTTATAAATAGACCTGACCTGGCTACCATTTTACATTCTGCTTTTTGTCAGTGAAGGTTGAGGTTTGCTGTGGGGAGCAGGGACAGACTGTCAGTGACACAAATCGCTCGGTAATAGGTCCACAAAAGTCCTTTAAAGGACTGGTATTTGGTATAGGTATACTATTGTTTGGTGTGCAGTATATAGGGGTGTAATACACTTATAATATACTTTCTAATATAGAAAGCATATTATAGTGTATTTGGGTACTGCAGAAATTTTGCCTCTTTCGCTGCGTTAACTCTGCTACACACAGTGACAAAAGTTACTAGAAAATATTTTTCATAACTGGTGTGATAAACCAGTGGCCCCCCAAAATGACAGATTGAAGTGGGTTGTTATACTTTCATAATAGTGTATTTGGGTACTGCAGAAATTTTGCCTCTTTCGCTGCGTTAACTCTGCTACACACAGTGACAAAAGTTACTGCTGGGAATTTTTTTTTATAACTGGTGTGATATACCAGTGGCCCCCCAAAAGGACAGATTGAAGCAGGGTGTTATATACCTTCTTCCACATATACTGCGCTTCTCTAGAGACTTTTGTCACAGGGTCATTTAAAAAATGACAGGCAGAGGAAGAGGCAGGCCCTTCCGCAGGGGTGGTAGGGGTAGGGCAGGAGCACCAGGCCGGAGCCAAAGTGGGAAGTTGCAGAAGGTACGTTCGATTATGTCGAAGGACGCACCAGACGCACCAGACTTGGTTGAGTGGCTCACTCAGCCTTCCTCTTCTGCACCCTCCTCATCCTCTCTATCTGCACCCTCCTCACTTTTTGCTGTGTAGACCCCCAAAGACACCACCCCCAACACCACCACCATCACCATATACCCTCCGCTTGAGTCACAGAAATTATTTTCCGATCCATCACAAGACATTTATCATGCGCAGCCATTCTTGGCATCGGATCAGGAAGAGGAGGTAGCAACAGCCACCAGTCAGCCCAAAGAGGTTGGTCGCCGCTGTTGCTGCCTACTCCGAGAACTCTAGTGTTAGTGGTGGGGAAGGTGACGTCGATGATGCAGAGGCAAAATTTCTGCAGTACCCAAATACATTATTATGAAAGTATATTGTTATATAATACTCCCGCTTCAATCTGTCATTTTGGGGGGGGCACTGGTCTATCACACCAGTTATAATACTTTTTTCTAATTGCGTTTGCCACTCTTTGTAGTATCGCTGCAGAACCGCTCACCAGTCACAATGCTGCACAATACAAATCCACTATAATATGCTTTCTATGTTCATCCAGCTTTGCGACTTCCTCATCTTCCTGCTCCTCGATGGCTTGATCAATGACACAACGCAATGCACGCTCCAGAAAGAAGGCGTAAGGTATGATGTCACTGATGGCGTCCTGGCTGCAACTGACCAGTTTGGTGATCTCATCAAATGGCTGCAGAAGTCTGCATGCGTCACGCATAAGCAGCCACTGGCGTGGTGAAAAAAACGAGTTCGTACAGGTAGTCGTTAATTGCACGTTTCTGCTGGAGCAGCCTATCAAGCATATACAAGGTTGAGTTCCATCGCGTTGGGCAGTCACAAATAAAATGTCTGACTCAGGTTGTGTCGCCGCTGAATGTCAGCAAGGCGAGCCATGGCTGTGTAAGATCTTCTGAAATGGGCCGAGATTTTCCTGGCCTGCCGCAAGACGTCCTGGACCCCAGGGTATTTGACAACGAATCGCTGCACGACCAAGTTCAGGACGTGTGCCATGCATGGCAAATGTGTAATTTTGCCCTGTTTCAGTGCACTCAGCAGATTGGCACCATTGTCTCACACCATTTTACCAACTGTAAAATTGAGCAGTGTTAGCCACTGATCTGCCTGTGAACACAAAGCTGAAAGGAGTGCAGGACCAGTGTGGCTCTTGGCTTCCAGGCACAACTGACGCAGCACAACATGGCAACGTCTCCCCTGGCATGTCGAATAGGTTCTGGGGATCTTGGGCGGCGCAGCGGAAAAGACGGTAGCAGCGGAAAAGGAGGAGTCAGCCGAGTAGGAGAGGGAGGATGGAGTAGGAGGAAGAGAAGAAGAGGCAGGCCTGCATGCAATCCGTGGTGGTAAAACCAAATCTACATGGGTGCCACGGGTTACATGCTTGACGGCCATCAGAAGGTTCACCCAGTGGGCAGTAAAAGTTATATACCTTCCCTGCCCGTGTTTGCTAGACCATGTGTCTGTGGTCAGATGTATCTTGGCACTGACACTGTGTGCCAGAGATACATTCACTTGCCGCTGAACATGGCCATACAGCTCTGGAATGCCCTACTGCGAGAAATATTTCCTCCCTGGGACCTTCCATAGTGGTGTTCCAAAGGCCACAAATTTCTGAAAGGCCTCAGAGTCCACCAGTTCATATGACAGTAGTTGGCGGGCAATCAGTTCCAACAAGCCAGCGGTCAACCGTTGGGCAAGAGGGTTATCCGGCCTCATTTTATGCTCAAACATTTGGGCCACAGAAGCCTGCCTTTTTCCAGAACAACGTGAGGACGGCATGATGGAAGGTGGAGTGGAGGACAATTGGGAGGAGAGAGGAGAAGGAGAAGAGGCTGGACGGTGAGAGCCTGGAGTGTGGCTTTGTGGGTTCTGACGGCATTGCTCCCACTGGGCTTGGTGATGGGAGTTCAGGTGCCTTCTTAGGCCCCTTTCACACAAACGGACCATTCAGATCCGCCTGTCCGTTTTTTTGGCGGATCTCAACGGTTACCCCATGCATGTCTATGGGGCATCGGATGTCAGCGGAGACATGTCTGCTGACATCCGATCTGATCCGTCAAATCTGGACGGATGGAAATCCTATTTTCCATCCGTCCATTGGATCGTCCCTAGGTGAGTGTTGGGCTTACCGCGACTTATGCGTTGACTGCAAAGGCTCCAGCATCAGGGAACGCATAGTCCGACAGGTGTCCGACTACATTGGGTTAACAGCCGATGTGGCGGCTCTGAGAAGTGATGAACCCCTGGACTACTGGGTGGGCAGTCTTGACCTCTGGCCAGAGCTTGCACAATTTGCAATGGAACTGTTGGCTTGCCCCTCGTCCAGTGTCCTGTCCAAAAGGACGTTCAGCGCAGCAGGGGGGGTCGCTCACTCACCTAGCTCACAACAGTGTTGACTACCTCACATTTCTAAAAATGAATGACGCATGGATCTTGGAGGAATTCAACATATGTGACCAGAAGACCGTGTTTGATTCAAATTCCTTATGACAGCCCACAAATATCCGCCACCACCCATAACAGTTCATGGTCCCTGTCTTAGGTAAATACAGCGGCATAAAAGGCCTTTTATGTCCGTTGAATGCCTAATTGCTACAGTCTATCCCAGCTCCACACAGCAACCTTTCCCTACACTGACAAAAGACTTTTGTGGACCTATTAGCTAGCGACTTGTGTCACTATACAGTCTGTCCCAGCAACCTCCAGCCACAGAATACAAAGTTCTTTGCTGTCAGGTGAACGCCTGTGGGCTAATTTTTGGGGCCTGTAATGGCTGACACTTACTTCTGTATCCTGTGAATGCCTAATCTACCTTCAGCCACAGAATACCAAGTTCTTTGCTGTCAGGTGAAGGTCTGTGGGCTAATTTTTGGGGCCTGTAATGGCTGACACTTACTTCTGTATCCTGTGAATGCCTAATGTGCCTCCAGCCACAGAATACAAAGTCGTTTGCTGTCAGGTGAATGCCTGTTGGCTAATTTTTGGGGCCTGTACTGGCCGACACTTACTTCTGTATCCTGTGAATGCTTAATGTACCTCCAGCCACAGAATACCAAGTTCTTTGCTGTCAGGTGAACACCTGTGGGCTAATTTTTGGGGCCTGTACTGGCCGACACTTACTTCTTTATCCTGTGAATGCCTAATTTTTCAGACTGGCATTGAAAATCAATGGGTCTGTAAATGTTCCACTAAATTGTGGAACGGTTGCGGACCCATTTTACAGACGTGTGAATGGACCCTATATGTATTTGACATGTATTTACTGGCTGCTGTCAGTTATGGCTGATTTAGAAAAAAAATAAATACATTTTTTGGCTGAAAAAAGAAAAAAATGTTATGGCAACTTTTCCAATAGCAATACTTCTGGTATGTCTACGCCCATGTTGTGGGGCTATGTGTGCACAGCTAGTGTATTTTGTGGCAGCAAATATGACTTGGAGGTTTTTAATGTTCGCCTGCCATTGAAGTGAATGGGGTCCGCCGCAAACTTTTGGTTCGCGAACATTTGAGAAAGTTTGCGGGTTGCGTTCGCAAACCGCCCCGTCCGATGTTCGTCCATCACTAGCGTAAAGTGTACCTAAAAGCTTATTTAGTTAAAAAGTAAAAAATAAAAATAAAGAAGGGTTAGAACAAAAAAAGTAAAAAGTGCAGATAATTATTTTCAAAGTGATTTTGACCATTCCAAACTTTATACAAAAGTGAAAAAAAAATGATAAAGATAGATAGATAGATAGATAGATAGATAGATAGATAGATAGATAGATAGATAGATAGATAGATAGATAGATAGATAGATAGATAGATAGATAGATAGATAGATAGATAGATAGATAGATAGATAGATAGATAGATAGATAGATAGATAGATAGATAGATAGATAGATAGATAGATAGATAGATAGATAGATATAGATTTTGGAAGATTCACCCTAGTCAATAGGGGTGACACAACTGCTAGACCCGAATTGGTTACATTTTCTTCTTTCAAATCCACATTAATTTGTGCTGCATGTTTTATTGATAGGGGACACAGGTATTAGTTCTGTATGAGCCTTTTCCCTTTCTCCACCTTGCCTTATAAATATGTAGTTGTCCATTAGTGCCTATTGTACTACATGACTGTAATCTGGCTATGATGCATATATTTATGACAATCAGCTCTAGGATATGTCTGCATTACAAGTATTCTTGAATTCCGCTGGCTCCATCACATTTTTATATTAGGGTTTTTTTTTTGATTTACTGCCTTGTCTATATGCCAGCTATGATTGCCTTTCTTTTAGCCAATCTTTACAGTTATTTATTATACCTATTTTCCTATAATTGTTTTCTCCGTTCCAGAGAACTGGATTCACATTGGTGTATTAATAAAAAGGATTTAGCTTTCGTATTGAAAGTAAAAGCTCAGGCATTTTAAAACTCACAACCACTTTTTTTCACATTTTCTACCTGTAATATACTTGCTTTGCATTCTTTATTGTTGCATTAAAATTAATTATTTTTTTTCCTTCTTTATGATTCCTAAAGTGATATTAACCCCTAACTTTTTTTTCTCTGAAGAAGAGGAAGAGGATGCCCACACTTAAACAACATTTTAATATTTTTTTTTTTTCCTTTGTAATGACTTCCTTCTTTCTCCTGTAGCTGGTCCCCAAGCTGCAGGCTCCTCTATTTCCACTTGTAGATGTCTCCATGTTGATGTAACTGCAACAGCTTTCTTTTTTAAACCAGACATTTTAATAAAGGATAAGTTCACTTTAACAAAAAAAATAAAATAAATGCATTTATCATTTTTCTTTTTGTTAGTTAACTGTAAAGCTTTGCACCCAGGATAATCCTGAGTGTAACGCCGCGGTCCTGCAGACTATGTATCCGTCTGTCCGTTCCTCCAATATGGGCAGGCAGTTATACTCTGACAGAAAGCTCAGTGAACTACCAACAGTGATCAACAGCACCCTGGTAGTTCATTGAGAACTACAAGCAGACAGCTGCAAAGGCTGTTGGGACTTGCAGTTTTCCCATTCACAAAATACTGTAAATGAATGGCACGTCCGGGCGGAGCCGCTCATGCCCATGTTTTTTTTACTTTGTGATAGCTAGCGTTGGGCGAAGATCTCCCACTAGCTGTCAAAATTTGGGACTCGGGGGGGGGTTACATGTTACAAAAGGTGAACTTATCTTTTAAGGCACAAGGTTCCTTGTTAAAACACTTTCTGTGTTTGGGTGACAGCTGTCTTATTCTTTTTCACCCTGCCACATGCACCCCTATCTCCACAAGCTGCCATGCTGGAATGCTGCCATGCCGAGCCCACAAGCTGCCATGCTGTCACACATTGGACAAGTGTGTTTCCTCATCACTATCAGAAGGCCAGTCCAGAGCAATGATATGCAGCTGACCCTGTAGTGAGTTTATGTGGAAAGGAAGAGGCTGAAGGAGATCAGCCATGCCTGGTTCCAAAAAAACTCTTTGTTATGCTTCTTCTTCTCTCAATCTGAGCTTTGTTGTACAGTTACATAGTCAGTCTGGTTGAAAAAAAAACACAAGTACATAGTTTGGTTGAAAAAAGGGAGGGCATCGGTTCCTCTACATGCCGTTCCTGCTGCCTCTCTATCCCTGTCCTGTGCCCTGGGCCCCAGTGTATTTCCCTGGCCCCACTCCCCCCCCTCGAGTTTCCCCCCTCCCAGCTGCTGTGGGGGATCTGTCAGGATGGAGAGCAGGGAAGGTGCCTGTAAATGTCTCATTTACCAGGCCCCTTAAATGACTTAATGAATAGAGTCAGTGGTCGGTTCCGATTCATTCATTCTGTGCTGCTGAGGCTGCAGTGAAAGGGACTGATGAATCTGTCCTCAGTCCCTTTCTTTGTCTCAAAAGTAAGATATCAGGGGTCTGTTTAGACCCCTGATTATTCACCAAAGCCAAGCAATGTGGGGTTCTAAAAAAATGTGAAAAAAAAATAATAAAAAATAAAATTATATAAAAAAAATGAAATGGTAAAAAAATAATAAAAATAAAACAACAAAAATAAAAAAACACTAGTGGTGGACCTACCAGGCTTGTAAAGGTTGCACTTGCGACCAAGGGGGGCCCTTCATGGTTTCTTGCACTGGGGCCCTGAAGGTTCTAGTTATGCCTCCGTTACTTACACTCTTGAATAAAAAAATACATTTAAGGGTTTATTAATGATTACAGAGCTGTATTAATTTCTATATTTTATACCTGCCTGGAGTTCAGCTTTAAAGCCCATATCCAGGAAAGGATAAATCCTTCCTTGCAGTGGGGCTGTATCTGCACTTCCAAGGTTAAATGCTCATTTAAGTCTAGGGGACCTCAAAAAATGATTTTTACTTACCTGATCCTCTGCACTCTCTGGCAGCTGGCATCCTTTACTCTTCAATACATTGGCAGTGGACAGTCCCTTGGCATCCTCAAAACCAGTGCAAAGCTCTGGACTCTGCATTGGAATTGATTTGGGTCAGAGGACCTGCAGCTGACAGTGCATAGGAGGGAAGAGGCTGTGTGGACTGATTTTAGAGCCTGGAGGAGCCTGATAGAGCAGAGGACTGGGTAAGTAAATCTGCTTTTTACGCACCCCTAGACGCACCCCTGCATTTACTCCATGCAGTGCAGGGGCAGCCCCACTCCAATGGAGTATTTTTCCTTTCCCTGGAGTTGAGCTTTAAGATACACTGCCTCTGGAAACTGAATTTTGCACTTCTTAATAACATACAGTCAATGTTTTTAGAGAAGTGTTAGCCACTCTTTTTCTCTCTTCTTTCTCTGTGTTTTATCTGTTTAACTCCTGGCCGTCTTATGTATCTGCCTCTTCTTTGCCTGTAACTATTTTGGTTCCTCCCTTGAATGTATTTATTCTGACTCCAATAGTTGTAATACTGACTTATCCTTTGCTGAGTCCTATTCCTGGCCTGTATAAGCAGATGCAATCACCGCGGACAATCGTTATCAGAAAGCTGAACTCACCAGACACTGTTTCTTTCCATCCACATAGGTTTTGTTGCAAGCAGTAGGTATAGCAGACAACAAAAGGTGGCAGATGATTGAAAGATGGTATCTACAGGTCAAAACATAGTGTAGTGTTTTCCTAAATGCGGATTGAATGAAAGCCTAGACAGATGTGGCCATCTCTATCCCCGGAAGCATAAAGAAGCAGGATTAGGAAATACAGGAGGGGACAGAAGGGACACAGAAGGGAAAGGAAAGTGCAACAACTGAAATAACCACAAGATTGCAGTATAATGACCAAATATATAGACATTAGCATAACTATGCATTATATTATATCTTACATATTGGTGTAACAGCACAGTATTTTATTTGTGTTTGTACTGTATTGTAGTGCTGCATTTATATTATTTAAAGCCCAGCTCCAGGAATACAAAATAAATCCAAGCTTGCTGTGGGGCCCCCTGCACTGAAAGGGTTAAATGTTCAGAGGTTACTGTACAGTTTGGCGTTATTTACCCTATCCCCCATTTTAAAGAAATAGTGTTATTTTTATTATTGTATTCTGTTTCTCAGGGGACCAATTGCATAAAGTACTGTGTCCCATCCAGTGCCGGGACAAGGTCATCTTGGGCCAAAGGAAAATCTGCCCCCCTGTTGAAATCCCCTGAAATCCCCCCCTCCCAGTGCAAATCTTTGCCCCCCCCAATCCCCTCAGCACAATTCCACCCAAAGAATCACCCCTCCTAGTACAAATCCTCTATTCTCCTGTCAGGGATCTCGTGCAGCAGCTGCTCATTCCTGTGCAGCAGGTGATCATTCTTATGTGCATGTGCAGAGTCCTAGCATAGAAGCTCAAAACGAGCAAAGACTAGACTCTGCACATAAATACGCACGGGCGCATACATGCGGGCACATGCATGTACACGTAGGCGTGCGTGCGCACACATCTACAGATTCTGGCGCCCAGCAGCCTATTTAAACTGAGAGTCTGCCTAGCCACAGTGCTGGATTGTCTTCAGCTCTGGTTCCTGTGTTCCTAAATCTAATCCAATTCTGCTAACCTTATTCCTGACACGGTTATGTCTGACACCTCTCTTGGATCACCCCTGCCTGTTATATCTGCTGCTCCCTTATGTTACCGTCCTCAGTATGGTTTCCTGACTACGTCTCCGCTTCCTGATTTGGTACTCCACCGCCAGCATGTTACCGACTTCTGCCTGTTGCCGACCTTGAACCTAAACCTGACTGTGCACCTGCCTGTCTGGCTGCCGCTGAACAAGGCTTGTGACCAGACTCCATATCGCCACTAGAAGGGCTCCTGTGTCTTCAATCTTCAGCACACTGCTACAGCTTCCTGGCACCTGTAGCCTTCCGCTGCCCTAGCAGTCCCTGTCTCCACTACCAGGGGTGCTTGGATGGGAATTGCACAAGAAACCATCCTCACATTCTAGGGCTCCACAGTCAGGTATGTGACACCTTTAAATCTCTCAAATTATCCCTCTGCGTACACATCCTCTCCCCACCCCCCACTCCAAATCCCTTCTCCCAGCATAAATTCTCCCCTCCTCCCGATTCCCCCTCCTATCACAACCCCCCCCCCCCCCCACCCGGATTTCCCCTCCTCAATCATCTCTACTATCACAACTCCCCCCTCCTCATAAAAAAATATCATCCTACACATTTCCCTTCCCCTTTACCATATCACCTCTTTTAGCACAAACCAACCTAATCCCCACTCCTTCCCCCATCCCAACACAAACCCCCCACCTCACATGATACCACAATACCCATGGCAGCTGCCCTTTCTGCCCACCACTTGTCCCGACTCAGGTCCTTCTTCCTATGTGCTGTCTTAAGCTAGCTGTGAAGTTGGACAGGGCGCCCCTCCTCCTTCTATAGCTGTCTGACAAGGCAGCTAGGAAATAGATGGCCACTTTCACAGAGGTCTCTAAGCCCTTGTCTGAAGAAAGTGTCACAAGGAATGCAGGGGGAGGAGGGCTTGTCAGTTAAATGTTCCGGGGAAGTGGGCAAGTGCTTGGAGATGGAGAAAAGTGCCTCCTGTCAAAGCAGCTATCTCCTTGCTAGTTGAGTTGTCAGACAGCTGTAGAAGGAGATGGGGTGCCTAGTCTGTCCACACAGCTTTTATTAGAAAGTACTAGAATTAACACATTAGCAAAAAATTAAGTGAGGGGGTGGATAAACAGCACTAAAATTAGTAAAACTTTCACAGCAGCAGCAGGCCAGAGGTACAGCATTATCAGTACTATCTGGTCCAAATTAAAGCATGCATCTCATTCTTCAGGGCAGGAATCTGGACCTCGGATAAACATCAACAGTGGTAACTTTATTTTGCACAGCAGATATGTCAGAAAGTATTTTCGGAGTTTTGCTTCAAAGCCCAAATTCAGAAATTAGACAGAATCTACCCTTGCAGGGGGATTCCTTCTGCACTGCAAGGGTTTAATGCTCATTAGGTGTAATGGGAGCCAAAGAGGCTGTATTACTTACCCAAACCTCACTTTGGCCAGCTCCTGCACTCTCCTCCTCTCCCTCAGTGTGTCATCATGTTCAATGCAGGGCATTTAATCCTGTATTGTACTGTACATGGAGGAGGTAGGTGCGCAACCACAGCCAGGAGAGCTTGGGACTGGTCTCACTGCTGGAGGGACAATGCTGGAGCAAGGAAAAAGGTATAAATTACACTTTATTCTTCACCCTTAGACTGAACGAGCAGTTAAAGAGGTTGTAAACCCCTAAAAAAAATGTTATTTTTTTTTTCAACCTGAAAGAGAAACACATAGTGAGCTAGTATGCATCGCATACTAGCTCATTATAAAATACTTACCTTAGAACAAGCCCCCGCCGTGCCGCCCGCTTACCTGTATGACGGGCGACATGTCCAGTCGCCCGTCTTCCGGGATCGCGGTATTCGGCCATCTAATTGGCTGGAGCCGCGGTGACGTCACTCCCGCGCACGTGCGCGGGAGCCGACGGTCACGGCACGGGGCTCTGAAGGAACGGCACCAGCGGCCGTTCCTTCAGAGCGCATTCACCAGTGACGTCACTGGCTGCATGTAAGGTAAATATCTCCTAAACGGTACATGTTTAGGAGATATTTACAGTACCTATAGGGAAGCCTTATCATAGGATCACCTATAGGTAAAAGTTGCAGAGGAGGGTTTACTTCCTCTTTAACACTTCCATTCTTGGAGTTGGGCTATAAAATTTAGAGGTCAGTGTATGAGTGACAGGATACGATCATCCGCTACAGGCACTTAATCCTCAATGACACAGAGAGTTGGCTCCTGTTGGTCACTGGCTGCTCCACACATAGACTCTCAAAGACAAAGGTAAGCTGCTCGCCAATTAAAATGTCCTTTAATTGAACTCTCCATCATACTATTGGTCCAATGCTGCAGCAATTAGGTAAGTATGCATGTTTCTTTTTTTTATTATTACAATCCTTTAATATTGGTAAGCCATCCATCAGCAGGTCTGTTTATTTGCTCTTATTGATCCCAGGTGTTAATGATGGTGTAGCACCCTCTGTGTTCTGTGTAGGAAAATTTAGGAAAAATGTAGTCCTAGAGGCAATCAAAGAGTAGTAGATCCTCTTTAAATGCTTCTATGGCTTTTTTTTTTTTTAAGCAAAAGATCAAAAAAAGTTTATTTGATCTTTTGCTTTTAAAGGTAAAGGAGAGATTTGGAGTATGTAAAAATAAATACATAAATAAATAAATAATAAAAGGTAAAAGAAATATGAAAAAAAATAAAAATAAAAGTTTAAAGCAGACCCATCCCCCCATGCTCACGCGCAGAAGCACACGCATATGTAAGTCGCGCACACATATGTAAACAGTATTCGAACCACACATGTGAGGTATTACTGCGGACATTAGAGGGAGAGCAATAATGCAATAATTCTAGTGCTAGACCTCCTCTGTAACTCTAAACAGGTAACCGGTAAAGGCGTTTGAAACGTTGCATATGGAGATTTAAAGTACTGTAGTTTGTCGCCATTCCACGAGCATGCACAATTTTAATGCGTGACACTTTAGGTATCTATTTACTTGGCATAACATCATATTTCTTTTACCAAATATTTGAGGTATATACAATATTGTGTTTTTTTTTTTTTTAATTCAATAAATTGTATTGTTTCCAAAAAAATTGCGTTTGCAAAACCGCTTTGCAAATACCATGTGACATAAAAATGATGCAATGATCACCATTTTATTCCCCTAGGGCAGTGATGGTGATCCTTGGCACCCCAGATGTTTTGGAACTACATTTCCCATGATGCTCAACTACACTGCAGAGTGCATGAGCATCCTGGGAAATGTAGTTCCAAAACATCTGGGGTGCCAAGGTTCGCCATCACTGCCCCTTTGCTAAAAAAAAAAAAAAAAAAAAAGTATAATGTTTGGGGGTTATAAGTAATTTTCTAGCAAAAAAAAAAAATAGGCCCCTTTCACACTTGCGCGACCTAAAAGCCGCACGATTTTACCGCAAGTTTTTTTTTTTTTAAATTAAAAGTTTTATTTGTTTTTCATAGAAAGAATAACAAACAAGCATTACAGGTTCAGCACACAATTAACAGGCGCATGGCCATACAACGATAAGCCCCGGTTCACACTTATGCGATGCGGGAAGGCTGCGAATCCGCAGCCTGTTCCCGCATCGCACACGCACCCCCGGCAGTTCACACTGCCATATGCGATACGCCCAGTTTGATCGCATATCGCAGTGCGATCGTGCAGTTCGCACAGGATCGGATCACACAAGTGTGAACCTCTGTGCGATCCGATCCTGATGCGGCTTCCAAAAAGGGTCCCTGTGCGTGTTTGCTGCGGCTGCGGTGCGAATTTAGCCATACAAAGTGTATGGCTAAACTCGCACCGCACAGCCGATCGCATGTAATGAAGGAGCAGTGTGCTCCGACATTACATGCAAACCCGGCACTCGCACACGTGTGAACCGGGGCTCAAGGTTTTGTGTTCAAGGGAGCAAATATAAACCAAAACGGGAACACTCGGGTATCCATTGTCTGAAACTTGCATCATCAAACATAATTAGGTGAGAGCCTGATCATGCCTGGTTCTGCGTCCGGAAGAGACGCACTTTAACACACCACGATAATAGACAACAGGTGTACAGTAGGCAGGTGGAAAGATACTAATCAATAAATTATCAGCATAACCAACTAGTGAAAAAAACAACGATGGTATAAACAATTGAAACAGCAAATTAATACTGGTGCAAATAAGTATACAAATATCAGTGCAATAGTCCGGGTGCAAACACAAATTGTGTAACACCTCACAAATAATATGCAAATACCTATAAAAGTGCTGCGCCAGAAATACTTAATCAATATATAAACAGGTGATATTGATGGTGTAATAAATATCAAAAGAGTCTAAAATAAAGTCCATAAGTGTCCAAATAAAGGTGAAAAGAAGAGATTACCAACAAGGTAGTAAAAAAACCAAAGGTGGTAAGAAAATCATAAAAATTTCTTCTGTGCATATATCCCACCACCGGCTAAATTGGTCTCTCACCTCAGCCACAGACCCATAAAGGGTCAAAGATCGCATATATCAGCTGTAGCAGCCTGGGGATTATCCTCTCCTAGCTCTCTCGGACAGCCCAACATAGATCACTCAAGTGGGGATGGATGAACTCCAATCAAACTCAGAAATCGGTGTATATATAAAACAAAGGGGACATACTGTATATAGTGCTCTCCGTCTGAATACCAATGTCTTTATTAGATATAGTAAAAGGTACTCACATTTGGCGGCACTCAGCGGTGCACGCAATGCAGACAGATACACATGCAGCTGGGACAAAGGGAAAGTACAACGTCAGGTACGCAAAGATACCCTCCCACAGGGAGGACAAAAGTAAAATGAAAAAGCAGTAAAGCTAGAAGCAGAGTGGGTGAAAAAAGGGGAAAAGTAGAGGTAAAGGGAAGAGGGGCCAGGGAGAGGCTGCTGGGGCAGAACCTCAAAGAATTGCCAAAAGGCACAATATGATCAGCCGGGTTCTTGCAAATAGGCGTCAGTGCCAGAAAAATATACCCATGGTCTCCACAGATCCCTAGTGGTTTCTTCAATATTTTTATTGGTGGCTGTCAGATGCTCCATTCATTGGATCTCATTAATTTTAGAAAACCACAGGGAACGTGTGGGAGGTTGAGTCTGCCGCCACATAGCGGGAATACAAGCTTTTGCAGCGTTGAGAAGCTGAATAGTCAAAGATTTTTTATACTTCCGCACCGAGCACCTCGTCAAATGCAATAAACAAAGCGCAGGGTCATCTCCCACCTCGACCGAAGTCAGCTGCCTGACGACCGACGCAACTTCGTCCCAAAAGCCCCTAAGTAGGGGACAAGCCCAAAAGATGTGTATCATCGTTCCCCCCTAAAAACGCACAAGTGTGAAACGGGCCTTAAACTTGAAAACAAAACGAGCCAGAAAAAGCTTGGTTTTTAAGTGGTTAAAGCGGTAGTATACTCCGCTTTTTAATTTTTACCTACGGGTAAGCCTATACTAAGGCCTATAATTAGGCTTACCTGTAAAATTAATATCTCCTATACCTGCACGGTTTAGGAGATCATCGCCCTGCATGCAGCCACTGACACCAGCGGCACATGCGCTCTGAAGGGTTGGCGTATCTTGCCAGACCTTCAAAGCTTCTTGCCGACCGGAAAGTAAACTCCCGTGCGCATGTGCAGGAATGACGTCATCGCGGCTCCGGCCACTCACAGTGCCGGAGCCGCCGAAACCGGAAGAGACGCCGAGGGAACATGACAACTCCCTCAGCGGTGTCCGGGCGACCGTATGGGGGCTTCGTTCTTCGTTCTAAGGTAAGTATTTTATAATGTGCTAGTATGCGGCGCAATTGTCCTGCAGGTTTTTTTTTTTTTTGGGGATACAACCGCTTTAAGCTGGTGGTTGGTGGTTTTGGTGCACACTTACATTGGTGGTCAGTAGGTAACTGGAAAGCTCCTAGTCCCGTGCTGTTGTCATGAACATTTATAGGCTTAATGCTCGTACACACTTGACGAAAATCGGACTAAATATCCTCTGATTTTTTTCTCTCTTGCTCAGCATTCATAACCATTTTTAGTTGACAGTGCATAAATGTTCACAAAACTTCTCGTTCGATTTTCTTTTTTTTTGTTGACGTTTGTTTGTAGAGTGTGATGTAAGTACGTATACGTGTGACCCCCAAGGCCACGCCTTTGAGTTCCGTCTTGCGTATGTGACGTGGCTTTTGTTCTCAGATCGTTCTGATCGTTCATGGAAATGCGCTTCAGATTATTCGGAAATTTCGTGAGTTTATCACCATTTTCGTTATACAACGATTTTGGAAGATGGAGATCGAAACATCCGAGACCCTTGCAATACTTGGTATACCACGAGCTCTAGTTTACTAGAATTGTCAAGAGCAAAAAAGTAAGACTACCCACCCTGTATCCTTTCTAAAGCATGCTTTCCTGCTTTAGCTAAGAAAATATATTGCGCTGCCATACTACTGGTACTATTGTAATGAAAAATGAACACTTAAAGCTACAAATCCAGAAGACGTAGATGTGATTATAGTGTGTATATCTGGTCTCCAGAGACAAACAGAACACAGTCAGCCTTGTTCATACAAGCTCTCGTTTCAGCTCAGCTGTATGATCTCATAACTGTGACATTCAGCTCTTCAATCCAATCAAAACAAGTCTATCTTTGCTGGGCTCCCATATTGATACAGTGTATCAAAGTGAAAGACAGCAGAACACCAATACACGCCATATCAGGGATGCTAAATTATTCTTGGCAGCGATATGATACGCTTACCCTTAATTGTAAACATTCTGTTTTTGCAATCTAATCCTTTATGAATTTGCAAGAGTCTGCAAACTGGAAACAAGTGAAGCAGTGTCTTCTATATACAGTATGCTGCTTGCGTTTTCTTGTTTAAAGGGTAACTCCACTTTTGTGGGGAAAAATAATAACAAAAAAAAATAATAATATAGCGTATACAATTGCGACACAAATCATATAGTGTTTTAATGTTATTAAAAATTAGCTATCTTTTTCAATCTGCAGCTGTTGTAATTTTCTGAAAATGTAACTACACTGAACAAAGGGTGCGTTCCCTTACGCACCATGAACCATAGGTATTTAACCACTTCTGAAGTTAAAATCAGTTTTGTTTTTTTGCATTAAAATTACAATTAAAAGAACCCCCAAACATTATTTTTTATTTTTTTTGTCAGAGACCCTAGAGAATAAAATGGAGATTGTTGCAATTATTTTTATCACACAGTATTTGCGCAGCGGCCTTACAAACGCATTAAAAAAAAAAAATCACTTTTTTTATTTAAAAAATAAGAAAACGGTAAAGTTAGCCCAATTTTTTTCTATAATGTGAAAGATAATGTTACGCCAAGTAAATAGATACCCAACATGTCATGCTACAAAATTGCGCACGCTCGTAGAATGGCGACAAACATTGGTACTTAAAAGTCCCCATAGGCGACATTTTAAACATTTCTACAGGTTACCAGTTTAGTAGAGCTACATAGCAGGACTGTGATAGTGTAGCAGACAATCTGACACTTCTGACACTTTGTGGGAACCAGTGACACTAATACAGGGATCAGTGCTAATATAATGCATTGTCACTATAATATGACACTGGCTGGGAAGGGCTTAAACATCTAAGTTTTAAATGTGTGCCTAACCAATGTTTTTATGTGTACTGTGAGGTGCTTTCACTCTGGGATGTGCCGGTTTTTATTCCCTGCTTTGCAGCAAAACAAAAACCGACACATCCCAGCTGACAGGACTGAGCTCTGTAATATTTTCATTGACAGAGCTCTGTCCTGTCATCCCCACCGATCGGCGGTCATCCATTGGCTTGCACCTACTGATGAGCTTGTGCTGTGGTTCATCACAGCACAGCCCGCACGCCGGAAGCACGTGCCTGCCCCCCGGCCTGGAAAAGCAGAATCAAATATATACAGTATCTCACAAAAGTGAGTACACCCCTCACATTTTGGTAAATATTTTATTATATCTTTTCATGTGAAACACTGAAGAAATTACACTTTGCTACAATGTAAAGTAGTGAGTGTACAGCTTGTATAACAGTGCAAATTTGCTGTCCCCTCAAAATAACTCAACACACAGCCATTAACCACTTCAGTCCCGGAAGGATTTGCCCCCTTCCTGACCAGGCTCTATTTTGCGATTACGCACTGCGTTACTTTAACGGACAATTGCGCGGTCGTGTGACACTGTACCCAAACAAAATTTATGGCTTTTTTTCCCACAAATAGAGCTTTCTTTTGATCATATTTGATCACCTGTGCAATTTTTTCTTTTGTGCTATAAACAAAAACAGAGCGATAATTTTGAAAAAAAAAAAAAAACAATATTTTTTACATTCTTTTATATGACATTCTCAAAAAAATCAAAAATCAAAATGTTTTAACATTTTAGGCCAATTTGTTTTCTGCTACATATTTTTTGGTAAAAAAAATTGCAATAAGAGTATTTTGATTGGTTTGCGCAAAAGTTATTGTGTCTACTAACTACAGGAAAGATTTATGTAATTTGTATGGCTTTTTTTTTTTTTTACTAGTAATGGCGGCGATCTGCAATTTTTTGCGGGACTGCAACACTGCGACGGACAGATCGGACCCCTAACTGACATTTTTGACACTTTTGGGGGTACCAGTGACATTACTATAGTAATCAGTGCTAAAAATATGTACGGTTACTGTAATAATGACACTGGCAGGGAAGGGGTTAATACTATTGGTGATCAAGGGGGTAAATGTATTTGGTTCAGATGGTGTCAAGTGTGTGTGGTGGCAACCAGGTGAGGAGTACAAAGACAAGTGTGTCTTGCCTACAGTCAAGCATGGTGGTGGGAGTGTCATGGTCTGGGGCTGCATGAGTGCTGCCGACACTGGGGAGCTACAGTTCATTGAGGGAACCATGAATGCCAACATGTACTGTGACATACTGAAGCAGAGCATGATACCCTCTCTTTGGAGACTGGGTCGCAGGGCAATATTCCAACATGATAACACCCCAAACACACCTCAAAGACAACCACTGCCTTGCTAAAGAAGCTGAGGGTAAAGGTGATGGACTGGCCAAGCATGTCTCCAGACCTAAACCCTATTGAGCATCTGTGGGGCATCCTCAAACGGAGGGTGGTGCGCAAGGTCTCTAACATCCACCAGCTCCGTGATGTCGTCATGGAGGAGTGGAAGAGGAATCCAGTGGCAACCTGTGAAGCTCTGGTGAACTCCATGCCCAAGAGGGTTAAGGCAGTGCTGGAAAATAATGGTGGCCTCAGAAAAATATTTACACTTGGGGCCCAATTTGGACATTTTAAGTTAGGGGTGTACTCACTTTTGTTCCCAGCGGTTTAGACATTAATGGCTGTGTGTTGGGTTATTTTGAGGGGACAGCAAATTTACACTGTTATACAAGCTGTACACTCACTACTTTACATTGTAGCAAAGTGTCATTTCTTCAGTGTTGTCACATGAAAAGATATAATAAAATATTTACAAAAATGTGAGGGGTGTACTCACTTTTGTGAGATACTGTATATATATATATATATATATATATATATATATATATATATATCTCCGCTTACTGAAAATGCACTACAGCTTCTCTTTAAACCAAGGTAACTAGATATTTCTATCAACAGAACAGTCTATAAACAAACCTTTCTGAAGATCTTCTGCCAAACCTTATCAAACCCTTCGTTTTTCTTCCAGGATCCTCAGAATTTTGCAGGACTTGAGCTATGAAGGCATTTTTTATGCATGATGTGCAAAGTGAGTTAATCTCTTAAAAATTAGTTTCCTGCCATGTTTTATTAATGTCAGAAACATGAAAATCATATTCACTTTGGCAAATTCTCTATAAGCATCTAAATTGTAAATGAATGTTGCCCCAACACAAACCACTTTTATGTACAGGACAATCTGTGTGGTAGAAAACATTTTCTACAATTATTAGTGGTTTTTATCCTAAAGGATTGGTCCACTCCAAAGTAATGTTGCAGCCTAGGTTAAGGGTAAAGGTTAAAGTGGACCTGCATTAAAAAAAAAAATGCATATCTTACTGGGGTAACACGAGGTAATGTTACTGACTCTGCATGAATTTTTATTAACCGCAGGATGGTAGCAGCAAGCACACTTTTTTTTAGCTTGTGATTGACTTTGGACTGCAACACTCTGGGAGTTGTTGACTGGAGGATCATCAGAATTTTTGCCTTCACTGGGAAATCAATTACAATACTCAGTAACACCTAAGAGCAGGAGGTGCCTTATAAATAGAAAATCCTGGAAAGCAGCAGTTGGAGGAGAGAGCCAACCAGAGAGAAGCAGTAGAGGTTGCTATGTTGTGTTGTGCTGTGTCTTGCTGGAGGTGGAAAAGCCGGTGAGCTGCTACACAGTGGATGCAATTGCACCCTGTTCCAGGTGGTTGGACTGAGCCAAGTTTTCTGTGCAATCGGCAAATCCGGTGCCTGTGCAGGAGCACCAGTCTGCGACTCAGGCTGTCACTGTTCAGGCCCGCTAGAGAACCATGGAGGTGAACCACCAAGGTATTTGTCATCTTGCCTGCCTCAAGCAATGGTCCACAACTAAAGGGGGCCTCTCCATAAGCCAAGCCAAACGCTACAGGAGGATCCAAGGAGAGGATTGAGAATGGTGAAACACAGTTACCTGAACTTTGTTATTGTTTTTTAATCTTCACTTGCAAGAAGTTGCAATTATAACCTTCCCACAAACCATTTGCTAACTTCTGCTAAGTTAGACCCCACATGGTCAGTTTGCCTGCTCTGCCCATCTAACGGCTGCAACCCTGTACACTCTGACATCAAAGTGCTGCAGATCTACCTACCTTTCATCTAACTGTTATTGTGGTGTACACTCTGTCATCAAAGTGCTACAACTGTGCCTGCCTCCATCTGAATCATCAACCATATTCCCAAGATTCCTCTCCATTACTCAAACTAACTTCTGAGGTGCAGTACTGTACCACCCAGTCTACAGACATATCCTTTTTCCTTGCTCACCAACGTCTTCAAGTGCCCCAACTTAGCCGGCAGAAGATTCACATTAAGGACCATAGTCAGAAAACTTTACCCTGAGGGCAGATCTGTGCTTAACTTTAAACCCTCAGGCATAAACCTAGCCCCCTTTGTCTGAGAGCTCTTAAGTGACATAGTTGATCTCTGTTATTTACTTTTGTTTGGTTTCGGGGGCAAATAATCTCATATGCTACCGTTTATTCCATTGGGATCGCAGTATATGCTGGAATCTAAAATCTCTGCAAGGGACCCTGTGAAGCTGATTGTGCCCTCATTAATATGTTCACGCTGGTTGACTTTGACTTGCTAATACTGTACATTCTGTTATTCCTTCATAGAGTTGCGAGTCTAATTCCTGTGTGCCTGTTAAAGATTACATAAAGGCATACCAGTGGTGACAGAGAGGTTGAGGCCTCACCTATGGCTGAACAAGAACAGAAGACCCAAAATTAACCAGTGGCTCCTACAGGCTTAGTGCTACATGGGAAACTAATAAACATTAACATTTTACTCCAGCAGTACCTTGTAGGATTTACTTTTTGAATTATTCTTGAAACATTTCAGTGCACTTCCCGTGCCTTGTGCCTCATGGCTATATATCTGCAGTGTGGGATCAAAGGCACTGTTGCCTCTGACTGCTAATCTCAGGAGATCTAGAGTTAGATTTGGTCATGTCACTACTATACTGCTGTCAGGAAGGACATTCCAGCAGACAGAATGGCTCTTCTAGACAGCCTCCAGGCTAATCTGTATTCTTGTTAATGCTAATAGAATTTGTGCAGGTGCTCGCATGGGCAAACGTCTATTGCTCACGTGCGAACATCTGTTGCTCCCATTGCCGCCAAGGGGGCTGTTTAAACTGAGCCAGTGCAATGCTTCAGTGCTCTCTTATCCACAGGGTTTCCATGTATACCTGGAACCTGTTACTCTGCGTCGAACTACTGTTACGCCCCGGCTTGTCTTGACTTCTGCCGAACTCTGCCTGCACTGACCCTGTTTGCCTTTAACCACGCTTCAGTCTACGCATCTGCTCCTGATCAATCTGCCTGTGTATGACCCGGTTTGTCTACCTCTGCCCCTTTCTCCACTGCTGCTGGACTGCTTGCTGCAAGCTCCTGCCTATGTTCCACTACTAGTGTCCATCTACATTCCTGCTCTGCTGCGATCTATTGACAGCCTCAGCCTGCTCCTGTCTCCTGCTCAGTGGTGTTCATACAGCACTCCTGCTCCACTGTGGTCCACTGATGGTCTTCCCTGCTTGATCCTGAGAGGTCCGTCTATCCCGGCCACTCTGTCTGCTCTATCAGGGGCCCCCGAGTCAGAGGTTTAAGAGAGGCCTTCTTCATCGTATCAGGCTCTCCCATCAGGGACGTGACAACTGCTCAGTGTTTTCCTTGCTGCAGAAAAAGCTGTACTTGAAGAGCTGCAATGTAAGGCTCTCCGATCAGTAAGGGAAATCCACTCTGCCTCTTAGTTCAATGGAACAAGGGAAATCTGGTGCATGGTTAGGCTTCTTTCAAGCTCCATAAAAAAATTAACAAAAAACGGTACATAACAATGTTATTTCATTGATGTGTTTCAACCTACAAAGAGGTCTTGATAACAGCTGATTGACCAAGTCACGTGATCCCTAAAAACTCCCCTCCTTGCATGCAAGTGGCTGGAGTAAAAGCATAAATATCATTGAAATCTTTTCAACGCTATGTAACCAGTAAAACCTAGAAATGTTTAGCATTCATTAAAGGAGACTCTTTGCTGCATGCTGTTTTTCGAATATAATGGAAGCATTTCCCTGCTTCTACATCACCAGTTCTGTGAATCTTTGCTTCATGCACCTCTGCAACTTCTTGACCCTTACCCCACTAGTTTCTAGATCTCATCAATCATCGGGAGTGTGAACAAAGAAACTATGACAGACAGTATAATTTCTAATAACAAAGCTATTTAGAGATGTAAACCGGAACCCATTTTGTTAAAAATTAAATGACAATCCAACCACACATAATGTATTTTTTTTTTTTATGACAAAAATGTTATACTTACCTGCTCTATGTAATGGTTTTGCACAGAGCAGCCCTGATTCCCCTCTTCTCGGGTCCCTCACTGGTGCTCCTGGCTTCTCCCTCCTGCCGCGTGCCTCCACAGCAAGCAGCTTGCTCTGGGGGCACCCAAGCAGGCGCGCTCCCAACTCACAGCTCTGTGTGTCCATTCACACATGGAGCCATGGCTCGGCCCCGCACCCTCCATCTCCTGATTGGCTCATTGGCTGTTTTTGACAGCAGCTGGAGTCAGTGGCTTCTGCTGCTTCCAAAAGCAAACCAGGACTGTGAGTCCCCAGAGAGGAAAGGCCCTCCTGGATATCTAGAGGGGGCTGCACACAGAAGGTTTTTTATCTTCATACATAGAATGCCTGCAGGTAAAAAATTTTATTCCTTTACAACCACTTTAAAAGGTATCTATGGTCAAAATGAAAAATCATATATTAATTTCCACATTATATTTAAATTATTTCTATAATACTACTCCAATAATCTTAATGATCTTAAAATGTGTAAACTCACTTTGTGAAGATCCCTACACATTTACTTCCTTCAATTCTGTGACACGTAGTCACTATGCCCTGTGAGTAGGCTCTGCTGTGTCACACATTTCACAGAGCTTGCCTTCTGAACTACAGAGGTGCTGAGAGGAGGAGTTTCAGGAGGCAGAGTCAGTACAGGAATTACTGCATGCAGGCAGCAAGGTACCTTGGGATATGTAGTCCTTAGAAATGGAAAGTAAACAGCAGAGGAGAAATTGCGATGCATGCAGGTAATCTAGAGGTAGTGGAAAGAGACAGCCAGCAGACAGGCAGCACTCACAACATGAAAGAGATTATTCAAGTAAGTTCAAATTGGATGGTCAAACATAACAATTGTTTGTTACGTTATTGCAATGCTGATGTTATAAAATGAAAGTGTATGCTGTGACCATAGATTTCCTAAACCACTTTAAGACCAGGCCTTTTCTGACACTTTTTATTTACAAGTAAAAATCAGTATTTTTTGTTAGAATATTACTTCTTAGAACCCCCAAACATTATATATATATTTTAGCAGAGATCCTAGAGAATAAAATGGCAATCATTGCAATTTTGTCACACGGTACTTGCGCAGTGGTTTTTCAAACGCCAATTTTTGGGGAAAAAAAACTTCTATGAATTTTAATGCAAAAAACAATATACAACCCTTTTTTTTTTCTCATTGGGTGTTTTTCTCAAAACATTATTGTGTAGGACCATATTGTAATGGCATGCGTCTTCTGTGATTGTCCTGTTCTTTCCATCGGCGGGGTTAGGTCCTAGTTTGCAGATTCGGGCGCAAAGCAGGAGGTAGGATTGGGTCCCCCGAGCTTGGTGCAGGCGCAATGGTAAGCGCCCGCACCGGAAGTAACTTTGGGGGCGGTGCCTCCGCAGGCCACTTCTGGAGGGACCAGCCTTTGTAAGCGCGGTTTGGCTGGGACACTGCAGTTGGCTCCCTGCCGCCGCGCTATGCATATCAGGACCAAGCCATCCATCAGGTGAGAGACAATTATAGAATGGGATCCACATAGGAGGAATCCAGATACCCGGATATATTATGGGCAATACTGGGGGGAGTATTTCTGTATATGTGATATTGCACGGCTAGTACTTATATGTTTTATGGACCCCCTTATGGGCGACCACATTTTCATACATAGGATAGATGACCCTGGTGGGATGATGTGTGATATGCATAATGATAAACATATCTAAAACCCCTCCCCCTCTTTTGATAATAAATTGACAGCGTAATACTTCTGTTGAATCCCTCTTAGTACCTCCCCAATGGCAATACAATTAAGGGGATTCACATGGGGATAGATATATTAACTTGGTTTTTTGAAGGAAGTATGCACACACCAATATCACATGTTCACTCTCTAGATACAAAGGTATCCCCAACAACCACCTGGAAGGTCCTTATCTGATGGTCATTAATTATCTGGTTTGGGTCCCGACCTTTGGTGTTGGTCCTGAGGAAGTCTGGTCCAGTCTGCACACCCCCTTTGGACAGGGGGCTGACACCCTCCTGCCCGTGGGGACTTGTTTGGACCTATGTATCTGCCTGATGGGCTGAGTGCACTAATCAAGTAGACGCATGCCAAGATCATCTTTGCTATGATGGTGAGCACTTATGTTATTCTAAAAGTGTTAATGTATGACTGTTAAACTATATGTAAATTTGTAGAGAATTAAAGATACACTTATGATGTTGTCTCTTTTTTCTCTTCTTGTCTTTTTCTTTCAAGTTGTAAGGATGTTATATTCACTATGATGAAGAAGTTACCATTTATTCAATTGTGAAACGCGTTGAACCATGTATAGGATGTCCTTACGCATGATGTTTACAGTTTGTAATATAATTTGACAGTTGGTTTGTTGTCATTTTAATGATCTTTGATATATCAATAAAGTTTTGAAATTTTCCCTCATGTGTGCTCACTATAGGTAACCCTATGCCCTTTAAAGTTCCACAGTAATAGGCCCACTGCAATATTCGGTCCTCATTTCCACACATGCAGTGGGGCCTTCTCTACTTTTCTTTTATGTAGGATTTATGGATGTGGGCAGTAGGATTACCTGTGGGTTATGCTGTAGGCCCCTATTATCTAATATAAAACCCAGCTGTTTAGTAAAATATAAAAGATGATGTTATGTTGAGTAAAAAGATACCTAACATGTCAGGCTTTAAAATTGCGCACGTTCTTGAAATGGTGACAAAATACAACACCTAAAAATCTCCATAGGCGACCCTTTCAAATCTTTTACAGGTTACCAGCTTAGAGTTACACAGAAGGTCCAGTGCTAGAATGATTTCTCTCGCTATAATGTTCATGGTGATACCTCACATGTGTGGTGCGAACATGTTTACATATGCATGCACGACCTACATATGCGTTTGTCTTCTGCGCAGAAGCGCGGAGGGATGGGGCACTTTACATTTTTTATTATTATTATTATTATTATTATTTATTGTATTCTTTTCTGTATTTTTTTATGTTTACAATGTACCTTTAATTTTTCTTCATTTAATTTTTTTTGTATTACTTTTATTTCCATCGCAAGAAATGCAAACATCCTTTGTGACAGAAATAAGGGATGACAGGTTCTTTTTTATGGAGACATCTGGGGATTATAAGACCCCAGATCACTCCTCTACCCTTGAAAGCATCAGATTGAAAAAAAAAAAAAAAACATTGATCTAATGCTTTAAAAAAAAAAAAAAAAATATTTACATCCGCCCTAAACTGGTACTGACGTCAAGACATCGCTCCACTTCTCCTAGATTAGGGGTCTTCAAACTATGGCCCTCCAGTTGTTCAGGAACTACAATTCCCATCATGCCTAGTCATGTCTGTGAATGTCAGAGTTTTACAATGCTTCATGGGATGTGTAGTTCCGCAACAGCTGGAGGGCCGCAGTTTGAGGATCCCTGTCCTAGATCATAGAGTTGAGGAGAGACAAGCTGGTCTCTCCTTCCTTCTATGGCCAGCTGCGCGAAACCCTGGATTGTTTCCCGGGCTCATCGGTGAGAACGGTAAGCCCGAGAAACACTGGTGAGGGGCAGGAAGGGGGACAACCCCTTCCGTTGCTTCTAAAAGTGATCCAGTGGCAAATCAGCCACTCGGTTCCCTTTTATCAAAAAGAGAATGGCTGGCTAAAAAACAAAAAATAATGGCTGGCTAAAAAACAAAAAATACCGGGTTTATCACTGACAGCTTCAACCATAGCCCCAGTAAACCACTTCAAAACCATCAAGTATAGTCTATATACATATTGCGGTCTTGGGAATCTGTGCTTTACACATGTAGGTTCACTTGGTCAGTTGGTGCCAGCTGCCCCAACTACATTTATGTACCTTCACTTCACTCATTTGCAGCTCCTTTGTCAGCTTGGAATAAAGCGCAAACTGCCCCCCCCCCCCCCCCCAGGGTACCTTCCAGTGTGCAACTTAAAGCTCATACCTGGATGAGGATTTTATTTTCATTCCTATGCAAAAGAGCTGGGAGCCTGAACGGCCAAATGCGAGGTGTTGTCACATAGAAGTAAAGGGCATGTTTCCCATACCTGGAAGTCCTGGGTATGTCACTTTGCTCCTGGTGGGCCAAATGGAAGGGGACAATGTGCTGTTGTTGGGGCTATTAATAAAGCCATACAATGGCAAAGCTTAGGTTAACCTTAGGCACAGGAAGGAAAGTTCCTATTGGCTAATGGGAGCAGACTTTTCTTTTCTTTTTTAGAAATAGCCAGCTGCAATATTTATAAGAGGTGGAACATGTATATGGGTATTACACAGGGGGACCCTATAAAATGTGTGTTTTTTTTTTCACAAGGGCTTTCTTTCCCTAAAATTGCAATAAGAATATTTTACATCATTAGTTTAGATGTAAATAGTGCTTAGCTGAGATTTTCTTTAACATGCCCCATGACAGATCTAATCCATTCATATAGAGTTCTATAGAATTCCTTTCCATTTCCAAACTGACTTCACAGCCTATCAATGACTTGAGTCTCCTGCCACAGTTTACCAAGCCTTTTCTCATTCTACACGAGTTGTAAGCTGCGGATCCTTCTGAAAAGCTATCACAGGTTTTCATGAGATCATTATTCCGTTTCTCCGGTCAGATGGGAATGCTGTTGGTATTAGGTGGAACCCTGAGAGACTAATTTTTCTGGGTTTCAGAAGAAACCATCACTCAATGTACCAGTTAAAATGCAGCTGAGATTCTAAGCTTCCATTTTAATTGCAATTTGATCCCCATGAACGGGCCGTAAAGAATGGATCAGCTTAGTAATATTTTATTTATATGCAGGTCTCAGATGAACAGCTTAGCCCTGCTAAAGCTATCTTGCTATGTTAACAAGCGTTTTATAGACTAGGTTCTGTTTGTGTGTGCATTATTTTTCTTAGTATAGTAAATTCTAAAAGCAAATATAGAATTAACTGTAGTTTAATAAACAGTTTTCCGTATTTGCCAAAGTCCTATGCTAATCTCAGTATTTAGTACACATAATATATCAACTTTTAAAAGAATATTTAAAAATGGATAATATAGGTATCAAAGTGAAAAGCTATTTACATATATCTCTTCCTTAAAGCCAAATGCTATAGTCCCCCACCAATTGCCCCCCCCCCCCACTCCCTAGAGTCCAACAGGCAGCATGTTATATATTTATTTATTTATTATTACATGCTTTCCATTTCCAGACTGGTCACATGATGCACTGGGTCCTCTCGCTTTCCTGATTTTTCCCATCACTGAACTTTCCTCATTAAATCAGAGAGTTACGTTCACATAATGACATCAACGTCACTCTCTTTATCAGTCTTTCTCAAGCTTTTCAACACAGAGGAACCCATAAAATAACTGGTCTCAGGAAACCGCTGTCTTTATGGACCTTGCTTTGTGCCCTGGTCCAAATCATTTGGTGGAGGAGGGATTATGGTGTGGGGTTGTTTTTCCAGGGTTGCACTTGGCCCCTTAGTTCCAGTGAAGAGAACTCTTAAGGTGTCAGCATACCAAGACATTTTGGACAATTTCATGTTCCCAACTTTGTGGGAACAGTTTGGGGATGGCCCCTTCCTGTTCCAATATGTTTACACAACAGTGCACAAAGTAAAGACCATAAAGACATGGATGAGCGAGTTTGGGGTGGAGGAACTTGACTGGACTCAACCGGATAGAACACCTTTGGGATGAATTAGAGCAGAGACTGCGAGCCAGGCCTTCTCATCCAATATCAGTGGCTGACTTCACAAATGCGCATCTGGAAAAATGGTCAAACATTCCCATAGACACACTCCTAAACCTTGTGGACAGCCTTCCAACAAGAGTTAAAGCTGTTGTAGCTGCAAAGTGTGGGCCAACTCAATTTTGAACCCTACAGAGTAAGACTGGTTGTTGTGTACATGTAAAGGTAGGCGTCCCAATACTTTTGGTTATATAGTGTATCTGAGAAGCAGAAATTGCTCATTGCACAAGGAACCCCTAGCAACCTCTGGAGAAACCCTAAAGTTCCACGGAACCCTGTGTGAGAAACCCTGCTCTACATCAAAACACAGTGCCAGACATTGGGATTGATTTACTAACACTGGAGAGTGCAAAGTATGTCCCCAGCCTTCTGGGTTGAATGAAACCCAATATCAGTCAACCCAAAAATGTGTAATTCAGCCTGGGGGTACTTTTTTTTTTTACAATAAATCATGAGCTGACTTGAGGTTAAGAAGACAATTTTCAGATACAGCCATAGAAGCTACCATTATAAAATTGTTCAAAGGCAGCAAGCTATGTGGGGAATTGTTCATTAGTAATTTACTGACCTAGAGCAAGCATGTAGCCAACAAACGGACACCCGCCAAACACATACTCGTTTAAAGAGACCCATCTAATTGGAAAGGATAGGAACTACAACCCCAGCAACACTTTTCTTTATTTCCATTGTTGCATTCTTCAGGGGTTCTTAACCTTTCTACAATTACAGAGCCCCAATTGATTGCATAAAAGAGCCCCAATACCCTTCTCCAGGCTGTTGAAATCATAGCTAGGAACAGGAAAGAAAATCATAAGGATCCTTTCAGATTTATTTAGAATAATATGTTAAATCACAAATACACAAGCTATCTGCAGCTGATGAGATTTTTTTTTGTTGTTTGTGCAATTAATGCCTGGAATAGAATTCCAGGTACATTTCTCCATTTCAGGTTCAACATAGCATAAAATCCCGTTAATCTTCTTGTTTTTAATTATTCAAAAATCCATGCCACTATAATTTTGTTACTATACCTATAAGGGCTATGGATACCTCTGGTTAAAAAAAACCCTGACATACTGTATTTTGATCTATTATTGTAATGTTGGCCTTTAGGTTGCCATTTATGGCCTTTCCCAAAAATGCCTGATCTGCCGATTCAATAGTTTCAATGCATTAAAGTAATTTTAAAGGCAGATTATTTTTTTTTTTAAATAACAAACATGTCATACTTACCTGCTCTGTGCATTGGTTTTGCACAGAGCAGCCCCTGATCCTCCTGATCTCGAGTCCCCTGCCAACACCTCCCTTCTGTTAAGTGTCCCATAGCAAGAAGCTTGCCATTGGGGCACCCGAGCAAGCCCCTACTCTGTGTGTCTATTCACCGAGTGTCGCTCAGCCCCAGCCCCACTCTCTCCTCATTGGGTCACTGGCAATTTTTGACAGTAGCGGGAGCCAATGAGGCCAATGAGGAGGGAGAGACCCCGAGAGGTGCTCTTGTGCACATCACTGGATGGAGATGGGTCTCAGGTAAATTTTAGGGGGGGGGGGGCTTACTACTACTGTCCCTAGAAGGTGTTTACCCTTCATGTATAGAATACATGAAGGTAAAAAACCTTTTAGCCTTTACAACCACTTTAAGAATTACTAACCTGGAAACTTAATGAAACAGTAGGTGAGTGATGGTAAATTGAATATGTGCTGCTTTTGAGTAGGAATGAATGAAATGGAGGATCCATTCAAACTTGTGTGTTGTGGTAGCGTGCATTACAACACATTGCCACACACCTCCACATTCTGAAGGGCACATTGTACAGTAGAGAACAATGCACAACGCCGCAAGATGAGATGCTGAGCCAGCTGCTGATCAGCCATCCGGTCACATCCTGACAAAATGGTCTGTGAGACTGGAGTCACTTTGGGCGGGGGGCTTGTGGAACCCAGATTACCTTAGAGAGGTCGGGAAACTCCTTGTCCAGCTTCCCTGGGCCCCTCCTATGTGTAACTCACCCTGTGTCTATTAGGGGCACAGGGTGACCAAGAACCCCAGTTAGATCTGCACTAATCAGATTCACTGTACAACCACACAGGACTCAGCATTTCGTTTTACCCCTGTTATCCTGGGTTCTATATGTGTGGTTTGTGTTGAATGAATATTGAAGGAGTGTCTCATAGACCATGACTAGTTTGAGGTGGGGTGGAATTTATTTTTGTTAAGTGCCTGTATCCCATTGTTCTATTGTTTCTGTCTGCATTGGTATCAACCTATTATGGGATGTATATGTGTATGGGGATTAGCTGCTAAAGGGGAGGGGGGGGTTGTCCCAGAGTGTATATCTCTTTGTGCCTATGTTTGAATAAACAGTCGTATGCTTCTTACCACCCTACACTGATCTTTCGACAAGTGACTGAGTGGGCTAAGGGATCTTGGATCATGCTGGTACCAGGCAAGGGAAGCTTATACGGCGGACATACTCTTCTTTAGTATGGGGTCCATTACAGTCGGGATCCTTCCAGAGCCTGGAGTGGCTTTGTGATGTCAGCCAACAGAGGGCTTTAGCCCACTATCAATTGATTCTTGGCCACAAGGGTGCAAAAGTAAGTGCACTCCTATAAGACAAGGAAGCAGTTTGACCAAAGAGGTTTTGCTCTTATTTCATTTTTAAGTATGCATTGATCTGAGAATTTTAAATATTTTAAACATTTGTCAAAAATTTGAAGATCTCTGTAAAATTTCTCCATTTTGGTAGGTCAAAGGGGAAGTAGAAATTATTTTTTTAATGAGCAGAATGGGATTGTTATGTCCCCTAAGGTGTTAGAAAGCTTCTTTCAACTATTTCATCATAATGCTATCATATACAGTAGATGAATGATTAAAGTGTAATATAATACTTTTGATAGGTAAATATTACATTTTTCTATAGGGGTTGGTATATAAAAGCAAAAAGAGGGACAACTGAGGAGGCAAGAAGGAAGAAGGTATTTAGTTCCAAATTGAAGGACAGTTAGGAACTATTGATAAAGTGCCCACAGAGGCAGTTTAAATATAAAATGTTCATGTATGATTAGAGTACACCTTTCTATGTGTAAAAAAAAAATATATATATATATATGTGTATATATATATATATATATATATATGTATATCTTTTTTTTTTTTTAGCTTTGGATACCGTAGGGAATTAAAACTCCTTTGGTTTCTTTTTTGGTGGCTGTGTCCCAACAGATAACTTCTCTGCAGAGGTAGAGGAAGTTGGCTCTTACAGTACATGGTTGTCACTGGAATGGGTGATCTCACTCCCAATGATAGTGACAACTCTTTTTTTTTTTAATTCTTTTTATTTCAATATGTGCATAAAAACAAACATTCCAAACGTCCTTTCAACAAAGGGACAAAACAATATAAAATAAAAAAAATATACAATATCCAAATAATTATCTGTTTACTTAGTATTCATAATCTCTTTATGCCAAGGTATATCCATTTAGCTTAATTGATCGCCGTTGTCCCTGTGTGCCCCAACCCCTTGCTCCATTGCATTCATAGATTTATTTCCTCATCATACTATGTGCATCCCTCTATATCCTCTTAGTTATCTCCTTATATTCAACCATTGGTTAATGTTGATTGACTCCAATTATCCCAAATTTTATTATATTTCGTTGAGCATCCTCTATGCATATACAATACTTTTTCAAATGGTAAAATCTGATCTACCGCTCTTATCCAGTTCTTAACAACAGGGGGCTTCACTTGAATCCACTTAACTGTGATTGTTTTCCTTGCCATAAACAGCGTTTCTCTAAGCATTATCTTGTGATATCTAGACCATGTTATTTCATCTAATATACCCAGCAAACAGGTTTCTGGGGTCAAAGGTACAGGCATATTCAGGACAGAGGATAATATTTGAATTATTTCCTGCCACAATCTTGATATCACTGGACAAAACCACATAATATGTATAAAGTCTGCCCGCTTAGCACTGCATCTCAAACATTTAGGAGATGCAATGCTTTGCTTTGCATAAAGTCTACTTGGAGAGAGATATGATTGATGTAGCATATATAATTGTATTAACCTATTGTTTGCTGCTGGCGATACATATAAATGGGATGAACAGGCTTCTTTCCAATCTTCATCAGTTAAATTGGGAATTATTTCCTGCCATTTTGTTCTTATTGCCAAGGGATTCATTCCTGAATTAACCCTGGTTAAATGTGCATATATTTTAGAGATTAATCCTTTAGGGCCCTAGGACCTAAGGATACCAATCATTGGATATCTAGAGATCCCAGGTCCCAAAACTCCAACTCTTAAAGCTTGAATTTCCCTTAATTTTAAAGCTGATCATCCATAGCGCCGTTTTTTTTTTTTTTAACGTTTTTCCAGGGGGCTGATTTGAGGTGGATAGTGGAATCTTCTCCACTGTGTCATTGTATTCTGACAGCAAAGGAGTCCGCTGGACTCCTCCACTGTCAGAATATACTTATCAGCGCTGATTGAACTAAAGTTTTCCAGCAAGCCGGTTCATGATCAATTGACCAGTAGATTGACTGCTCTTGAACAAGATGGGCCATCCATGGATTGATATTTAGCCAGTTCCTGCTGAACCAGGCAAATTTTTATCCATATATGGCTAGCTTTAGTCCCGTTGGCAAAAGTCAACATGACAAACAAAGGGGGTGAATCTCTCCAGTGGGGACCCAAACAATAATAAAAGGTGACAGAGGGTTTTTACCCTATTCTTTGTACCACATGCTAAAAAAAAAAGGGCTATAGATATATCTTAAACAGGCGGTGGTCTGTAGCGATAGGCGGCTTCATATGAAAAAATAGCCTCTGGCAGCACTTCTCCCCAACTTCCTTCTGCTGTGCTTTTGCCAGAACTCGACTGTCCAGCACCATTACCACATTGGTCACCAGTCTAAGCCTCTGCGGAGAATACAGCTATGAATAGCAGTCAGGACGATGACATCTTATGCTGCTTCCTGGCACTCAGCACTCGTAAAAACGACCAGCGCATTTGGATCCTAACAATTAATTGAACAACCTGGTGATTAATGTAAAACACAGTAACAAAAATATCAGTCTATAAATTCAGCTGCTAACATATTCTGCAGTTTTTGCAATTTACCGGCTAAGCAGCGTGAATTTTATGCTGTAAAAGCAGTGAAGTCATGTGTTTTACTTCACCGCTCTCCTTAACTTTAACTTGTATCAGCAAATTTAAGGACAAATGTGACCAGTTAATGAACTAGGAGTCCCAGATAAATATGATTTACTGTAAATTCAGATCGCATCAGTGCCTGCAGGCTCAGTATTTGACAGATATAAAGAATTTAAAGAGGAACTATATTTTTATACATATTTAGTGGTTATAATTTAAACATTTGATGGGAATGATGATATTGGAACTTATGTTGTGACATACATGTGACTTGAATGTCACATTTACCATGCATTTCTCATGCTTGCTGTAATACATTTTTATTATTACATTACAAATGAGTATATTCTTGCTTTAGTGGCTGTATGTACAACACATAGGGCATGGCTACTAAACTGATGAGTTATAGCAGGGGTCTCCAAACATTTTAAACAGTGGGCCAATTTAATGTCCTCAAGGCTTTGGGGGTGGTTGGGGGCTGGAATGTGGCCAGTCGAAGTAGAAAATGCCTCAGTGTCAGTAGGAGGAAATACATTTACATAGCTCTTGTGGTCAGTGGTGGGAGGAAGAGTGCCCATTGTTGGTGTCAGTGGGAGGAATAGTGCTCCATCTTTGGTATCAGTGGGAGGAATAGTGCTCCATTGTTGGTATCAGTGGGAGGAATAGTGCTCCATTGTTGGTGTCAGTGGAAGAAATAGTGCTCCACTGTTGGTGTCAGCGGGAGGAATAGTGCTCCATTGTTGGCGTCAGTGGGAGGAATAGTGCCCCATGATTGGTGTCAGTGGAAGGAATGGGATTTCATTGTTGGTGTCAGTAAAAGGAATAGTGCCCCATTGTTGATTTCAGTTGGAAGAATAGTGCCCCACTGTTAGTGTCAGTGGACTTAATGGTGCCTCATCAAGTAAGAGGAATAGTGTCTCGTATTAGTGGGAAGAATAGTGCCCAAAGGACCAGGTGAAGGTAAGCAAAGGGCTGGAGTTTGGAGACTACTGAATTATAGGAGAACTATTATAACAATCCTTTTCTGTAATGACAGCCCCTTGAACTTTGGTGAAGAGTAGCCCTGACTGCTGGGGGGCATGGCATGTTAAATGTGTGTGAGAGGTGTCCTAATTAGGGTTGAGCGAACACCTAGATGTCCGTGTTCGACGGGTTCGGCCGAACTTTAAAAAAAAGTCCGGGTCCGTGTCCCGGACTTTTACCGAACTTTTCCCGGACACCGAACCCCATTGAAGTCAATGGGGACCCGAACTTTAAGGCACTAAAATGGCTCTAAAACACCAAAGGAAAGGGCTAGAGTGCTGCAAATGGCAGCAAAACGTAATTAAGAGCATGGCAAGTGCTCTGCAAACAAATGTGGATAGGGAAATAACTTAAAACAACAAAAAAAAAACAGAAAAATAAAACAATGTTCTTCTTCATCTCTGAAGGACGAGGCCCATATGGAGTAGGAGGGAGGTTGAGGTGGTGGTGGATGTGGCGGTGACATAGGCGTGCGCACAGGGTGTGCTGGGTGTGCCTGGGCACACCCTAATCACCTAGGGCACATAGCATTGCCAGTGAGGAGATGGGAAAGATCTCCCTGGGACCTGCTCTGCTCTATTTCTCCTTGCCTACAGGTACATGGCCCCGATACATTACTCTCCCTGCTGGCAAACACATGCATGTGTATTTCAACTTTGGGGTGCACACCTTAATGCAATAGGCTGCGCACACCTATGGGCGGTGTAGGTGGAAGCGGCGGTGGAGGAGGACCAGGGCCGGATTAACAGCATCATGGGCTTGGTGCTGAGGATTTTGAAGGGCCTTAAGGGCCGTGCCTTGCCATGCACCCAGAGGAGGAAGGGTGCAGCCATGCATGCCTAATTCAACATGGGATGCTGTCTCTGAAGCCCATAAACACATCCATGCATCGCCAACTGTCCCTCCTTGTCCGGCCTTCACGCTGTGTGGGGAGGTTCTGAGGGTGCTGCCTGGGGAAGCGAGCATAGAAGCCAGACTTCTGTGTTTACAAGTGACAGAAGAGCGGTAACAGTGAATATGGCCAACCCGGGGCCTATATAAAAGGTAGGGGCCTGGAGCTGCAGCTCCAATAGCCCCTACATTAATCTGGCCCTGAGGAGGAGGACGAGGTAGCCAACACTGCTTCTTTTCAAAAATTTTAAATGAGGGTACACCCCAAAAGAGTGAGAAAGAGCAAAAATGGAACAATGGGTGGGTAAGGTCGGTATCCATTGCTATTCTGCATAAGGTACGGAAAAGTCCCGTGGGATCCATGCCTGGTTCATTTTAATGAACGTGAGCTTGTCCACATTGTCTCTGGACAGGCGGCTGCGCTTGTCTGTTATAACGCCCCCAGCCGTGCTAAATACCCGTTCAGATAATACACTGGCTGCAGGGCACGCCAGCACCTCCAAGGCGTAAAGGGCAAGCTCAAGCCATGTGCCCAATTTGGAGACCCAGAAGTTGAAGGGGGCAGACCCGTCATTCACTACATGTAGGCGTGTGCACACATACTGCTCCACCATGTTGGTAAAATGCTGCCTCCTGCTAAGACGTTCCATCTGAGCTGCTGGTGCTGCTGTTTGTTGTGGCGTGCTGACAAAGCTTTTCCACATTTCGGCCATGCTAACCCTGCCTTCTGAGGTGCTGGCGGTGCCCTGGTTGCGTTGGCGACCTCCTCCTCCTCCTCCTCTGCCTTGTGCTTCCACTGTGGCCCCGCTGTCAGATGGGAATGCCAGCAGCATGGCGTCTACCAGCGTGCGCTTGTACTCGCGCATCTTGCGATCGCGCTCCAGTGAGTGAATTAAGGACGGTACGTTGTCCTTGTAACGGGGATCCAGCAGCGTGGCCACCCAGTAATCAGCACAAGTTAGAATGTGGGCAACTCGGCGGTCGTTGTGGAGACACTGCAGCATGTAATCGCTCATGTGTGCCAGGCTGCCCAGAGGCAACGAAAGGCTGTCCTCTGTGGGAGGTGTATCGTCCGTGTCCTCTGTATCCCCCCAGCCACGCACCAGTGATGGCCATGAGCTGGCCTGGGTGCCACCCTGCTGTGAACATGGTTCCATCTCCTCCTCCAGCTCCTCCTCCTCCTCATCCTCCTCATCCTCCAGAACTGTGCCCCTGCTGGACAATTGCGTCCCTGGCGTTTGCGTGTGCAGGAACCCACCCTCGGAGCCCCTTGCGAATGACTGCCCTGAAAGCCTTGGAAATGTTACCTCTTCATCCTCCTCCTCCTCCTCATCCTGTGCCACATCCTCTTCCATCATCGCCCGAATTGTTTTTTCAAGGAGGCATAGAAGTGGGATAGTTAAGCTGAGAACGGCGTCATTGCCACTGGCCATGTTGGTGGAGTACTCAAAACAGCGCAACAAGGCACACAGGTCTCGCATGGAGGCCCAGTTAAATTAAATAGCGGAATAGAAAATATGATCCAAAAAAAGTGTATGTATATCACACGTACACAACCACACTGGGCCCCAATTACTATTGTTTGTACCCCTAAAAGGCTAGGAGTAGGGGGAGTATGGAACAGGCAGCACCCTCAAACCTTCAGAAGTATGAGATGAACCCCAACAACTTGGAAAGGTGGATCTCTCTCACACGTACCGACACAGACTATCCCGCAATTCAATTGATCCTCAAAGGTTTTTATTGAATAGCGGAATAGGAAATATGATCAAAAAAAGTGTATGTATCTCGCACGTACACAACCACACTAGGCCCCAATTACTATTGTTTGTACCCCTAAAAGGCTAGATGAGGAGTAGGGGGGGTATGGAACAGGCAGCACCCTCAAACCTTCAGAAGTATGAGATGAACCCCAACAACTTGGAAAGGTGGATCTCTCTCACACGTACCGACACAGACTATCCCCCAATTTAACTGATCCCCAAAGGTTTTTGATTAAATAGCGGAATAGAAAATATGATCCAAAAAAAGTGTATGTATATCACACGTACACAACCACACTAGGCCCCAATTACTATTGTTTGTACCCCTAAAAGGCTAGATGAGGAGTAGGGGGGGTATGGAACAGGCAGCACCCTCAAACCTTCAGAAGTATGAGATGAACCCCAACAACTTGGAAAGGTGGATCTCTCTCACACGTACCGACACAGACTATCCCCCAATTTAACTGATCCCCAAAGGTTTTTGATTAAATAGCGGAATAGAAAATATGATCCCAAAAAAGTGTATGTATATCACACGTACACAACCACACTGGGCCCCAATTACTATTGTTTGTACCCCTAAAAGGCTAGATGAGGAGTAGGGGGAGTATGGAACAGGCAGCACCCTCAAACCTTCAGAAGTATGAGATGAACCCCAACAACTTGGAAAGGTGGATCTCTCTCACACGTACCAACACAGACTATCCCGCAATTCAATTGATCCTCAAAGGTTTTTATTGAATAGCGGAATAGGAAATATGATCAAAAAAAGTGTATGTATCTCGCACGTACACAACCACACTAGGCCCCAATTACTATTGTTTGTACCCCTAAAAGGCTAGATGAGGAGTAGGGGGAGTATGGAACAGGCAGCACCCTCAAACCTTCAGAAGTATGAGATGAACCCCAACAACTTGGAAAGGTGGATCTCTCTCACACGTACCGACACAGACTATCCCGCAATTCAATTGATCCTCAAAGGTTTTTATTGAATAGCGGAATAGGAAATATGATCAAAAAAAGTGTATGTATCTCGCACGTACACAACCACACTAGGCCCCAATTACTATTGTTTGTACCCCTAAAAGGCTAGATGAGGAGTAGGGGGGGTATGGAACAGGCAGCACCCTCAAACCTTCAGAAGTATGAGATGAACCCCAACAACTTGGAAAGGTGGATCTCTCTCACACGTACCGACACAGACTATCCCCCAATTTAACTGATCCCCAAAGGTTTTTGATTAAATAGCGGAATAGAAAATATGATCCCAAAAAAGTGTATGTATATCACACGTACACAACCACACTGGGCCCCAATTACTATTGTTTGTACCCCTAAAAGGCTAGATGAGGAGTAGGGGGAGTATGGAACAGGCAGCACCCTCAAACCTTCAGAAGTATGAGATGAACCCCAACAACTTGGAAAGGTGGATCTCTCTCACACGTACCGACACAGACTATCCCGCAATTCAATTGATCCTCAAAGGTTTTTATTGAATAGCGGAATAGGAAATATGATCAAAAAAAGTGTATGTATCTCGCACGTACACAACCACACTAGGCCCCAATTACTATTGTTTGTACCCCTAAAAGGCTAGATGAGGAGTAGGGGGGGTATGGAACAGGCAGCACCCTCAAACCTTCAGAAGTATGAGATGAACCCCAACAACTTGGAAAGGTGGATCTCTCTCACACGTACCGACACAGACTATCCCCCAATTTAACTGATCCCCAAAGGTTTTTGATTAAATAGCGGAATAGAAAATATGATCCCAAAAAAGTGTATGTATATCACACGTACACAACCACACTGGGCCCCAATTACTATTGTTTGTACCCCTAAAAGGCTAGATGAGGAGTAGGGGGAGTATGGAACAGGCAGCACCCTCAAACCTTCAGAAGTATGAGATGAACCCCAACAACTTGGAAAGGTGGATCTCTCTCACACGTACCAACACAGACTATCCCCCAATTTAACTGATCCCCAAAGGTTTTTGATTAAATAGCGGAATAGAAAATATGATCCAAAAAAAGTGTATGTATATCACACGTACACAACCACACTAGGCCCCAATTACTATTGTTTGTACCCCTAAAAGGCTAGATGAGGAGTAGGGGGAGTATGGAACAGGCAGCACCCTCAAACCTTCAGAAGTATGAGATGAACCCCAACAACTTGGAAAGGTGGATCTCTCTCACACGTACCGACACAGACTATCCCGCAATTCAATTGATCCTCAAAGGTTTTTATTGAATAGCGGAATAGGAAATATGATCAAAAAAAGTGTATGTATCTCGCACGTACACAACCACACTAGGCCCCAATTACTATTGTTTGTACCCCTAAAAGGCTAGATGAGGAGTAGGGGGAGTATGGAACAGGCAGCACCCTCAAACCTTCAGAAGTATGAGATGAACCCCAACAACTTGGAAAGGTGGATCTCTCTCACACGTACCGACACAGACTATCCCGCAATTCAATTGATCCTCAAAGGTTTTTATTGAATAGCGGAATAGGAAATATGATCAAAAAAAGTGTATGTATCTCGCACGTACACAACCACACTAGGCCCCAATTACTATTGTTTGTACCCCTAAAAGGCTAGATGAGGAGTAGGGGGAGTATGGAACAGGCAGCACCCTCAAACCTTCAGAAGTATGAGATGAACCCCAACAACTTGGAAAGGTGGATCTCTCTCACACGTACCGACACAGACTATCCCCCAATTTAACTGATCCCCAAAGGTTTTTGATGAAATAGCGGAATAGAAAATATGATCCAAAAAAAGTGTATGTATATCACACGTACACAACCACACTAGGCCCCAATTACTATTGTTTGTACCCCTAAAAGGCTAGATGAGGAGTAGGGGGGGTATGGAACAGGCAGCACCCTCAAACCTTCAGAAGTATGAGATGAACCCCAACAACTTGGAAAGGTGGATCTCTCTCACACGTACCAACACAGACTATCCCCCAATTTAACTGATCCCCAAAGGTTTTTGATTAAATAGCGGAATAGAAAATATGATCCCAAAAAAGTGTATGTATATCACACGTACACAACCACACTAGGCCCCAATTACTATTGTTTGTACCCCTAAAAGGCTAGGAGTAGGGGGAGTATGGAACAGGCAGCACCCTCAAACCTTCAGAAGTATGAGATGAACCCCAACAACTTGGAAAGGTGGATCTCTCTCACACGTACCAACACAGACTATCCCCCAATTTAACTGATCCCCAAAGGTTTTTGATTAAATAGCGGAATAGAAAATATGATCCCAAAAAAGTGTATGTATATCACACGTACACAACCACACTAGGCCCCAATTACTATTGTTTGTACCCCTAAAAGGCTAGGAGTAGGGGGAGTATGGAACAGGCAGCACCCTCAAACCTTCAGAAGTATGAGATGAACCCCAACAACTTGGAAAGGTGGATCTCTCTCACACGTACCAACACAGACTATCCCCCAATTTAACTGATCCCCAAAGGTTTTTGATTAAATAGCGGAATAGAAAATATGATCCCAAAAAAGTGTATGTATATCACACGTACACAACCACACTAGGCCCCAATTACTATTGTTTGTACCCCTAAAAGGCTAGGAGTAGGGGGAGTATGGAACAGGCAGCACCCTCAAACCTTCAGAAGTATGAGATGAACCCCAACAACTTGGAAAGGTGGATCTCTCTCACACGTACCGACACAGACTATCCCGCAATTCAATTGATCCTCAAAGGTTTTTATTGAATAGCGGAATAGGAAATATGATCAAAAAAAGTGTATGTATCTCGCACGTACACAACCACACTAGGCCCCAATTACTATTGTTTGTACCCCTAAAAGGCTAGATGAGGAGTAGGGGGAGTATGGAACAGGCAGCACCCTCAAACCTTCAGAAGTATGAGATGAACCCCAACAACTTGGAAAGGTGGATCTCTCTCACACGTACCGACACAGACTATCCCCCAATTTAACTGATCCCCAAAGGTTTTTGATTAAATAGCGGAATAGAAAATATGATCCAAAAAAAGTGTATGTATATCACACGTACACAACCACACTAGGCCCCAATTACTATTGTTTGTACCCCTAAAAGGCTAGATGAGGAGTAGGGGGGGTATGGAACAGGCAGCACCCTCAAACCTTCAGAAGTATGAGATGAACCCCAACAACTTGGAAAGGTGGATCTCTCTCACACGTACCAACACAGACTATCCCCCAATTTAACTGATCCCCAAAGGTTTTTGATTAAATAGCGGAATAGAAAATATGATCCCAAAAAAGTGTATGTATATCACACGTACACAACCACACTAGGCCCCAATTACTATTGTTTGTACCCCTAAAAGGCTAGGAGTAGGGGGAGTATGGAACAGGCAGCACCCTCAAACCTTCAGAAGTATGAGATGAACCCCAACAACTTGGAAAGGTGGATCTCTCTCACACGTACCAACACAGACTATCCCCCAATTTAACTGATCCCCAAAGGTTTTTGATTAAATAGCGGAATAGAAAATATGATCCCAAAAAAGTGTATGTATATCACACGTACACAACCACACTAGGCCCCAATTACTATTGTTTGTACCCCTAAAAGGCTAGGAGTAGGGGGAGTATGGAACAGGCAGCACCCTCAAACCTTCAGAAGTATGAGATGAACCCCAACAACTTGGAAAGGTGGATCTCTCTCACACGTACCAACACAGACTATCCCCCAATTTAACTGATCCCCAAAGGTTTTTGATTAAATAGCGGAATAGAAAATATGATCCCAAAAAAGTGTATGTATATCACACGTACACAACCACACTAGGCCCCAATTACTATTGTTTGTACCCCTAAAAGGCTAGGAGTAGGGGGAGTATGGAACAGGCAGCACCCTCAAACCTTCAGAAGTATGAGATGAACCCCAACAACTTGGAAAGGTGGATCTCTCTCACACGTACCAACACAGACTATCCCCCAATTTAACTGATCCCCAAAGGTTTTTGATTAAATAGCGGAATAGAAAATATGATCCCAAAAAAGTGTATGTATATCACACGTACACAACCACACTAGGCCCCAATTACTATTGTTTGTACCCCTAAAAGGCTAGGAGTAGGGGGAGTATGGAACAGGCAGCACCCTCAAACCTTCAGAAGTATGAGATGAACCCCAACAACTTGGAAAGGTGGATCTCTCTCACACGTACCAACACAGACTATCCCCCAATTTAACTGATCCCCAAAGGTTTTTGATTAAATAGCGGAATAGAAAATATGATCCCAAAAAAGTGTATGTATATCACACGTACACAACCACACTAGGCCCCAATTACTATTGTTTGTACCCCTAAAAGGCTAGGAGTAGGGGGAGTATGGAACAGGCAGCACCCTCAAACCTTCAGAAGTATGAGATGAACCCCAACAACTTGGAAAGGTGGATCTCTCTCACACGTACCAACACAGACTATCCCCCAATTTAACTGATCCCCAAAGGTTTTTGATTAAATAGCGGAATAGAAAATATGATCCCAAAAAAGTGTATGTATATCACACGTACACAACCACACTAGGCCCCAATTACTATTGTTTGTACCCCTAAAAGGCTAGGAGTAGGGGGAGTATGGAACAGGCAGCACCCTCAAACCTTCAGAAGTATGAGATGAACCCCAACAACTTGGAAAGGTGGATCTCTCTCACACGTACCAACACAGACTATCCCCCAATTTAACTGATCCCCAAAGGTTTTTGATTAAATAGCGGAATAGAAAATATGATCCCAAAAAAGTGTATGTATATCACACGTACACAACCACACTAGGCCCCAATTACTATTGTTTGTACCCCTAAAAGGCTAGGAGTAGGGGGAGTATGGAACAGGCAGCACCCTCAAACCTTCAGAAGTATGAGATGAACCCCAACAACTTGGAAAGGTGGATCTCTCTCACACGTACCAACACAGACTATCCCCCAATTTAACTGATCCCCAAAGGTTTTTGATTAAATAGCGGAATAGAAAATATGATCCCAAAAAAGTGTATGTATATCACACGTACACAACCACACTAGGCCCCAATTACTATTGTTTGTACCCCTAAAAGGCTAGGAGTAGGGGGAGTATGGAACAGGCAGCACCCTCAAACCTTCAGAAGTATGAGATGAACCCCAACAACTTGGAAAGGTGGATCTCTCTCACACGTACCAACACAGACTATCCCCCAATTTAACTGATCCCCAAAGGTTTTTGATTAAATAGCGGAATAGAAAATATGATCCCAAAAAAGTGTATGTATATCACACGTACACAACCACACTAGGCCCCAATTACTATTGTTTGTACCCCTAAAAGGCTAGGAGTAGGGGGAGTATGGAACAGGCAGCACCCTCAAACCTTCAGAAGTATGAGATGAACCCCAACAACTTGGAAAGGTGGATCTCTCTCACACGTACCAACACAGACTATCCCCCAATTTAACTGATCCCCAAAGGTTTTTGATTAAATAGCGGAATAGAAAATATGATCCCAAAAAAGTGTATGTATATCACACGTACACAACCACACTAGGCCCCAATTACTATTGTTTGTACCCCTAAAAGGCTAGATGAGGAGTAGGGGGAGTATGGAACAGGCAGCACCCTCAAACCTTCAGAAGTATGAGATTGTGTTCACTGTACCCCACAAAGATTGAGTTCACTGCACCCCACAATGATTGTGTTCACTGCACCCCACAAAGATTGTGTTCACTGCACCTCACAAAGATTGTGTTCACTGTACCCCCCAAAGATTGTGTTCACTGCACCCCACAAAGATTCTGTTCACTGTACCCCACAAAGATTGTGTTCACTGCACCCCAAAAAGATTGTGTTCACTGCACCCCAAAAAGGATGTTGTTCACTGCACCCCAAAAAGGATGTTGTTCACTCCACCCCAAAAAGATTGTGTTCACTGCACCCCACAAAGATTGTGTTCACTGCACCCCAAAAAGATTGTGTTCACTGCACCCCAAAAATGATTTTGTTCACTGCACCCCAAAAAGGATTTTGTTCACTGCACCCCAAAAAGGATGTTGTTCACTCCACCCCAAAAAGATTGTGTTCACTGCACCCCAAAAAGATTGTGTTCACTGCACCCCACAAAGGATTTTGTTCACTGCACCCCAAAAAGATTGTGTTCACTGCACCCCAAAAAGGATGTTGTTCACTGCACCCCAAAAAGGATTTTGTTCACTGCACCCCAAAAAGATTGTGTTCACTGCACCCCACAAAGGATTTTGTTCACTGCACCCCACAAAGATTGTGTTCACTGCACACCAAAAAGGATTGTGTTCACTGCACCCCAAAAAGATTTTGTTCACTGCACCCCAAAAAGATTGTGTTCACTGCAGCCCAAAAAGATTGTGTTCACTGCAGCCCAAAAAGATTGTGTTCACTGCAGCCCAAAAAGATTGTGTTCACTGCAGCCCAAAAAGATTGTGTTCACTGCAGCCCAAAAAGATTGTGTTCACTGCAGCTCACACACAGAAAAATGGATGTGGATCACTGACACCTGCCTATCTCCAATCCCACACCACACAGCAATATCGATTGTAGTTTGTAGAACACAGTTTCCCTAAAATTCAGCAGACTCTGTCCCTAACAGGATTGAGAAGAGATCGTAGATCAGGATTGAGTGCAGACCCCACCCCCCACACAGCAATATCGATTGTAGTTTGTAGAAGACACTGACCCTATAATTCAGCAGACTCTATCCCTAAAATGCCTACAACTCGCCCTGCCTAAACACTCCGACCTGTCCCTCAATTCTATCCGGACACAAATGTTTTTTTCCTGCCTATCTTTCCCTAATCAGCAGCCAGCACGTTGATGTGTGCTCTGTCCCTGAATCTAAGCAGCATAATGACGCCGCTGCGGCTGCCTCGAACTTATAAAGACTTGGTCACATGCTTCAGACGGCCAATCACAGCTACTGAGACATTTGCAGGCATGGCTGGGATGGCTTAAGGCACACCAGTTAAACGATTGTTGATTGGCTGTTGAAAGCCCGCCATGAAAAGAGCGCCAAAGCATGCAAAACCCGGAAATAAAACGACCGAACACGGATTTTTACCCGAACATACAGTAAAGTGTCCGTGTCCGTGTTCGGGTACAAAAAATCCAATTATTCGGTACGAACACGAATAATACAGTCCGTGTTCGCTCAACACTAGTCCTAATGTAGGATTTCCTACTTTACAAGCTGCTGGATCATTGGGTAGGTGGTACCCAGTATAATAAGGGTATGCAGGATCTAGGAAAGGGTGGTAAGAGTGGAAGAGCAAATGTGCACCATGTAGTGGTCAGTAATGCACACTGGCTTTTCCCTTTCAGTGGAAAAGTAGAAGGCGATGGACTCCTAGTGGGAGGAGAGATGGTAGACAATGGTAGGCAAGTTTCCTATATTTCAATGAATACTGCAGCATCCTTCTGGTAGCACCAATAGTACTAACTTTATGCCATTAAAAAGCAATTTGGAGCTTTACCAGAATTTTGGAAACTCTCCATATCTTTGGAAGCGTGTTTTGGAACATTTGACTGTTATTTATGCACTAAGTTATGCCATTAATGAGAGTAAAAATTTAAACCAACTATGCCTTAGCGCACAACAGCAAAGAGTGCAATGTTAGAAATGCTGGGTCACACAGAATAGCTAATACCTGGAAAGTGTGGAAGGATGGGCAGATGCTTGGAATGAGCGAGTGGAGGTTGGGCAGATGAATGAATGGAATGTATTAACCACCAATTGCTGCTGCGGGGGAGTATGGGGGGTAGGGAGGGGGGCAGAGGATGGAAGAACAGAGCAGTCACCAGCACAGGGAACATTTCTCATTGAATGTAACTAACATCCCTTGTGCTAATTTGAAAAAGAAAGAAAAAATCTGAACTTAGTCTTTAAAGTGGTTGTAAACCTCTGAAATGAAAAATCAACAATACATATCCCTCTAAAGTGTGTACTTTCCTCAATGCAAAGCACTTACAGCAGTGCAATTTCAGTCTGCTGCCTCCTTGCTCTGCTATCTGCATGAGTCACTACAGAATCCTGGGGGATGGGAGCGGGGAACTATATCACATAGCCTGGGATTAATACCTGAGCTGTTCCTGTTTCTCTATGTGACTGGGTAAGGGGGAGGGAGACTTTCCCTCTACCAAGGTCTCAGATTACACTCAGCTCTCCTCTCTGTGCTCTGCAGTGTGTGACATCAGATCCCTGCCCCCTGCCATCTGAAGCTCAGAAATGCTGGGTAAACTGTGCACTTTAAACAGCTGTAGAGAAGAGAGGGCAGCAGATATACAGGTACAACTTATGTAGAAGGATTTGTTTCATCTCTGTGTATCATCTGAGGTTAGTCACTTCAATGGGTACATGTAAGGGTTTGCAGCCATTTTTAAGTGTTAATCTAATCAGTCCCTAGGGTGTCACAATAATCAAGGAAGGATTTCAGAAAGAAAAAAATTCAATAGGCAGCATTGCAGAAGCGTACCAGTTTGTATAAAATACTGGTATAATACTTTTTTGTAACATCTTAATAACACCATCCTAATAAAAAATATAAAATTTACAAAAATATAAGCTAGCTCGTGCTAGGAACTGTACTTAAGGCTCTCTATATTTAATAAGCTGACACCCTTTGATATATAGTGGATACAGAAAATAATCAACCCTTTTTAAAAAATCAAATTTTGTTGCTTTGCAGCCTGGAATGAAGACAGACACAATTTTTGTTGTATTAAACTGTATTTGCTTAGTGCAACTTATAACATCCAAGTGAATGATATAACACCAACATGTCAGAAATGTTTTTAAAAAATTCAAAAGTAGAATCACTGAGCGGAAAAAAGGATCACCTCCCCTCCTAAAAATGACTTTCAACTGTGATCAGCTGTGGTCGATTTGATTAGCTCAGCATGAAAATAGTTTTCTGGGAGCATTTCTGTCCCTGGTAGTGCAACTGAAGCAAACAGTCATCTATGGGTGGCAAGACACTGTCAAAAGATCTCCGGGATAAAGTCGTGGACAAGCACAAGTCAGGAGATGGATATAAAAAACAATTCAAAGGTTTTATCAATGCCTAGAAGTACAGTGACGTCTATTATTAGGAAGTGGAAGGTATTTGGTACAACACAGATTCTACCTGGATCAGGACATCGCTCCAAACTGGATGAAAGAGCCAGGAGGAAATTGGTCAGAGAGGCTACCAAGAGGCCTACAGCAACTCTGAAGCAGTTGCAGGAATGTATGACAAACAGTGGTCATTGTGTGCATGTGACAATAATATCACAAATTCTCCACAAATGTGGCTTGTATGGGAGGGATGGGAAAAAAAAGCCACACCTCAAGAAAGGCCACATGCAGTGATCATTGAGCTTTGCCAAATGCACCTTGAAGATTCCATGGCCACATGGAAAAATGTGTTATGGTTAGATGAGACGAAATTTTAATTATTTGGCCTCAACACCAAACGATATGTCTGGCAGACATCTACAGCTCACCATCCAAATAAGCACAATTCTTACAGTAAATCATGTTGGTGGTAATATCCTGTTATGGGGGTGTTTCTCTGCAGCAGGGACTGGAGCACTTGTCAGGATAGAAGGAAAAAATGAATGGGGAGAAATTCTGTCAAATTCTTGAGGAAATACTGATGCCCTCTCCCAGAAAGTTGTCAAAGGGAAGAAGGTTTAAGCCCCGTACACACGTACCGATTGTCGGCCGTTGGCCAACACCAGAACGTTGGCCAACACCAGAACGGCCGATTGTTCGCCAGTCAGTAAAGAATTCGGCCGACAGACAGCAGATTTGCAAGACTGGGCATGCTCAGAAAAGGAAAAAGACACGGAAAGTTAACCATCACATGCCATCACTTCTGCAGTCGGCTGTTGTTGGCCGACAATATTCGTGTGCAGTCTTTTGCAGTTTTCAACAGACACGACAGCCCTGGACAAAAGACGGCCGATCGTTCGGCCGACGATCGGTACGTGTGTACGGGGCTTTACCTTCTAACATGGCAATGACCTAAAGCACACATCAAAAATGACCACACAGTGGTTGAAGGTGAAAAGGTGAATGTCCTTGCATAGCTTAGTCAGAGCCCAGACTCCATTGAAAATCTGTGGAATGACTTGAACACTGCAGTCCACAAACGGTCATCAAATTTAACTGAACTTGAGCAGTTCTGCAAGGAAAAGTGGGCAAATATTGCAAAGTCAAGATGTACACAGTTAGTAGAGAGATATACCAACAGACTAAAGGCAATAATTACAGTAAAAGGTGGTTCAACACAATAATGATGCAAGGGGGGTGATCCTTTTTCCAACTCAGTGATTCTGTTTTTGAATTCTTTACATTTTTTTTCTGACATGTTGGTGTGATATCTTGGATAACTTGGATGTTGCACTGACTAAAGAAAGCTGGATAAAACGAAAACTGTGTCTGTCTTCAATTCAGACTGCAAAGCAACAAAATATAATTTTCTATACCCACTGTATGTATAACGAATGTGTTCTGACTTGGGCAGTAGGTAAATGGGAGAACCAAAAAATGGTCTTGTTCTGAGACCTCTTTCAGTCACTGCCTGCAGAGTAACTCCAATCTATGTCATGGGTGTTACACTTGATTAGATTTACATCATCCTGCTATTAATACAGTTTCATTATGATCACCATACATATGTATCTGTGAGGATTTAAAAAAAAAAGTAGGTCAAGTGAAAGACATATTCTCCTCTTTAAAAACCCTTTGAATCAAATTCAAACAATGTTGCTATTTAATTCAAGTCGCGAAACAATAAAACATGATACTTTAGGGATTTTTCTTCATTTAGGCGAAACTCTTCTACCTGATGAGAAAAACATCAGTGTTTCACTTCAATGACTTGTTTGAGGATTTCATTTTAAGACTCAACAGGGACCACTTTGTTTGGGTCTTACAATATGCCATGGGTAAGCGGGGAATAGGCCAAGAAGCGCCAACCATCGCAAAGGCATGTAATAGTTTCATTAGTCACAGCATGCCGTGCTTTTATAGGGGACTTATATTGATTATATTATTAGTCAAAATTTAATGTAACATTCCTTTCAAAGATCTAAACACAGATTTTTATGGCAGTTAAAGGGAAAACGTAAAAGTGGTTCTGTTCTTTTTTCAGTAAAACTAGAAACTGTACAATACTTGAAAGGCATCAAAGTAACATTAACTAAACAGCTAGAATGTGGCAGAAACACACAAAGGCAAACTGTAAATATAGAAGAGATGTAAAACAAGGCACACACTTTTATGACCGATTCAGACCTACTGTGCTTTATTACTGTATAGAACGGGGGTCTCCACATTTTCTAAACAAAGGACCGGATTACAGTCCCTTAGACTTTAGGGGTCCAGAGTGAGAGTAGAAAATATCCTTGCAACAGTGAAAATAAACAGCGTCTCTTCTTTGGTGTTAGGAGGAGGAATGGTGCCATTCATTAGTAGTGTCGGTGAGAAAAATAGTGCCTCATCATTGGTGTCAGTGTGAGGAATAGTTTCCCATCTGTGGTGTCAGTGAGATGAACAGTGCCCCATCCTTGGTGTCCTTGGGAGGAATACTGCCCTATCATTGGTGTCAGTGATATGAATAGTGCCCCGTCATTGATGTCCATGAGAGGATTAGTGCCCCATCGTTGATGTCTGTGAAAGGAATCATGCCCTGTTGTTGATGTCCATGGGATAAGTAGTGCCCTATCGTTGGTGTCAGTGGGAAGAATAGTGCCCCATCATTAGTATTAGTGGAAGGAATAGTGCCACATCATTGGTATTAGTGGAAGGAATAGTGCCCCATCATTGGTATTAGTGGAAGGAATAGTGCCCCATCATTGGTATTAGTGGAAGGAATAGTGCCACATCATTGGTATTAGTGGAAGGAATAGTGCCCCATCATAGGTATTAGTGGAAGGAATAGTGCCCCCTCATTGGTATTAGTGGAAGGAATAGTGCCCCATCTTTGTTGACCATAGGAGGAACGGTGCCCTGCTGTTGATGTCAGTGGCAAGAATAGTGCCCACAGGGGCCAGATAAAGGCAAGCAAAGCGCAGCAGTTTGGCGACCATAGAGTAAGGAGGGGAATAACAATTTATAGACTTTTAATTCCTGAAGATGCTTTACCCTCACATTTTGAAGGAGGCCCCCCCTGAAAGTGATCTAGCTATTTACTTTTTGAGAGAGGAATACACCTGTGGATGCTCAATCCTCACTCTCCAGCAAGCCTGAAGATGCTCTACCCTCACACTCTGGAGGAGGACACCTGAAGAGACTCTACTTTCCAGAAAGTGCTCTGCATTTGCACCCTAGAGGAGCATCCACAAAGGTGTTTTGCTTTCCCGTTCCAGAGAAGCACTTCTGTAGGGGCTCCATCACCACACCCGCAAACGTGTTCTGCTCTCACATTCTAAAGACTTTAGATTCTCTATGCTTAAACCTCAAAATAGCTACCACAAAGGTGTTCTGCTCTCACATTCTAGAAAAGCACTTCTGAAGATTCTCCAACCTTACACCCTAGAGAAGCACCCCCAAAAGTGTTCTGCTCTCACATTCCAGAGAAACACTTCCTCACACTTCAGAGGGGAACACCCAAAGGTATGCTATCCAATAAAGATTTTCTATGCTTACATTCCAGAGGAGCACTCCCAAAGGTGTTTTGCTCTTGCATTGCAGAAGAGCACTTCTAAAGATCCTCCATCCTCACATCCCAGAAGTTCAGCCCTTAAGTTGTTCTGCTCTCACATTACAGAGAAACACTTCTGAAGATACTACATCCTCACACTTTAGAGGATCACACCAAAACCATTAAAGGTGTCCTGCTTTTACACATCAGAGGAATGCCCCTTAAGGTGTTCTGCCATTACATGAAAGAGAAGGATTTTCTGCCCTCAAAATTCAAGGGAGGATCCTCGAGTGCACTTTGCTCTCAAATTCCAAAGGGACTTACTTAAAGGTGCTCTGCCCTCACATTGCAGTTCACCCAATGATCCCTTCACAGTCCAGAGGAGCACACCTCTTACACTAAAGAGAAGCACACGTGGTCTAGTCTCACCAGCTGCCTGTATAGGTGTCTGTTCCTGATGTTTATTTACATTGATTACAGTGTCAATGGGTGGCAGGGTGCCAGAAAAGGAGGAAAGGCACCCGTATATGCAATATCAGTGCACAGGGCATGTAAGTATGACCTCTTTAAGAAAATAGATAAATATACTTTAGTGCACACTGTAAATGGTGAATTACAAATGCATGTACCAAAAAGAGCAGACATAGGAATCTGTGCAGTGCACTTAGCAAATAAGAACAGCTACCAAAAATCTGTTCTAGGATATGAGAATTGGTATCATGCAGTGCCCATGTATATATTGATTATTATATGCAACATATACAGTAGAAGAGAAGTGGTACTGTGCCCCATCTATACATATAGATTAGGAATAGGGATGATCGAACAGTTCGGGTCGACCATCGGTTCGACCCGAACATTGACTGTTCGAAATTCGGCCGAATTCCGAACTTTTTGCTGACAATAAACCGACCAAAATGCAATGGGACAGGAACTGAGCTTTAAAAGCCTGTGATTGGACCAGAACCATCAGTAAAAGCCAATTGAGGGGGCAGGAGAATGCTAGGAATGTGATTGGAGTGACTAGGGGGTCCAGAGGCCAATCATTAGTGAATACGCCGCCCGGTATATAAGATAGCCCTGCCAAATCTCTAGCATTTTAATACAGGGATGTGGAAGAGAGTGGAAGCAGTTCTGTTACTTCTGCTCTCAAAGTATCATTTAGCAATTATTAGTGTGAGGAAAGGGATATCTAGTGTAGTTAGGGTACTATTTTCCACTATAGTTAGATTTAATAATCTAGTTTCTGTAGGGAAAGTGTTAAGTACCAGTGTGACCGTAGTGTAGTGTAGGGTTAACTGACTCTGACTGCTATGGCAGGGTGACAAAACCCTTCCATGTCAGGGTGACCGCTATAGAGAAAAGATTGTTTCTCTTAGAACACTTATAGAACATGATGGTGGCTTCTCCCCTGTCACCCGGCTTTTTGTTGCATGCGTTTTATTGGGCTTTTTTGAGGACATGTTTGGAGTCAGGCATGACATCTGAACTTCTGTGTAGGGGTATATATACACACACACATGTATGTATATATACACATGCACATATATAGGTGTGAAAGTAGCAGAAACCTATGCTTGCGCTAATGAAATAATTAACAGGCATAGGTCTCCGCTCCTATAACACCTATATGGGCATTTTTTGGGCGTCTTTGGAGGCAGGCATAACATCAGAACTTCTGTGTAGGGGTATATATACACACACACATGTATGTATATATACACATACACATATATAGGTGTGATAGGAGCGGAGAAATATGCCTGTTAATTATTTAATTAGCGCAAGCATAGGTTTCTGCTACTTTTACACCTATATATGTGTATGTGTATATATACATACATGTGTGTGTGTATTAGACACTAAATCCAAAGAAATCTCATTTTTTTTTACAATAATTTTTTCAATAATTGGCTCTCTATCAAAAATGACAATTTTTAAGAACTTTTTTTGTGTGACCCAGAACCCTAGGCACTTTTTATGGGCATTTATTGGGTTTTAGGGCTTCAAAATTGTGTTTTTTGATTACCGAAGTTCGGGTCCCATTGATTTCAATGGGGTTCTAAAATCCGGGCAGAACTTTCGGGAAGTTCGGGTGTTCTGGTCAAACCGAACTTTTCAAAAGTTCGATCATCCCTACTTAGGAACATATATTGAGAATCATTAGCAAACTTACACAAATCAGCACTTCAGCAGTGGGAGCTGTCTTATATATATACAAGAAAAGCATTACTGTGCAACGTCTGAACATACAGAATAAGAACAGATACTGAGAATTACACTCAGTATACAGAGCAAGAGCAGAGCGACTGTACACCACCTATACATAGAGAATATGGACTGATATTGAAAATTACATCCAACATACAGAACAAGAGGAGTGCCACTGTGCAGAGTGCATACATTCAGAGCACATGCTTCATCTAGCATACAGAATACAGGCACTATTGTGTCATATTTCAATGCACTTATATAACACTGTTAATTTAGGCAGCACTTTACATATGCATTCTCATCAGTCCCTGCCCTCATGGAGCTTACAATCTAAGGTCCCTAACTCACATTCATACACATGCTAGGGCCATTTTAGACAGGATCCAATTAAGCTACCAGCATGTCTTGGGAGTGTGGGAGGAAACTGAAGTACCTGGAGGAAGCCCATGCAGGCACAGGGAGAACATGCAAACTCCAGGCAGATAGCGTTGTCGCTGGGATTTGAACCAGTGACGCTTTTGTGACTAGGTGAGAGTGCTAACCACTACACCACTGTGCTGCCCAAATATTAAGAATTCCATCCAGTGTGTATACTGAGAATAATCATACTATGCAACGTTCATATAGAAATGTTGTCAACCAATGTAACTAAAACAACAAATTACATATTTTCTGCATTTTACATATATAAACCTATCAGGAATATTTCCAAATTTGGAATACCTGGCAACTATGCAGGGCGGGTCAAGTCTCTGGTGATTAAATGGAATGTAGGGTGATTTGTACATCATGCAGGGTCAGGGCTGATGCAAGGATTTTTGACATGCTAGGTGAAACCTCATTTTGCTGCCCCCCCATTGGCTCCACCTCTGACCCCACCCTCTTTGTCCTGCCCACATATACAGTGGCGGTGGTGGCCTGACATCATGCAGAGAATGTTGACGTGCAAAAAAGAATGCATATCAACGCGGATAGGTTACTGCAGTACACAGTGTGAAGAGAAGAGCTCCCAGGACTACAGATCCCAGCATGCCCGGGCAGCTGTGACATTATCAGCCATGGTCACCCCAGTATGGTGCTGGTGCTGGAAATAAATGGAAGGAAGGTTCCCAGCTGTCATGTACTTTACAGGGAGGGGGAGGCTCCCCTTGTCCCATTTTAGCCATTCCCAAGCAGATTGGTACAGCCCCATGTCCTCCCACTCCACCATGTCCTCCTTCCATCTGTCTCTGCCTACACCGATCACACCTAGCACATTCGGGGAGGTGTCAGAGGATCATGTGACGCGGCAAGATGTGGCGTGACGTGGTGTGAACGTGACCTGTGAGGGTCTCGCCTCTGTCTACTTCCACACAGAGCTGGCACCTGGTGATGTAATAGGAGAAGGCGGGGAGGGTGCAGAGATAGTGTGGGAGTTCTATCACAAGACAGTGCAATGTTTACAGGTGGCGGTGCTCCCGACAGATGTGTGCTGTAGGCCAGCGCCTACCTTGCATATAGGTAGTGCCGGCCCTGTGCAGAGTGACAGGGGGAAAGGGGCATTTTACTCTTACTTTCTCGCTAAAGCAAATGGTGTCAGGGAGGATGAATCTGGTGGGGTGTACATACCACTTGAGACAATTTTGTGCACCATTTTAGTTGGGGTGGGGGCTTGTCTTATATGAAGACTGCACCCACAGCTTGTTCACTCAGCTGAGAGAACCTGAAGCCGTACAGTATAAATAGTATTTGCAGAAGGAGTACCTAAATGACCGCCTACACCATGGGTGTCCAACCTTTTGGCTTCTCTGGGCCACATTGAGTGTAGAGAAATTTTCTCGGGCCGCATATAAAATATATACTATAGTTAAGGTATATAAGTAATAAAATGCCGCTGCGCCCTTCCCGCGCCGCCACGCCCCCCCCCCCCGCAATAATTTAACACAACTAGAGGATGATCAAATGAAATGGAATCAGTATACAGAGGTTTACTTCTTCTGAGCGATAATAAAGGAACACTCTAACCACCATGACCACTTCAGTGATTTGAAGTGGTAATGGTGGTAGGAGTCAGAAACACTGCACATGCTCCCCTCCCCCCCTCCCCTCTGAGGCAGCCTCTGCCTACCATTAGTTGGCAGCTGCTGTGGCCGTGCCCCTGACCTGACTTCCTTCCTCCCCAGCAAAAAAAAATGGTCAGGGGGCAGTGGGCCGCATTGCCTGAGGTCCCGGGCTGCATGCGGCCCTCAGGCCGCAGGTTGGACATGCCTGGCCTACACTATTCCCATCAGCAGTACTTAATTTCCTCCACAAGATGTCCTCAGCCTTCAGGCCCAGCGTTACTCAATGCAGAAGACAGTAAAATACAGTTATTGCTGGGTGTCATGGACCCTCCCTCCGGGAGTGCATCATCATAATTCCCTTCTTTAATATTATATTTATGCCTACTTAATCATGTCAGTGCCATCTGCATCTGGAAGACCGCACACTGCCCAACAGGCCTGATTTAAAAGACTGTTCTACAGGAAAATTTCACTTAGTTTAGTGAATATGGTAAACATTTACTTTCCAAAAAATACCCAATTATGTCCATGAAACCTAAAAAAAAGCCCCTGACAATCCTCTTTTCACCCTCACTTCCATTTGTTTGGAATGAGCAGTGCATTTTAGTTGCAGTCTTGTGTACTCCTCTATGCACACTACATATCCCATAGTCCATCTCAGGAGCGAGCAAGAGAGGGTGGCTATGTTTTTACATACAGTGGGACCATGGAGAACAAATGTAGCTATCCGCTAAAAGGAAGTCAGATCACAGCATCAAAAAATAAAAAATAAAATTGGGGATTTGGAGGAGGCTGAGAGCAATAGAATGGACTTTTTTTCAGTTAAGAATACGTACTTGAATATCACGACTAGTGTTGAGCGAACACGGACTGTATTATTCGTGTTCGTACCGAATAATTGGATTTTTTGTACCCGAACACGGACACGGACACTTTACTGTATGTTCGGGTAAAAATCCGTGTTCGGTCGTTTTATTTCCGGGTTTTGCATGCTTTGGCGCTCTTTTCATGGCGGGCTTTCAACAGCCAATCAACAATCGTTTAACTGGTGTGCCTTAAGCCATCCCAGCCATGCCTGCAAATGTCTCAGTAGCTGTGATTGGCCGTCTGAAGCATGTGACCAAGTCTTTATAAGTTCGAGGCAGCCGCAGCGGCGTCATTATGCTGCTTAGATTCAGGGACAGAGCACACATCAACGTGCTGGCTGCTGATTAGGGAAAGATAGGCAGGAAAAAACCATTTGTGTCCGGATAGAATTGAGGGACAGGTCGGAGTGTTTAGGCAGGGCGAGTTGTAGGCATTTTAGGGATAGAGTCTGCTGAATTATATAGGGTCAGTGTCTTCTACAAACTACAATCGATATTGCTGTGTGGGGGGTGGGGTCTGCACTCAATCCTGATCTACGATCTCTTCTCAATCCTGTTAGGGACAGAGTCTGCTGAATTTTAGGGAAACTGTGTTCTACAAACTACAATCGATATTGCTGTGTGGTGTGGGATTGGAGATAGGCAGGTGTCAGTGATCCACATCCATTTTTCTGTGTGTGAGCTGCAGTGAACACAATCTTTTTGGGCTGCAGTGAACACAATCTTTTTGGGCTGCAGTGAACACAATCTTTTTGGGCTGCAGTGAACACAATCTTTTTGGGCTGCAGTGAACACAATCTTTTTGGGCTGCAGTGAACACAATCTTTTTGGGGTGCAGTGAACAAAATCTTTTTGGGGTGCAGTGAACACAATCCTTTTTGGTGTGCAGTGAACACAATCTTTGTGGGGTGCAGTGAACAAAATCCTTTGTGGGGTGCAGTGAACACAATCTTTTTGGGGTGCAGTGAACAAAATCCTTTTTGGGGTGCAGTGAACAACATCCTTTTTGGGGTGCAGTGAACACAATCTTTTTGGGGTGCAGTGAACAAAATCCTTTGTGGGGTGCAGTGAACACAATCTTTTTGGGGTGCAGTGAACACAATCTTTTTGGGGTGGAGTGAACAACATCCTTTTTGGGGTGCAGTGAACAAAATCCTTTTTGGGGTGCAGTGAACAAAATCATTTTTGGGGTGCAGTGAACACAATCTTTTTGGGGTGCAGTGAACACAATCTTTGTGGGGTGCAGTGAACACAATCTTTTTGGGGTGGAGTGAACAACATCCTTTTTGGGGTGCAGTGAACAACATCCTTTTTGGGGTGCAGTGAACACAATCTTTTTGGGGTGCAGTGAACACAATCTTTGTGGGGTACAGTGAACAGAATCTTTGTGGGGTGCAGTGAACACAATCTTTGGGGGGTACAGTGAACACAATCTTTGTGAGGTGCAGTGAACACAATCTTTGTGGGGTGCAGTGAACACAATCATTGTGGGGTGCAGTGAACTCAATCTTTGTGGGGTACAGTGAACACAATCTCATACTGAAGGTTTGAGGGTGCTGCCTGTTCCATACTCCCCCTACTCCTCATCTAGCCTTTTAGGGGTACAAACAATAGTAATTGGGGCCTAGTGTGGTTGTGTACGTGTGATATACATACACTTTTTTGGGATCATATTTTCTATTCCGCTATTTAATCAAAAACCTTTGGGGATCAGTTAAATTGGGGGATAGTCTGTGTTGGTACGTGTGAGAGAGATCCACCTTTCCAAGTTGTTGGGGTTCATCTCATACTTCTGAAGGTTTGAGGGTGCTGCCTGTTCCATACTCCCCCTACTCCTAGCCTTTTAGGGGTACAAACAATAGTAATTGGGGCCTAGTGTGGTTGTGTACGTGTGATATACATACACTTTTTTGGGATCATATTTTCTATTCCGCTATTTAATCAAAAACCTTTGGGGATCAGTTAAATTGGGGGATAGTCTGTGTTGGTACGTGTGAGAGAGATCCACCTTTCCAAGTTGTTGAGGTTCATCTCATACTTCTGAAGGTTTGAGGGTGCTGCCTGTTCCATACTCCCCCTACTCCTAGCCTTTTAGGGGTACAAACAATAGTAATTGGGGCCTAGTGTGGTTGTGTACGTGTGATATACATACACTTTTTTGGGATCATATTTTCTATTCCGCTATTTAATCAAAAACCTCTGGGGATCAGTTAAATTGGGGGATAGTCTGTGTTGGTACGTGTGAGAGAGATCCACCTTTCCAAGTTGTTGGGGTTCATCTCATACTTCTGAAGGTTTGAGGGTGCTGCCTGTTCCATACTCCCCCTACTCCTAGCCTTTTAGGGGTACAAACAATAGTAATTGGGGCCTAGTGTGGTTGTGTACGTGTGATATACATACACTTTTTTTGGATCATATTTTCTATTCCGCTATTTAATCAAAAACCTTTGGGGATCAGTTAAATTGGGGGATAGTCTGTGTTGGTACGTGTGAGAGAGATCCACCTTTCCAAGTTGTTGGGGTTCATCTCATACTTCTGAAGGTTTGAGGGTGCTGCCTGTTCCATACTCCCCCTACTCCTAGCCTTTTAGGGGTACAAACAATAGTAATTGGGGCCTAGTGTGGTTGTGTACGTGTGATATACATACACTTTTTTGGGATCATATTTTCTATTCCGCTATTTAATCAAAAACCTTTGGGGATCAGTTAAATTGGGGGATAGTCTGTGTTGGTACGTGTGAGAGAGATCCACCTTTCCAAGTTGTTGGGGTTCATCTCATACTTCTGAAGGTTTGAGGGTGCTGCCTGTTCCATACTCCCCCTACTCCTAGCCTTTTAGGGGTACAAACAATAGTAATTGGGGCCTAGTGTGGTTGTGTACGTGTGATATACATACACTTTTTTGGGATCATATTTTCTATTCCGCTATTTAATCAAAAACCTTTGGGGATCAGTTAAATTGGGGGATAGTCTGTGTTGGTACGTGTGAGAGAGATCCACCTTTCCAAGTTGTTGGGGTTCATCTCATACTTCTGAAGGTTTGAGGGTGCTGCCTGTTCCATACTCCCCCTACTCCTCATCTAGCCTTTTAGGGGTACAAACAATAGTAATTGGGGCCCAGTGTGGTTGTGTACGTGTGATATACATACACTTTTTTGGGATCATATTTTCTATTCCGCTATTTAATCAAAAACCTTTGGGGATCAGTTAAATTGGGGGATAGTCTGTGTCGGTACGTGTGAGAGAGATCCACCTTTCCAAGTTGTTGGGGTTCATCTCATACTTCTGAAGGTTTGAGGGTGCTGCCTGTTCCATACCCCCCCTACTCCTCATCTAGCCTTTTAGGGGTACAAACAATAGTAATTGGGGCCTAGTGTGGTTGTGTACGTGTGATATACATACACTTTTTTTGGATCATATTTTCTATTCCGCTATTTAATCAAAAACCTTTGGGGATCAGTTAAATTGGGGGATAGTCTGTGTCGGTACGTGTGAGAGAGATCCACCTTTCCAAGTTGTTGGGGTTCATCTCATACTTCTGAAGGTTTGAGGGTGCTGCCTGTTCCATACTCCCCCTACTCCTAGCCTTTTAGGGGTACAAACAATAGTAATTGGGGCCTAGTGTGGTTGTGTACGTGTGATATACATACACTTTTTTGGGATCATATTTTCTATTCCGCTATTTAATCAAAAACCTTTGGGGATCAGTTAAATTGGGGGATAGTCTGTGTTGGTACGTGTGAGAGAGATCCACCTTTCCAAGTTGTTGAGGTTCATCTCATACTTCTGAAGGTTTGAGGGTGCTGCCTGTTCCATACTCCCCCTACTCCTAGCCTTTTAGGGGTACAAACAATAGTAATTGGGGCCTAGTGTGGTTGTGTACGTGTGATATACATACACTTTTTTGGGATCATATTTTCTATTCCGCTATTTAATCAAAAACCTTTGGGGATCAGTTAAATTGGGGGATAGTCTGTGTTGGTACGTGTGAGAGAGATCCACCTTTCCAAGTTGTTGGGGTTCATCTCATACTTCTGAAGGTTTAAGGGTGCTGCCTGTTCCATACTCCCCCTACTCCTAGCCTTTTAGGGGTACAAACAATAGTAATTGGGGCCTAGTGTGGTTGTGTACGTGTGATATACATACACTTTTTTGGGATCATATTTTCTATTCCGCTATTTAATCAAAAACCTTTGGGGATCAGTTAAATTGGGGGATAGTCTGTGTTGGTACGTGTGAGAGAGATCCACCTTTCCAAGTTGTTGAGGTTCATCTCATACTTCTGAAGGTTTGAGGGTGCTGCCTGTTCCATACTCCCCCTACTCCTAGCCTTTTAGGGGTACAAACAATAGTAATTGGGGCCTAGTGTGGTTGTGTACGTGTGATATACATACACTTTTTTGGGATCATATTTTCTATTCCGCTATTTAATCAAAAACCTCTGGGGATCAGTTAAATTGGGGGATAGTCTGTGTTGGTACGTGTGAGAGAGATCCACCTTTCCAAGTTGTTGGGGTTCATCTCATACTTCTGAAGGTTTGAGGGTGCTGCCTGTTCCATACTCCCCCTACTCCTAGCCTTTTAGGGGTACAAACAATAGTAATTGGGGCCTAGTGTGGTTGTGTACGTGTGATATACATACACTTTTTTGGGATCATATTTTCTATTCCGCTATTTAATCAAAAACCTTTGGGGATCAGTTAAATTGGGGGATAGTCTGTGTTGGTACGTGTGAGAGAGATCCACCTTTCCAAGTTGTTGAGGTTCATCTCATACTTCTGAAGGTTTGAGGGTGCTGCCTGTTCCATACTCCCCCTACTCCTAGCCTTTTAGGGGTACAAACAATAGTAATTGGGGCCTAGTGTGGTTGTGTACGTGTGATATACATACACTTTTTTGGGATCATATTTTCTATTCCGCTATTTAATCAAAAACCTCTGGGGATCAGTTAAATTGGGGGATAGTCTGTGTTGGTACGTGTGAGAGAGATCCACCTTTCCAAGTTGTTGGGGTTCATCTCATACTTCTGAAGGTTTGAGGGTGCTGCCTGTTCCATACTCCCCCTACTCCTAGCCTTTTAGGGGTACAAACAATAGTAATTGGGGCCTAGTGTGGTTGTGTACGTGTGATATACATACACTTTTTTGGGATCATATTTTCTATTCCGCTATTTAATCAAAAACCTTTGGGGATCAGTTAAATTGGGGGATAGTCTGTGTTGGTACGTGTGAGAGAGATCCACCTTTCCAAGTTGTTGGGGTTCATCTCATACTTCTGAAGGTTTGAGGGTGCTGCCTGTTCCATACTCCCCCTACTCCTAGCCTTTTAGGGGTACAAACAATAGTAATTGGGGCCTAGTGTGGTTGTGTACGTGTGATATACATACACTTTTTTTGGATCATATTTTCTATTCCGCTATTTAATCAAAAACCTTTGGGGATCAGTTAAATTGGGGGATAGTCTGTGTTGGTACGTGTGAGAGAGATCCACCTTTCCAAGTTGTTGGGGTTCATCTCATACTTCTGAAGGTTTGAGGGTGCTGCCTGTTCCATACTCCCCCTACTCCTAGCCTTTTAGGGGTACAAACAATAGTAATTGGGGCCTAGTGTGGTTGTGTACGTGTGATATACATACACTTTTTTGGGATCATATTTTCTATTCCGCTATTTAATCAAAAACCTTTGGGGATCAGTTAAATTGGGGGATAGTCTGTGTTGGTACGTGTGAGAGAGATCCACCTTTCCAAGTTGTTGGGGTTCATCTCATACTTCTGAAGGTTTGAGGGTGCTGCCTGTTCCATACTCCCCCTACTCCTCATCTAGCCTTTTAGGGGTACAAACAATAGTAATTGGGGCCCAGTGTGGTTGTGTACGTGTGATATACATACACTTTTTTGGGATCATATTTTCTATTCCGCTATTTAATCAAAAACCTTTGGGGATCAGTTAAATTGGGGGATAGTCTGTGTCGGTACGTGTGAGAGAGATCCACCTTTCCAAGTTGTTGGGGTTCATCTCATACTTCTGAAGGTTTGAGGGTGCTGCCTGTTCCATACCCCCCCTACTCCTCATCTAGCCTTTTAGGGGTACAAACAATAGTAATTGGGGCCTAGTGTGGTTGTGTACGTGTGATATACATACACTTTTTTTGGATCATATTTTCTATTCCGCTATTTAATCAAAAACCTTTGGGGATCAGTTAAATTGGGGGATAGTCTGTGTCGGTACGTGTGAGAGAGATCCACCTTTCCAAGTTGTTGGGGTTCATCTCATACTTCTGAAGGTTTGAGGGTGCTGCCTGTTCCATACCCCCCCTACTCCTCATCTAGCCTTTTAGGGGTACAAACAATAGTAATTGGGGCCTAGTGTGGTTGTGTACGTGCGAGATACATACACTTTTTTTGATCATATTTCCTATTCCGCTATTCAATAAAAACCTTTGAGGATCAATTGAATTGCGGGATAGTCTGTGTCGGTACGTGTGAGAGAGATCCACCTTTCCAAGTTGTTGGGGTTCATCTCATACTTCTGAAGGTTTGAGGGTGCTGCCTGTTCCATACTCCCCCTACTCCTCATCTAGCCTTTTAGGGGTACAAACAATAGTAATTGGGGCCCAGTGTGGTTGTGTACGTGTGATATACATACACTTTTTTTGGATCATATTTTCTATTCCGCTATTTAATTTAACTGGGCCTCCATGCGAGACCTGTGTGCCTTGTTGCGCTGTTTTGAGTACTCCACCAACATGGCCAGTGGCAATGACGCCGTTCTCAGCTTAACTATCCCACTTCCATGCCTCCTTGAAAAAACAATTCGGGCGATGATGGAAGAGGATGTGGCACAGGATGAGGAGGAGGAGGAGGATGAAGAGGTAACATTTCCAAGGCTTTCAGGGCAGTCATTCGCAAGGGGCTCCGAGGGTGGGTTCCTGCACACGCAAACGCCAGGGACGCAATTGTCCAGCAGGGGCACAGTTCTGGAGGATGAGGAGGATGAGGAGGAGGAGGAGCTGGAGGAGGAGATGGAACCATGTTCACAGCAGGGTGGCACCCAGGCCAGCTCATGGCCATCACTGGTGCGTGGCTGGGGGGATACAGAGGACACGGACGATACACCTCCCACAGAGGACAGCCTTTCGTTGCCTCTGGGCAGCCTGGCACACATGAGCGATTACATGCTGCAGTGTCTCCACAACGACCGCCGAGTTGCCCACATTCTAACTTGTGCTGATTACTGGGTGGCCACGCTGCTGGATCCCCGTTACAAGGACAACGTACCGTCCTTAATTCACTCACTGGAGCGCGATCGCGGGGCCACAGTGGAAGCACAAGGCAGAGGAGGAGGAGGAGGAGGTCGCCAACGCAACCAGGGCACCGCCAGCACCTCAGAAGGCAGGGTTAGCATGGCCGAAATGTGGAAAAGCTTTGTCAGCACGCCACAACAAACAGCAGCACCAGCAGCTCAGATGGAACGTCTTAGCAGGAGGCAGCATTTTACCAACATGGTGGAGCAGTATGTGTGCACACGCCTACATGTAGTGAATGACGGGTCTGCCCCCTTCAACTTCTGGGTCTCCAAATTGGGCACATGGCTTGAGCTTGCCCTTTACGCCTTGGAGGTGCTGGCGTGCCCTGCAGCCAGTGTATTATCTGAACGGGTATTTAGCACGGCTGGGGGCGTTATAACAGACAAGCGCAGCCGCCTGTCCAGAGACAATGTGGACAAGCTCACGTTCATTAAAATGAACCAGGCATGGATCCCACGGGACTTTTCCGTACCTTATGCAGAATAGCAATGGATACCGACCTTACCCACCCATTGTTCCATTTTTGCTCTTTCTCACTCTTTTGGGGTGTACCCTCATTTAAAATTTTTGAAAAGAAGCAGTGTTGGCTACCTCGTCCTCCTCCTCAGGGCCAGATTAATGTAGGGGCTATTGGAGCTGCAGCTCCAGGCCCCTACCTTTTATATAGGCCCCGGGTTGGCCATATTCACTGTTACCGCTCTTCTGTCACTTGTAAACACAGAAGTCTGGCTTCTATGCTCGCTTCCCCAGGCAGCACCCTCAGAACCTCCCCACACAGCGTGAAGGCCGGACAAGGAGGGACAGTTGGCGATGCATGGATGTGTTTATGGGCTTCAGAGACAGCATCCCATGTTGAATTAGGCATGCATGGCTGCACCCTTCCTCCTCTGGGTGCATGGCAAGGCACGGCCCTTAAGGCCCTTCAAAATCCTCAGCACCAAGCCCATGATGCTGTTAATCCGGCCCTGGTCCTCCTCCACCGCCGCTTCCACCTACACCGCCCATAGGTGTGCGCAGCCTATTGCATTAAGGTGTGCACCCCAAAGTTGAAATACACATGCATGTGTTTGCCAGCAGGGAGAGTAATGTATCGGGGCCATGTACCTGTAGGCAAGGAGAAATAGAGCAGAGCAGGTCCCAGGGAGATCTTTCCCATCTCCTCACTGGCAATGCTATGTGCCCTAGGTGATTAGGGTGTGCCCAGGCACACCCAGCACACCCTGTGCGCACGCCTATGTCACCGCTAGGCTTGTGACGGTATCAGATTTTCATGCTGCGATTAATTGATTAAGGTTTTGCCACGGTATACGGTATTATCACGGTATTCTATTATTAAATTTAAATTATTAAATTTCCACCTCACTTCAATTTCATTGCTGAATTTAGGGGCTTTGGTTCACTTATGCACATTATTATATAGTCAGTCAGTACAGACTCTGTGAACCAGGCCTAAAATAGGTCATCAAGCAGTGTCTGGCCTAACTGGTGATAACTGGTTCTGGCGCTCGGCTCCGATCCGATGGCCTGGTCATTAAGAGGGCAAATCCTTGTGGTCAAGAAGTGGTTAAACCTGAAGGAGGTGTTGTTTATAAATTACTTTACTATTGCTTTAGGCCTGGTTCACATGTATGCGGGTTGGTGGTTCACATTTGCACAGGCATAGCAGCCCATTGATTTGAATGGGCTGCTATGCCCTCATTTTCCGCAGAAAAAAGGTGCATGCAGCATTTTTTTAAAATTCAGTGGCCTTGAAATCCATCCTGCTTTTGCACCATGCGACTAACCTGCAGTTCCTGCTCTGGCAAGCTTTCTGCATTTTTTGTATACGTGGGCACGGCATTTAAAAATAAACAGTTTGCGTGTGCAGCAACGGCAGGTAAGTCGCATGGTGCAAAAGAAGGATGGATTTCATGGCCACTGCATTTTTTTAAATTCTGCATGCACCTTTTTTCAGCTGAAAACGCAGGCATAGCAGCTCAAGCCCATTCACATCAATGGGCTGCTATGCCTGTGCAAATGTGGGCCCCCAACCCGCATACATGTGAACCAGGCCTAAAGCAATAGTAAAGTCATTAATTGGTTAAACCTGCAGGAGGACCGGTGTTTTTATCTATTAATGACTTTACTATTGCTTTAGGCCTGGTTCACATGTATGCGGGTTGGGGGCCCACATTTGCACAGGCATAGCAGCCCATTGATGTGAATGGGCTTGAGCTGCTATGCCTGCGTTTTCAGCTGAAAAAAGGTGCATGCAGAATTTAAAAAAATGCAGTGGCCATGAAATCCATCCTTCTTTTGCACCATGCGACTTACCTGCCGTTGCTGCACACGCAAACTGTTTATTTTTAAATGCCGTGCCCACGTATACAAAAAATGCAGAAAGCTTGCCAGAGCAGGAACTGCAGGTTAGTCGCATGGTGCAAAAGCAGGATGGATTTCAAGGCCACTGAATTTAAAAAAAATGCTGCATGCACCTTTTTTCTGCGGAAAATGAGGGCATAGCAGCCCGTTCAAATCAATGGGCTGCTATGCCTGTGCAAATGTGGGCCGCCAACCCGCATACATGTGAACCGCCAACCCGCATACATGTGAACCACCAACCCGCATACATGTGAACCAGGCCTAAAGCAATAGTAAAGTCATTAATAGATAAAAACACCGGTCCTCCTGCAGGTTTAACCACTTCTGGATCGCAAGGATTTGCCCCTTTAAAGACCAGGCCATCGGATCAGAGCGCCAGGACCAGTCATCACCAGGTAGGCCAGACACTGCTTGATGGCTATATAATAATGTAATGTGGGCTGCTAGGCGTGTGTGTGTGTATATATATATTTATTAGAGCTGCACGATTCTGGCCAAAATGAGAATCACGATTTTTTAGCTTGGAATAAAGATCACGATTCTCTCACGATTCTCTGTGTAACAAAAAAAAAAAAAAATTGGGATAACTTTACTGTTACGTTTTTTTTTTTTTTTTTATTCATTAAAGTCTAATCATTGCGTTTGAAAGACTGCTGCGCAAATACAGTGTGACATAAAATATTACAACAATCGCCATTTTATTCTGTAGGGTCTCTGCTAAAAAAATATATAAAATGTTTGGGGGTTCTAAGTACTTTTCTAGCAAAAAAAAAACTGATTTTAACTTGCAAACAGCAAGTGTCAGAAAAAGATCCAGTCTTTAAGAGGTTAAACTTCCTTTCTCCCTGGCAGAGGGAAGGAAAAGATACAAATGTAATCATTTTTGTTTATAGTTAGGAGACTTAATGCTGAAAGGTGTTAGCTGAGTGAGTGAATGAGTCATCCAGCTCACTGAAATGTATCAATTCACAAGTCAGGCAGACTTGACAGAGAAACTCGGTATTTTAAAAATGCCACAATAACAATACCGTGGCTATGCAATACCGCGATATATCGAATTACCGAAAACCGGCATATGTCTAGTCACCGCCACATCCACCACCACCTCAACCTCCCTCCTACTCCATATGGGCCTCGTCCTTCAGAGATGAAGAAGAACATTGTTTTATTTTTCTGTTTTTTTTTGTTGTTTTAAGTTATTTCCCTATCCACATTTGTTTGCAGAGCACTTGCCATGCTCTTAATTACGTTTTGCTGCCATTTGCAGCACTCTAGCCCTTTCCTTTGGTGTTTTAGAGCCATTTTAGTGCCTTAAAGTCCGGGTCCCCATTGACTTCAATGGGGTTCGGTGTCCGGGAAAAGTTCGGTAAAAGTCCGGGACACGGACCCGGACTTTTTTTTAAAGTTCGGCCGAACCCGTCGAACACGGACATCTAGGTGTTCGCTCAACCCTAATCACGACTAAAGGATTTGTCAACTTGAATCCTTTAGTGCTAGAATAAAGATGCAGACTGTGTGACATGGGTTTAATATGGCCACAGCAGCCAATTCATTAATCAAAGAATAAATAACATCACATTTAACATAATAATAAGCACAAAATGCAACAATGAACTTCTAACAATGCCCAACAACAAGGGGTCTTTGGGTGTCCTTGAGGCACAATTTTAACTGTAATCGTCCATGTCCTCAGTCGCGTCCCAACCGTCTCGAAGACGTTAGGACCTTACACATACTTCCAATTTTTTCCCCCCAGGGGACCTAGCTCCTTAGAGAACAACCACAAACCAAATGGGAAATGCCATACCCTAGATGGGCCCCCACCATTAGGTAAAATGTAAGTAATCACTGACCCCCCCCTAAGACCTCCTGACCCGCCACCTGCTGTGACAAAATGCATAATCATGTATCTTTTTTTTCTTAATTTATCCTGTAATTTTCTATTTTTTTTTTGTATAAACTCAATTAGGGTCGAAAAACACAAAATATTCCCACAACCTGTTGTCCTCAGCAACCCTTAACATAAGAGTGGGTGGGAGGGAAGTTACCTCTTCTCTTGAATTCTTTGGACTGAACCCAAAACCACCTATCTGCATTGACCCTAACATCTGCTCCCTGCCCATCCAGCCTTTTCCTCCAATCGGGTAAGGACTACTCTCCTTGCAACCCCTCTGACCTAGCTGACCATTCCCTGACCCGGTTCCTCCTTAAGTCATGCAGCCCATTCGTCTCCTCCATGCATCGTTTTTTTTTTTGTAATGCAGGATTTACTGTCACTTTAATCCAGTGTTTGCAATGCATACTTTAGCAGTTGTTTTTATGATCATTATATACAGTAGACCTGTTCTCAGGTTGAAGTAAATGGAGAGCATATTTTGCTCCAGCTTGTCAACTATTTTGGATGCTCATTTGGCTTTAAATATTTCATGGCATAAGCTGCCCCTCCTAGGCGCTTTATCTTTAAACAGAATTATCTGGGGAGTTCTACCATGGATGGCGTACTTTGTTTCATTCCATTGATTTATTAATTTTCTCAGAATGATTTATTCACCACAGGATCCTATATAAGCCGCCGTGATTGCATCATGAAGTGCTCAGCGCAAGACCCGGGCCCTGCGTGGTTAAAAGGGAATAATTAGCTTTATGTCTTAAAACCTGACTGCATCTCAGCAGTTGGCATCTGTTGAAGCTGGCAAAAAATAATTCCCAGAGCCTGGCAGTTTCCTGCTGAATCAGCGTGGATAAAAGTGTGATTTAAATCTCCCGGAGTGCGTTGTAGAGGGAGGGCGAGAAAACATCTCACCGGTACCATACGCTCTTCCAAAGCCTTTTTTAATGTGTGCACCCCTACATTAAATTAAATTGTCGTTTTATAGTACATAAAGAGCTTAAAATTATTGGGATACAGTAAAACTTCCCTGATGATGGGATGTTAAAAGAAGAGTTAAAGCCAATCACTACAATTCTAAATACGCTTCTACATCTTATTGCTATTTCAAAAGTCATTTTTAACATTTATAATAAAACTTTTAACCACTTGCCGACCAGTCACGTTGACTGTACTGCGGCAAAGTGGCTCGTTATCGTCTGGCGACGTAGACTTACGTCACCAGACATTCCCCTCTCTCCGCGTCGTGCGCGCCGCCGGAGGCTCGCTCCCGTATTCAGTTACAGCGAGAGTCGGGCCAGGGGAGGAGCGGCGGTGAGCCGGTGCGGAAATCCGCCCGCTTGTGTAAACAAAGCGGGCGGATCTCCTAAGTGACAGACAGGGTCAGATTGCAGGGTTCAGCATAGCTGAACCTGCGATCTGGCCCTGTGTCACTCAGTCACCTCCCCCCCCACACACGTCAGTAAGCACCAGGCATACATCAACCCCTCCCTCTCCAATAAAAAATTAACCCCTTCCCTGCCAGTGTCATTTTTACAGTAACAGTGCATATGTATAGCACTGATTACTGCAGTAATGTCACTGGTACCCCCAAAAGTGTCAAAAATGTCAGTCAAGGGTCCGATCTGTCCGCCACAATGTCGCAGTCCCGCAAAAAAAAATTGTAGATCGCCGCCATTACTCGTTAAAAAAAAAACACCAAAAATGACAGAAATCTTTCCCATAGTTAGTAAACGCAATAACTTTTGAGCAAACTAATCAAAATAAGCTTATTGTGATTTTTTTTACCAAAAATATGTAGCAGAATTGGCCTAAAATGATTAAAAAAAAAATTGATTTTTACATTTTTTTGGGGGGGAATTCCATATAAAAAAATGTGAAAAATATTGTTATTTTTTCAAAATTGTCTCTCTTTTTTTGATTATAGCGCAAAAATAAAAAATTGCACAGGTGATCAAATACCACCAAAAGAAAGCTCTATTAGTGGGGAAAAAAAGGACATAAATTTAATTTGGGTACAGCATTGCACGTCCGCGCAATTGTCCGTTAAAATAACGCAGTGCCGAATCGCAAAATATGGCCTGGTCAGGAATGGGGTAAAACCTTCCGGTCATAAAGCGGTTAAAAATTCGCTCATTGAGAATTTTTTTGTCAAAGACATGTAGCTAAATACATTTTGGCCTAATTATATGACAAAAATTGAATATATTGGATATTTTTTAACTGTCAAAGTAGAAAAATATTGTTATTTTTTCAAAATTGTCGATTTTTTAATTAATATCGCAATAAATGAAAACCGCACAGGTGATCAAATACCACCAAAAGAAAGCTCTGTTTGTGGGAAAAAAGGACGTAAATTTCGTTTGGGTACGGCGTTGCATGACCGCGTAATTGTCAGTTAAAGTCGCAAAGTGCGGAATCGCAAAAAGTGGCCTGGACGCAAGACAGCAAAATCCTCCGGTGGTAAAGTGGTTAAAATATAAATTATTATAATATATTTATTCTAATTTATTATAATATATTATTAACTATTTTAATAACAATAATTTAAACATTTGCAGGTTTCATTATAATAACACCTGGTGATCCTCCCATGAAAGAGTTTGTTCAGGTACTTCCAGCTAGGGTGGCAATAATCTTTCCCTGTCTCTCATCTGTAGTCCCACACATTCCTATTGGCCCATCACTATGATATGCTGCTTCACTGGCCAATAGGAATGTGTTGAGTTTGGGATGGGGTAGGCAAACTCCATTACAACGAAGGATTCCTTCACATGGGCAATGACACCGGATTCCTGCAGCAAGAATCAGCAGATTCATGCGGCTTGGATAACAGAGGTAAGCCAACAGCACCAGCCACTTAGCCTATACCGGTGGTCTCCAAACTGCGTCCCGGGGGCCAGATGCAGTCCTTTGCTTGCTTTTATCTGGCCCTTGGGGCACTATTTTATTCACTGATGCCAATGAAGGGTTCAGTCCCTCTCAATGACACTAACAATGGGGTGCAATTCCTACCAATGACATCAATGATGGGGCACAGTTCCTCCCAATGATATCAACAATGGGGCCCAATGACACCAATAATGTGGCACAGTTCCTCCCAATGACACCAGTGATGGTGCACAATTTCTACCAATGACATCAATGATGGGGCACAGTGCCTCCCAATAATATCAACAATGGGGCCCAATGACACCAATAATGTGGCACAGTTCCTCCCAATGACACCAGTGATGGTGCACAATTCCTATCAATGACATCAATGATAGGGCACAGTTCCTCCCAATGACACCAGTGATGGTGAACAATTCCTATCATTGACATCAATGATGGGACACAGTGCCTCCCAATAATATCAACAATGGGGCCCAATGACACCAATAATGTGGCACAGTTCCTCCCAATGACACCAGTGATGGTGCACAATTCCTATCAATGACATCAATGATAGGGCACAGTTCCTCCCAATGACACCAGTGATGGTGAACAATTCCTACCAATGACATCAATGATGGGACACAGTGCCTCCCAATAATATCAACAATGGGGCCCAATGACACCAATAATGTGGCACAGTTCCTCCCAATGATACCAGTGTTGGGGCACAATTCCTACCAATGACACCAATAATGTGGCACAATTCCTCCAAATCACATCAATGATGGGGCACAATTTCTCCCAATGACAACAGTGATGGTGCACAATTCCTACCAATGACATCAACGATGGGGCACAATTCCTACCAATAACACAAATCATGGGGGTTTGTTTACTCTCACTGATTCTGGGACATTGTGTACTCCCAATGATCAGAGTTCGGCCAACCTAAAGACAGTAAAATGGCCCTTTGTTTAGAAAGTTTGGAGACCCCTGGCCTATACAAAGAAATGCCAGGCTAAGAGAAGCCATCACTGTTTGCATGTATCTGCATGGTTTCCTGTGGTTAGGGACGGATGTCTAAGGCTGGATGCATTGCCCCCCAGTCGGCAGCGGGGAAGCCAAAGCACGGGTCAGGTGGCTCTGATTGCCGCCTGACACCCGCGATCGTTCCCTGCTGAGAGAGAAGAACAGTCAGCTATTGTAAACACAGCCGACTGTTCTTCTCCCTGGAATGATCATAGAGCTCCTGTGATCCTTCTATATAGGATCACAGGTCTCTATAGTAATTTCACAAGCCACACCCCCACCACAGTTAGAATCACTCCCCTAGGCACACATTTAACCCCTTGATCACCCACAGGGTTAACCCCTTCCCTGCTAGTGTCATTATTACAGTAACAGTGCATATTTTAGCACTGATTACTGTGGTAATGTCACTGGTCCCCCCAAAAGTATCAAACATGTCAGTTAGGGGTCTGATCTGTCTGCCGCAATGTCGCAGTCCCGTAAAAAAATCGCAGATCGCCACCATTACTAGTAAAAAAAAACAAAAAACAATAAAAATTACATAAATCTTTCCCGTAGTTAGTAGATGCGATAACTTTTGTGCAAACCAATAAAAATACGCTCATTGCAATTTTGTTTTTTACCAAAAATATGTAGCAGAAAACAAATTGGCCTAAAATGTTAAAAAAAATTTGATTTAATTATTTTTTTTTTGAGAATGTTATATAGCAGAATGTGAAAAATATTGTTTTTTTTTTTTTTTTTTCAGAATTGTCACTCTTTTTTTGTTTATAGCGCAAAAAATAAAAAGTGCACAGGTGGTCAAATACAACCAAAAGAAAGTTCTATTTGTGGGAAAAAAAGGACATCAATTTTATTTAAGGACAGTGTTGCACGACAGTGCAATTGTCCGTTAAAGTAACGCAGTGCCGAATCGCAAAATATGTCCTGGTTATAAAGGGGGCAAATCCTTCCAGTCCAGAAGTGGTTAATAACTAATAATTATCAATATAATTATTAGATTAAAAAAAATTCAGAATTTTGGATTCTCCCAAGAACAGAGAGGTGAAATCTTCCAACATTTGTTTTGGTGACAACCAGGGATTCCCCCACTTTGAAGGGATTTCTTTAAAAAAAAAAAAAAAAAAGGGGGGGGGGGGACTATCACCCTCCCTTTATAACAGGTCCCCTTGAGATAATGCAGATAGTGAATTTGAGCTGTGTTCATGCCATGTGATTCCTCCAAATACCTGATTTTATTTGCCCTAGCAGATGTAACGTCAGTAAGTGGAAGTGAATGTTATGTGGTAAAGATAACTATTGTTTCCTTCTTTAATCTTGCAGAAGATGAATCATCCTCATTATGAGCACATCTGTATATCTTGTTCATCTTGTTTTGATGTGTATCTGTTTCTACACTGAATTATTTATCTAACCATTTAAATCTGTACATATCAGTGGAAACATAAGACAGACCCCAAACCTTTCCTGGAATCACAAAAAACCTTACTGGTCCTTAACCACTTAAGCCCCGGAAGATTTTACCCCCTTCCTGACCAGGGGGTATTTTGCGATTCGGCACTGCATGACTTTAACGGACAATTGCGCGGTCTTGCAACGCTGTATCTAAACGAATTTGGCGTCCTTTTTTTCCCACAAACAGAGCTTTCTTTTGGTGGTATTTGATCACTTGTGCGATTTTTTGATCACGCGCTATAAACAAAAAAAGAGCGTGAATTTTGCAAAAATAGCAATATTTTTCACATTTTTTTATATGAAATTCCCCCCCAAAAAATGTAAAAATCAAAATTTTTTAACATTTTCGGCCAATTTGTTTTATGCTACCTATGTTTGGTAAAAAAAATCGCAAAAAGCGTATTTTGATTGGTTTGCGCAAAAGTTATCGTGTTTACTAACAAAGGGAAAGATTTTTGTCATTTTTGTTGTTTTTTTTTTAACGCGTAATGGCGGCGATCTGCGATTTTTTTTGCGGTACTGCGACATTGCGGCGGACAGATCGGACCCTTGACTGACATTTTTGACACTTTTGGGGTTACCAGTGACATTTCTACAGTAATCAGTGCTATATATATGCACTGTTACTGTAAAAATACACTGGCAGTGAAGGGGTTAACTTTTTTTGAAAGGGAGGGGCTATGTGTGTCCCTAGGGGTGTGCTTTCTACTGTGATTGGCTGTGGCTTCAGATGTATGAAGAGTGATCAACGGTTCTACATAGTAGAACCGTATGATCATCCTTCATACACAGGGGAGAATGACAGGCAGCTTGTTTACACAAACCGCCTGACTTTCTCCCTCTCCCTCGCCGATCGCAGAGTGACCGGCGGACATCGGGTCCGCCGGTCACACGCGCGGGGGGGGTCCGTGACCACGCGGGAGCGGGAGCGCGCCTCCGGCGGCGCGCGTTCGCTCCCTAGACCCTCACAAGCTAGTGACGTAGCCCTACGTCACTTTGCCTGTGAGGGGCTGACTGCCGACGTAGATCGGCGTTAGGCAGTCGGCAAGTGGTTAAAGTGACACTAACTTCTGCTCTTAAAAAAAATATATCCAAATATGTATTCCTAAAGCGTTGCTTACCCCAACACTTCACATTGCCGATATGTGCCTGCTGTACCATGTACTTGTATGATAAAGTATCCTTTTCTCTTTGTATTGCTTCCTCTGTGTGAAATTCCTGCTGATCCTGCCAGTCCCTCTGCTTTTCTATCAAAAACTGACCATACTAAGCAAGAGAACACACCATGGTCAGTTCTCTAGCTGTGCTAGGAACTCAGCTGGCTCTGACCAGACTTGTCCTGCTGCTTCTTCTCCCCCCAGCTCTTATGCAGCTGAGAACAGAGGGGATGTGTGATCACTTATAAAAAAAAGGGGGAAAAGGTATTTATTATGTTTTATTTGTTTATTTTTTTTTTTTTAGATCTGCACAAAAATGTTTTGCCATTTATTTCTATTTTAAACTGAATGGGTTGTTTTACAAGGTGATTGTTTACAATCACTTTAAAGTATAAGACCCCATTCACACTAGCGCGACTTGTCAGGCAACTTGGTCGCCTGACAAGTCGCGGTGGGTCGCCTGCCATAGATTAGCACAGGACCCGTTCTAATAGGAGTGACACAAGTCGCTCCGACTTAGAAAAAGGGTCCTGTACTACTTTGGGGTGACCTGGAGGCGACCTGCATTGACTTCAATGATATGAAGTCTGTGCATGTCGCGCCGAGGTCGCGGTTCACAGGTCACCCCAGCAAGTAGCGTCGCCCCTATGTGAACGGGGTCTAACTCTGCTCAGCATCTATAGTGGACCAAACTCTATCCAGCACAACCTATCAGCAGTTTCACTAACAGCAATGTAGGAACAAATATTCTGCAGGGCAGTTTAACTACTTGCCGACTGCCCGCCGCAGATATACTGTGGCAGGCTGGCTTCGGCTGCACGAACCACCGCACATGTAACTGCAAACCAATCAAAATACGCTTATTGGGATTTTTTTTTACCAAAAAATGTAGCAAAATACAAATTGGCCTAAAATTACGAAAACAATTGATTTTTTATTTTTTTTTAATTAGGAATGTTATATAGCAGAATGTGGAAAATATTGTTTTTTTTTTTTTTCAGAATTGTCGTTCTTTTTTTGTTTATAGCGCAAATAATAAAAATCGCAGAGGTGATCAAATATCACCAAAAGAAAGCTCTATTTGTGAGGAAAAAAAAGGATGTAAATTTTATTTAAGTACAGCATCACACGACCGCGCAATTGTCCGTTAAAGTAACCGCAAAAAATAGCCTGGTCATTAAGAGGGTAAAACCTACCGAGGCTGAAGTGGTTAAAGGGGGCAAATGGCCAGGCTTCACTTATATGGGGATAAATATCACTTCGACTAATGATTACTGTATATAATGTAGGCAGCAGTTGCAGTGCCATCTTAAGAGCATTAAAGGGCCCGGGCAATGCCCTGCCTACACAATCACCCACAGGAATAAAAATGCAAATTATTGATAAGGCAATATTTACTGGTACAGCAGTGCCAGGCTAATGACAGCTTCCAAGTTTGGAGGCTGGGTCCGGTGAACACACACACGGGCGGTAGTCAGACTTGACAGTCCTGTGTGTGCCTGTTCCTGTGGAGGCGAACAGGCATTCCTGCAGTTGTGGGCTCCCCCTCCATGGCCCAAGTGGCCTGACAACAGTGCAGGGCCGACAGGCGCTTGCCACCTTCTAAGTTTGGAGGCGGGATGCACATGGTAATCGGGAATAATGCTTGGCTGGGTCTGGGTCACTGGGCAGGTGGGGCCCCCTGGGCAAGTGGTGCCCCCAGGAAACTGCCCAGCGTGCCCATTGGTAAGATGGCCCTGAGCAGTTGATTTATAGAATATGGACTATTGACTGCAATTAAATAGGAAGAACACAAAACATAATTGTCATTTTCAACGTGAATTTCGGTAGAGAGTATTTTTTTTGGTATTTTAATAATAAATTCACATTTTAAGGGAAGGGTTTATAGGGCACTGAAGTTATGTTGCACATACTGATGTGTATGATCCAGGCTATGACTTTACAAATGCTGTTGGAGTCATTCCATCTCTTTTGCAGTGTGAGCCCAGAAAAAGAGTGAAACATGTCAGAACTTAAAGAGGGAGTAAACGCAGCTGCCTTGCATGTAAAAAAACATCAACAATTTATTGTGGGGGTATAAAGCACCACTGGTCACCAGTTTAAATTGGGGCTGTTATAGGGGAGTATGAAGCATCACTGGCTGCCAAAGTAAAAGGGACATTTAACAGGGGACATTAAGGATCACTGACTGGCAAAGTAAGAGAAAGGGGACGTTTATCTAAGAAGTGTGAGTTACCACCCACCAAAAAGTATAGGGGACTTTAATAACAGGGGTGGGTGGCAAACGTGATCACCAAAATAAGGGGGCTTTTTTCAGGTGGTACTAGTTATCACTGACTGTCCAAGTGAGCGGGGCCTTTTTTTAGGGAGTATGAAACATGACCAACCACCAAAGTATAGGGGACTTTTACCATGGGGTAGGCGTTACCATTGGACAATAAAGTAAAGGGGACTTTTATTAAGATAAAACAAGGTACTACTGACCATCAAAGTTAACAAGAATTTTTTCAGGGGAATATGAGGCACCACTGACAACTAAAGTAAAGGCACCATTTATCAGAGGGAGTATGAGGCACCATTGACCACCAACGTGAAGAAGATTTATTTCAGGGGGTATGGTGTATCACTGACCACCAAGATAAAAGGGACTTTTAATAAGGGTATAAAGCCCCACTGATTACCAAAGGAAAGTTAGACTTTTTTCAGGGGAGTATGAGGCACCACTGACTACCAACATAAAAGGGGACGTTTATCCAGGGGAATGGGGCACCACTGACCAACAAAAAAACGGGAGACTTTTATCAGGGGTATGAGTCATCCCTGACCACAAACATAAAGGGGACTTTTATCTGGGGGGCATGAGTTCTCACCAACCACCAAAGTATAGGGGTTATTTATGAGAGGTGTATGAGTTACTACAGACCCCCAAAGTAAAGGGGACTTTTCTGAAGGAATGTATGAGTTGCCATTGACAACCAAAGTAACAGGCACTTTAAAAAAAAGGGGGTAGGTGGCACAAGTTAGCATCAAAATAAAGGAGCTTTTTTTCAATGGAGTATAAAGTTACCATTGACTGTCAAAGTGAAGGGGCCATTTTTAGGGAGTATGAGGTATAACTGACCACCAAAGTGTCTTTTTCAGGGGGGTATGAGTTACTATTAACTACCAAAGCAAAGAGGGCCTTTATTAGAGGAGAATAAGCCACCACCTACGGGGGCTTTTATTAGGGTTGTATGAGGCACCTCTGACATCTAAGAAAAGGGGATTTATATTAAAGGTGAATGAGGCATTACTGATCACCAAAGTAAGTGGGCTTTTATCTTGGTAGTGGATATGAGGCACCACTGACTACCAAAGTAAAGGACATTTCAATTAGAGAATCAGGATGCAGGACCAGATTTCCGCATAGCCTTGTCTTGTGTAACTTTCATAGTTACATAGTTACATAGAAGTTGAGGTTGAATAAAGACAATAGTCCATCCAGTTCAACCTGTGTAGGTGTGTGTGGCCGTAATCATCTCTCATACCCCTGAATGTTCTGATCCTTGAAATGTACGTCCAAGAGTCTTTTGAAAGTAGCCATACTTCCTGCAGAAACCACCTCTTGTGGTACAGAATTCCACAATCTTGTAGCCCTAACAGTAAAGAACCCCCTGCATTGCCTGAGGTTAAAACGCTTCTCCTCTTATCGCATTGTATGCCCTCGAGTCCTCAATCAATCCTTTCGACTGAATAGCTTTTTTTCTATGCTGAGATCACCATTGAGGTATTCATATCTGACCTTCTTGATGTAACACAAAGACTAGCTAGTTGGTTGGAATAGGGAAGAAATATGGCACAAGCCTAGCCTAGGGGCTTAGAAAATATAAATCTGGCCCTGGCCGTATGAGTTACAGTTGACCACCAAAGTAAAGGGGTCTTTTATCAGAGGACATCACATTAGCTGCTATTTTTTAGTATAGCTCCCATTGTAAACTTTGCAGGGAAGATGTATTTTCCTTTTTTTGTGCGTTTTAGTCTTGACTCGATGCTTTGTCTTGATTTGAGCCACTAAAGTGAGCTTCTCTGGTATGGCATCAGTTTTTATAAAAGCTGGACTGCCTGCTAGTCACATCTTATCTCAGTAGCTTCATGCATACCTAACAACCTATGTATTATCTATCTTGCATCCCGGCCCATTGATTTGACCTGGTCAAGTTTGCCATGCCAGTTCTTTCCTGCCAAACTCTCCATCCGTCATCAGCATCCCTTCACAAAAAAAAGGCAACATAAAACCTAATTTTAGCAATCTGCCAATTTGCAGGACTAACATTTACCAGCAGCAAAGACTTTGGAATGGATTTGTGCAAACTGGAGTCACGGTGTTGATTGGCTTGCTCATCTCTAAGGGACACATAGGGCTGCTTCTATGTTTATGGTATCTAGAAAACTAGGGGAAAAATAATACATGATAAAACTTTTATGTGAAATGTATGACAATTTTAATATAAATCAACAAAACACAAATTTTGCAGATTATCTTTAAACACTTGGCAATTTAAGCATTATAGCTTGTTTTGCTTCATTACTGCACTAGAAGCAATTTTGTGCTTATGCAAAACAATATTTTTTTCTTATATTTCAACATGACTTGAGGCACAATAGCTCATGCAAATGTTTTATTAACGTCTTACTGGAGGTTTTATATGAAAAAATTAGAGACACAAATGCACACAATGGTCCCACTTAATAGCACATCATTGCTTATGTTTTAACAATAAATTCTGCAATCAAGCAATATATTCCATTAACAACCGCATCTGGCTGCTTGGACGCTCTCCACCAGCCCTGTGTCTTTGCCTTCAGTTGCTGGCTGTGCTTTACTCCTGTGGATTATAATGTCTTTATGTTTGTTCAAATGCACGCTTAATGCATGAAGACTGTTTATTGAAATGTAGGTATGCCTGTACCAATAAAGTGCACTCCTATTTTGTATATATTGTGGATAGTAATTTTAATAAAACCTAACATAATTGACACAAATGCAATGACTACTTTTTCAACTTTTTTATTATTCTGATTGATTTCCATAATTTGCTCTCTTCTGTCTGCAAAAAATTTGGAGTGGCGCTTGAGATTCTATTTTTATTTGAATTAACTACTGATGGAGTATTGCTGTTGCTGCTTGTTCTCTTTTTTTTTTTATAAACTATAGAGACTGCACCTATCCTTTCCTGACTATTGTCTCACAGTTTGTTTCTAACGCTAAGGGTTCCTTCACAATCATGATGTATGAACGCCAGATCTTGGCAGAAATCCCTGGCAAAAAAAACATGAGTATTGTCCATATGGGGTGGGGGGTTGTCAGTAAATCTGCTGCGCTACTTTTCTGGCAGCAATATCGCTTGTTAATGTATTGCATCAAATTTGTGAAGCATTTGCGACACTTTCGATTTAGACAGCGACTTGTGCACCAAATCCAGGTAGTTCTACAATGCTGGCATGTATCTCAGGTTACCATGACGCCATGTAATGTTCACCCGATGTAAGTTTGAGCAAAGCACTGGTCCCTGAGGAAGTCACGTGACACTGTGGCGACATGTGTAGGGTGGAGCTGGGTGACATAGGAACAGGAAGCGAGTGGAATAGCTGTGTAACGAACCCTGGGAGATTGTACACATAGTTATTCAACTGTAATGCACCAGATCAGTGCACCAATATATGTGAGTTATACAGCTTTGTTTTAATAAGTGCTTGTATATTTTAACCACTTACCACCTTATTACTGCAGATTAGGGACCGACCGATTATCGGCAAGGCCTATATATCGAGGGCCGATATTGACTTTTGCTGATATTTCTGTATCGGCCCCGGAGCTGGCCGATATTGCCGATATTCCAAATATTGCTCATGTAAGGGTAAAATTATGTCACATAGCATAATTCCGTTTACAAATGTTATTGAATATGCCACTCACATATGTACAAATGAAAGATGTAAGCAATTCCACATTAGCAGATCTGCTGGCAGATCGGTATCTCTCGCCCACTTGCCGTAAGTGACACCCGGGCGATACCGCTCCGTCCGGTATACGATGACAATCTCGGAGTTCACATGGTCACGCCGGGAGTGACCGCGCACGTGACCTCCGAGATCGCATGTTGGACGGAGCGGTATCACCCGGGTGTCACTTACGGCAAGTGGGTGAGAGAGGGATCGGTATCGGGTGGGTGGGAGATGGAGCAGGTGAGAGACAGAGCAGACAGAGCAGTATTGAGTGGATGCCGAACAGAGCGGTATCACCCGGGTATCACTTACGGCAAGTGGGTGAGAGATACCGATCTGCTATTGTGGAATTGTTTATATCTTTAATTTGTACATATGTGAGTGGCAAATTCAATAACATTTGTAAACGGAATTATGTTATGTGACATCATTTTACCCTTATATGAGCATCACCACCTAATGGTTGGAGGAGGAGAAAACTAGTCTCGGACCCTGACATAGGATGTACAAAATATCGGTCCATGTGGGATGGCCAAAATATTGGTATCGGCAACGAAAAACCAATATCAGTCGATCCCTACTGCAGCAGGACAGCACAGGCAGACTCAGTCATGTATATATAAGTAAAAAGATGGGAAAACGCAGGTCTCATCAGCCCTCCGGAACACAGGGACTGCTTGAATGCTTATAATCTGCTGAAACACCACCAACCGCTCTTGGGGCGCCACGTCAGACTCGCAATATTCCTTACCCAGATGTAAGTTACTACATTATCTTTGTAATAAAAACTACTTTTACCACACAGGCGCTTTCCCATCTTTTTACTTCCATGCACAGAGTTGACTTCACTCCCTCGGTCAGCAGCCCTGAGTATCCTTCGAGCCATCCATCCACTCCTGGATCCATCACGGACTTATCCATCCCCCACTGGATTACAGGTTGATTTACTTCCCCTGAATCATTCAGGGACTTGCACATGTACTGTTAAACTCTCCTTTTCCCTTGTGCATACCCACCCAGTACTATACCGACCTGTATCCGGGTTCGTCCAGGATACACGTCCATACCCTATATTGCAGCCAACCCTCCCCTCCTTTTCTAGCACCACCTATGAGCGCCAGACTGCCCACCCTTTTGTACAGTCATGTACAAAATATGATCATAAATATGAGTATATATGATCTGGCCTCTCCCGGTTTAGGAGCACAAAGACATGTAACAGAATAAATTTTAGGCTAAATTTATAAAGAAATGTGATTTTATTGGATATGTTTTATAACAAAAAGTAGAAAATATAGATTTTTTTTAAATCCAAATTTTTGGTGTTTTATGTTTATACAACAAAAATTAAAAAAGCCCAGCGGTGATTAAATACCACCAAAAGAAAACTCTATTTGTGTGACATGCATGATATAAATTTAATTTGCATATACAGTGTTACATGACTGCGCAGTTGCCAGTTAAAGTAGCGTAGTGCTGAACAGCAAAAAAAGGGGGTAAAACCTTCTGGAGCTCAAGTGGTTAAAGCTCCATGAAGTATTTTTTTTATGTTTTTGAGCCACCACACCTTACATACGTACAGTGGTGGCCGATGTACATGATCAAGCCACGTTAGGCACTGCCCTACTCGTTTTTTCTTCATACAGGTTATGTCATCGGGGGTATGGCTGGTGATTGGCGTATGCTCTTATGCACGTAAAAATGTAAACTCCAACAATGCTAAATAGTATATGGGGGGTGTGACTTATTTGCATATTTGCACGCATTTGTGCATACACATGTAAAATACTGACCAGTAATGCAGATTTTTTTTATTATTTTCCATTGATCTAAACATGGTACTAGTCTGAGGATATTTACACACCTGTGCATACAGGCCCAATGAATGCAATGGACTGCATTCAGATCAGAAAAAAAAAAAAAAACGAATGCCTAAAAATTTAGCACCTGTATGCAAGAACCCTAAGGCTGCCCAAATCAATAGCTGAAAATAAATAGATATAGCTAAGCAGGATATATACAGCTCACATTTTGGCCATATCTGCAGGATCCTGTCAGCTCCACCTGGCTTGACAAAATCATATGACGCCATCCCAGAACTGACTGGCCGCGCTGTAGCTGTCATTCGGCTATAGCACGGTCGGCAAGTGGTTAAAGTGTTTGTAACCCTAAAAAAAATTAAAAAAATTATCTTACTCCTTTAAAGCATGTTATACAGCACAGTGCTTGTGCTGTGTTATTTGGCCCCTTCTATCACCTAAAATCACCTAAAACACCTGGCTGATCCTGCCAGTTTTTGCCCCCCCCCCCCTGTATATCCTTAATTTAAAAAAAGCTGATATCTACCTTATTTCAGAGCAACTCTCGGCACTCATGTAACTTCTTGGCTCTCTGCTTCTCCCATCCCCTCCTCCTGGCTGATGTCAGCGGGAGTTCTCTGCCCCTCTCGCTGTATCTGTCAGACGGGGAGAGGAGAGAGCCAAGGAGTCATGTGAGCACCGAGAGACGTTCTGATATAAGGTATGAAGTGGCTTTTTTTCTAAAAAAGGACATACACTATGTTATTATCGTAGAGACTTACCAAGTGGCTTTAGAACCACTTTAAACATTACTACTGCTCAATGCTGCTCAATGCTGCACTTGAAGTGGCCTTTCTGCTGTTTTTGCTGATCTGGATGCCAAATATCATATGATGCCTAGTCCTTACTGTCAATCACTTTGTATGGCAAACTGTGTTATTATTGTTAATTCGTTTTATGCTTGCCTAGTTACCAACCCGAATTGGGTAATAATATATCAAGTTTGCATTTACTACCTGTCTTAAATCCAGTTTCCTTTAGTGTAGCGCTTCTACTGGGTACTAAGTTTTACTTTCAGTGATCTCCTATGTAGCAGGTTTTCAAGGAATTGGGCCTGATGTGGGTCTGCCATGGTTACCGGTGACACCTTCAGCCCATTTAGGCTGAATATCCAAGTGTGAGATTGGAGACAATGACCATTCCGGCATCTTTTGTTTGTTTTGTTTATTTTATATTGGGGACGGGAGAAGGGAATGAGTGGGATACTCCTCTGACTCAACTAGATACAACTTGGGACACTGAAGAAAAAATGCCTTTCAGCGCTGTCTTGACGCCGGCTGGATGCCGACCAACGCTTGCTGGCGCTTGAAAAGTGCTGACTTGTTGAACTGTACTTGGACTTGACTTTTGACACTCTGGTTAGCTCAAAAGTTCCTGGACTGTACTATGAACTGACTCTTGACACTCTGATTAGCTCATAAGTCCTGGATACAGCTCCCTCCAGCCCTTCCTGACTGAGGTAGCTCCTTGTAACTGCTTGTGCTGCTGCAACTCTTAACACTGTACACTGCACGCTGTACACTTTAACACTCCAGGGTCCTCTCACTAGGCATCTGCTCTGCACTTCAGAGTCCTCTCAATAGGCACCCCCTCAACACTTCAGGGTCCTCTCGCTAGGCACCCTCTGTACACTTCAGGGTCAACACTGGCACCCCCTTTACCGCTAGCTAGCTCCAAGATCCCCTGGACCTTCACCAGAGTGGCCCCCTCTCAGCTAGGCAGATCCTCAGGGGCAGTTTGCAGTACTCACAAACTGGGAATGCTTTTCTAAAACTGGACCCCCTCAGCTCCGCTGGTCCGTGGCATACCGGATCCTCTCTGCAGCTTAGCTCAGCTCTAATCTCTGTCCCCTCAGGCAAGCCGCACGGGATGCCCAATCCTACTGACAGGAGGAGAAACAGCCGTACTCTCCCTCCTGGGACTCTGCTTCCGCCAAAGACGCTGTGTCATGCACTCCCCTCAAACTTATATCCACTCACAGAATCCTGTGTGGCAGAATCTGCCTTTCTGGGGTAGATACAGGCCTGAATGTGCCATTGATTGGGTCTCCTCCACTGCCAATGAGAATCCTCTCATAGAGCACAGTGAGGAGACTCCCCAGTCTCAACAGCCACACCTGGGAGACATGACAACCCAGCTGAAAATCATGGCCCTGCTGTTAGGCAGCCAAGGCCAACTATACTTTACCTAGCACCTACCTTGTAGGGTGCTACACCTATAATATTGTACCTGTACCTGGTGTGTTAGAGGGAATGACCTTTTTGGAACAGTTTAAGGCAAGAAAAAGAGGACCCATTAAAATTAGTGGCTCCTACGGGGATAGTTCTACATCAACATATTCTTTTTAAGCATGTGTACAACAAAGCACATCTGATTGATTCCTTGTGCTGGCACTCCCTCTCCCAGTCTGAGTTCTGCTCTACAGGGTTATACAAAAGACTCATAAGAAGTCTACTGTAGATGCTTACACTTATTGTCGTTAAACACATACTTAACACTTTTTTTAAATTAGTACATAAATACAGATTTGCTGTTTATTTATTTACGCCGGTTGTTCAACTTTAATGGTTCTTGTATGTCTGGACAACCCATAAAAACCAATACAATTTTAGAAAGTGGGCAGTAACAAGTTGCAGGAAAATGAAGAATTTAGGATATAGGGAAAAACATTTAAAATACATAAGAAATTATAAATGTACAGCAAATACACTACAAGAAGAAAACAAAAAATTGGAAATACAAACTAGAAAGTAAATTCTTTTTTTAAGTTTTTTTTTAAAATATATTTCACATCCTCTGTACTCTGTGGTCCAAATCCCAGGGCTAACACAACAGTAAGTATATCTCTCATAAACTAGAGTTCTATGACTGGAATTTTAAGCTCCTGTGAGCCCTTTTTCCAATCTACATTTATCTAGCACACTGTACAAGAACAACAGAAGAAGTTGATGTGCACCAATCATCTACCTGTCCAATTACAGGCTTGCCTCTATCCAGACCGGTGATAAACTGTAATGATTCTCACCGACCAACACTTATCCACACAGAACTCTGAAAATTACATTTCTTCTCTTACATACATATATTTTTTTCTACTTTTGGTCTGCAATGGTTTCATTTCCTTGGCCTTGATAATAAGGGAGAACACAGCACTTTATGATTTAATGGTAGTCGCAGACTTTTTTCCCCTTGGAAAAAATATAAGTTAGCCGGCAGAAAGTTAACTTGTTTGGTAAAGTTTAAAGAATAGATGGTTAAACTTTTTTTCAGTTTTTTTAAGCTTCATTTTAAAAAGAAATAGCTGAAATGTTTGAACCGTACTAAGAAGACAGATAAATGTATGCATACATAAAACAATAAAGTGCATAACAATGTTTATAGGCAGTTGCAGTTCACCCTCCCCTCTGTAGATGGTGCTGTGGAACAGAGGAACTTTGTTCCTCTGAAACTCCTGTAGGTATCACCAGGGGAACAGCGCTACGATTAGAGTCTGCGACACTGGGTGACCTCAGCAGTCATCATTAGTGAGGACAAGGCTAATAAATAGCACTGCCCCACTGCAGTTGGTGTGCATTTGCGATTTGGATAGTGTAGGGACCAGATCCACGCTGGATAGTTACATAGTTACATAGATAGTCAGTTTGAAAAAAAGACACAAGTCCATCTGGCTCAACCAATAAAAAACAAAAAACAGTAAAGAAAACCCAACCATACAATCTCATATACACAATCCTATACCCGCAGTTGATCCAGATGAAGGTGAAAAAACCCCAGCAAAGCATGATCCAATTTACTACAGCAGGGGGAAAAAAATCCTTCTTGATCACCCGAGAGGCAATCAGATATTCCCTGGATCAACTTTATCTATAAATATTAGTACCCATTTATATTATGTACACCCAGGAAAGAGTCCAGGCCTTTTTTAAAGCAATCAAGTGAGCTAGCCAGAACCACCTCTGGAGGGAGTCTATTCCACATTTTCACAGCTCTTATGGTTAAGAAACCTTTCCGTATTTGGAGACAAAATCTGTTTTCCTCTAGACATAAAGAGTCCCCCCCTTGTCCTCTGTGTTGACATAGGGATAGTGTATTTAGTCCTAAGGAAAGGTTCCTGATTAGGAAGGATAGACTGGAGATATTGCTCTTGGCTACACTACTGCTGGGACTTTAGAACAGCAACATAGGTCCGGTCATCGGTCTTCTAAGAACTGCTTAACAGCCAACCCACTACTCAGATTCTGCTCTGGTAACATAAGCCTTGTTCAGTGACAACTGTCTTTGCTCGTGTGTTACCTGCCATATAGACACTCTGACATTGCATTACATGGAGACTGAGAAGATGGCACCTTGTTGCTGTTCTTTAGGTGGTAATTGTTATTTCCACTGAACCAAATAAGAGCTGCACCATTTTCCATGGTCTCCATGTGCCTTTCTTTCCTCTTGGGCACTAATCAACTGGCCCTATGTTCAGTTAGGGACTTTCTACTTTCAAAAAGGTAGTAGGGACCCATCAACATGGAACTTAAAGCCCAAATCCAGCCAAACCTTTTTTGTTTGTTTGGGAAACAGCGGGGGGGGGGGCAGTCATAACTTCTGGCATAAATTATCTGCTATACACAATGTTAACAGGCGCTTGATCAGATATCGAACCAAAAGTCCATGGAGTTAAAAGTCATTAATGGCACAGGGGGAGAAAAAGTCCACCATGTAGGGCAGCCATCCAGAAACCAAAAGACAGAGGTTCCACAGGGCTAAAACAAAGACAGACAGAGGCGCCTCTAAGTGTAGACTTTATGCAACAGGTTTACTGAATAAAATTATGCACTCACGTTAGTAAGCATATATTCATGCCCATAAAACAAGGTTCCAGTGTGGAGAAGTGTACATCATTCGGTCATGGACATCCGTCCTGCTGGAGCCTAAATCCTTTCGCCGTGGCCGGCTTGTACGGCAAGTTCAGAATCAGAAAGTAGGCTTGGTGTATTTGCTTGACAGCAAGGCTTGGTGGATAGTCGAACCTGGATGACGAACCTTGTTTTATGGGCATGAATATATGCTTACTAACGTGAGTGCATAATTTTATTCATTAAACCTGTTGCATAAAGTCTACACTTAGAGGCGCCTCTGTCTGTCTTTGTTTCTATAAATTATCTGCTGGCTGTGCTTCCATTTTTGAGGCTGATCTTTACTTCCTTTTACCTTGATGATGAATGGCAACAGAACAGGAAGCAAAGTATATTTTTGCCACCTTCAGGCTAGTAAAACGCCTTTTGAAACTGGGGGCAGTAAAAAGGTGGGTAAATTCCATTGTCATTACCACTAATGAGCTTCTACGTTGCTTTTTCTTTATACTTCTGGGAGAAAACAGTTCCTCCCTACACCTTGCTCAGTGGAAGACTCTGATTTCTCTGTTAGCTCCCGTGGAGCTGGTGGGGACATTGAGGCAGCTGTGGGCAGTGCCGGTGACAGAGGGATATTGTTTTTGTTTTTTATGCTGTGTGAGTTTTCTAGGAAGGAGGGAAAAGGGTTTTAGGTATGTTACCTCTGCCAGCTCCTATATCACTACTGCAAACAGAAATGATGTAATGATGCACGGTAGTGGATCAGGAATCTAGCATAAACTGAAGCATAAACTGAAGTGAAGTGTGAAGTGTGTGGTATCCTTCAGTAGTGTTTTAGTAAAGTGATGTTTTGGGCCAGCATTCACTGGATAAGTAAGCATGGACAGTATTTTTTGCAGGTGCCCCTTTTTCTTATAGCATAAATATTCCCAGTGAGTTGCTTTAAAAATGTGCATTAAAGTATTTACATATTCTGGACAAGCAGTAAAAGCACTTTAAAACCAGCACCGATTCACCTTTGTAGCAACAGAAGTACTCAAATCTCAGCTAGAGAGCCGATACTTGGCAGCCTCCCAGCTCTCTAATGTAAACAAACAGCAGGTTGCTTGCGATCCATTAGAAACCAACTAAAACCATACTTTGAGGCTCTGTAGTAATATTTGAAAATTAATTACTTCATGGTGCATGCAACTAGTGAGGTCAGGGGAGCTTTTTTTTTTTTTACGAGCAAAATAGTAAGTTTAATATATCTTCTTTTCAGGATTGATTATATTGTATTGAGAGTAAATCCAGGCAATTCCAAAGGGCACACAACTTTTTCTTGTAACTCTAATTCCGAAATGGTCTCAGAATATTTTGGAGTTCCCTAAAGGCAAGCTTGAGGCTAAGCAAAGGATGCCTAGGACGATCTCTAGATTTAATTCTACCTCAGCACTGCTGACCTGACAAATAATGCCCCCAAAGCATTAGAGCCTTCAGTGAACCACAGAGACTGAGAGTGACATCATAATGCACATGGGCTTACAAGCCACATGATTTTGTTTTGTTCTGATGTGTGTTCCCAACATACTTGAGTATAGTTTTATTTATAATAGACCACACTTTTTTTTTTAGAAGATTATGCATTTCCTCCTTGTATTTTGCAGCTGCATTTGTGTGTGAATGAAGGTGCACTGGCATCTTTTTAAAGGGGCCATAAACTTAATTTACCCACAACTGACATCCCAATTTGAAGCCACGAAGGCTTGGTTTGGTTGGTACCCTGAAGGTTCTAATGCTTTGGAGGACTGATTTGTGTACAGAAGAATATTACCTCAGTATTTAGGGGATATCATTTCTGGTAAGGAGTTGGAGTATCAGTGTTGCTGCTGGATTACAGGGGGTGACATGCTTCAAGTGGTGTATTGCTATCACATGTTGATGCTATTTTAGCACTTTTTCTCACATTACATATGGATGTGTTGGACTGATATTTTTTTGTTTCTATGATTCTTTTACCTTGAAGTTTTAGATTTTTTGAGATAGAAGAACTAACTATACCAAATTATTTCAAGATTACAATAATGCAAAAACAGTTAAAGGCTTTTAAAAACAAGTAACTGTTTTTCATTGAGAAATTTGAAAACCTCTATGTTTGTCAATTTCCTGCTGTTGATTAACCGCTTTACCCCCTCTCACATTGCTGCTACTGCGGCAATGTGGCTCGTTATCGTCCAACGACGTAGACTCCTCCTCCTCTCGTGAGGCTCGCTCCCGCTGTGTTCAGTCACAGCGGGAGTCGTGCCAGGGGAGGAGCAGCGGCGATCGCCGCTGCTCTTCCCCGATCGTCGGGGGAATCGAGTGTGGAGATCCGCCCGCTTGTATAAACAAAGCGGGCGGATCTCCTAAGTGACAGGCAGTGACAGATTGCAGGGTTCAGCATAGCTGAACCTGAGATCTGTCCCTGTGTCACTCAGTCACCTCCCCCCACACATGTCAGTAAGCACCAGTAGCACCAGAGGGGTTAATGTACTTACATACATTAACCCCTCCCTCTACAATAAAATTAACCCCTTCCCTGCCAGTGTCATTTTTACAGTAACAGTGCATATGTATAGCACTGATTACTGTAGTAATATCACTGGAACCCCCAAAAGTGTCAAAAATGTCAGTCAAGGGTCCGATCTGTCCGCTGCAATGTTGCAGTCCCGCAAAAAAAATCGCAGATCGCCGCCATTACTCGTTAAAAAAAAACACCAAAAATGACAGAAATCTTTCCCTTAGTTAGTAAACGCAATAACTTTGCGCAAACCAATCAAAATGCGCTTATTGCGATTTTTTTTTACCAAAAATATGTAGCAGAAAACAAATTGGCCAAAAATGATAAAACATTTTGATTTTTTAATTTTTGGGGGGGGGGGAATTTCATATAAAAAATTGTGAAAAATATTGTTATTTTTTCAAAATTTTCGCTCTTTTTTTGTTTATAGCGCAAAAAGTAAAAATCGCACAGGTGATCAAATACCACCAAAAGAAAGCTCTGTTTGTGGGGAAAAAAAGGACGTCAATTTCCTTTGGTTACGGCGTTGCATGACCGAGCAATTGTCAGTTGAAGTCACACAGTGCCGAATCGCAAAAAGTGGCCTGGACGTAAGACAGCAAAATCCTCCGGTGGTAAAGTGGTTAAAAGAAGTGTCAGAACCTTATTGATCAATTGTTATCCCAGCTCTCTCAAGCAGCTCCAAAGCTAACAGTATTCAGAAATGCTGCTTGCTTTATTTGGATTTACAGTCTATTCTCACAAGTCTCTATGGTTTACCACTTGCTTGGTGAAAGTAGAAAACCTGCTAACTGCTACCTAGCTATAAGTAACAGAAATCTCTGGGTGTCTACACATCACTTTGGTTCTTCTACAGATTTCCTGGGGACACAAGCTCTGGTATGGAAAGATCACATAGCTACAGTGATTGCAGACTCTATCCCATCCATCCCACTTCATGCACTTTATTTTTACACTAAACAAAATTATAAACGCAACATTATTGTTTTTGTCCCCATTTTTCATGAGCTGAACTCAAAGATCTAAGACCTTTTCTATGTACACAAAAGGCCTATTTCTCTCAAATATTGTTCACAAATCTGTCTAAATCTGTGTTAGTGAGCACTTCTCTTTTGCCGAGATAATCCATCCACCTCACAGGTGTGGCATATCAAGATGCTGATTAGACATCATGATTATTGCACAGGTGTGCCTTAGGATGGCCACAATAAAAGGCCACTCTAAAATGTGCAGTTTTATCACACAGCACAAGGCCACAGATGTCGCATGTTTTGTGGGAGCGTGCAATTGGCATGCTGACTGCAGGAATGTCCACCAGAGCTGTTGCTCATGAATTGAATGTTAATTTCTCTACCATAAGACGTCTACAAATGTGTTTCAGAGAATTTGGCAGTACATCCAACCGGCCTCACAACTGCAGACCACGTCTAACCACACCAGCCCAGGACCTCCACATCCAGCATCTTCACCTCCAAGATCGTCTGAGACCAGCCACCCGGACAGCTGCTGCAACAATCAGTTTGCATAACCAAAGAATTTCTGCCCAAACTGTTAGAAACCGTCTCAGGGAAGCTCATCCGCATCCTGGTCCTCCTCATAAAAGTCTCGACCTGACTGCAGTTTGTCATTGTAACCGACTGAGTGGGCAAATGCTCACATTCAATGGGGTCTGACACTTTGGAGAGGTGTTCTCTTCACCAATGAATCCTGGTTTTTACTGTACAGGGCAGATGGCAGACAGCGTGTATGGCGTTCGTGTGGGTGAGTGGTTTGCTGAGGTCAACTTTGTGGATCGAGTGGCCCATGGTGGCGGTGGGGTTATGGTATGGGCAGGCGTATGTTATGGGCAACGAAAACAGGTGCATTTTATTGATGACATTTTGAATGCACAGAGATACTGTGACGAGATTCTGAGGCCCATTGTTGTGTCATTCATCCACGGCCATTACCTAATGTTGCAGCATGATAATGAATGGCCCCATGCTGCAAGGATTTGTTCACAATTCCTGGAAGCTGAAAACATCCCAGTTCTTGCATGGCCAGCATACTCACCGGACATGTCACCCATTGAGGATGTTTGGGATGCTCTGGATCGGCGTATATGACAGCGTGTTCCAGGTCCTGCCAATATCCAGCAACTTCGCACAGCCATTGAAGAAGAGTGGACCAACATTCCACAGGCCACAATCAACATCCTGATCAACTCTATGTGAAGGAGATGTGTTGCACTGCGTGAGGCAAATGGTGGTCACACCAGATACTGACTGGTTTTTGGACCCCCCCGGACCCCCAATACAATAAAACTGCACATTTTAGAGTGGCCTTTATTGTGGCCAGCCTAAGGCACACTTGTGCAATAATCATGCTGTCTAATCAGCATCTTGATATACCACACCTGTGAGGTGGATGGATTATCTCGGCAAAAGAGAAGTGCTCACTAACACAGATTTAGACAGATTTGTGAACAATATTTGAGAGAAATAAGCCTTTTGTGTACATAGAAAAAGTCTTAGATGTTTACGTTCAGCTCATAAAAAATGGGGGCAAAAAAAAAAATTTTGCGTTTATAATTTGAATCAGTGTAGATACTGAGATCACCCATCATGGTGACTTTACAGTAGTAAGTATAGGTGTGGAAAGCGGGTTTCCATTTCTATAACAGAGCAGTCCAAGTTTTGTGAAGTTTGCGGGTGCTCCACAGGAGATACAAAGTGGTGTCTAGGCATCTGAAGGTGTATGCTTCATGTAGTAGGTATCACTTAACTGTGTTCCAGGAGTCCACAGATTTGTTTTAAAGTATAACCCTACCTTCAATACCCTTCACTGAATTCTAATTTACACTGTTCAACCTAACCATGGCTGGCACCTCATTTTTGCTCATCGCCACTCTCAGTCCACTGATATCCACCACATATACCATGAATAGCTATCATTTTTGGGGGCTATAACCAAAGCATGCACTTTATTGAGGCGTGTTGTTCAAGACATTTGCTGTGAGGGGGGATGAAAACAATTGGGGGAATTATAAAATAAGCACTACTGACAGCAGTTTTCTGGTACTATGGCCCCTTTCAAATGGCCTGTGTCAGGGAAGAAGAAGTAAGCCCAGGCACATAGTTATGTGCAGACGGAGAGTGTTTGTTAACCAACGGAGAAAGCCTATTTAGCCAAACCTATGGACTTTGGATTCCTGTTCACTTTCCACACCTGCCACTAAGTGGCGCCAAATGGCCTATATAAACACCTCTGCTGCACTAGGACCTTGCCTTATGGTCTACAGCTTCCTGCTTCCTGTTTCCTGTTCCTGGTGTTTACTCTGTTGCTGTCCTGATCCGTCTGACCACGATTGAACTCTGCCTGAACCGACCCTGGCTTGCTCTTCGACTACGTCTCCGCTTTATCCTGCTGTCTGCCTGTCTGCTGTTGCCAACTCCTGCCTGAACCTGACTACTCTGCTGCCTGTGATCTGCCAGCCTGCTAAGCATCTGCTGCCTGTGACCAGTCAGTCTGCCAAGTACCTGCTGTCTGCATCACGATCCAGTCTGCATCCAAGTACGCACGGACCTCATCTGCAGCCTTCACCATCTGAACTTCTAGGCACTTGTGCCACTCCAGGCTTCTGTGTCTCCTGTTTGCATTATCAGGGGTACTAGGCCGGAGGTGTAAGAGATCGCCTTCCTCTCCACGTCAGGCTCCATCTCCAGGTACGTGACAGTACCATAAGGCCATGTCGGAGCCTGAGAGAGGGGCATCTCCCCTGGATGAGATCTGCCAACACATTACAGCATTGTCACAAGCCATTAAGGACTTACAAGAGGGGTACACTCAACTGGAAAATCGCATCCAGACACTTCCTGCAGTGGCGACTTCAGCGACTGATGCGACTCCTGCTAATCCAGTTGCTTCTTCAGGAGCCATAGCTGCACCCACTGTCCTGATGCTGCCTCCAGAACCCAGAGTTCCTATGCCTGAGAGATTTTCTGGTGATCGTAGCAAATTCCGTGCATTTTGCAACGCATGTGAATTATATTTTGCTTTACAACCTCGCACCTTCTCCTTAGAGGCAACCAAGGTTGGGTTCGTCATATCATTACTTCAAGGCGAACCTCAAGCCTGGGCTCACCATCTGCTAGAGAAAGACGATGCCAAGCTGTCCACCCTGACTCTCTTTTTTGACGCTATGGCACAACTCTACGATGATCCTCAGCGATCCGCATCAGCAGAGGCGGCCCTCCACTCGCTTCAGCAAGGCCGCAGGGCAGTGGAAGATTATGTGACAGAGTTCAGGCGCTGGAGTGCTGACACCTGCTGGAATGACGCTGCCTTGCGTTACCAGTTCCGCTTGGGCCTAGCTGAACCCTTAAAGGATGAACTGGCTCGTGTAGGGGTACCCAGCTCACTGGAAGGACTTATTAATCTCTCTATCCAGATTGATCGCAGCCTCAGGGAACGAAGGTGGGAAAGGTCCTCCAGTCATGCGTTTCCCGTATGGAAAGCCCCGCCAAGAGCAAACATGGCTTCAGCCGCTCCTGCCTCACCCACAGCTAAGGAACCTGAGCCAATGCAATTGGGGCTGCTACGTACCTCTCTAACGCCTGAAGAACGTCAACGCCGCCGCCAGAACAACCTATGCCTCTACTGTGGGAAAGCGGGGCACTATGTGCAGAACTGTCCAGCAAAGGCACGTAAGTGTCTGACCATCTTACCTGTTAATCTGCCACCAGTGCTTTCTAGTTCCACTCATGTTGCTCTCCCTATCTCGTTCCAGCTTTCAGGAAGAACCGTTCCAGTCTCCGCTATAATTGACTCAGGAGCCTGCAGCTGCTTTGTTGATCTGGCTTTTGCCACTCAGCATCAGATACCTTTGCAGCCCAAAGCCCAGGGACTTTCTGTATATCTGGCCGATGGTTCCAGCATAAGATCTGGAACAGTCACTCAACAGACTATACCTTTGCCAGTCCTAACCTCACCATCTGGTCACAAGGAACTGTTATGTTTGGACGCTATTTCATCCCCGCTATTTCCAGTCATTTTGGGTATACCCTGGCTACAGGCACATAACCCCAGTATTGACTGGGTGACTGGCAAAGTGGACTTTCAATCTTCATATTGTCATGAACACTGCCTCCTAGGACCTTCAGGTCTACCATTGCCCTTACTATGCATGGACTCTGATGCTGAATTACACCAAGCCGTCCCAGCAGTTTACCATGACTTCTTGGACGTATTTAGCAAACGCGGAGCTGACACACTTCCGCCTCACAGATCCTACGACTGCCCGATTGAGTTGCTGCCTGGGGCTGAAATCCCATTTGGACGAATCTATCCTCTGTCTGTACGTGAACTAGAGACATTGAAAGAGTACATAGATGACAGCTTAAGTAAAGGCTTCATCCGTCCCTCCACTTCACCAGCAGGGGCAGGTATCTTTTTCGTGGAAAAGAAAGACCACTCTCTCCGGCCCTGTGTGGATTACCGCGAGTTGAATAAAATTACAGTCAAGAACCGGTATCCCCTTCCGTTAGTTCCAGAATTGTTCCAGAGACTTAGATCAGCAACAGTATTTACCAAGCTGGATTTACGGGGAGCTTATAATCTGGTACGCATTCGAGAAGGAGATGAGTGGAAGACGGCCTTTCGTACCAGATTTGGGCACTTTGAGTATTTAGTAATGCCGTTTGGGCTATGTAATTCACCGGCAACCTTCCAACACTTTGTTAATGATATCTTCAAGGATTTTCTGGACATTTTCGTTATTGTTTATCTTGATGACATTCTGATTTTTTCTGTTTCTCTGGAGCTTCACCGAGGTCATGTCAAGAAGGTCCTCGGTCGGCTCAGGGTACATGGACTTTACGCCAAAGCAGAAAAGTGCGAGTTTGAACAGCAAAGCATTCAGTTCTTGGGGTTGATCATCTCTACTGAAGGCATCAAAATGGACCCACAGAAAGTTTCTGCCATATTAGAGTGGCCTGCACCATCAGACAAGAAGGGAGTCCAGCGCTTTGTCGGATTCGCAAATTTCTATCGGAAATTTATTAAGGGGTTTTCTGCCATTATTGCCCCCATCACTCAATTGACCAAGCAGGGCATTCGGTTCTGTTGGTCACCTGAAGCACAAGCTGCTTTTGAGACTCTAAAGGGACTCTTTACATCAGCACCCATTCTTAGCCACCCAGATCCAGCGTTATCCTTTGTCTTGGAAGTAGACGCATCCGAAAACGCAGTAGGGGCAGTTCTGTCACAGCGCCAGGGCCCAAAGACTCTGTTACACCCAGTGGCGTTTTTTTCACGTAAAATGTCCTCTGCTGAGAGAAACTACGATGTGGGAGATCGTGAACTGCTTGCTATCAAATCAGCTCTGGAAGAATGGAGGTACCTCTTGGAGGGGGCAGCGCATCCAATTTTGATTTATACAGATCACAAGAATCTGGAGTACTTGAAGGCAGCCAAACGTTTGAAGCCACGTCAGGCCAGGTGGGCACTTTTTTTTTTCAAGATTTTTGTTTCATATAACCTACAGGCCAGGATCAAAGAATGTCAAACCTGATGCTTTGTCCCGAATGTTTGATGACCCCAAAGACCCACCTACTTCAGATACTATATTATCTGCAGGAAACTTTTTGTTGCTGCAAACAGATATCTTGTCACAAATCAAGCAGGCCTCATTGGGGGCTCCCTCTCCACCTGGGACAACGCTTGCTGCTAGAGAAGGCTTACTGTGGTCTGGGGATAAGATATTTGTACCAGAGAATGTCCGAGTAGCAGTTCTGGAACTATGCCACGATCATCCCTTGGCAGGACATTTCGGAGTTCATAAGACCACAGATCTGGTACAGCGCCTGTTCTGGTGGCCTAATTTGGACAAGGATTGTAAGGAATATGTAAGTTCTTGCACCATTTGTATTCGTAACAAGAGTAGCAGAAATAAGACCTGGGGTTTACTTAGGCCCCTTCCAGTCCCCGATAGACCCTGGAGGATGATTTCAATGGACTTTGTGGTAGAACTACCAACATCTGAAGGGTGCTCAGCCATCTTTGTCGTGGTGGACCGGTTTTCCAAAATGGCTCACTTTGTGCCCTTGAAAGGGGTTCCCTCCGCAATAGAAACAGCCAGAGTCTTTATAAAGGAAATTGTGAGGCTCCATGGTGTTCCTGGAAACATTGTTTCTGATCGAGGAGTACAATTCACGTCAAAGTTTTGGAGGGCTCTCTGTGAAAAACTAAAGATAGAACTTTCATTTTCCTCTGCATACCACCCTCAGTCTAACGGTCAGACTGAAAGAACAAATCAGACTCTTGAACAATATATCCGTTGTTTTACTTCTTTTTCTCAGGATGACTGGGTTTCATTATTACCGCTGGCTGAATTTGCATACAATAATTCAAGACACTCTGCTACAAAACAATCTCCTTTCTTTGCTAACTATGGGTTTCACCCTTTATTTCTGTCCAATACTGTTCCTGACTCTTCAAATCCAGCTGTACAAGACACCCTTGAATTTCTCCAACATAACAACAGAATCTTGCGGGAAACAATCTCTAAGGCACAGGAGGACAACAAGAGATTCTTTGATAAGAAGAAAAGGGGAGATTTAATTTTGAAACCAGGTGAGCAAGTCTGGTTATCCACCACCAATCTCAAGTTGGCTTGTCCTATGAAAAAGCTTGGTCCCAAATTTGTGGGACCTTTTCCAGTAAAGAGGAAGATAAATGATGTTTCCTATGAACTTATATTGCCAGACTCACTGAAGATTCATCCTGTGTTTCACGTGTCTCTACTAAAACCCACAGTTTCTAATCCCTTTCCAGAACGGAACTCAGGTCCTCCTGAACCAGTGGTCATCAATGGCGAAGAGGAATATGAGGTAGAGGCCATTTTAGACTGTAGGAAAAGGAGGAATCAGCTTCAATATCTGATCAAGTGGAAGGGCTATGGCCCTGAGGAAAACTCGTGGGAACCAGAATCGAATGTTCACGCCCAGGAACTAATTCAGGCCTTCCGCTGCAGGTACCCTGAGAAATTTACTCAGTTGGGCATCCGGAGGCTGCCCGTAAGGGGGGGGCAGTGTCAGGGAAGAAGAAGTAAGCCCAGGCACATAGTTATGTGCAGACGGAGAGTGTTTGTTAACCAACGGAGAAAGCCTATTTAGCCAAACCTATGGACTTTGGATTCCTGTTCACTTTCCACACCTGCCACTAAGTGGCGCCAAATGGCCTATATAAACACCTCTGCTGCACTAGGACCTTGCCTTATGGTCTACAGCTTCCTGCTTCCTGTTTCCTGTTCCTGGTGTTTACTCTGTTGCTGTCCTGATCCGTCTGACCACGATTGAACTCTGCCTGAACCGACCCTGGCTTGCTCTTCGACTACGTCTCCGCTTTATCCTGCTGTCTGCCTGTCTGCCGTTGCCAACTCCTGCCTGAACCTGACTACTCTGCTGCCTGTGATCTGCCAGCCTGCTAAGCATCTGCTGCCTGTGACCAGTCAGTCTGCCAAGTACCTGCTGTCTGCATCACGATCCAGTCTGCATCCAAGTACGCACGGACCTCATCTGCAGCCTTCACCATCTGAACTTCTAGGCACTTGTGCCACTCCAGGCTTCTGTGTCTCCTGTTTGCATTATCAGGGGTACTAGGCCGGAGGTGTAAGAGATCGCCTTCCTCTCCACGTCAGGCTCCATCTCCAGGTATGTGACAGCCTGTGTCAGATTCAAAAATCCCTACTGCTTGTTTTGATAACTTTCCCAAAAAGTGCAGCAGATTCAGGTTGTTCATAATAGCACCACTTTTGCAAAGAGGCACTATTAAAACATGTAATTCATAAATAATGACCTCCAGTTTGGAAATAACAGAACTGGAGGCAAAAAAGTGGTTCTAAAGCCTTAAGGATTTTCATCTTAATGCATTCTTTGCATTAGGGTTAAAATCTTTCTGTGCTGCAAAATCCCACCAGCACCCCTTCTCCTTATCTGAGCCCAATCCAATCCAGCGCTGTGCATGAGAGCAGCAGCTCTTGCTGATGTCTCCCTCCTCCCAGGGCAGATTGATGGCAGTGGGAGCCATTGGTGACAGAGAGAGAGAGGTAAGAAAGAGGGAGGGGGTGACAGAGAAAGAGGGGCTGACAGAGAGAGAGGGGGTGTCACAGAGAGACAGGGGGTGGCAGGGACAGAGGGAGGGGGGTGACAGAGAGAGACGGGGTGACATAAAGAGGGGGGTGTCAAAGAGAGACAGGGGGTGACAGGGACAGGGGGGGTGACAGAGAGAGAGAGGTGAGAAAGAGAGGGGGGCAAAGAGGGGGGTGACAGAGAGAGACGGGGGTGACAGAGAGAGATGGGGGTGACAGAGAGAGAGAGAGGGGGTGACAGAGAGAGAGAGGGGATGACAGAGAGAGAGAGGGGGGTGACAGAGAGAGCGAGGGGGTGACAGAGAGAGAGGGGTAAGAAAGAGAAGGGGTGGTTAGAGAGAGGGCTAAAAAGAATGGGGTGAGAGAGAGAAAGGGGTTGTTTTTTTTTTTTTTTTAGAGGATTCTCAGTAATACATTCTTCCAACCCCTCATTTGCTAAAATCTTTCCTAGACTTTCATGTTTGGTTTATTACATAAAAGGCTTGTGGGAAATACTGAGTAGATGAGATGTCAGTTACAAAAGGAATACATTGCATATATCCCTGCCCAGCCCATGAAATGGAACCTTTTGTTGTCTTGCTAAGATTGTGTGGCTGTAATCATGCATGGATGAATCTGTGACACACAAAGTGTTCCCTCTCTTATCACAAAAGCTCTAAACTTGTTTTTATGATTAAGAGTTTTTGTGTCTTTTTGGGATTTGTGTTGCCGGCCTAATACAAATGCAGAATTGATATGGGAATGAGATGAGATACTTGGGAGATACTTGTCAGCTCCATTTCACCTACAGTTTACCTGATTCTAATCTACATTCGGTCACATGGACCCTCCCTGTCATCAGATTCCCCCCCGATCCCAGGATCGCTGTCACCTTCTGCATTCTAAGCAGCTTCTGCATTGCCAGGAGAAACCACGACACACAAGTGAAACCACACAAGAAACCACGACACACACTTCCCCTGCCAGTCAGCCTGCCAGCCCTCAGATCATCGGTCTTTGAACCAACCAGTGAGCTGGATTCCATACCGCTGGCCATGCCTACCTGGCAGCGCTCTGACACGCCTATTTGCAGAAAGCAGAGTAGCTTCAGTGGGCGATGTGCTTTCATTCAGAGGACCTGTACACAGGATTGGCTAACACTGCTCACCTCCCCTTCATTGGGCCGATGCAAGGAAGTTTGTCTGCAGATAAGAAGGTCCATTTTACGGCCCCCTCCATGCTGGCGCCCTAAGGCAGCTGCCTAACATGCCTTATGCTGGCAATGGCTCTGCTTAAAAGTGATATTTTTAAAATAACAAAGTGTTATACTTACCCAGGGGCGTACCAACAGGGGGGGGGGGGGGGGCGTCCGTCCCGGGTGCCACACATTAGGGGGGTGCCAGGAAGCACCAGGGTGACACCCAGGGCCGGCCACCGTCACTCACGAGCCCTGAATACACAGCGGGCGCTGCCGGAGTTAACTGTGCTAGTTAATGAGAAGGTGATGGTTGCTAGGACCGCCTAGCAACCAATCACCTGCTCATTAACTAGCCCAGTTAACTTCGGCAGTTCCCGCTGACCGCTGTGTATTCAGGGCTCGTGAGTGTGATGGTGAGTCTCTCTCTCACCCATTCTCTGCTTTAAACAGTTCCTCTTCCTTTGCTCTCTTCCAAATAAGGTAGGAGGAGGAGGGGCGCTTGTTTTGTAAAGTGGTTCTATTGGGGGGGGGGGTGTCTGCACGGTAGAGGGGTTCTATTGGGGGGGTTTGTAAAGGGGTTCTATTGGGGGGGCTTGTATTGTAAAGGGGTTCTATTGGGGGGAGGTTTTGTAAAGGGGTTCTATTGGGGGGGGCTTGTATTGTAAAGGGGTTCTATTGGGGGGTTAGTATTGTAAAGGAGTTCTATTGGGGGGGGCTTGTATTGTATAGTGGTTGCATTGGGGGATCTGCATTGTAGAGGGGTTCTATTGGGGGGGGGATTGTATTGTAAAGGGGTTCTATTGGGGGGGTTTGTATTGTAGAGGGGCTCTATGGGGGGGTTTGTATTGTAAAGGGGTTCTATTGGGGGGTCTGCATTGTAGAGGGGTTCTATTGGGGGGGTTGTATTGTAAAGGGGTTCTATTGGGGGGGGGGTTGTATTGTAAAGGGGTTCTAGTGGGGGGTTTGTATTGTAGAGGGGTTCTATTGGGGGGGGGGTTTGTAAAGGGGTTCTATTGGGGGGGGTTTGTATTGCAAAGGGGTTCTATTGGGGGGGTTGTATTGTAGAGGAGTTCTATTGGGGGGGGGTTGTATTGTAAAGGGGTTCTATTGGGGGGGGGTTGTATTGTAAAGGGATTCTATTGGGGATGTTTGTATTGTAGAGGGATTCTTTTGGGGGGGGGGGGTCTGCATTGTAAAGGGGTTCTATTGGGGTGTTGTATGGTAAAGGGGTTCTATTGGGGGGGGGGGCTGTATTGTAAAGGGGTTCTATTGGGGGGTTTGCATTGTAGTGGGGTTCTATTGGGGGGGGTTTGTATTGTAAAGGGGTTCTATAGGCGGGGGCTTTGTATTGTAAAGGGGTTCTATTGGGGGGCTGTGTAATGTAAAGGGGTTCTATTGGGGGGCTGTATAATGTAAAGGGTTCTATTGAGGGGGGAAGGGGCTATGTAATGTAAAGGGTTCTATTGGGGGGGGGCTGTGTAATGTAAAGGGTTCCATTGGGGGGGTGCGGAAACTGTGTAATGTAAAGGGTTCTATGGGGGGCGGGGGCTGTGTAACATAAAGGGTTCCATGAAGGGGGTGGGGGCTGCGTAATGTAAAGGGTTCCATGGGGGGAGGGGGGCTGTGTAATGTAAAGGGTTTCAATGGGGGGGGGCTGTGTAATGTAAAGGGGTCCAGGGGTTGTGTAATGTAAAGGGGTCCAGGGGTACGGAGGCTGTGTAATGTAAAGGGGGTCTTCCTACATTTTACTCACAGTTATTACTACAGACCTATATATTTCTTAGGTTGTGCGTTTTTTTTCTGCATTTTCTAAAAGAGCACCAAAAGTCCCGCATGCTGCATCTTTGGCGCGCTTTCAGAAAACAGGAAAATAATGTTTTTGGGGGGGAGTGACACCATGGTTTACTGCACCAACCCTAGTGACACCACTGGCAGTTACATGTCACCGTAAGTGTGCCACTGCCAGTTACATGTATTTCTGTCTGGCGCCTCGGGTCAATCGGCGCCATTTTTGCAGAGATGGAGGGGCCTGGTCGCCGGGGGGAGGATTCTTTAGAGTTCCGGGCTGCAGTACGTGGAGGCACTACACGTGACATGTCAATGTGCGGTTCATCGCCTGCAGGCCGGGGGGGGTGCCAGATTTAGGATCTGCCCCGGCTGCCAAATGGTCTAGGTACGCCCCTGTTCTTACCTGTGTTTTAATTGTTTTACACAGAGCAGCCTGGATCCTCCTCTTCTCAGGTCCCCCTCTGGCACTCCTGGCTCCTCCCCTCTACTGAGTGCTCAATGCAAGCAGCTTGCTATGGGGGCACTCATGCATTCTTGCTCCTGAGCCCAGCTCTGTGTGTCTATAAGACACACAGAGCAGGGCTCAGCCATGCTCCCTTCCTCACTGGCTGTGATTGACAGCAGGGGAAAACAATGGCTCCTGTTGCTGTCTCTGAGCCAATGAGGAGGCAGGGAGCTGGGAGAGCAGCTGCTCTTGTGCATATCACAGGATCAAGACTGGGCTCAGATAAGTATTGGGAGGGTAGCATACTGAAGGTTTTTAACCTTCATGCATAGAATGCATGAAGGTTAAAAACTTTTAGCCTTTAGTATCACTTTAACCACTTGCCGACTGCCGACAGTAATCCTACTGTGGCAGTGCGGCTCCCCTGAGTCCAGCGACGTAGACCTACATCACTGGACTCCTAGCGGTCTCGGCAGCGCGCGAGTCGGGCCAGAGGAGGAGAGGCAGCGATCGTTGCCTCCCTTCCCCGATTGTCGGGGAAAGTGTGAGAAGACCCGCCTGCTTATATAAACAAAGCAGGCGGATCTTCTCAGTGACAGACAGGGAGAGATCACAGGATTCAGCATAACTGAACCTGCAATCTCTGTCTGTGTCCCCCACACACACACACACACATCAGTAAGCATGAGGCATACATTTAACCCTTTGATCACCCATAGGGTTAACCCCTTCCCTGCCAGTGTCATTATTACAGTAACAGTGCATATTTTTAGCACTGATTACTATAGTAATGTCACTGGTCCCCCCAAAAGTGTCAAAAATGTCAGTTAGGGGTCCGATTCTGTCCGCTGCAATGTCACAGCCCCGCGAAAAATCGCATATCGCCGCCATTACTAGTAAAAAACAAACAATAAAAATGGCATAAATCTTTCCCGTAGTAGTAAACGCGATAACTTTTGCGCAAACCAATCAAAATACGCTTATTGTGATTTTCTTTTACTGAAAATATGTAGCAGAAAACAAATTAGCCTAAAATGTTAAAAAAAATGTAATTTTTTTTAAAAAAAATTTTTGGGAATGTTATATAGCAGAATGTGAAAAATATTGTTTTTTTTTTTTTTTTTCAAAATTGTCGCTCTTTTTTTTTTTAAGCGCAAAAAAATTAAAAAACACACAGATGATCAAATACTACCAAAAGAAAGCTCAATTTGTGGGCAAAAAAGGACGTCAATTTTATTTGGGTACAGCGTCGCTCGACCGCGCAATTGTCAGTTAAAGTAACGCAGAGCGGTATCGCAAAATAGGGCCTGGTCAGGAAGGGGGGGGGGTTAAATCTTCCGGTCTTAAAGTGGTTAAACTTTGCTAATGATTCCCTATTAGATGGTTCAAACTTCAGATTTGAAGTATACAGTAGATCTACTAAAAAAAAAGTCAGCATTGGCAGCTTCCATATTTTTACCCTGACAGACTCCATCCGCTCTCACACAGCATACAAATGAGAGAACATTTTGGATGCAGAATTATTTAAGAATATAAAATGTTAAAAGTCAGAGGTGATTTTAAAATAATATATGTCTAGCTAAAATGCCCACAAAAGTTGGAAGTAACACTTTCTTTATTTTTAGGGGTGACATGATTTTACTTGAAAAAAGCCTGAAGGTGTTCTAGATTTTAAAATTATAATTTGTTTAGGTCTCTTGCTGTATGATAGTAAACCATACATAAATGATTAATTAGTTAGACATAGCTTGACACTTATGCCAAATCCCGAGAGCTGTTTTGTATTACTTCAGTGAATTTTTTTTGGGGGGGGTGGAAATTATTTGCTGCAGTGCACAAGCACAAAATGCAAAGGTCAGCTGTTTTCTATACAGCCAGCATAAATAACAGCAATGTAGTTCACGCTCCAGGTAAGGAATTAGGCACTGCTGTTTTTCTGCCTTTGCATATAAATATATCTTTTAATTCGGCCGCTTAAAAATAGCTAAGAAATTTCCTCTGAGCACAAATTTCTTGGGCTTAACAGGCGGTTTTTTCACTTTGCTTCAGATTTAAAAAGATAAGCATTTTCTAGTAGACAACACAGCTTTTCAGAGTGGTGGGGGTGTTTTATTAACCACTTTACCACCGGAGGATTTTGCTGTCTTCCGTCCAGGCCACTTTTTGCGATTCGGCGCTGTGCGACTTCAACTGACAATTGCGCGGTCGTGCGATGCCGTACCCAAACGAAATTTACGTCCTTTTTTTCCCACAAACAGAGCTTTCTTTTGGTGGTATTTGATCACCTGTGCGATTTTTACTTTTTGCGCTATAAACAAAAAAATAGCGTTTATTTTGAAAAAATAACAATATTTTTAACATTTTTTTTATATGAAATTCCCCCCAAAAAAGATGTAAAAACCAATTTTTTAAAACATTTTTGGCCAATTTGTTTTCTGCTACCTATGTTTGGTAAAAAAAAATCGCAATAAGCGTATTTTGATTGGTTTGCGCAAAAGTTATTGCGTTTACTAACAAAGGGAAAGATTTCTGTCATTTTTGGTGTTTTTTTTTAACGCGTAATGGCGGCGATCTGCGATTTTTTTTGTGGGACTGCGACATTGCGGCGAACAGATCGGACCCTTGACTGACATTTTTGACACTTTTGGGGGTACCAGTGACATTACTGCAGTAATCAGTGCTATATATATGCACTGTTACTGTAAAAATGACACTGGCAGGGAAGGGGTTCATTTTATTGGAGAGGGAGGGGTTAATGTATGCCTGGTGCTTACTGACATGTAGGGGGGGAGGTGACTGAGTGAGTCATGGACAGATCGGATGTCCAGCTATGCTGAACAGTCCGATCTGTCACTCCCTGTCACTATGGAGATCCGTCCGCTTGTGTTTACACAGGCGGGCGGATCTCCACACTAGATCCCCGGCGATCGGGGCAGAGCAGCGGCGATCGCCGCTGCTCCTCCCCTGGCCCAACTCCCGCTGTGAATGAAAACAGCGGGAGCGAGCCTCCGGCGGCGCGCAAGCGCCGCCCAGAAGGGGGAGTGTCTGACGACGTTAATACTACGTCGTCAGACGATAACGAGCCACTCTGCCGCAGTAGTATTACTGTGAGCGGACGTAAAGTGGTTAAAGGGGCAAAAGTGTATTTGTCTTGAGAATATCAGTTTTCGGTTGTGCACTTATATACTGTAGCTCAATATGAGCCCCAGAGACCAAAAAAGACAAGTACCCCCTTAACCAGTTCTGGACCGGAAGGATTTGCCCCCTTAATGACCAGGCCATTTTTTGCGATTCTGCATTACATTACTTTAACGGAAAATCACGTTGTCGTGCGACGCTGTACCCAAATAAATTATATCCTTCTTTTCTCCACAAACAGAGCTTTCTTTTAGTATTATTTGATCACCTGTGCGATTTTAATTTTTTGTGCTATAAACAAAAAAATTAGGACAATTCTGGAAAAAAAAAAAAAAAACAATATTTTTTACATTCTGCTATATAACATTCCCAAAATAAAAAGAAAAATTAAAAATCAAAATGTTTCATCCGTTTAGGGCAAATTGTATTCTGCTACATATTTTTGGTAAAAAAATAATTTCAATAAGCGTATTTTGATTGGTTTGCGCAAAAGTTATCGCATCTACAATCTAGAGGAAAGATTTATGTAATCTTTATTTATTTATTTATTTTTTATTATTAATGGCGGCGATCTGAAATTTTTAGCGGGACGGTGACATTGTGGGGGACAGATCAGACCCCTAACTGACCTTTTTGACACTTTTGTGGGGACCAGTGACATTACTACAGTAATCAGTGCTAAAAATATGGAAGGGAAGGGGTTATCAAAGGGTTGAATGTGAGTACAGGGGTACAGGGTACAGGGGAGTGTTTACTAACTGTGGGGGGAGGGGCTTGTGGAATGACCATAGAGACCTGTGATCCTATATCGAAGTATAACAGGCGCTCTGTGATCATTCCAGAGAGAAGAACGGTCAGTTGTGTTTACAACAGCTGACCGTCCTTCTCTCTCAGTGGGGAGCAAACGTGGGGGCCTGGCGGCAATCGCGGCCACCGACCCCGTGCATCGGCATCCCCACTGCCTAATGGGGGCAGGAGCGCTCGCCCCCCAGCACCACGCGCGCGACCGACGTAGTACTACTTAGTTTCGCACAGACGAGCCAGCGGGGGGGGGGGGGGGGGCAGGCTGTCGGCAAGTGGTTAAAGAACTGCTTTTGGGGTTGATTTACTAACGGAAAATAGACTGCACTCAGCAAATGCAATAACTCCAGAGTTCAGTAAAGGAGTAGAAGCTCGGCTGATCTCCATCATCCAATCGGGTGCAAGCAAAAATGCTATTCTTTTTTATTTTCCTACCCCAAAACCTTTGGATAAAGTAAGGGGGGGTTATAACCTCTGCTTTTTTTTCCTGTGTCCCATTGAGGAAATTACTCTTTATATCCTGTCCCATAACCAAAATGGAAAGTGAGATGATATCACCCCAAAGTGACAGAAGTCCCTGGTAGTCACCAGAACTAGTGTCCCCATTGGATGAGTTCCCCCCTGTTCTGGTGACCATTTAAAATGTGGGATTTTGTTCACAGGACAAATAGAGAAGACTAATCTCCATAATGTAGGCAAAGACAGAAAAATGCCTGGAGTTGTAATCCTTCTCAACTATATCCACATGTAAAAATAAAAAGTTTTGCTTTCAGTTACACTTTGAAAGTTGAACTAAAGCAAACTTTTTTTTTCTCATTTTGGATATAGTAGGGAGGGACCCCGGTCAGTTTTTTTTTTTTTTTTTTTGCCATCTGTGCCTCATTGGGGAGACGTTCATTCACTTCCTTTCCAAAAGGCTGGTCTATAGTGTTAGAACAAAGATGTCAGAAAAAATTCTGGGAGGATGGGGGGGGGGGGGTCACCTCCTCACCTCCTCACAGTTTCGGTTGTATTGAAAACCAGCTTACCAGGTATCTTCATCACTTGCACTCAGAGGCCAGTGACAATAAAGTGACTTTGTCATTAGAGGTGTAGTACCCTGCCCTAGGCTGGATACATTTAGTTTTTGACTCTGCTGTACTCAGTTTAGCAGCATTTATGTTTTCATATCTGGTTAGGTCTACCCCTTGACCTGGGGTTGATTTCTCCTGCCTGCCTCTGGAAAAAAGTTCCAGAAATATAGTAGGAGGGTTAGCCACTGCAGTGCCATCTTAAGAGCAATAAAGGGCCCGGGCAATGCAGTGCACTGGGGTCCTGCCTACACACACAATCACCCACAAGAATAAAAATGCAAATTATGGATAAGGTTATATTTATTGGTACAGCAGTACAAGGCTAATGACAGCTTCCAAGTTTGGCGGCTTGGTCCGGTCAGGGGCAGACTGGCAACTTTCGGCCCAGGGGGCAAGTACAAACCAGAGGCCCATGGTGCAGCGACTCGGCCCCCCTCCCACTCTCCCTCTTCCCGTCCTCCTCCCGACCCCCATTCCAAGCTGAATCCCTGCTTCAGATACTCTGTACTTATCAGCTGAATCCGGGTTCCCAACCTGGCCAGCAGGGGGTGGGGGGGGGGGAGCTGGGACAGCTTGGTTGGGGCTGGCCAGGGGAGAAGACTCTCCAGAGGGGCATGGAACCGGCCTCAGCTCAGACACAGTTTACACCATCCATGCTGAGGGGGCTGCGCTTTGTCCCTGCCTTCATCCCGCACTCAGGTCAGTGGTGGGGACTTTTTACTTTTCTTCACCAGGAATCCTTTAGGCATGTCTGTGGTAGAAGCAATGCAGCCTTTTTTACGGGGCATCAGAGCGGCCCAGGGGGCAATTGCCCCCCTGACCCCTGGCCCAGTCCTCCCCTGGGTCCGGTGAGCCCACACACATGGACGGGAGTCAGACTCGACTGTCCTGTCTGTGCCTGTTCCTGTTGGTTGCGGGCATTCCTGCAGTTGTGGGCTCCCCCTCCACGGCCCAAGTAACCTGACAGCAGCGCAGAGCCAACAGCTCGACGGCAGGATGCACAAGGGAATTGGGACTAATGGTTGGCTGGGGCTGGGCAGGTGGGCCCCCCTGGGCAAGTGGGGCCCCCGGGCAACTTCCCAGCGTGCCCATTTGGTAAGATGGCCCTGAGCCACTGGGTTATAAATATTTATCAGATCTCAGCCAATACCTGGAAAGGAGGTTTAGAAGGTGGGGCTGTGGGGAGGTTAAATGTTTGGGAGGGAATGTTTAGAGTTTATCTATCCTGGGGCTTTTGCCCCCTAGGAGGGAGCCTGTGTTGCAGGAGAGCTGTTGATGCTAGGCCTTAGCATATGCTTGGCTGAAGGCCTTGGAGGAACTTAGACTATCATGCTGGAAGACACTGCCTATGAAGTTTGGCTGGAATAGGAAACCTTTTAATTAAAGAGTGTTGCAGGGAAGCTGGTTGGGGAGCTGTCTCTGGGCATTGTGAGTAGGACCTTGTGCCTAGAGCTTCAGGGGTGCTCGTGATTCCAGAGTTAGATACCATAAGTGTTCCAAGGACTGTGACTGCTCTTACATAGTCTCAGATTAGCTGAATGTCCCCTCCACCTCCAGCAACACTTAAAGTCGTTGTAAACCCTCTCATGTACCCAGTGAAGTGGCTTCCCTCAGATGACACACAGAGATTAAACAAATCCTCCTACATAGGTTTTACATGTTTATCTGCAGTCTTCTCTTTTCTACCAGCCTTTAAAAGAGTACAATTGTGATAAAATCCTTCTGTATCTGTGTGGAGTACAAAGGAGGGTAGACATGTGTGGTTCATTTCATTCTCGTATCAATATTCAGACTAATTTTTTGTTATTCAGAGATTTGGATATATCCGAATCTCCGAGTTAAAGTACAAACAAATTTTACTAAATTTTTCGAATAATGAAACAAAATTCGCCCGAATTTCAGAAATTCCAATTGAAATTCGACTCAAATTTTACATCGATTTACATTTGAATTCAAACTGTAAACATATTTTTGAAATCAAAGACTGTGTGTTATTAGTGTATCATTTTGAAATAATGCTCTTTTTGTTAAGCCAAAGGTGATTTAAAGAGTCATTGTAATCATTTGATGAAGATTTTTCTTTTGTTTGTTCACTTTGCAAGTGTAAAATTGATAAAAAGAAACCAGTTAAATATAAATGTTTAAAAGCATTTGTGCTTGACATTGACTTCTGCACAGTATTGTACATTGTAAAATGTTGAAAGTAAGATACTACTTTTATTAATTAGAACACTTGGCATATTTTGTATAAACATATTTTTAATACAAACAAGATCAATAATGGAAAAAAAAAAGATCAATGTGTATAAATAACAATCAGATGCTTGGTTACTCGGCTGCCTTATTCCAATAAAAAAAAAAAAAAAAATTAGATTTGACCGATTCTAAATTTATTGAATCGAACATTTTGAATCGAGAAAAAAATCGGTAAATTTAAGGAAAATTTGAAAAATACATAGAACGAATTCTGAATACGAATTGAAAGAATCAACTGATTTTAACAAAACTAAATAAGTAGATTAACAAATCTAAACGAAACAAAACAAAACATTTTTTTGTCATGCACATTTCTAAAGGAGGGGATGGGGAACTGCAGTTACAGCTTTTTACGCTGTATAAAAATTGATTGGAGGAAAGGGACCCCCCCACATAGGCAGTAGAATGAAGAAACATGCAAAGCTGTGTTCTGAAAAGACAACCTGTATGCTTATCTCAATCCCCGACACAAATTTTGTCTCTTGTGTCAGGCAAACGTTTCAGAAGTGATTCATACTGATAACATAGGCATAGGCATTTTGAAAACACACTGTTAAAATGTCAAAATCGAACATCAACATGTTCAGGTGCCATTCATTTCAATGGCACCTAAAAACACGGTGCAAATTTGCCACAATTGGGCGACACGTGCTGAGCGACAATCAGGGCACAATTGCCCCATGTTTTTAGGTGCCATTGAAATGAATGACACCAGAACATGCTGATGTGAAATTTGACATTTTAACAGCACATTTCCAAATCATGGGTAGAATTGCGCCGATTCCACCTAGGATTAAAAACACCTAAGTGTGAGCCTAAAGCCGGTACCTGTGTTAGCAGCCTCTTAAAGGAAATCTGGATCATTTCCAGTGGTCCCTTTGAGTTCTACAAAGGCATTATAAAACTTCCTACCTACCTGCACCTTGTGTCCCCCCCCCCCCCATAATATATGCATTGCTCATGGTGTCAGCCTGTAATTCATTCTTTACATTCCTGAGTCAGAAGTTTATGTTTGTGTTTTAACATGAGGTGCACAACATGGAACTGCACAGGGTAATGTCTGACCTCTGTCTGTAGTCTGCGACCTGACCGTTCCTTTAAAGAAACTACATATCCCACAATTCTGTGGTTGCTCTGTCTATTATTTTGCTGGTTAGGGCTAAACAGTAATTAGATCTGACACAGACACAAACAGGCAGAGCAATTAACAGAGAGATCACTGTGCAGTGTTTCATCACATTTAGGATTCAGCACCAAGGAAATGGTGAGGCATGGCTTGGATGCTGTGTGACCCGAAAAAAGTCCCTAGGGACCAGCAAGTAGAATAAATGCATGGACATAGGAGAATCAATCAGACATGGCACTAAAAACTGCAGCCACATCATGTGAGGCCATAATTAGATGGTAGGGCAAACAAACAACACAGGGAATATAAGTACACTAAGGCTCCATTCACACCTGGGAGTTCTGAATCGCGGGCAGAATCGCCACAATTCTGCCCGTGTTTCAAAATCGCGGCAAAACACGCAACGCATTTGCAATGCCATTACTATTTATTGGCACCCCAATCATGCTGCAATGTTTCCGTGTTGGTCGCACGAGGGATCGTGGCAAATCGCAATGCCCGAAAGAGCAGAAGCTTCTTTTGGGCGACAGCGGCACACATTGCAATTTATCCATGATTGCAGCGCGATTTATTGTGTGACAATCACAGCAAAATTGTACCATGATTGGGGTGCCATTAAGAATGGTGTCGCAAACGCGTTGCACGTTTTGCCATGATTCTGAATCGTGGACAGATTCGCAGAAATTCCACTTGCGAATCAGAAGGGCCGGGTGTGAATGAAGACTAATACCTAGTTAAAACTGCAAACAAAATTTGATAAAAATGTATAAAGTGTACAATACCTTTAAAAGAAACACTTCCACAGAAGAATACCTGTAAAAGATGACTGGCTACTGACACCACTCAGTGTTCATTTTGTGAGAAGTCTGCATGGAAAATTATACCTATAGGAGTGGCGATGCCCTGGGTCCCCTGCTGTACTTTTTGATTTCTCCTGCCAACCACCACACATTACTGGATACAGTAGTGGCATGGAGTTCAGCAAGAGGAACCACCGAGCACCGCATGTGGTCTAAGAGCCATTTCCAAAAGTTCCCAGCAGATTTCACATAATTAATTATGAAAAGAGCGATGCTCTAGTGATGGGGGCAGTAGATAAGGTGAGTATGCACATACGTGTTCTTTTACATGTAGCAGGTTTTCCAGGCATTGGGCCTGATATGGGTCTGCCATTGTTACCGGTAACACTTCAAACACATTTAAGTTGAATACCCCAGTGTGAGATTGGAGACAATGACCATTCCGGCATCTTTGGTTTGTTTTGTTTATTTTGTAATGGGGATGGGAGAAGGGAATGAGTGGGATACTCCTCTGGCTCTACTAGGTTCTACTGGGACTCCTTACAGAAAAATGTCTGTTAGCGCTGTCTTGACACCAGCTGAATTCCGACCAACGCTTCCTGGCGCTTGAAGATACTGTTTTGCTGAACTGTGCTAGAACTTCGACTTTAACACTCTGGTTAACTCAGAAGATCCAGGACTGTAATACACTTGACTCTTGACACTCTGTTTAGCCCAAAAGTCCCGTGAACAGCTCCCTCCAGCCCTTCACTGACGGAGGTAGTTTCTTGTAACTGCTTGTGCTGCTGCAACTCTCAACTCTGTACACTGCACACTGTATGCTGTACACTTAACTCTTCAGGGCCCAACCGCTAATGCCCCCTTTACACTTCGGGGTCCTCTCACTAGGCACCCCCTCTGACACTTCAGGATCCTCTCACTAGGAACCCCCTCTACACTTCAGGGTCCTCTCACTAGGCATCCCCTCTAACACTTCAGGGTCCTCTCAGTAGGCACGCCTTCCGACACTTCAGGGTCCTCTCACTAGGCACCCCCTTTACCGCTAGCTAGCTCCTGGATCCCAGGGACCTTCACCGGAGTGGTCCCTTTAAGCTGGGCAGACCCCTTGGGTAGTTCACAGTACTCACAAACTTGGAATACTTTCCTGGAACTGAACCCCTCTTTCTCCGCTGGTCCTCGGCACACCGGATACTCTCTGCAGCTTAGCTTAGCTCTCTCTCTGTACTCTCAGGCAGCCACCCGAGACACCCGATTCTTCTGACAGGAGGAGAGACAGCCATACTCTCCCTCCTGGGACTCTGCTTCCCACCAAAGACGCTGCTACCCAATGAGAATCCTTTCATGGAGCCAGTGGGGAGACTCCTCTCTCAGCAGTCTCACCTGGGAGAAATGACAGCCCAGCTGAAAATCATGGCCATGCTGTTAGGCAGCCAAGGCCCACTATACTTTGCCTAGCACCTACCTTGTAGGGTGCTACATACATGTATGCTTCCTTGGAGGTGCTTTATTCAATGACAAGGTCCCTTTAAAGCAGTTTCCTTGTTTAAGTCATTAAGTCATCTCTTATAGATCACAGGAGTGCAGTTTGTTGTGCACTCCTGTGATCTGTTTTCAGAAGACAGCAGGCTCATGCCCGCTGTCAGCTGATGTCACAGAGTCGGTCCAGGCTGGTGAGAGATCGTGACCATATGGTTGGGATCCATCCAGAACCCTGGACCGGCACCTGACTCAGCAAGCCGCTGTTAGCCTGGGCCAGCCGCTCCCACCCCCTCCACGATCCAGCACTCCAGTAAGCACATGGGGGTGGGGAGGGCGGGAGGCAGAGCAGATAGCAGTGACCGACAGTCACAAGCTCTCTGCTCACGGCAGTGTTTGATCACTCAGTTCTCAGTGTTAAAGCTGGCAGGGGACAGATGTGGCATCGGAACAATGCTGCATCCACCAAGGTAAGTATGACTTTAAAAAAAATGTTTAACTGCTTTTACCTATTTGGCACTCTAAAAATCAGTTCACAAAGGGATACCCACTAATCTGTTCCCCATGTAGAAAGATATGTCAACATTATATCTAGGACTTGGGGACCAGTACCAGTGAGTCCACATGCCTGATATTTGTGGCTGGTAGTGTCTATAAAGGGATGATTTTTTTTTTTTTTTTTAACCACAGTGGTATTGTATAGTGGCTATCACTACTACCTTGCAGAAATAGGGCCCTTGGTTCAAAACCCAAACAAGACACTGCCTGCATATAGGTTGCATGTTCTGCCTGTGCTTGTACAGGTTTCCTCCCACACTCCAAATGCATGCTGGCAGGTTAATTGGCTCCTATCTAATAAATGCCTACAGTATATTAAAGTAAAACTAACAAGAAAATAATTCTCCAATTGCTAAAACTGTGTTAAAAGCAAAGTTCAGCACTATGGAGAGCTCCAGCTGGTATAATTACCAGCCTCAAAATAGCTGTAAAGCTTCTATATTTTATACATTTCGCCTGCTAGGTGCACATTTGTTGCATTATAAACCCAACAAATGTTAACAGTGAATTTTGGAAAATGTTTCAGTACCATAGTGCCATTCGTGAATTACAAATATTCACCTGCGCCTAAGACTGTTGAGATGTACACAGATAAGCCATACCAGTATGACCACCGACAGGTAAAGTTTATAATATGCTCACTCCTGCACATTTGGTGGTCCTGCTCGAAGATCTGCTCCTTCTGGAAGGATGTTCATAGGATTATAACACAAGTGACTACTCATGACCTGGAACTTTCACCAGCTCAGTTCCTCCTTCATCACTCCCCTATTCCAGATAATTCCTAAAATCTAAAATCTTTGGCAATGCACATGGTAAACGCGGCCAGACAATGCATACCGGTGCACTGGAATTCTCCCCAACCCCCAACGATCAGGGAATGGTTGAAAGCTTAAGAAAGTTGAAAGCTTCTTAAGATTGCCGAAATGGAAGAACTAATACACATAGCGAAAGACACTCAAAATTTAACAAAAAGTGGGCATGCTGGACACATTACACAACAACAGCGGAATTTATGGTTCCGCAACCCACCGACTACCAGAGTTACTTAATATACACAACACACACTAATAGGCAGGACCCGCACTTCCCACACTCTCCCCACTTCATAAACCAATACACCTGAGGAAACCTCAGGTTATTTTCTTTGAACTGGCTTATGTTGTTCAGCAGGAGGACGTGGCACCATCTAATAAACAATGACTTCCTTAACCCCCCCCCTTTTTTTTCTTCTCCTCGACCCCTCCCTTTCTTCATAGGTCACTACTTGTCTGGCACAAGAAGTGGATACCTACAGACTATGCAACATTATTATTCTGACAAATTACTCTACAGACGACTTTCCCCACCCCATGATGGACATTACTACCCAGGACAAGGGTCCACCCCAGGACCCACACTTACTAGACCTGATATACATTCCCTATCATCCTCCGGATTGTACATGTCCTATGCCCCCAATCTAATTCTAAAAGCCGCCATGAATACTGCACTTACATGAAGCCCACGCTCCTGGCACAGCAGGAAGAAAGGGAATAGTACTATGTCAAAGTGATGTTCTGTTATGTGATTTCTTTTTGAGTTTATTGAAAGATATTCACTTACCATTTGCAATGCCCTTACTTTTCTGTGTGTTTTTTGGAGAGGATTGTTGCCAAATGTAAGACGGATGTACATTTACTGTTTTTTTACATTTCTGTATTGCATTCCTTTTTTCTCAATAAAAACTGTTAAAAAAAAAAAGTTTATAATATTGTTTATCTCTTTACAATGGCAACTGAAAGTAGGTGGGATTTATTAGATGGGAAGTGAACATGTTGTCCCTGAAGTTGATGTGTTGACAGCAGAAAAAATTGGCAAGTGTAAGGATTTGAATGACTTTGACAAGGTCAAAATTGTAATGTCTAGATCAATATTTCTCAACCTTTTCTCAGTCAAGGCACCCTTTAAAACTATAGACAATCTCAAGGCACCCTCCAAAATTATGGACAGTCTTGGGGCACCCCATTCTAAAATGTAAAAACGATTAATATTTTTACATAATGCAGCAACATCAATACACGTAGGACACCCAACGTTATTGCTGGAGAATTTATGGAGATTGCAGCAGTTTTGGAGTATGGAGCATATAAAAGCCACCAGCTACTATTATTGGTTGGATACAAATTATGTAGAAGTTAAAGCTGAAACCACCAGCTACACTTATAGGTTGGATAAAAATTGAGTAGAAGTTAAAGCTAAACCTGCGCTGTGCCTAAACAGTTAAAGGTGTGAGGCAGCTGGCAATAAAGGCAGCATAGCAATCCTTAATTAAACTTGTTTATCAAGTGTAGAGCCAACAAATAAATACGGGATAATATAATCACAGTAACAATTAATTTAAGCAACAAATAAATTCCATAAAGTCCTAAAAAATCCGTATGTGAACCTAAAGAATGAAAAAATTAGGAAAGTCTGGTGTAGCCACTTAGGTGAATGTAGGTACAGTATAAAAACTTGTCCAGATACAGTAGATATCCACCACCTTCAGGTACAGTGCAAATTCACCAGAAATATTGTCTGCCGTGACAGAAGCATGTGCCCTCTTTGATATACAGTATATAGAAATCCCTCTGGAAGCATGGCAGCATTGCAACTCCACTTACACCTTGAAGTGGACACCCTCTAACGATAAAAAAAGCTCACCAGGAGCCCAAATGGATTTCCAATAGTGTAGTATGTTTATTTTGAGTATTAACCAGATAAAAACAGTATAAAACTCAACTACTAGCATTGATAGAAAGGGAATATTCACCAACTTCTGCTTCACTTGCGTCAGTCATTCTCTTTGTAGTTACAGGCACTGTGGAGCAATTCATCCTCAAAATTCCTTACCAAATGACTAAAGTTGTTTAAATTCTTCTTCTGGTAGGGAGAGCTGAGCTGCCGAGAGGGAAAAGCTTTGTGAATTGAGTTTTATGAATTGACTTCCTTTATACAGCAACTACATAATTGTGCAATGTCATGAAAGTAATGGTGAAAATAAAGGAAAAAGATTTGCGAATTGGCCCTTATATCTGAATACTGAATGTTTTTAATGACTTGGTGTGCTTAGTAGTCTGCAAAACCTGAACCAAGGATTGGAGACATCATCCCTCCCAAGTCTCACAAAGTTTCCGTGCTCAAGGACCCAGACTTTTACCTATCTCTAAGGGAACTGGAATTTATTTGTTGTGGAAGGTAAAGCTGAATGGCTATTTTTGCATAGTTACATTTGTCCATCTTGGACCATTGTACAAATTAGTGTTCGACCGATATAGTTTCTTTATTGCCGATACTGATATTTTGGTCATCGCATATCAGTATCTGCTGATATTGGCCGATATTTTCGTACATTAAATTTTTTTTTTTACAGGTACTCTTGTGGAGGGATCTGGGGGTCTAAAAAACCTCTCCTCTGCACTTAAAAGCATTCAAAATGCTAAGTTTGGCTGTTTTAAATGCTGTATTTTTTTTTAATTCATGACATCACTTCTGGGTTTTTACATGGAGACGATCAGAGCCGAATGCGGCTTTGATCGGGTCTTCTCTTTGGCGGCTGTGCAGGCTGGTTGCCCGGGTCTCCCAGTGGAACAGGAGACCCGGGCGAGCCGCAGAAGGCAGTGGGGGGGACGTCCCCTCCCTCTCTTTGTAATGACAGCCGAGCGGCTTCTCAGCCGCATCGGTTGTCATTACAAGACAGCCGACCATCGGCTATGGATGCCGGTAACGGGGTGATGCCTCTAGCTGCAGGCATCACTCCGGTACAAGCACTTTCCCGAAATATCGGCAATATCGGTAACCTCAGGGGCTGATTCCGATATATCGGGGAAAATGCATACAGGTCCACGATATATCGGCTTTGACGATAATCGGCCGATCCCTAGTACAAATGCATGTGCCGTACCTGTGGGATCGTTGTGGAGTCCAGAAATCACTGTAGTAGGCACCGTTACTACAACGATTGCTGCTGGCTTCCAACTCCTGTTTAATTAGCACAGGAGGACATTTGCATGGCATTCTCTGATTGGATGAGGTGGAGATTGTGAAATTAATGTCCTGCCTCTCCACCTCATACCTTTAGAGAACACTTTGCATTTATCAAGAAAAATGCAATGTGTTCTCTGAATGATGGCTGAAAAGAGCAACCTCCTGTGTTTCACAATACAGGTCCCAGAAGTTAGTGGCAATCACTGTAGTAGTAAAGTGTTTTTTTAATATACTTTATGTAGTGCTACTCCCGTAGGAGCCACGGGAATTACTTGTCCAGGTCTTCCCAACTTCAGCTCCGCAGCCAGGCACACAACAGGCTCATTCAGTCTTTCTCTCTTTCACTCTTTAAGTAATATTAGAGCCAGTAAATGTCCATTTTTTTAGTGGATAAACATCTGGACAGAACTCTTCAGAACACCAGCCGGTGTCCCCTTTCACAGATTCATAGCTGACTATAACTAGGCACCAGAGGGGTAGCTAGAGCACAAGGTCCCCAAGATCTTTTCCAATATCTGTACTTATAAGGCCCAAGGACAGATGGATGCCTCCTTCCAATCTTTCTAGCGATGCCCTCCAGTAATACCAGACAGATCTGTGGCCCACTCTGGGATGAGACCTCGAGCTCAATGCATTCACTGAATAAATACAGTCTCCCAGCATGCCATCGGAACCTGCCTCTCTGGGAATGGCTGGGGCTGGGTCCATATTCATGCTGCCATCTGCATAGCTTCACACCTACTTTTTTTTTTTTTATATACATATTTTTATTAATTTTAAATGCTGTTTTCATTTAAAGTGAAAAAGGAAAAAACATTTCATAAAGCAATATCCATAATTCCAATAACCCCCATTACCCCCTTTCCTCCCTCTTTACCCCCACCCCCTTCTAACTTTATTTTATGATATTCAATTTGATGTTACTCTCTATCTTTCCTCTACTTTGACCGGTATTCCTATTTCTATGATGGATCCGTTGTCCAAATGTAAACGTATTCACTGGATTTTTTCAAATCTGCCAATTTCCTCAATTTTTCTAACGAGCAATTTAAATGTTCCTCTTCCCTACTACCAATATACTCCATGTTGAAAAAATATAGTCGATTCTATTGCACCATTCCTTAGGATTGGACTCTCTACTTCCAACCAATCCAATAGTTGGAAGCTTCACACCTACTATCCAGAAACATTTCAAGGCTCCTGGATACAGAAGAAGCTATAGGTAAGACTGGCAGCAGCTGAACACACTGAGCAGACCTAACTACCATATTACAGCTTCACTGGATACAGTCAATAAAATATGCTTTTGCCTACCAAACAAATGCAGCCACACTGTCTACAGTGTGACAGCTAAATATGCCTATCAAAACCAAACACTATCACTTTATTAACTATACTTTCACCTACCTAGGAGGGTGCTACATCCACCCCCCACCAGCAATGGCCATGTCCTCACAGGCCTGGGCCATTGGCCTCTTACAAACTTTTTACAAAAATGAGGGGAGTATCCCACAAGTTGGAGGGGAAAAGGGAAAACATCAAATGAATGGGGCAATGCGGCATTCCACATATGTGCCAATAATTACAAATAAATAGTTAGTGTAAAAAAAAAAAACTATCTGTACAAATATACAAGTACGCATTTACAAGGCACCCCCCCCCCCCTTCCCTCGCCAGAAATAAATAGATTGGTGCGGTGCCAAAATATTCCTAACTAATTCCTATAGCTAACTATACAAGCACATACACTTAGCAACAGATGAAATGCTCTGGTCAACTCCAGACATCTTCTCCTGGAAGAGAAAAAAATTAATACAGGCAGAATAAGGCACTTTAGTACAGAGCATTGAAATGTCATGCCCTAAAGGATGACCTTTGAATGCAAAACCATATGGAGCAAGAACAATGAAATTGGAGAAATCTTGCTACAAAGAATCTCACAGATTTCCAAGAAAAAAAAACAAAAAAAAAAAAAACACAAGAACATCCTGACTACCTTCTAACTATCTAACGCAAGGCAGTTATAACATCAAGAGTCTGTAAAAAAAACTTTTTGCAGGGTCCAAGCTCTCCTTCCCATAGCCCCACCAAAAATAGCCCACTAGATGTTCCTCCACTTTTTGGCAGGAAAGAAAGTCACTCCACACACTGGGCAACAGGTCCATTCTTTCAAGACAAATCTTCACAAAGTGTCCTTTCTGGATAAATAAAATCAAACAGTGTTGCGCCAGATACAGAAAGTGAAAAAATGATTTAGATGGTGAATGATGGTGTCCATTAATCCAATCAAATAAGGGCAATCTACAGTGCTTTACACCGCAGTGAATGTGTTCACCGACCCTCCACCAATAAAAATAGTCTCTCACCTCACTCTTAGCCCCCCGAGTCACCAAGGGTCTAAGTCAGCTTGTTCCCTCAATTAGAGTATACATAGGATAATAACACCATATAGGGAAGTGTAGGCCTTCACTCCAGTCCAATACGATCAGGTACACATATGAAGAGATAATAAACAGGATCTAGTGCTCTCCGTTTAATAAACAGGGTGAACGTTTATTTAGAAATGCACTTACATAGTCCGGTATTTAAAAAGCACAACAAGTAGCAGTTCAGGACGCTCATCTCGAGGGAATGTGACGTCAGACATGCAGGCTCCGCCCCCTATACGTGTTATGTCTCCTACCGAGGAAGTCGATGCTCTACGAGCTGACGTAACGCGTATAGGGGGAGGAGCCTGCCTGTCTGACGTCACATTCTCTCGAGACGAGCGTCCTGATCTTGTTATGCTTTTTAAATACCGGACTATGTAAGTGCATTTACAAATAAACGTTCATCCTGTTTATTAAACAGAGAGCACTAGATCCTGTTTATTATCTCTTCATATGTGTACCCGATCGTATTGGACCAGAGTGAAGGTCTACACTTCCCTATATGGTGTTATTATCCAATGTATATCCTAATTGAGGGAACAAGCTGACTTAGACCCTTGGTGACTCGGGGGTCTAAGAGTGAGGTGAGAGGCCATTTATATTGGTGGAGGGTCGGTGAACACATTCACTGCGGTGTGAAGCACTGGAGATTGCCCTTATTTGATTGGATTAATGGACTTTCTGTTATTCACCTGGGTGTACACCATTATTCACCATCTAAATAATTTTTTCACTTTCTGTATCTGGCGCAACACTGTTTGATTTTATTTATGGTTTGGATTGTGTAGTGTGAACACAGTCGGTGTAGGCCACCGGTCACTTGAATCTTTTGGTACAGTATACCATTTTTGCACATAATCCTTTGGCAGAGTATATTATAATATTATTTTTGCATATAATTGGGTATATTGATTTGTATACAGTATACTTTTGCACACATTTTATATGTTGCACCATTTTTTGCGCTGATATTTTTTCACTGTTATTCATTCTGGATAAATCCTCCCAAAGCTTCTCTCAAAACCAAACACTATAACTTACTTAACTATCCCAGCACCTACCTAGGAGGGTGCTACATTTATATTTTAAAGTATATTTTTTCAATTAAAAAAAAGGTAGTGGTGACTACTAGAGTTTAACACATGGGTTTCCCTTGCAGGAGTTCTTTTCAGCATTTCTGTGCAACAAAACTCAGGTTCATGAACCTCTTGGCTTACACTTGGTCTTCTTAAAAAAAAACTCTATCCACACAGCTTGAAGCTCCCTGCTGAACTGCCCCCAACTTGTGTCCTAGGGGGAGCCCTCCTATCTCCTGTGCTGGATGTCGGCAAAACCTGGACCTATAATTGGAGACTTCATCACACCTGAGTATCTATAAAGCTCCTGGGTTCCAGCCCTCAGACTAGGTTTTACCAACCTCTGAGGAAATTTTAAATCCAAGTTCCTCCGTATGACACAAGCACCCTGGAACCCCATAACATGCCTAGATGAGAACCCTGGTTGATAAAACAAAATATTTTTCATACTGTGGCAGGGTGTAGCACTAATACACAGGTAAAACCTAGGTCTGAATTGACTGGAATACCTGGCTCCAAATACCTTCTTTTCAAACTGTCATTAACAGAAGTTTACTTTTTCTTTCCTCTTGTCAAATAAATCCAAATGTTAACCTTTCTTTATTCAGGCCACTGGCTTGTATGTACAAAGATATGAACAAACTGTGCATGGAGTGTTATGGAGTGATTTTTACCCGATATGAATTTAATCACGGTGGTCACTATGAGCACTGGGAGACCTTGCATGAAATGACTAGCTTTCCAACTATGAGTCTGCAGATTTCTCATTAAGTTATAATTTATATGCCAGGTTACATTACATTAATAGCAAACACCATTGCTGGAGTGCACATTTTATAAATAAATAATGAGTACACCTTGGAAATTGTATTGAAGGTTATGCTGATTGTAATAGCTAAAAATACTAAAGCAGAGAGAAAGAAGTGAGTCACCGAGGATGTGTTCAAATGTCAATTAGCAGTAATATACAACTAAGAACTGATGGAAGTACCAGTAAGTAGTCAAGAAGTAAAATCAGTGAGCTGCTTAAGATATATAAGAACAATTGCAACAGGGTAACTCCATTTTCATGGAAAAAATATAGCAAAAAAAAAAAAAAATCTGTGAAGTTTGGGGTTGTATAGCTCAAGTGTAGTGCCCTCTAACGAGTGCAGTTAATGCCAGAAATTGTCGATTGAGGGATTGTTGTCCCACTTTTTTTTATAGAAAGCTCAACCAAAGTTCCAGAAAACCAAATCAAAGGGTTTCCCTCGCAGGGGGTGTTCAACATCAACGCCAAATAATGGTGGATTCAGCCGCTTGGCTTACACATGCAACATTGCCGCCCTGGCCTTTCACATTAGGCCCATGTCTGTCTCCCATAGACTATTTTCTCGCCAACACTCTCTGCATAGTTAGTAGCCCCTTCCTTCCCTTGCCCTTAGGCTTGGGTCTCTGTCTTCCAGTGCAGACATGCACCCTTCTGGCTTCTCCCTTGCATACCTAGACTCCTCTGGAGGATGGAGCCCATGGTCAGGTCACTACTATTAGCCCAGCAGACACCTAACCAATCAATGTGCTGGTGGTTTACAAAATCTGGACCCAGGACCGGAGATGTCATCCCAATCGGATCGCAAAAAATAACCGGGTTCTAGGTCCCAAAACAGATTTTTCGAAACCATGCCCTGCCACACATCGTATACATATGCTACACAATCCATGTTGTAATTTAATGTTATTAATATTTACTTTTCTTTTTTAGTTTGCAGCTGTTGTAATGTTCTGTAAAATACAATGCAATATGGCAACCTGGTGGCATTCTATACACTGCTGGCATACAGAACTTGTCATTTCTTGCTTGTGTGGTTGGCTCACTGATTTTCCCAGAAGTCTGTGCTAAGATACAAGTCACATTGTAGGCAACATATGCAATAGAAATTTCAGCATTATTGAGATACTTCCCAGGAGTTAAATATTTTTCAAGGGATGCAGACCCGCAACCTTTCCTCCTTAGAACACTGTGAGTGTACCAGGTTATTATAATGAACCAGTCTGAAATCAGTCTGAAATAAACATCTATCTGTTCAGTAATAAAAGGTAGGAATCTTCTAAAAAGTTTGTTAAACTCCCTGCGATGTACAATGACCACCCATAGTAATCTCTTTATTTTATAAATCTTACTTACCTAGGTGGATGCAGCATTGGTCAGATGCTGCATATTTCCCCTGCAATCAAACCCTGCTGATTGCTCAGTTCTCAGTACTCCATGAACAGAGAGTGGATCCTGACCATATGGTTGTGATTTTTCCCCAGCCTGGACTGGCTCATTGACATCAGTCGACAGCGGGCCTTAGACCGCTGTCTGCTGAAAATGGGTCACAGGAGTACAGAACAAGCTGCACTCCTGTGATCCACAGGAGAAGAGCAGCCAAACAAGCTTTGGCTGTACTTCTCCTTTAAGCCAGAATGTGCATCCAATTTAAGTCCCCTATCTGGGGAAAAATCGCATCCCTCACTTCCTAGCCAATCACAGTGTTTTTTTTTTTTTTTTCTTTTTAACCTTTCTAACACTTTTTTTACTTACTTGAATCCACCATGATGTGCTCCCCTGCAATGCTTCTTCTGGAATTGAAGATCAGTGATCCCCTACTGTGGTCTAGGCACACTACTTCTAGTCTAGTTTTGTCACTGTCCCTCTTCGTGGCATCAATACACTGTGGAGGCTTCAGAAGAAAACCTCAAGGACGAACACAAACTGCTTGTCCGTCCCTGGGTGCATGCTGCACTAAACCAAAGTACCAGAAAGTTTCTAGCCCCATCAATGCACAGCAGCTGTCAGACTCCCATAAAGTTACATTTAGAGAATAAGGATATTGTATAGTGTCACTGTCCACTTCTATTACAGGTGCTTAAATACTTTCTCTGACAGGGGTAAACTCCTGCCTTGAGTAAAACACAGCATTTACAGTGTTATAATTTTAGTGTTAAAAGATAGCATTACTTTTGTAAAGGTATTCGTTCATTTGCACCCAACTACCCCCCCCCCCCCCCCATAAAAAAAAGTACTTTCTTGTCCACGTTGCTGCCAGATCCATGAAGCATGGCCCCTGAGGAGCCAAGCTGACATTCCTGCAAACTGTACCTGGAACTTGGTGCACAAAAAGCAAAAGACCAGCCAAGAGACTTTGCAGCTGTGGCGTGTAACTCCTTGTAGTTGGATCTGGCAGTAATAGTAATCTGGCAGGGAGAAGTTAAATGAAAAGATTTTACAAAAGTAAAGCCATGCTTTAATAAATGTAAGACCTGCAAAAGAGCAGATGAGATGGACTGATGGCATGACTAAGGGGGGAATATGATTCTGCATGATTAAGACCTTTATGGGGTCATGAAACACGTTGGACCAGGTGGACTGGTGAGACTATATGTTGTGAATCCTCTACTTATTATAATAAAGCTGGCTTGACATTGGTGAAGGTATCCGTGTGAGGAAGGAGCAGGTAAAAAAAAACAGTTAAAAATGTAAAACATTTTTTTGAAAACGCATATGACGGGATTTTTTAGGTGGTATAGGTCTTACAGGATTGAACATAAGATGGGCAGGGTGGAGTCGCAAGGGTTGCCCCTGTGAAGGTTGCTGGCTATACATTCTGAAAAGCTCAAGTTAAGGGGAAGTTTCCCTACCCACCAGCCCTAGACTTCTGGTTCATTGTAAGTCAATAGTTGTGGAGATGTATTATAAAATAAAAACAAAATTGTCACAGCATCTAGGCAGATCGGAAGGCCTTTGGGGTGTGTGTATGCGGTGTGTGTATGCGGTGTGTGTATGCGTGTGGGGGGGGGGGGGTTAGTGAATACTTAAAAAGTTACAAAACTGGGAGGCTCATCTTGAGTATGCTATTTTGACTTGGTTTTGGTTATTGGTGCACTTAGTTGGTTATTGGTGGCCCTCCCATGGACTAAGCCCCCTGGGGACAAAAGTAAGAACATATCTGTTCATAACATTTTCAAGTTGGTTGGGGGTGCACCTGAGGACATCTACCTGAGGACTGCCATTTTTCTGCACCCCAGTTCCAGTCATGTTTTCGTGCATAGTTGGGTCGCTCACATGAAAACATAGAAACTGGGGTGCAGAAAAATATTTGGTTATAGCAGGAGGCAGTTTGTTCACCGAAGAACTGGAGAGAGGTACAATAATGAGTGTCTGCACGCAACAGTGCAGCATGGTGGAGGTTCCTTGCAAGTTTGGGGCTGCATTTCTGAAAATGGAGTTGGGGATTTGGTTAGGATCAATAGTGTCCTCAATGCTGAGAAATACAGGCAGATACTTATTTATTATGCCTTACCATCAGGGAGGTGTGTGATTGGCCCCAAATTTATTTTACAGCAGGACATCAACCCCAAACATACAGCCAATGTCATTAAGAACTATCTTCAGTGTAAATAAGAACAAGGAGCCCTGGAAGTTATGGTTTTGCCTCCACAGAGTCCTGATCTCAACATCATGAAGTCTGTATGGGATTACATGAAGAGACAAAAGGATATGAGGCAGCCTACATCCACAGAAGATCTGTGGTTAGTTCTCCAAGATGTTTGGAACAACCTACCTGCAGAGTTTCTTCAAAAGCAAGTGTACCTAGAGGAATTGATGCTGTTTAAAGGCAAAGGGTGGTCACACCAAATATTGATTTGATTTGGATTTCTCATTTTATTAATTGGAAAAAAGTTTTCTTAATTTACAGCATTTTTTGACACCTGCTAAAAATGTTTGCACAGTACTGTATATACTGTATATGCAGTATATATATTTATTGTTAAAAGGATTTAGAGTAATTCCATGAATATTATTTCAAAATGATCTCTATGGCCTTGGCCCGTATTTTCATTTATGGCAATGACAGGCTGAAATCTTTAAAATACAGCTAATTGTGTCAACTGAAGGTCTGCCAAGGTCTGGTACATTTATTTTATTGATTAATGAATATGGAAAACAAATGTTTCTCCTGAGAGAGCTCAGGAATGCATAATTAATATAGGTGGAAGTATGTGACCAAGTGTGACACAGTCATCGCCCGCATCTTTGCCATTAACCCCAGTGGAGCCAACTGATAAGACGTCAGGGAAATAAATATGGAATAAGCCTGGGCTTTTGGCTAATGTGCCTAAGGATCTATGGTCTGGGACAGCGGGTTTAGAAAAAAAAAAAAAACAGTTAGCTTAACAATTAATTGGTCATTTAATGCTCTGTAAATGACTTTACTATAAAAGTGTCTATGAAGATTCTCAGTTATCCAGGTCATGGTATAGCAAGTAGTAGTTAGTTACATTTTTGAAGAGGTTTTGTTGTTTATCTAAGAAGCTTCTTTAGATCTAAAGACACCAGGAACATACTCCAGCATTTATAGCCACATAAATAACTCAGTCACCCTAATCCAGTCACCTCTGATCAGTGTCAAAGCATATATCGCAAATTGCATGAGAGGACCAGAGTTTGCCACTACTGGACTCAAAATTACAGTCCTGAACACGATTTTTCTGCTATCAAAAAAATGCCCTTAACCTTAACCGCCTCTAAGCCACTATAAACGACTGAGTGTACATGTACACATAAGATAACATAGAGGAGAGTTCAGGGGCTGCTGGAAAAAAAAACACCCAACAACAGCTGTAGTGTACATGAGGCCTTAGAGTGCCCCCACTCTGGATGAAAGAGCACAGGGGGCACCTTTGGACAGCAGAATTGTCATTCTGGCTCAATCGAATCTGGAAGATTACAGAGATGGAAGAGTTAATTTCCATGGCCCGAGATTCGCCAGCCAAATTCTTATTCACCTGGGCATGCTGGACCAACTTCCAAATTTCAGATAGATATTAATCTCTGATGGAACAAACCTAACTTGAAGAATTTTACTATCACAGAATTGGCTCCTTACTCACTACATACATAATCCTCTTTGACATTGCACCTTGACGGGTAGCCGACCACCCCTACCCAAGGGATGAGTATGGGAGGATACCGGTCGATTGAATATGTCAAAACGATCCGGCTTCTAGGACTTAATCACCACCAGGTTGTCTTTGCCACCCCACCCCCCCTTTTTCCCCCTCTTTCTTTTCCTCCCACCCCTCCACTTCCCCTCCCTCTCACTAATCCCACGCTATCTCTGCTCTCTCTCTATCCCACTTTTAAAGGCACTCTAGGCAATTACTTATGATGATTAGGCTACAACTGGATATATGCTTGACCAGTGGACCCATTCCTATTTCTACTCCGTATAAATATTTGTAACCATTTTACACTCTCACTCAAATTCTGACATAAACAGACAATGAATGATACATTCTTCTAAGGATAAGTAGGACACCATATGCTGATCCAATGAGGAATCAGACCCCTTATTTTGGAATTGATCCAAGGATGGATCACAATTCTCCACAATTATTATGTAAGGGATGTCAGGTACCCCATAAAATAAAACACATTTCAGTTTCATGGCATTTCTATTAAATCACCAGTAGATGGCAGCACAAAGTTCAACTGCAAGCAAGGCATTGGAGGAACTAAAAAGTTAGACCTATTGTTCCTGGGGGAACAGAATAGCAGTTGCTGTGCTGTGTCCACCAGACTAAAAGGTTATATCTCATGTCCTTGTCATTGCAGGTAAGAGGGAGTATATTTAGGGCTATAAATTGATTTAATTTACATCCCTGTGATCAGTAAAGGCTGCTGTCGCCACTGTGTGATTGAATAACTGCACAAATGTTAGTGGGTCACACTGTTTCGCCACATGACTACAGTGTACCAGGAATGTGGTTATTATAGTGTTATGTTGTTATATCTTATATTAGATTGTACTATGAGACCACTGTGATGCAGAAAGAGTAACAACATTTCAGCACATGTTTAATTGGTTATTATTTTCTATGATGACGTTATTCCTGTATATGAGAATGTTGATATTGTTATATATATAGATGTGTATTAGTATGTATAAACAGAATAGCAGTTGCTGTGCTGTGTCCACCAGACTAAAAGGTTATACCCCTCATGTCATGTCATTGCAGAAACGTTTTCAATAAAAATAATTCTGTTTTCGCACATTGGAATTATTGACCATACTTTCAGCATATGTGCAACAATTACGTTAAGTAATTGTATGCATTTAAGTCTTATACCTGCTCTGTACTGTTATGTGCCTTGTTTTTGAATTATCTTGCTGTACTTTTACTTACATTTTATCAATAAAATCTTTATGAAAAAAGAAAAAAAAAGAATTGTCATTCTGGGGGGAGGGGAGTGTTAGATATACTAGAAAATTTAGAAACACTCAAGAAATTGAAGCCAAACCCCAGCTAACACTTTATAAGCAGTTATAGCACACATTTTTTTTCTTTTGTGATAAGTGATAAAAATAAATAAAAACTGATCATTGTAAGCCGCCCTGTCAGTGGTAAATGGTTTGCCTCATCCTTGTAATTGCTATATCTGCAGGACAGCTAGTTGTTTTGAAAAACAGGTGAAAATAAAGGAAAGAAACTTTTGCAGCCATCACATCTATGAATTGGTAAGCTACAAGATAAATGTTTGCTTTTGGGTTTAATACTGCTTTCAGCTGAAGACTAATCTGCTTGTATTTTGTCTTCCCTCCTCACTATACCAATAAAATGAAGCGTTTCAACTTTCATTACTTACTTTATTTTAAACCAGGGTTTCTCAACCAGGGTTCCGTGGAACTCTAGGGTTCCTTCAGAGGTTGCTAGGGGTTCCTTGAGCAATGAGTAATTTCTGCCTCTCAGATAAGTTCCCACTGACACCATTGATCTTTTTAGCTATATGGAAGGAGATCATTATTCACAATGACCACAAGTGTAAGTAGCATTCTTCCCACTGGCCATCACACTAATGTATCATGAGTTGTAGATATAGTCATTTTTATCAGGGGTTACCTAAAACATGAAAGTTATTTTTTAAGGGTTCCTCAGTGTTGGAAAGGTTGAGAAAAGCTGTTTTAAACCCAGTAACATCATCACTGAGTTTTTTTGTTTCTCTATGAAATGCAAGCAGATCATGGCTTGTGGGAGGGGCCAGAAGGGTGCTAAAAAAAAAAAAGCTATAGTAACACCCACCTGTGATCCTGAGCCTCCATGATTAAAATATTTGAAATGCAATGAATGAAAGAGGATCTCAGGGACCGTAAGACTAGGGAGGATAAGGTTAGATGATCCTGGATGTCCTCCAGCCAAGAAATGAGGCAGGTTCGATCTGACTTGCTAATGCTTCTAATGCACACTGAAAAATCTTACAGTTTTAGTAAAAGTAAGCAATATCCGTAAAGGAAGGTTAGTCTGGAGTTCAACTTACAAATTACATTTTATATCAGTGACAGATAATATTGAAGGGCCCCACCATGAGTCACCCATGTATAATGCCATTTTACCTTTTTTCTACCCACAATTTCACAACAGCTTACGCCTTCAATTATTACGGACCACCCACCACAGTTTTACGTTGCTAATTTGACGTTAAATACCGGGGTTATGGCAGCAGATAATTGCCATAACCCCAGTATTTTTTTACAGAGCGGGCGGTTCTCTTTCACATAAAAGTGGTCCCAGCTGCAGGGTTACTTCACTTTTATGGACAGCAGAGGCGGTGCCCCCCCCCCCGCCCCGCCGCTTCCCGGTCATTTTCCCTGCACTCCGGAGCCGTCGGTAAGGGAAAGTAGGGAAAACAAGGCCAGTAAGACCAAGATGGCCCCCACTCCACTATTTGGCCTTTGAGGACCAGTGCAACGTCATACGTCGCTTCCTCCCAATGGCCTTAAAGGGCCATTTTTTTCATAATGAAAAAAAATTACTTTTTCTTTCTTTTTAGTGTAGATGTGAGATTTGAGGCCTTTTTGACCCCAGATCTCACATTAAAGAGATGTGTCCTGCTTATTTCTATTACAAGGGATGTTTACATTTCTTGTAATAGAAATAAAAGTGATCAAGATTTTTTTTTTTTTTTTAAAGGGACAGTGTAAAAATAAAAGGTAAAATAAATAAGAAAACAAAAAATTCCTCCGAGCTGGCGGGTAGAGATGTATAGAACTGTTCGCCGGCGAACAGTTCCCGGCGAACTTAGCATGTTCGCGTTCGCCGCTGCCGGCGAACATATGCGATGTTCGGTCCGCCCCCCATAAGACATCATTGAGGCAAACTTTGACCCTGAACTTTACAGTCAGCAGACACATTTCCAGCCAATCAGCGTACCTCCCTCCCACACCCTCCCACCTCCTATAAATAAGCAAGGGCAGCATCCATCTTAGATCATTCTGAAGCAGTGTGTGTAGTGAGAATAGGGAGAGAGCTGCTGCTGCTGCTGCTGCTGCTGCTGTTAAGCTAGGGACAGTTAGTCAGTGTTCCTGGTCTTGCAGTGTTCTTGGTCCACTACTGCTGTAATATCAGCACCCCAAAAAGCCCTTCTAAGGGCTGGTATTTGTGTTTTTTTTTTTTTTTTATATATATATATATATATATACCTAGCGTCCCCAAAAGCCCTTTTAAGGGCTGGTAATTGAGTTGTTTCTTCATATATATATATATCTATATCTATCTAGTGTCCCCAAAAGCCCTTTTAAGGGCTGGTAATTGAGGATTTTTTTATTTTTATATATATACATATATATATATATATAGTGCCCCCTAAAGCCCTTTCAAGGGCTGGTAAGGTAATAGATTTTTTTCTTTATATATATATATATATATATATATCTATTGTACACTGCAGTTGCCTGCCCGCTGTGTGTGAGAGGCCACAGACCTACCACAGACTGTACTGTGTGCACACCACACTCATTTCGGGTGGCACAGGCACAGTACCTGGCATTTTAAAAAATATTTTTTTTTTCTCTGTCATAATTGCAGTGAGTGCTGTGTCAGGTCCACAGAGTGCACTGTACCCACTGCAGTGCACTGCCCACCACTGATATACAGTGGGTACGGAAAGTATTCAGACCTCCTTAAATTTTTCACCCTTTGTTATATTGCAGCCATTTGCTAAAATCATTTAGGTTCATTCTTCTTCCTCATGAATGTACACATAGCACCCCATACTGACAGAAAAACACAGAATTGTTGACATTGTTGCAGATTTATTAAAAAAGAAAAACTGAAATATCACATGGTCCTAAGTATTCAGACCCTTTGCTCAGTATTTAGTAGAAGCCCCCTTTTGATCTAATACAGCCAGGAGTCTTTTTGGGAAAGATGCAACAAGTCTTTCACACCTGGATTTGGGGATCCTCTGCCATTCCTCCTTGCAGATCCTCTCCAGTTCTGTCAGGTTGGATGGTAAACTTTGGTGGACAGCCATTTTTAGGTCTCTCCAGAGATGCTCAATTGGGTTTAAGTCAGGGCTCTGGCTGGGCCATTCAAGAACAGTCACGGAGTTGTTGTGAAGCCACTCCTTCGTTATTTTAGCTGTGTGCTTAGGGTCATTGTCTTGTTGGAAGGTAAACCTTCGGCCCAGTCTGAGGTCCAGAGCACTCTGGAGAAGGTTTTTGTACAGGATATACCTGTACTTGGCCGCATTCATCTTTCCCTCGATTGCAACCAGTCGTCCTGTCCCTGCAGCTGAAAAACACCCCCACAGCATGATGCTGCCACCACCATGCTTCACTGTTGGGACTGTATTGGACAGGTGATGAGCAGTGCCTGGTTTTCTCCACACATACCGCTTAGAATTAAGGCCAAAAAGTTCTATTTTGGTCTCATCAGACCAGAGAATCTTATTTCTCACCATCTTGGAGTCCTTCAGGTGTTTTTTAGCAAACTCCATGCGGGCTTTCATGTGTCTTACACTGAGGAGAGGCTTCCGTCGGGTCACTCTGCCATAAAGCCCCGACTTGTGGAGGGCTGCAGTGATGGTTGACTTTCTACAACTTTCTCCCATCTCCTGACTGCATCTCTGGAACTCAGCCACAGTGATTTTTGGGTTCTTCTTTACCTCTCTCACCAAGGCTTTTCTCCCCCGATAGCTCAGTTTGGCCGGACGGTCAGCTCTAGGAAGGGTTCTGGTCGTCCCAAACGTCTTCCATTTGAGGATTATGGAGGCCACTGTGCTCTTAGGAACCTTAAGTGCAGCAGAAATCTTTTTGTAACCTTGGCCAGATCTGTGCCTTGCCACAATTCTGTCTCTGAGCTCTTCAGGCAGTTCCTTTGACCTCATGATTCTCATTTGCTCTGACATGCATTGTGATCTGGAAGGTCTTATATAGACAGGTGTGTGGCTTTCCTAATCAAGTCCAATCAGTATAATCAAACACAGCTGGACTCAAATGAAGGTGTAGAACCATCTCAAGGATGATCAGAAGAAATGGAAAGCACCCGAGTTAAATATATGAGTGTCACAGCAAAGGGTCTGAATACTTAGGACCATGTGATATTTCAGTTTTTCTTTTTTAATAAATCTGCAACAATGTCAACAATTCTGTGTTTTTCTGTCAGTATGGGGTGCTATGTGTACATTCATGAGGAAGAAGAATGAACCTAAATGATTTTAGCAAATGGCTGCAATATAACAAAGAGTGAAAAAATTAAGGGGGTCTGAATACTTTCCGTACCCACTGTATATACGTTGGCACAGCATCTTGTTGCAATAAATTGAAAAAAAAAATATTTTTTATTATTGCAGTTGCCTGGTCTGCCAGTGACTGTCAGGTCCACAGAGTGTACTGTGCCCACTGCAGTGCCACTGTGTGCCCACCCACCACTGATATATAAGGTGGCACAGCAGCTTGCAAAGTAAAAAAAAAATATATATTTTTTTAAATTGCAGTTGCCTGGGTGCCAGTGACTGCTGTCAGGTCCACAGAGAGTGTACTGTGCCACTGCCCACCCACCACTGATATATAAGGTGGCACAGCAGCTTGCAAAGTAAAAAAAATATATATATTTTTTTAAATTGCAGTTGCCTGGGTGCCAGTGACTGCTGTCAGGTCCACAGAGAGTGTACTGTGCCACTGCCCACCCACCCACCACTGATATATAAGGTGGCACAGCAGCTTGCAAAGTAAAAAATATATATATATTTTTTTAAATTGCAGTTGCCTGGGTGCCAGTGACTGCTGTCAGGTCCACAGAGAGTGTACTGTGCCACTGCCCACCCACCACTGATATATAAGGTGGCACAGCAGCTTGCAAAGTAAAAAAATATATATATATTTTTTAAATTGCAGTTGTCTGGGTGCCAGTGACTGCTGTCAGGTCCACAGAGAGTGTACTGTGCCACTGCCCACCCACCACTGATATATAAGGTGGCACAGCAGCTTGCAAAGTAAAAAAATATATATATATTTTTTAAATTGCAGTTGCCTGGGTGCCAGTGACTGCTGTCAGGTCCACAGAGAGTGTACTGTGCCACTGCCCACCCACCACTGATATATAAGGTGGCACAGCAGCTTGCACTCATAGTACAACAGTAACAACACATTAAAAAAAAAATGACAGGCAGAGGCAGGCCACCCCGCAAGGGCCGTCGTGGTCGTGGTGCTGTGATTTCCTTAGGCTCTAGAATAATGCCCAGTGTTCAGAGGCCACCACAGCCCCTGAACTCAAAAAATTCTGAGGCCATAGTTGACTGGCTTACACAGGACACCCAATCGTCTACAGCTTCCGCTCGGAACCTTAATGCACCATCCTCCTCCAGCTCAGCTTCGGGCACCTCTCAATTTACCACTCGCCAGCCCGCCGGCACCACCACCAACACTAGCACCACAGCCGCTTCACTTGATCCGTCAGAGGAGTTATTTTCACATCAGTTTGAAGAAATAAGTGATGCGCAACTATTAGTGCCAGAGGATGTAGATAACGGGGATATGTCTCAGTCAGGCAGCATTATACACATGGACGTACATTGTGATGATGATGATGTTGTACCTGCTGCTGCTGCCTTTGCTGAGTTGTCAAGTGAAGCGGCTGATGATGACGATGTGTCTGTGGATGTCACCTGGGTGCCTGCTCGAAGAGCAGAAGAAGAGGGGGAAAGTTCAGATGGGGAGACAGAGAGGAGGAGGAGACGAGTTGGAAGCAGGGGGAGGAGGTCATCGCAAGGAGCTAGTGGCGCAGTCAGACAGCATGTAGATTCGGCACTCGGGGTCAGCCAGACAGCACGCCAATCAACGCAAGCTGTTGCCACCACCAGAATGCCGTCCTTGCAAAGCTCAGCAGTGTGGCATTTTTTTTGTGTGTCTGCCTCTGATATCAGCGATGCCATTTGTAACCTGTGCCAAAAGAAACTGAGTCGTGGGAAGTCCAACACCCACCTAGGTACAACTGCTTTGCGAAGGCACATGATCTCACATCACAAACGCCTATGGGATCAACACATGAGTAAAAGCAGCACACAAACTGAAAGCCACCATCCTCCTCCTGGTCCAGCATCTTCAGCCACGTCAACCACTGCTGTCCTCCATGCCCCCTATCAACAACCCGCCCCTCCGCCTCTCACCTTCAGCAGTTCCTGCTCGTCACCTGCCCACAGTCAGGTGTCTGTGAAGGAAATGTTTGAGCGCAAAAAGCCAATCTCGCAGAGTCACCCCCTTGCCCGGCGTCTGACAGCTGGCTTGTCGGAACTCTTAGCCCGCCAGCTTTTACCATACAAGCTGGTGGAGTCTGAGGCCTTCAAAAAATTTGTCGCTATTGGGACACCGCAGTGGAAGGTACCCGGCCGAAATTATTTTTCACAAAAGGCAATCCCCAACCTGTACTCTATTGTGGAAAAAGAAATCATGTCACGTCTGGCACACAGTGTTGGGGCAAGGGTCCATCTGACCACTGATAGCTGGTCTGCAAAGCACGGTCAGGGCAGGTATATAACGTACACTGCGCATTGGGTAAACCTGCTGGCGGCTGCCAAGCATGGAATGCGTGGCTCTGCTGCAGAGGAGTTGGTGACACCGCCACGACTTGCAGGCAGGCCTGCTGCCACCTCCTCTACTCCTCCTACTCCATCCTCTTTGCTAACCTCCTCGGCTGAGTCCTCTTCTGCTGTTGCGTCTTGCTCCACACCAACTGCACCCCCCCAGCTCCCCAGGGGCTATTCCACATGCCGGATACGACAGTGTCACGCTGTCTTGGGGTTGACTTGCCTGAAAGCAGAGAGTCACACCGGACCAGCACTACTGTCCGCCCTGAATGCACAGGTGGATCAGTGGCTGACCCCGCACCAACTGGAGATCGGCAAAGTGGTGTGTGACAACGGGAGCAATTTGTTGGCGGCATTGAATTTGGGCAAGTTGACACATGTGCCGTGCATGGCACATGTGTTGAATCTGATTGTGCAACGTTTTGTGCAGAAGTACCCAGGCTTACAGGACGTCCTCAAGCAGGCCAGGAAGGTGTGTGGCCATTTCAGGCGTTCCTACACGGCCATGGCGCACTTTGTTGATATTCAGCGGCGAAACAACATGCCAGTGAGGCGCTTGATTTGCGACAGCCCGACACGTTGGAATTCAACACTGCTAATGTTCGACCGCCTGCTCCAACAAGAAAAAGCGGTCAACGAGTATTTGTATGACCGGGGTGCTAGGACAGCCTCTGCGGAGCTGGGTATTTTTTTGCCACGCTACTGGACGCTCATGCGCAATGCCTGTAGGCTCATGCGTCCTTTTGAGGAGGTGACAAACCTAGTGAGTCGCACTGAAGGCACCATCAGCGACATCATCCCATATGTTTTTTTCCTGGAGCGTGCCCTGCGAAGAGTGCTGGATCAGGCCGTAGATGAGCGTGAAGAGGAAGAGGAAGAGTTGTGGTCACCATCACCACCACCAGAAACAGCCTTACCATCGATTGCTGGACCTGCGGCAACACTGGAAGAGGAGTGTGAGGAAGAGGAGTCAGAGGAGGAATGTGGCTTTGAGGAGGAGGAACACCAACCACAGCAGGCATCCCAGGGTGCTCGTTGTCACCTATCTGGTACCCGTGGTGTTGTACGTGGCTGGGGGGAAGAACACACCTTCAATGACATCAGTGAGGACGAGGAATTGGACATGAGTAGCTCGGCATCCAACCTTGTGCAAATGGGGTCTTTCATGCTGTCATGCCTCTTGAGAGACCCTCGTATAAAAAGGCTGAAGGAGAACGACCTGTACTGGGTGGCCACGCTACTAGACCCCCGGTATAAGCAGAAAGTCTGTGACATGTTACCCAATTACCGGCAGTCGCAAAGGATGCAGCAGCTACAAAATAAGTTAAAAACTATGCTCTACACAGCGTATAAGGGTGATGTCACAGCACAACGGGAATCCAACAGGGGAAGAGGTGAAAGTAATCCTCCTCCTACCACCACAACCACGCCGGCAAGGACAGGACGCTTTACAGACGTCTTGTTGATGGAGGACATGCGGAGCTTTTTTAGTCCTATGCATCGCCACAGCCCTTCGGGGTCCACCCTCAGAGAACGACTCGACTGACAGGTAGCAGACTACCTTGCCTTAACTGCAGATATCGACACTCTGAGGAGCGATGAACCCCTTGACTACTGGGTGTGCAGGCTTGACCTGTGGCCTGAGCTATCCCAGTTTGCCATTGAACTTCTGGCCTGCCCCGCTTCAAGTGTGCTGTCAGAAAGGACCTTCAGCGCAGCAGGAGGTATTGTCACTGAGAAGAGAAGTCGCCTAGGTCAAAAAAGTCTTGATTACCTCACGTTTATTAAGATGAATGAGGCATGGATCCCGAAGGGACTGACAGTGGGGGATGCATTTGACTAAAAAAGGCCTGGTGATGACTGAGATGCCTTGGCCTAAAAATGGTCCACACGCTGCTGTATATAATCATTCTCTGCATGCCGGATGACTTACGTGACGTCTCCGCCACCAACTACGGTTCAAGCAGCAATGTTTTAGTGCACTTTCTGCCTTAAAACCTCAATTTTTCAGGCCGCTGCTACAGCAGCGGCTGCAACAATACCTACTTTTTCATGCATGTGTACATGCCTAATTTTTCTGGCCTCTGGTGCTACACTGTGGCTGCAAAAAAACAAAAAACAAAAAAAAAGGCACATACATGTGTCAATTCCCCTTCGTGATCGTTACCTTGTCGTGGTGAAGGGGCTTGCGTATCACAATGAAGCGATCACCTCTAGGATTGTGTTGGCACACCCCAGATGATAAGGTCGTTGCTTCATTGTGTACAGACCAAAAGCGATCCGCAGGATAATTTTTCATAAAAAAAAACATTCATTTTCTTTCATTCTTTCTGCGGAGCTGGGTATTTTTTGGCCGCGTTACTGAATGCTCATGAACAATGGCTGTAGGCTCATGCGTCCTTTTGCGGAGATGACAACCCTGGTGGTCAGTCGAACCCAAGGCAACATCATCGACCTCATCCCATATGCGTTTTTTCTGGAGCGTGCCCTGCGAAGAGTACTGGATCAGGCTGTAGATGAGCATGAAGAGGAAGAGTTGTGGTCCTCATCACCACCAGAAGCAGCCTTGTCGTTGTTAATTGCTGGACCTGTGGCAACGCAGAGAGAGGAGTCTGAAGAAGAGAAGTCAGAGGAGGAAGGTGGCTTTGAGGAGGTGGAATACCAGCCACAGCAGGCGTCCCAGGGGGCTTGTTCTCACCTTTCGGGGACCCTTGGTGTTGTATGTGGCTGGGTGGAGGAAGAGACCTTCAATGATGTCAGTGAGGACAAGGAACGGGACATGGCTAGCTTGGTATCCAACCTTGTGCAAATTGGGAGTTTGCGGTTGTGCAAATGGACTGACTGACTGTTAAACGGGGAGTTTGGTCTGTCAGAGTTTGGTCTGTCACTGTGAAGCGGGCAACGGGCGTAACCCTTACACTACTTGACCGATAAAACATCATACCTGATCGTATTCACACACTGGATGTTTTAGTGCTGGTTTACACTGCCGCTACCACTAAAGTAGCGTCGCTTCCAGTGCGACTTTGGCGCGACTTAGCGCGACTTTGGCGCGACCTCATCGCGAGGTGACTTTTTATTTGGCCAATCACAATATCATGTTTTGTTACCGTCACCTAATTTCCTTTTCCTGTTTTTTGTTTTACATATTTCCCCATGTGTGCAGTGTTGTCTGTGTCATAGCTCAACTGATAGGCATGTTTGCCTTGGCATATCATATTTCAGCTTGCCAGAAAGAAAAAAAGACAGCTGGAAAGACACTGCATTAGTTTTCTACTAAAAATCATAAGAAAAATGCTGTTTTTTTTGGGTTGTGGACATACTACAGAGCTGAAACTTGACAGGTACACTTTTTAGACCCCCCAGACACTAAATACAAAAAATGACATGCCTGCCTAAAAAAATGCCCGATAAATGCCTGCAAGAGAAAAAGACAGCCGCAGAGAAGCCGTATTCCTGAAAATATAAGAAAAATGCTGTTTTTTAGGGGTTCTGGACATGCTACAGATCTGAAACTTGACAGGTACACTTTTGTGACCCCCCAGACACTAAATACAAAAAATGACATGCCTGCCTAAAAAAATGCCCGATAAATGCCTGCAAGAGAAAAAGACAGCCGCAGAGAAGCCGTATTCCTGAAAATATAAGAAAAATGCTGTTTTTTAGGGGTTCTGGACATGCTACAGAGCTGAAACTTGACAGGTACACTTTTGTGACCCCCCAGACACTAAATACAAAAAATGACATGCCTGCCTAAAAAAATGCCCGATAAATGCCTGCAAGAGAAAAAGACAGCCGCAGAGAAGCCGTATTCCTGAAAATATAAGAAAAATGCTGTTTTTTAGGGGTTCTGGACATGCTACAGATCTGAAACTTGACAGGTACACTTTTGTGACCCCCCAGACACTAAATACAAAAAATGACATGCCTGCCTAAAAAAATGCCGGATAAATGCCTGCAAGAGAAAAAGACAGCCGCAGAGAAGCCGTATTCCTGAAAATATAAGAAAAATGCTGTTTTTTAGGGGTTCTGGACATGCTACAGAGCTGAAACTTGACAGGTACACTTTTGTGACCCCCCAGACACTAAATACAAAAAATGACATGCCTGCCTAAAAAAATGCCCGATAAATGCCTGCAAGAGAAAAAGACAGCCGCAGAGAAGCCGTATTCCTGAAAATATAAGAAAAATGCTGTTTTTTAGGGGTTCTGGACATGCTACAGAGCTGAAACTTGACAGGTACACTTTTGTGACCCCCCAGACACTAAATACAAAAAATGACATGCCTGCCTAAAAAAATGCCCGATAAATGCCTGCAAGAGAAAAAGACAGCCGCAGAGAAGCCGTATTCCTGAAAATATAAGAAAAATGCTGTTTTTTAGGGGTTCTGGACATGCTACAGATCTGAAACTTGACAGGTACACTTTTGTGACCCCCCAGACACTAAATACAAAAAATGACATGCCTGCCTAAAAAAATGCCCGATAAATGCCTGCAAGAGAAAAAGACAGCCGCAGAGAAGCCGTATTCCTGAAAATATAAGAAAAATGCTGTTTTTTAGGGGTTCTGGACATGCTACAGAGCTGAAACTTGACAGGTACACTTTTGTGACCCCCCAGACACTAAATACAAAAAATGACATGCCTGCCTAAAAAAATGCCCGATAAATGCCTGCAAGAGAAAAAGACAGCCGCAGAGAAGCCGTATTCCTGAAAATATAAGAAAAATGCTGTTTTTTAGGGGTTCTGGACATGCTACAGATCTGAAACTTGACAGGTACACTTTTGTGACCCCCCAGACACTAAATACAAAAAATGACATGCCTGCCTAAAAAAATGCCCGATAAATGCCTGCAAGAGAAAAAGCCAGCCGCAGAGAAGCCGTATTCCTGAAAATATAAGAAAAATGCTGTTTTTTAGGGGTTCTGGACATGCTACAGAGCTGAAACTTGACAGGTACACTTTTTAGACCCCCCCAGACACTAAATACAAAAAATGACATGCCTGCCTAAAAAAATGCCCGCTAAATGCCTGCAAGAGAAAAAGCCAGCCGCAGAGAAGCCATATTCCTGAAAATATAAGAAAAATGCTGTTTTTTAGGGGTTCTGGACATGCTACAGAGCTGAAACTTCACAGGTACACTTTTTAGACCCCCCCAGATGCTAAATCCAAAGAAATTTTTTATTTTTATTTTTTTTTAATTTTTCCAATAATTGGCTCTCTATCAAAAAATTATAATTTTTAAGAACTTTTTTTTGCGTGATCCCTCTCCGGCATGCCACAGTCCAGGTGTTAGTCCCCTTGAAACAACTTTTCCATCACTATTGTGGCCAGAAAGAGTCCCTGTGTGTTTTAAAATTCGCCTGCCTATTGAAGTCTATGGCGGTTCGCCCGGTTCGCCGGTTCGCGAACATTTGCCGATGTTCGTGTTCGCCGTTCGCGAACCGCGAATTTTAGGTTCGCGACATCACTACTGGCGGGCAGAAGCGAACGCATATGCAAGTTGCGCCCACATATGTAAATGGTGTTCAAACCACACATGTGAGGTATCGCTGTGATCATTAGAGTGGGAGCAATAATTCTAGCCCTAGAATTCCTCTGTAACTCTAAACTGGTAACCTTTAGACATTTTTAAAGCTTCGCCTATGGAGATTTTTAAGTGCAAATGTCTGTCGCCATTCCACGAGCATGCGCAATTTTAAAGCTTGACATGTTGGGTATCTATTTATTTGGTGAACATTATCTTTCACATTATCACATTATAGAAAAACATTTATATATATATATATATATATATATATATATATATATTCTATTTGCTAACTTTACTGTTTTCTTATTTTTTAATTTAAAAAAGTGTATTTTTTTTTAAAAAATTGTGTTTGTAAGACCGCTGCGCAACTACGGCGTAAAGTATTGCAACAATATCCATTTTATTCTCTATGGTCTCTACTAAAAAAAATATATATATTTTTTGGGGGATCTAAGTAATTTTCCAGCAATAAATACTGATTTTAACTTGTAAATAACAAGTGTTAGAAGTAGGCCTGATCCTTAAAGGGCCATACACACTATAAGATTTTCTGAAGACTTTTTCCTTCAGATTTACCTTTTCTATGTAGTGCAAGGGCCTGCCAGATTGCATACAAATTGAAAGTGTTTAGGTTTGACCTCATATTATATGGTTTTGGTAAATCTAAAGGAAAAAGTCTTCAGAAAATCTTATAGTGTGTATGGCCCATTAGTCGTTAAACAATTAACAACTGCCCAAGACTCCATGGCATTATGGGACTGGATCATGGAATTAAAACAGAGTGCTTTTACAAACCTTACACTTCCCATTATGTTCTTGAACAATCAACAACTGCCTTGGTACATTTCGATGTGATTGGATTATGGTGACCTATGTGGCTAAAAATGCTGGAGTACGTTTCTGACACTCCTTTGAACTGGGAAAGTCACTTAGCTGAGTGGTGGAATAACTTCAACAATGCAGAGCAAGTCTAATTGAATATCAAAAATGATATTCATGTGAAAAATGATTATATTTACAGGTCCAAATTTTAAATCATGCTGAACAACATTGATTTATTAAGAACAAATGTGTATCTTAGATCTTATCACTCTATACAGTGCCTTTCAAAAATATTCAGACCTCGACTAGTTCTCTCATTGTTATGAATGACACATTTCCCCTGTGATATCCAAATACCGAAGCACACAATTATTAGTCTGTTCTATATTAGAATGTTTTATGTTAAAAAAAAAAAATCTGAAAAAGTAAAATATTTTTGAACATGATGCTGGATTGACTTGACAGTCGAATATCTTTGGCAATAGCAGCACCTTTTTAATCTCTATTATTCCTTTAAAGAATTCAGAACTCCCTCAGAGCTCCCTCTTTGCCATTCCATTCAACTTAACCAGTTCCCTACCTGCACATTTTAAAATGACGCCGGCAAGAACACTTTCTCCCTCTGGGCATGCCTCTTATGACGTGCGCTCGTTCTCGCCGCTCTCATGCACGCAGCCCCTTGGGACACAGCCCATCCCCCGATCAATTTAAAGAGCCAATAAAAATGGCTCTTTACCACGTGACATGCACTGTCCTTGTGCACACCACTCTTGCGTGCCCCCAGGGGTGCGTAGAGCAGTGATCGGGGATAGAGAGTGTCACTCTGACACAGCCCATCTCCAATCAGGGTAAAGAGCCAATAAAATTGGCTCTTTACCACATGACCGGCTGTGTCCAATCACAGCCGGTCACAGAATGTAAACAAACCGCGGTAACTAGCTGTTTCCAGGCTCAAGTTCTCACACACCGATCCTGTGTGAGGAGGAGATTGCGGTAAAAGCTAGTTACCACTTACAGCACAAAGTAAAACACACTGATTGCCCACTAAAAAAGAGGACCTGTCACCAGCCCATCAGAGTACCTGAGTACCTGTCATCAGAGTACCCGAGTACCTGTCATCAGAGTACCCAAGTAACTGTCTCCAGCCCAGAGTACCCGAGTACCTGTCCCCAGCCCATCAGAGTACCTGAGTACCTGTTTCCAGCCCAGAGTACCCAAGTACCTGTCTCCAGCCCAGAGTAGCCAAGTACCTATCTGCAGACCATCAGAGTACCCGAGTACCTGTCTCCAGCCCAGAGTATCCAAGTACCTATCTGCAGAGCATCAGAGTACCCGAGTACCTGTCTCCAGCCCATTAGAGTACCTGAGTACCTGTCTCCAGCCCATCAGATTACTTGAGTACCTGTCTCCATCCCATCAAGTACCCAAGTATCTCTCTGCAGCCCCTCAGAGTACCAGAGTACCTTTCTGCATCCCATCAGAGTACCTGAGTACCTATCTGCAGCCCATCAGAGTACCTGAGTACCTATCTGCCACCCAAGTACCTGAGTACCTATCTGCAGCCCATCAGAATACCTGAGTACCTATCTGCAGCCCATCAGAGTACCTGAGTACCTATCTGCAGCCCAAGTACCTGAGTACCTGACTGCAGCCAATCAGAATACCCAAGTACCTATCTGCAGCTCATCAGATTAAACAGACAAGGAGTCACTGCTCAAGGTGGTGTAATTGCCTGATGACTCACACAGGTGCATGCCCCGGCTCGCCTCCGTGAAAACTTGATAAAAGAAAAGGAATTGGCAGCACTCCAGGTTGAGTCAAAATCCAGATTTATTGACTGGACATCCAAATATGACAATCGTGACAAGGTAGACGCGTTTCACACACTGACTGTGTGTTTAATCATTACCTTTTATTTCATTACCATTAAGCACACAGTCAGTGTGTGAAACGCGTCTACCTTGTCACGATTGTCATATTTGGATGTCCAGTCAATAAATCTGGATTTTGACTCAACCTGGAGTGCTGCCAATTCCTTTTCTTTTATCAAGCTCATCAGATTACCTGATTACCTATCCGCAGCCTCATAGCTTATACATTGTGTGTCTGCTTTCCAAAATGGGGTCATTTTGTGGGCGTTTCCATTGTCCTGGTGCTCCAGGGTCTTCAAAGGTGTGATAGGTAGTCAGGAAATTATATTTGTCATTTATGCTCCTAGAATGCCGGAAGGTGCTACTTGCATGTTGGGCCTCTGTATGTGGCCAGGCTGTGTAAAAGTCTCAGCAATAATCACAAACCAGGCACTCATGGGATGCCTGTAGGGTGGAGATATAGAAGTAAGCCTGTGAGGCTCCCCAGCAGTTCTTCTGCTGTTAGCCAACTAGGGCTCAGTAAAGAGATTTGCACCCAGGGCAGCCATAGGAAAAAATCCAGTCCAGAAGTCAAAGCAATAATCACAAATCTGGTGCTCGTGGGATGCCTTTAGGGTGGAGGGATAGAAATAAGCCGGTGAGGCTCCCCAGCGGTTTTTCTGCTGCTAGCCAACGAGCATAGGAAGGGTGCTGATATGGACAAAAGTACATGAGGAAGGCAGCGCAATAACCACACCGGGATGCAATGGATAAGGAAGTCAGGTGAACATCCAGTATAGAAAGGGTTAACAGTTTATTGGTATTGATAACCGAAAAACAAAGTGCATAAAATGCTTACATCCCCCTGGGCTGGAGTGGACAAGGGCACCTGGCAGCAAGCAACACGAGTTCGAGGAGGTCAGTCTCGCAGGACTGCTGAGCAGTGTGTGCACAAAGCCGGAAACCAGCTGGCGCGAGGATGAAAGGACTCTGCTGTAGTTCCGTAGCAGTGACATCAGCCGCAGTGTGGTTCATGCGCTGCCTTCCTCATATACTTTTGTGTAAAAGTCTCACACATGTGGTATTGTCATACTCAGGAGGAGCAGCAGAATGTCCTTTGGAGTTTAATGTTTGCTATGTACATACATGTACATACATGTGTTAGAAATATCTTATGAATTAACAACTGTGTGTAAAAAAAAAAAAAAAATATGTTTTTATTTTCTTTCAATATTTTTCATATACTTGTGGGAAAAAAATGACATATTCAAAAGACTGAGAATGCCTCATAGACTATAAGTTGGGGTGTTTGCTTTCCAAAATGGGGTAATTTTATGGATAATTCCACTGTCCTGATGCTCCAAGGCCTTCAAAAATGTAATAATTCTTTAGGAAATTATATGCATAATTTATGCTACTAGAACACCTGACAGTGCTCCTTGCACGTTGGACTTCTGTATATGGCTGTGACAAAGTCTCACATATGTGGTATTCCCATACTCAGGAGGAGCAGCAGAATGTATTTTGGGGTGTAATTGCAAGTATGCTGTGTGTGAGAAATAACTTATTATTATGACAATTTTGTGTAAAGAAAAAATATATATATTTTTTAATTTTTCCCAAGAATTGTGGGAAAAAATAAAACTTCAAAAAACTCAGTATACTTGTTACTAAGTACCCTGGAATGTCTACTTTCCAAAAAGGGGTCATTTGGGGGGGGGGGGGGGGTATCTGTACTGTCCTGACGTTTCAGGGCCATCAGTACATCAGGTGAAATCAGGTGTGATACATTTTTAATGATTGGCAGCATAGCTTGTAGACTCTGTTCCTTTCACACAGACTGAATAATAGGCACCAATTTGGGTTATTTTTACAAAGATATGTAGCAGTATACATTTTGGCCCAAATTTATGAAAACAAATTACTTATTTGCTAAATTTTATAATAGAAACTAAAAAAAACATGTTTTTGTTTTTTTTTTTTCGAAACATTTGCTCTTTTTTCATTTATATTGCAAACAATAAAAACCCAGTGGTGTTTAAAAACTACAAAAAAAAATCTCTATTTGTGTAAAAAAATGTAAAAAAATTTGGATTGGGTACAGTGTTACATGACTGAGTGATTGTCATTCAAAGTGTGACAGTGCTGACAGCGGAAAATTGGTCTTGGTAGGAAGGGGGTGAAAGTGCCCTGCATTTAAGTGGTTAAAGTGATACTAAAGCCAAGTTTTTTTCTTTTAAAAATAACAAATGTTTCTTGCACAGAGAAGCTCCGATCCTCCTCTTCTCTGGTCCCCTGCCAGCACTCTTTGCTCCACCCTCCTGCGAAGTGCCCCCAGAGCAAACAGCTTGCTGGGGGGGCACCTGAACAGGCTCGCTCCTGAGCCACTGCTCTGTCTGTCCATTTAGACATGAAGCTACGGCTCGGCGCTGCCCCCCCCTTCTCATTGGATCACTGGCTGTCACAGTCAATGAGAAGGGAGAGTCCCCAAAGAGCAAAAACTTTCCTGGATTGCGAAGGGGGGCTGCTGCAAACAGAATGTTTTTTACCTTCATGTATAGAATGCTTGAAGGTAAAATACCTTGAGTCTTTAGAACCACTTTAACTTATGTACTTGGGTTAGGTAAGGATATATGTTTAGGGGATCACTAGTTGATGGACATTACAATGATCACGTTATTCCTGTACAAGCATTCCTGCATGTCTGTCACTCACCTTTGCATGTTTATTATCAATTAAAGTTAGAGCTAAATCACATTTCCTGACAGACTCCATGGCAGCATACTTTCGGGGTAGCCTTTCCCAGGATAGGTGCCTGGTAAGTCAGAAACGGGCTCCCCCGAGGAAGCAAAATGCAGGTCATGCCAGGGAGGCACGCAGCTACAAGCCCGGCAAAAGCTTTGGGAGAAGTTGGAAATCTGGGTAGTCCTCTTTTCAGAAGACCCCTAAGGGTAATTCGTCTGGTGATCGGGAGGCCACCAAGTCCTTTTGAGATTGGGCCTGCTCAGACATGTTGGGTGGGGACGGGCTTCCAGGATTAGGATAGAAAAATTGCAGAAACCCAGGGACATGGGAGGCTTGTCTCTTCCTAACCCATATATTTACTATCTAGCTTCTCAACTGCAGCATCTTGGCGTTGGCTGTTATGCGGTACTTTAGCGGCGCATCCGGGGTGCCAAAGGGGCTGGAGGCGCAACTTTTCTCCAAATCCAATAAACAATACCCTACATATAGGCTCCTTCAGAAGGTATGGGATAAGACCAAACAGCTTCAGCGAGTTACTGGCTACACTACATATAGCCAGATATGGAACAACATAACGTACCCTGAACTTCTCAAGCTAGAACACGCTGGTAGGTGGCGCTGCTTTGGGGTGACCCATCTTAAGCACATTTTTGACAATGGGATCCTACTTTCTTTTGAGCAACTTTAACTTAGGTTTGCAATGCCTGGGTATATGCTATTCTATTATATACAACTAAAACATGCCATACAGGCCCAGGGCTCAATGCAACACTTGGCAATGTCCTCTACCCCTGTATTCTCCCTCATGCAACAGATTAGCTCCACGAAAGGGTTTATATCCTGCTGTTATGCCTCCTTGCTGGGCGCATATTTGGAGAAGTTTCCTAGTAAGGCTTGTGAAAAATGGAGTACAGACGTTGGTGAGATAACAGAGGAGCAATGGGAGGACGCATTAGAATCTGTCCCCATATGTTCTCTTAATGTATCGCAGCAGATATTGCATCTGTACATCCTCTTTAGGGTTCACCATACTCTGCTGGGGCTTCATGGCATCTACGCCTGGATAACCTGTGTAGTAGGTGTGAGAGGGATGTGGGGGACTTGGTACACTTAATTTGGAGATGCCCAAAACTGCACCAGTACTGGACGGCAGTGTCCACTACAATTAATCAAGTCTTAGGTTTAGAGATCCCACTGGATCCTAGACAGTGTGTACTGGGTATACTTGATTCCATTGTCCAAGATAAATATCTGAGGGAGGCGGCGGCAAGGGCCCTCTTTCAGGCTCGCTTAATTATACTCAGCACTGGATAGCACAGGAACCACCTACATATAAGATATGGTTGGATCAGATGGGCAACATCCTTCGTATGGAAAAGTGTTTCTATCAACATAGGGGGTTCTCCCACTAAATTCTTTCAAATTTTTGGTGATTGGTTAGATGCCCCGGGAATGGCACCGACTGACCTGGTGTTGGAGCGCTTGCTGGTTTAGGTCCTTGGGGGGTGTAGGGAACAGGTTCGTTGTCGCTGTGGGTTCAAGTGTTTATATTTTTGCCTAAACACAAGATTGTATAATAATGCTGGTTTTGGAATACATTCTGATGTGGTTAGCCAGTTGGGATCTGTATAATCTAATTTTTGTGATTATGACAACAATGTATGTAATTGTGCCTTACTTCTCAATGAAACAACTTCTTGATTTGAAAAAAGACATGTCGGGTGGGGGCTCGCCTCTTTCACTTTCGACATGTCTGGACGGCTTCAATCCGGGACCCTGGACCGTCAGTATGGTCTCTTTGGGGCACTCCTGGACCTTCAGCAGCACCCCCAAACTCAGGTTAGTTCCCACTTCCCTTCCTCCATCAGGAGAAAAAACTTGATTCCTCCACTTCACCGTCGGTCGGACTCACCTTCAGTTTACTTTTTCTCCCCTTGTGGCTTTCAACATTGCCTCATACATTTTTGAAAGTCTTGTTGGCATTGGTGGCCTTGATCAGGATCAGGGGCATCCGGCTGCATCACTATCTAGACAAACTGCTCCTCCTATCTCAAGACAGGTCCCAGCTCCTCAAGCACATGAGTCAAGTCATCGCTGTTCCCCAGGAGTTCGGGTGGATCCTGAATATCAAGAAAAGTCACCTGGTGCCCACACAGTCTCTCGTGTTTCTAGGGGCTCAGTTCAATACAGCAGAAGGTACTATCTCCCTGCCCGAGGAGAAAATTCCAGTAATCAGAGACAGGATTGTACTCGCTCTCTCTTCCTCCCATCTCACTGCCCAGCAGTGCCTGAGAATAGTTGGGACTCTGGTAGCCACATCTCCCATGATGAAATGGGCATTAAGCAGGAAGCAAGCCCTTCCAGGGAGGCTTTCTCCAGCAGTGGACACCAAGGGACATGGTTCAACGCATCTATCTAACTTCAACCATGAAGAGGTGCCTTCCCTGGTGGCTGCTGTGGGAGAATCTCCTCAATTATCATTCTATAGCTCCCATTTCAGGGGTCCTCTGTGATGCTCAGGCTGGACAACACAACGGCAGTGGCCTATGTGAAGAGACAGGGAGGAACTTGCAGCCTGTCCTTGCTTTGGGAGGTGGAGTCGATTATGTCTTGGGCGCAGTGGAACCTGTCCAATCTTTCAGCAGCATATGTTCCCGGGAGCACAGAACTTGCAGGCGGACTTTCTCTCTCAGGTCCGGCTTGACAACAACAAGTGAACCCTGCACAGGGAATCTTTGAGTGGGTTCAGTCCCTGGGGTTCTCCCCATAAGTCGACCTCTTTGCGACGAAGTGCAACAAAAAGCTTTCAAGATATTAAGCAACCATTGGAAGTTTCACAGAGCCTATGCCTTCCCGCCGGTCCCAATTATTCTTCAGTTTCTGCGGAAGCTCAGGACAGAAGCAGTGGAGGTCCTGGCGATAATTCCATACTAGCCCAACAGGCCCTGGTTTCCTTTACTGATGCTTCTCAGTTATGGGATCCGATTCTCATACCTCTCAGGCCAGACCTGTTGTCTCAGGGCCCTACTCTACACCCGTGTCCGGCACGTCTGCACCTCAAAGTTTGGTTCTTGAAAGGGGGAGGTTGGAGGCCTTAGGATGTCCAGAGGAAGCTATCCCTAAACTTTTGAATGCTCTGAGAAGTAGCACTAATAGAGTCTTAGAGAGAGTACGGTCCAAGTTCTCTAGCTACCTGTCTCCCAGGGTCAGTCCAGGGGCGGTGCCCATGGTTCAGGATATACTGGGCTTTCTACAGGCGGGTCTGGATCTGTCCCTGTCAGTTAGCTCACTCCGAGTTCATGTGTTGGCCATCTCAGCCTTTACAGGAGTGTCTTGGGCCAAGCATACGCTGGTTCATCAGTTTTTCAAGGGTGCAAGGGTGCAAGGGTGCAGTAAGACTTAGGCCTTAAAGGAAGCCAAGATTTCCCAAATGGGACTTTACCTTGGTCCTGGATTTCTTCTCTTCACTCAGTTCGGTCTCTAGCGGGGCTCTGTCGGCCAAGGAACTCAATCTCAAAGCAGTGTTTCTGGTTGCCATTACATCAGCAAAGAGGGTCTCTGAGATTCAGAGCCTGGGCTCCAGGGAACCTTTCCTAACCTTCCCGAACAGAGTAGTCTTAATCCCTATGCTGGGGTTGAACCCCAAAATTACCTCCGTCTTTCATAAAAAGCAAGACATTGTTATTCCCACCTTCAGGACATGTGAAGATTCTTTAGTCCATCCTCTTGATGTGGGTGATACCTTGAAGCAGTATCTGGCAGCCAGGGCTTCCTTTCGTCAGTTGAATTTTTTTTTTCTGTTCTTCTTCATGGGAAGAAAAAAGGGATGCGTGATTCGTCCAGAGCGGTTGCTGCGTAGATCGTTCAGGGCATTCAGTGGGCATAGAAAGCAAAGGGCTTGGCTCCTACGGAGGCGGTAATGGTGCATTCAACCCGAAGTGTCTCTGCATCATGGGCAGTCTCTAGGCACGTTGCTCCTGAAGTAATCTGCAGGGCAGCCTCCTGGTTGTCTATCAACACATTCCTTTCTCATTATTGTGTTGAACCGGCCTGCCTTATCGTCTGTTTACTTTGGTGTTCAAGTACTGTCTGTTGATGGTGCCAATTAAATGTTTCTGTTCAGCATCTGCCCACCCAGGTGTGTATGGCGAGTTATTTCCCGAACGTATGCTGCCATGGAGTCTGTCAGGAAAATGGAAAATTGTCTATCAAATACTTACCGTAATTTTCCTTTCCTGATGGACTCTATGGCAGCAAGAGTCCCCTGCCAGTTCCATCCTGAGTAGGCTAGTTACAGAACATGGATGCTGAAAGGGAACAAATATTTATGGGAGTGGGGTCCTATAGGGTAGGAGAAGAGGCTGGGCTATCCCGAACGTATGCTGTCATGGAGTCCATCAGGAAAGGAAAATTACTGTAAGTATTTGATAGACAATTTTCCGTTTTTTTGTTATATTGCAGTAAGTCAGCACATGGTAACACATGATGTATTTTAGTGAAATGCAGTGCCATTCTTTTTATATGGCAGCCCATCAAACTTTCACCATCATCCTGTAGATCATACTGCTTGTGTGTCTCTCCCTCTGTCGGTGCACTTGCTGTACACAGAGACAAAAGTACAGTGTTAGAAATTATTAGATTGTTTAACCAGTTGTGGACAATAGACATAAGGTTAATTGAAGTATACAAAGGGGTTGATTTACGAAAACTGGAAAAAGCAAAATCTGGTGCAAATGTGCATAGTAGCCAATCAGCTTCTCACTTCAGCTTATTCAATTAAGCTTTGACAATAAAACCTGGAAGCTGATTGGTTTCTAGGCAGAACTGCACCAGGTTAGCAAATCAACACCGCCCCCCCCCCCCCTCCTTCCTTGTGTGTTTTAAATACAGGATAAATAGCAATAAATAATAAACAAATAAATAGCTATAATTATTGATAATAAATGTTAAATAAATAATAATAATACACAGCTATTATTGCTGTCAAGATCAAGAACAGACCTTCTGACACAGTGTTTAGATAGCTCCTTCTTCCCCTTCGCCCCTTAGCTAATTGTTTTTGTTTATTTCTATTTTTCTAAACATTAAAATAATAACTATTTTATTTTCATTTGTTTTGCTCATACATTTTTTGTGTTGTATTAAAAAAAGTTAAAAAAAAAAAAAAGTTTTAATTTCATTTGGAAATATATTGCAATGCTCTATACCAGAATCACAGCTTTAGTTTAATTTTAAACAGGACAGAAAGAAAACGTATACTTTTTATAAATAGTGAATGTTTTTTATAACTGCATCAATGCAAATTAATGCAAAAAAAAAAGAGTGCTTTGTATGATACATTTCTAAGGTTAAAATAATTGCTTGCAGTGTTATGTCTTTTTTGTCTGTGGATCATATAAAGGGATGAAATCTTTTTTTCAAGTCAAAACCATCCAAAAGAAAGCTTTATTTGTCCAAAAAAAATATGTATGTATTACCGTGTTATCCTAAGTAATGACAGGTACATTTGAATAATCAGGTCCATAGCAGAAATGCAAAAATTGCTTTGGTTCATAGGCAGGTATGAGAGCTGAAGTGATTAAAATGATTTATTTTAAAAAAGTTTGAGTAAAAACTGTCCACATGTTAGTTTAGGATATAAAAAAATAAGTAGGGCATTATTTATTAAAACAGCGTACTAAATAAAAGTTTTATAAGTCCTTTCAAACAACATTTACATTTTTTAGGTTGACAAATAGGTCACAAAGTTATTGTCAAGGTAACCAATGCATATTGACACTGCTATGTTTCGTCTGGACAGCCAGGCTTCATTGACCTTTGGTCATCAAGGGGTTAAAAACACTGACGCAAAAGTGCGGCCATTGCCCAAAGAAACCAATTAGGCTTCCTTTTTTAAAACTGAGGACTCTGATTACTTGTTTTGAACAATTGCTTTGTTTTTGCTCCGGTGGCCTTTGCACCAGTCTCTGCAACCCCTCGCTCCTCTCCAGCGACAAACTGAAGAAGTTTCACACTGTTCTAATGCCTTGTCTTTCCCTATTAAAATTCATCATGGATTTACCTATCTTTACAAAAAAGCTGATAATGGTAACATTTATATAATTAAAAATGAATCTACAAAGTAAATGATTTATGGTGTCTGGAATGAATAATTTTCCTTATCTAAAAAGGAAGTTTTTTTCCTCCCTTTGTGTGTAAAGTCTAATTGGACTGCATACAAGGACAGGTTATTTTAAAATTAATTATCACATGCATTAGACAAAATATCCAAATTAAGCAGTTCATTAACACTTAGAGAAGCTCTAATAGAAGAAATCCAATTTCAGGCATTCTTCATGTATAATTGTGAAAAGATGTGTCTGCTTTATTTATGGATACTTATTAATCATTTCCTTCTTTAAAGGCCATTCATTAACCATTTAAGGTCCACCACTGGTAGATAAACATCCCAATGAGATGGACATTCCCCACATCTACTTTTGAGAAAACTTTAAAAAGAAGGTCTGCATGAATAAAATATGGAGATGTCATAGTATATAGAAACAGTATAACTTCACAAAACAGCTGTACCATACATGATGATAAAGCAACCCTTGAACTCCAGTCCAGTGCCTTTGCTTAGACCCAGTTGATATCATGTCATCATTCGGCCGCAGGCAAAAAGATGCATTCATTCTTGAAAATGTAGTACTACATGAGACTTTTAGGTACTGCATAATTATTTTGGAATACAACAAAATCTAAAATTAGTAACTTTAATTATGCATCATAAAATCAACACTTACATGATATCCTTGTAGACATTTGTACTTTATTTCTTGCAATTTAAGCTTATGTTAGGTGTTTTTAGATCTTGGTGGATAATGGGCACTAACTCATAACCTTTCTCTGGCTTTTTTGTTATGCACATACAGTATAGTTAATCATATTTATGCTCACTTGGGTATGTTCATTTTTTTGGTCATTTTAACTAACTTTAATATCACGGCCTAATTGGTGGATCCTGAAGACCATGATAGGGCCAAATTAATAATCCTTGGGTTCCTGTAGTGCTCGGCTAGTGAGATAGGGAGGTTCAATCATTCATATATACCCTTTGATTCTTAAAGAAAGAAAAATCTTGAAATATGGGGGACATTATTAAAGCCTGGAGATGTGCCTTAGATTTTGTTTCTTTTTGTATAAATTTACCACAGTATTGAGGATAAGTCTGCCCTGTAAGTGAAGCACTCCACTTCTTATAGTGATAAATTAAAAAGTAAATACTGTATATATGCACCAAATAAAAAAAAAATATCTCAACCTAAAACATACTTCAAATAAATCACTATGACATTTGTGATCCAAAATTACACCTAAAAAAAAACACCCGAAAGTGTCACAAATTTATATAAATAATTTGTGATTATAAGCTCTTAAAAGATCCACAGAAGTCAAAGCATTAATAAAAATTAATCCAAAATGCTCTTCAATCAATGTCATCCTGTGGTCATCACACATGTGTGTGATTAACTTCAGGACTTCTATATACCCCAATATACAGTATATAGACAGAGATGTATAGTAACTAAGTAGAACTACTTCATTACTGTACTTAAGTACTGAAAGGCGGTATCTGTACTTTCCTGGAGTAGAATTTTTTTCTCCTACTTCCTCTTTTACTTCACTACATTTTTTCGATGATTTCAATACTTCTACTCTGATATTTTTTTTTTGTGCTGCATACTTACTCGTTACTATTATAAAAATTACCACTGCCAGAACAGTAGATGGCAGGTTTCATGAAGCTCAAAACATGTGTATTATCAGCGCATACGAAAATAAAAGCTACTGTATGTATAAATAAAAGCTGCATTTGAAATAATAAAAAACAATATGATGTTCAAACTTTTGACTTCTTTCTTTAATAACTACATAACACAGTACTTGTACTTTTACTTTCAGTACTTGAGTAGCAATTTTTTTTTTTCAAAACTACTGGTACTTTTACTTTCAGTACTTGAGTAGCAAATTTTTTTTTAAAAAACTACTTGCAATACTTAAGTACAAAAAATGTTGAATACTTTAGTACTTCTACTCAAGTCACTTTTTGATCGAGCACTTCCACTTCTACTCAAGTCACTTTTTGATCGAGCACTTGTACTTTTACTCAAGTATGGGTTTTGAGTACTTTATACAACTCTGTATATAGAAGGTCAAGAAATGCTTGCCATCACATAGATATTATAGCTGGGCCCTCCATCACACTCTCCTTGTGGAATGCCAGCTGATACACAAAATCCTCCTTTTAGAGAGACATCTCCCAGCTTGATAATGCAACTTTCACCACGTAAAGCAATTCTATCCTTTGCATATAAAATAACGTTTATTGCCTTCAAAATATTACACACACAAATGGAACTTGTAACACTGCATGCAAAGGCATCTGTTTATTCACCCCACCGCCTGGTCTCACTTGACTTACTGTAACCATTTAGTTCACCTGACGGCTTTGTCAAAACTCTTAACGGTAGCATGCTGACATCACAGTCCAACCCCACTTGACACGTTGCATCCCATTGGGACTTCCTCAGAAGTTAGGGATCAAACAGCAATTGTGCACTATAAATAGAAACATCCCTTGGTGTTATCACAACAACCGCTGAAGAAAAATTTCTTAAAAGCTAGAGCACACTATACTTTTTTTTTATTCTATAAATTTGTTTTAAAGTGATTGTAAAGTCTCCTTTTTCTTTTTTTTAAATTAAAATAACAAACATATTATGCTTACCCCCTCTTCAGCTCTCCTGGCTCCTCCCGCCTGCTGAGTGCCCCCCACAGCAAGCAGCTTGCTGTAGGGGCACCTGAGCCGAGCTGCAGCTCCCTGTGTCCATTTAGACACAGAGCTGCTGCTTGACCCGTCCCCTCTCTTTTCTGATTGGCTAACTGAGTCTAATAGCAGCAGGAGCCAATGGTGCCGCTGCTGTGTCCCAGCCAATCAGGGGAAAGATTCCCAGACGGCTGAGGCACTCGTGGAAATTGCTGGACATCAGGTAAGTATCAGGAGGGCTGCTGAATACAGAAGGCTTTTTATCTTTATGCAAAGAACGCATTAAGATGAAAAACCTTCTGACTTTAAAACTTCTTTAAGGTATACATGATATACTTTTTGGTGTTAGCTAGCTCTACACACATGTTATTGATGGTATTAGCCAGCTTTATAGACAGGTTATTGGTGGTGTTAGCCAGCTTTATAGACAGGTTATTGGTGGTGTTAGCTAGCTCTATGGACAGATTATTGGTGGTGTTGGCTAGCTCTATGGACAGGTTATTGGTGGTGTTAGGTAGCTCTACAGACAGGTTATTGGTGGTGTTAGCTATCTCTATGGACAGGTTATTGGTGGTGTTAGCTAGCTCTACAGACAGGGTATTGGTGGTTTTAGCTAGCTCTACAGACAGGTTATTGGGGGTGTTAGCTAGCTCTATGGACAGGTTATTGGTGGTGTTAGCTAGCTCTACGGACAGGTTATTGGTGGTGTTGGCTAGCTATACGGACAGGCTATTGGTGGTGTTAGCTAGCTCTATGGACAGGTTATTAGTGGTGTTAGCTAGCTCTACGGACTGGTTATTGATGGTGTTAACTAGCTCTCCAGACAGGTTATTGGTGGTGTTAGCTAGCTCAACGAACAGGTTATTGGTGGTGTTAGCTATCTCTATGGACATGTGGTGGTGGTAGCCAGCTCTATGGATAGGTTATTGGTGGTGTTGGCGAGCTCTATGGACAGGTTATTGGTGGTGTTGCCTAGCTCTACGGACAGGTTATTGGTGGTGTTAGCTAGCTCTACAGACAGGTTATTGGTGGTGTAAGCTTGCTCTATGAACAGATTATTGGTTTAGCTAGCTCTACAGACTGGTTATTGGTGGTGTTAGCTAGTTTTTTGGACAGGTTATTGGTGGTGTTAGCTAGCTCTACAGACAGGTTATTGGTAGTGTTAGCTAGCTCTACAGACAGGTTATTGGTGGTGTAAGCTTGCTCTATGAACAGGTTATTGGTGGTGTTAGCTATCTCTATGGACAGGTGGTGGTGTTAGCTAGCTCTACAGACAGGTTATTGGTGGTGTTGGCTACCTCTACGGACAGGTTATTGGTGGTGTTATCTAGCTCTATGGACAGATTATTGGTGGTGTTAGCTAGCTCTACGGACTGGTTATTGGTGGTGTTAGCTAGCTTTATGGACAGATTATTGGTAGTGTTAGCTAACTCTATGGACAGGTTATTGGTAGTGTTGAGCGAACACGGACTGTATTATTCGTGTTCGTACCGAATAATTGGATTTTTTGTACCCGAACACGGACACGGACACTTTACTGTATGTTCGGGTAAAAATCCGTGTTCGGTCGTTTTATTTCCGGGTTTTGCATGCTTTGGCGCTCTTTTCATGGCGGGCTTTCAACAGCCAATCAACAATCGTTTAACTGGTGTGCCTTAAGCCATCCCAGCCATGCCTGCAAATGTCTCAGTAGCTGTGATTGGCCGTCTGAAGCATGTGACCAAGTCTTTATAAGTTCGAGGCAGCCGCAGCGGCGTCATTATGCTGCTTAGATTCAGGGACAGAGCACACATCAACGTGCTGGCTGCTGATTAGGGAAAGATAGGCAGGAAAAAACCATTTGTGTCCGGATAGAATTGAGGGACAGGTCGGAGTGTTTAGGCAGGGCGAGTTGTAGGCATTTTAGGGATAGAGTCTGCTGAATTATATAGGGTCAGTGTCTTCTACAAACTACAATCGATATTGCTGTGTGGGGGGTGGGGTGAATCTGCACTCAATCCTGATCTACGATCTCTTCTCAATCCTGTTAGGGACAGAGTCTGCTGAATTTTAGGGAAACTGTGTTCTACAAACTACAATCGATATTGCTGTGTGGGGGGTGGGGTGAATCTGCACTCAATCCTGATCTACGATCTCTTCTCAATCCTGTTAGGGACAGAGTCTGCTGAATTTTAGGGAAACTGTGTTCTACAAACTACAATCGATATTGCTGTGTGGGGGGTGGGGTGAATCTGCACTCAATCCTGATCTACGATCTCTTCTCAATCCTGTTAGGGACAGAGTCTGCTGAATTTTAGGGAAACTGTGTTCTACAAACTACAATCGATATTGCTGTGTGGTGTGGGATTGGAGATAGGCAGGTGTCAGTGATCCACATCCATTTTTCTGTGTGTGAGCTGCAGTGAACACAATCTTTTTGGGCTGCAGTGAACACAATCTTTTTGGGCTGCAGTGAACACAATCTTTTTGGGCTGCAGTGAACACAATCTTTTTGGGCTGCAGTGAACACAATCTTTTTGGGGTGCAGTGAACAAAATCTTTTTGGGGTGCAGTGAACACAATCCTTTTTGGTGTGCAGTGAACACAATCTTTGTGGGGTGCAGTGAACAAAATCCTTTGTGGGGTGCAGTGAACACAATCTTTTTGGGGTGCAGTGAACAAAATCCTTTTTGGGGTGCAGTGAACAACATCCTTTTTGGGGTGCAGTGAACACAATCTTTTTGGGGTGCAGTGAACAAAATCCTTTGTGGGGTGCAGTGAACACAATCTTTTTGGGGTGCAGTGAACACAATCTTTTTGGGGTGGAGTGAACAACATCCTTTTTGGGGTGCAGTGAACAAAATCCTTTTTGGGGTGCAGTGAACAAAATCATTTTTGGGGTGCAGTGAACACAATCTTTTTGGGGTGCAGTGAACACAATCTTTGTGGGGTGCAGTGAACACAATCTTTTTGGGGTGGAGTGAACAACATCCTTTTTGGGGTGCAGTGAACAACATCCTTTTTGGGGTGCAGTGAACACAATCTTTTTGGGGTGCAGTGAACACAATCTTTGTGGGGTACAGTGAACAGAATCTTTGTGGGGTGCAGTGAACACAATCTTTGGGGGGTACAGTGAACACAATCTTTGTGAGGTGCAGTGAACACAATCTTTGTGGGGTGCAGTGAACACAATCATTGTGGGGTGCAGTGAACTCAATCTTTGTGGGGTACAGTGAACACAATCTCATACTGAAGGTTTGAGGGTGCTGCCTGTTCCATACTCCCCCTACTCCTCATCTAGCCTTTTAGGGGTACAAACAATAGTAATTGGGGCCTAGTGTGGTTGTGTACGTGTGATATACATACACTTTTTTGGGATCATATTTTCTATTCCGCTATTTAATCAAAAACCTTTGGGGATCAGTTAAATTGGGGGATAGTCTGTGTTGGTACGTGTGAGAGAGATCCACCTTTCCAAGTTGTTGGGGTTCATCTCATACTTCTGAAGGTTTGAGGGTGCTGCCTGTTCCATACTCCCCCCTACTCCTAGCCTTTTAGGGGTACAAACAATAGTAATTGGGGCCTAGTGTGGTTGTGTACGTGTGATATACATACACTTTTTTGGGATCATATTTTCTATTCCGCTATTTAATCAAAAACCTCTGGGGATCAGTTAAATTGGGGGATAGTCTGTGTTGGTACGTGTGAGAGAGATCCACCTTTCCAAGTTGTTGGGGTTCATCTCATACTTCTGAAGGTTTGAGGGTGCTGCCTGTTCCATACTCCCCCTACTCCTAGCCTTTTAGGGGTACAAACAATAGTAATTGGGGCCTAGTGTGGTTGTGTACGTGTGATATACATACACTTTTTTGGGATCATATTTTCTATTCCGCTATTTAATCAAAAACCTCTGGGGATCAGTTAAATTGGAGGATAGTCTGTGTTGGTACGTGTGAGAGATATCCACCTTTCCAAGTTGTTGGGGTTCATCTCATACTTCTGAAGGTTTGAGGGTGCTGCCTGTTCCATACTCCCCCTACTCCTAGCCTTTTAGGGGTACAAACAATAGTAATTGGGGCCTAGTGTGGTTGTGTACGTGTGATATACATACACTTTTTTGGGATCATATTTTCTATTCCGCTATTTAATCAAAAACCTCTGGGGATCAGTTAAATTGGGGGATAGTCTGTGTTGGTACGTGTGAGAGAGATCCACCTTTCCAAGTTGTTGGGGTTCATCTCATACTTCTGAAGGTTTGAGGGTGCTGCCTGTTCCATACTCCCCCCTACTCCTAGCCTTTTAGGGGTACAAACAATAGTAATTGGGGCCTAGTGTGGTTGTGTACGTGTGATATACATACACTTTTTTGGGATCATATTTTCTATTCCGCTATTTAATCAAAAACCTCTGGGGATCAGTTAAATTGGGGGATAGTCTGTGTTGGTACGTGTGAGAGAGATCCACCTTTCCAAGTTGTTGGGGTTCATCTCATACTTCTGAAGGTTTGAGGGTGCTGCCTGTTCCATACTCCCCCTACTCCTAGCCTTTTAGGGGTACAAACAATAGTAATTGGGGCCTAGTGTGGTTGTGTACGTGTGATATACATACACTTTTTTGGGATCATATTTTCTATTCCGCTATTTAATCAAAAACCTTTGGGGATCAGTTAAATTGGGGGATAGTCTGTGTTGGTACGTGTGAGAGAGATCCACCTTTCCAAGTTGTTGGGGTTCATCTCATACTTCTGAAGGTTTGAGGGTGCTGCCTGTTCCATACTCCCCCTACTCCTAGCCTTTTAGGGGTACAAACAATAGTAATTGGGGCCTAGTGTGGTTGTGTACGTGTGATATACATACACTTTTTTGGGATCATATTTTCTATTCCGCTATTTAATCAAAAACCTCTGGGGATCAGTTAAATTGGGGGATAGTCTGTGTTGGTACGTGTGAGAGAGATCCACCTTTCCAAGTTGTTGGGGTTCATCTCATACTTCTGAAGGTTTGAGGGTGCTGCCTGTTCCATACTCCCCCTACTCCTAGCCTTTTAGGGGTACAAACAATAGTAATTGGGGCCTAGTGTGGTTGTGTACGTGTGATATACATACACTTTTTTGGGATCATATTTTCTATTCCGCTATTTAATCAAAAACCTTTGGGGATCAGTTAAATTGGGGGATAGTCTGTGTTGGTACGTGTGAGAGAGATCCACCTTTCCAAGTTGTTGGGGTTCATCTCATACTTCTGAAGGTTTGAGGGTGCTGCCTGTTCCATACTCCCCCTACTCCTAGCCTTTTAGGGGTACAAACAATAGTAATTGGGGCCTAGTGTGGTTGTGTACGTGTGATACACATACACTTTTTTGGGATCATATTTTCTATTCCGCTATTTAATCAAAAACCTCTGGGGATCAGTTAAATTGGGGGATAGTCTGTGTTGGTACGTGTGAGAGAGATCCACCTTTCCAAGTTGTTGGGGTTCATCTCATACTTCTGAAGGTTTGAGGGTGCTGCCTGTTCCATACTCCCCCTACTCCTAGCCTTTTAGGGGTACAAACAATAGTAATTGGGGCCTAGTGTGGTTGTGTACGTGTGATATACATACACTTTTTTGGGATCATATTTTCTATTCCGCTATTTAATCAAAAACCTCTGGGGATCAGTTAAATTGGGGGATAGTCTGTGTTGGTACGTGTGAGAGAGATCCACCTTTCCAAGTTGTTGGGGTTCATCTCATACTTCTGAAGGTTTGAGGGTGCTGCCTGTTCCATACTCCCCCTACTCCTAGCCTTTTAGGGGTACAAACAATAGTAATTGGGGCCTAGTGTGGTTGTGTACGTGCGAGATACATACACTTTTTTTGATCATATTTCCTATTCCGCTATTCAATAAAAACCTTTGAGGATCAATTGAATTGCGGGATAGTCTGTGTCGGTACGTGTGAGAGAGATCCACCTTTCCAAGTTGTTGGGGTTCATCTCATACTTCTGAAGGTTTGAGGGTGCTGCCTGTTCCATACCCCCCCTACTCCTCATCTAGCCTTTTAGGGGTACAAACAATAGTAATTGGGGCCTAGTGTGGTTGTGTACGTGCGAGATACATACACTTTTTTTGATCATATTTCCTATTCCGCTATTCAATAAAAACCTTTGAGGATCAATTGAATTGCGGGATAGTCTGTGTCGGTACGTGTGAGAGAGATCCACCTTTCCAAGTTGTTGGGGTTCATCTCATACTTCTGAAGGTTTGAGGGTGCTGCCTGTTCCATACCCCCCCTACTCCTCATCTAGCCTTTTAGGGGTACAAACAATAGTAATTGGGGCCTAGTGTGGTTGTGTACGTGCGAGATACATACACTTTTTTTGATCATATTTCCTATTCCGCTATTCAATAAAAACCTTTGGGGATCAATTAAATTGCGGGATAGTCTGTGTCGGTACGTGTGAGATCCACCTTTCCAAGTTTTTGGGGTTCATCTCATACTTCTGAAGCTTTGAGGGTGCTGCCTGTTCCATACTCCTCCTCCTCCTCATCCATCCTTTTAGGTGTACAAACAATAGTAATTGGGGCCTAGTGTGCTTCTGTACGTGTGAGATACATACACATTTTTTGATCATATTTCCTATTCCGCTATTCAATAAAAACCTTTGGGGATCAATTAAATTGCGGAATAGTCTGTGTCGGTACGTGTGAGATCCACCTTTCCAAGTTTTTGGGGTTCATCTCATACTTCTGAAGCTTTGAGGGTGCAGCCTGTTCCATACTCCTCCTCCTCCTCATCCATCCTTTTAGGTGTACAAACAATAGTAATTGGGGCCTAGTGTGTTTCTGTACGTGCGAGATACATACACTTTTTTTGATCATATTTCCTATTCCGCTATTCAATAAAAACCTTTGGGGATCAATTAAATTGCGGGATAGTCTGTGTCGGTACGTGTGAGATCCACCTTTCCAAGTTTTTGGGGTTCATCTCATACTTCTGAAGCTTTGAGGGTGCTGCCTGTTCCATACTCCTCCTCCTCCTCATCCATCCTTTTAGGTGTACAAACAATAGTAATTGGGGCCTAGTGTGCTTCTGTACGTGTGAGATACATACACATTTTTTGATCATATTTCCTATTCCGCTATTCAATAAAAACCTTTGGGGATCAATTAAATTGCGGGATAGTCTGTGTCGGTACGTGTGAGATCCACCTTTCCAAGTTTTTGGGGTTCATCTCATACTTCTGAAGCTTTGAGGGTGCTGCCTGTTCCATACTCCTCCTCCTCCTCATCCATCCTTTTAGGTGTACAAACAATAGTAATTGGGGCCTAGTGTGCTTCTGTACGTGCGAGATACATACACATTTTTTGATCATATTTCCTATTCCGCTATTCAATAAAAACCTTTGGGGATCAATTAAATTGCGGAATAGTCTGTGTCGGTACGTGTGAGATCCACCTTTCCAAGTTTTTGGGGTTCATCTCATACTTCTGACGCTTTGAGGGTGCTGCCTGTTCCATACTCCTCCTCCTCCTCATCCATCCTTTTAGGTGTACAAACAATAGTAATTGGGGCCTAGTGTGTTTCTGTACGTGTGAGATACATACACTTTTTTTGATCATATTTCCTATTCCGCTATTCAATAAAAACCTTTGGGGATCAATTGAATTGCGGGATAGTCTGTGTCGGTACGTGTGAGAGAGATCCACCTTTCCAAGTTGTTGGGGTTCATCTCATACTTCTGAAGGTTTGAGGGTGCTGCCTGTTCCATACCCCCCCTACTCCTCATCTAGAATTTTAGGGGTACAAACAATAGTAATTGGGGCCTAGTGTGGTTGTGTACGTGCGAGATACATACACTTTTTTTGATCATATTTCCTATTCCGCTATTCAATAAAAACCTTTGAGGATCAATTGAATTGCGGGATAGTCTGTGTCGGTACGTGTGAGAGAGATCCACCTTTCCAAGTTGTTGGGGTTCATCTCATACTTCTGAAGGTTTGAGGGTGCTGCCTGTTCCATACTCCCCCTACTCCTCATCTAGCCTTTTAGGGGTACAAACAATAGTAATTGGGGCCTAGTGTGGTTGTGTACGTGCGATATACATACACTTTTTTTGGATCATATTTTCTATTCCGCTATTCAATAAAAACCTTTCTAGGGCAAGATCTTAAATTACAGAAATATGAGGAGACCGTCAAATAAGGGCCGTGGCCTGGGTCGTGGTGCTGCTGGTAGAGCTCCTGTTGCAAGGAGAGGACATGGTCGATCTGTGCCAGCTACACGCACAAGTGAAACACCTTCCTCAAGTGTGAGTAGGCGACAGAACCTGCATCAGTATTTGGTAGGGCATCAAACGCCCCTAGAAGTGATGAGGCCAGAACAAGTTGAGGCGATAGTAGATTGGTTTGCTGCTGACAGTGCCTCCAGTTCCTTCACATTGTCTCCCACCCAGTCTACTGCAGAAAGGTCAGAGTTGGCACCTGCAGCCAATGTCCAACCGTCTTTCACCTCACCCCCTTGCAAATCAGGCCAGCAGTCTGAGCCCCAAGCCATACAGCAGTCTCTTATTCTTTTTGAGGACTCTGTCAGCAGGGTTTCCCAGGGCCATCCACCTAGCCCTGCCCCAGAAGTGGAAGAGATTGAGTGCAGCGATGCCCAACCACTTATTCCTCAAGATGAGTACATGCAAGGATCATCGCAGCACGTCTCCGATGATGACGAAACGCAGGTGCCAACTGCTGCGGCGTTCAGCATTGTGGAGACCGACAAGGAGGGCAGGGGTGAAGACTGGGTGGAAGATGATGTGGAGGACGATGAGGTCCTCGACCCCACATGGAATGAACGTCATGCAGGTGAACTGAGTAGTTTGGAGGAAGAGGCGGTGGTCGCACAGAGCCACCAGCACAGCAGAAGAGGGAGCAGGGTGCAGAAGCGGAGCGGCCGTGCCCTAGACACTACGCCCGCTACTGCCCAACGCAGCAAGGGAACGAGCGCACCAAAGTCAGCTCAAAGGAGTTCTCTAGCGTGGAAGTTCTTTAGAAAATGTGCTGATGACAGGACACGAGTGGTTTGCACCCTGTGCAATCAGAGCTTGAAGCGAGGCATGAACCTTCTCAACCTGAGCACAACCTGCATGATCAGGCATCTAAGTGCAAAGCACGAGCTGCAGTGGAGTACACACCTTCAAAACCAAGAAACGTCTCTGGCTCATCCTGCTTCCTCTTCTGCTGCAGTCTCGGCCGCTCCAGCCACATCTGTAGTGATACCGGCACCTGCCACCCCGCAAACAGACGATCTGTCAGCAACACCACCACCTGGGTCACCAACAACCATCTCCACAATGTCCCGTGGAAGCGTTCAGCTTTCCATCTCCCAAACACTTGAGAGGAAGAGGAAGTACCCCCCTACCCACCCGCGATCCCTGGCCCTGAATGCCAGCATTTCAAAATGATTGGCCTTTGAAATGCTGTCATTCCGTCTGGTGGAGACGCACAGTTTTAAAAACCTTATGTCGGTGGCTGTCCCACAGTACGTCGTGCCCAGCCGCCACTACTTTTCCAGGCAAGCCATCCCTTCCCTGCACAACCAAGTGGGGGAAAAAATCAGGTGTGCACTGCGCAACGCCATCTGTGCCAAGGTCCACCTAACTACGGATACGTGGACCAGTAAGCACGGTCAGGGGCGTTATATCTCCCTAACGGCACACTGGGTAAATGCAGTGGCGGATGGGCCTGAGGCGGATAGCAATTTGGCGCATGTCCTTCCACCACCGAGGATTGCAGGGCGCTTCAGTTTGCCTCCTGTTCCTAACTCCTCCTACTCCGCTTCCTCATCCTCTACCGCCTCCTCATCCGGACAGCGTAACACCTTCACCACCAACTTCAGCACGGCCAGGGGTAAACGACAGCAGGCAGTTTTACAACTTGCCTGTTTGGGGGACAAACCACACACCGCGCAGGAGTTGTGGAGGAGCATGGAACAGCAGACAAATGAGTGGTTGCTGCCAGCGAGCCTCAAGCCCGGCCTGGTGGTGTGCGATAACGGGCGAAATCTCATAGCAGCTCTGGGCCTAGCCGGTTTGACGCACATCCCTTGCCTGGCGCATGTGCTGAATTTGGTGGTGCAGAGGTTCCTTAAAAACTACCCCGATATGTCAGAGCTGCTGCAGAAAGTGCGGGCCGTTTGTGCGCACTTTCGGCGTTCTCACCCTGCTGCTGCTCGCCTGGCAGCGCTGCAGCGTAACTTCGGCCTTCCCGCTCACCGCCTCATATGTGACGTGCCCACAAGGTGGAACTCCACCTTGCACATGCTGGAAAGACTGTGCGAGCAGCAGCAGGCCATAGTGGAGTTTCAGCTGCAGCACGCACGCGTGAGTCGCTCTGCGGAACAGCACCACTTCACCACCAATAACTGGGCCTCCATGCGAGACCTGTGTGCCTTGTTGCGCTGTTTTGAGTACTCCACCAACATGGCCAGTGGCAATGACGCCGTTCTCAGCTTAACTATCCCACTTCTATGCCTCCTTGAAAAAACAATTCGGGCGATGATGGAAGAGGATGTGGCACAGGATGAGGAGGAGGAGGAGGATGAAGAGGTAACATTTCCAAGGCTTTCAGGGCAGTCATTCGCAAGGGGCTCCGAGGGTGGGTTCCTGCACACGCAAACGCCAGGGACGCAATTGTCCAGCAGGGGCACAGTTCTGGAGGATGAGGAGGATGAGGAGGAGGAGGAGCTGGAGGAGGAGATGGAACCATGTTCACAGCAGGGTGGCACCCAGGCCAGCTCATGGCCATCACTGGTGCGTGGCTGGGGGGATACAGAGGACACGGACCATACACCTCCCACAGAGGACAGCCTTTCGTCGCCTCTGGGCAGCCTGGCACACATGAGCGATTACATGCTGCAGTGTCTCCACAACGACCGCCGAGTTGCCCACATTCTAACTTGTGCTGATTACTGGGTGGCCACGCTGCTGGATCCCCGTTACAAGGACAACGTACCGTCCTTAATTCACTCACTGGAGCGCGATCGCAAGATGCGCGAGTACAAGCGCACGCTGGTAGACGCCATGCTGCTGGCATTCCCATCTGACAGCGGGGCCACAGTGGAAGCACAAGGCAGAGGAGGAGGAGGAGGAGGTCGCCAACGCAACCAGGGCACCGCCAGCACCTCAGAAGGCAGGGTTAGCATGGCCGAAATGTGGAAAAGCTTTGTCAGCACGCCACAACAAACAGCAGCACCAGCAGCTCAGATGGAACGTCTTAGCAGGAGGCAGCATTTTACCAACATGGTGGAGCAGTATGTGTGCACACGCCTACATGTAGTGAATGACGGGTCTGCCCCCTTCAACTTCTGGGTCTCCAAATTGGGCACATGGCCTGAGCTTGCCCTTTACGCCTTGGAGGTGCTGGCGTGCCCTGCAGCCAGTGTATTATCTGAACGGGTATTTAGCACGGCTGGGGGCGTTATAACAGACAAGCGCAGCCGCCTGTCCAGAGACAATGTGGACAAGCTCACGTTCATTAAAATGAACCAGGCATGGATCCCACGGGACTTTTCCGTACCTTATGCAGAATAGCAATGGATACCGACCTTACCCACCCATTGTTCCATTTTTGCTCTTTCTCACTCTTTTGGGGTGTACCCTCATTTAAAATTTGTGAAAAGAAGCAGTGTTGGCTACCTCGTCCTCCTCCTCAGGGCCAGATTAATGTAGGGTCTATTGGAGCTGCAGCTCCAGGCCCCTACCTTTTATATAGGCCCCGGGTTGGCCATATTCACTGTTACCGCTCTTCTGTCACTTGTAAACACAGAAGTCTGGCTTCTATGCTCGCTTCCCCAGGCAGCACCCTCAGAACCTCCCCACACAGCGTGAAGGCCGGACAAGGAGGGACAGTTGGCGATGCATGGATGTGTTTATGGGCTTCAGAGACAGCATCCCATGTTGAATTAGGCATGCATGGCTGCACCCTTCCTCCTCTGGGTGCATGGCAAGGCACGGCCCTAAGGCCCTTCAAAATCCTCAGCACCAAGCCCATGATGCTGTTAATCCGGCCCTGGTCCTCCTCCACCGCCGCTTCCACCTACACCGCCCATAGGTGTGCGCAGCCTATTGCATTAAGGTGTGCACCCCAAAGTTGAAATACACATGCATGTGTTTGCCAGCAGGGAGAGTAATGTATCGGGGCCATGTACCTGTAGGCAAGGAGAAATAGAGCAGAGCAGGTCCCAGGGAGATCTTTCCCATCTCCTCACTGGCAATGCTATGTGCCCTAGGTGATTAGGGTGTGCCCAGGCACACCCAGCACACCCTGTGCGCACGCCTATGTCACCGCCACATCCACCACCACCTCAACCTCCCTCCTACTCCATATGGGCCTCGTCCTTCAGAGATGAAGAAGAACATTGTTTTATTTTTCTGTTTTTTTTTGTTGTTTTAAGTTATTTCCCTATCCACATTTGTTTGCAGAGCACTTGCCATGCTCTTAATTACGTTTTGCTGCCATTTGCAGCACTCTAGCCCTTTCCTTTGGTGTTTTAGAGCCATTTTAGTGCCTTAAAGTTCGGGTCCCCATTGACTTCAATGGGGTTCGGTGTCCGGGAAAAGTTCGGTAAAAGTCCGGGACACGGACCCGGACTTTTTTTTAAAGTTCGGCCGAACCCGTCGAACACGGACATCTAGGTGTCCGCTCAACCCTAGTTATTGGTAGTGTTAGCTAGCTCTACAGACAGGTTATTGGTGGTGTAAGCTTGCTCTACGGACAGGTTATTGGTGGTGTTAGCTATCTCTATGGACAGGTGGTGGTGTTAGCTAGCTCTACAGACAGGTTATTGGTGGTGTTGGCTAGCTCTACGGACAGGTTAATGGTGGTGTTGGCTAGCTCTATGGTCAGGTTATTGGTGGTGTTAGCTAGCTCTAGGAACAGATTATTGGTGGTGTTAGCTAGCTCTACAGACACGTTATTGGTGATGTTAGCTAGCTACATGTACAGGTTATTTGTGGTGTTAGCTAGCTCCATGGACAGGTATTGGTGGTGTTGGCTACTGGCTAGCTCTACAGACAGGTTATTGGTGGTGTTGGCTAGCTGCTTGGGGAAATATTTTATATATTATTCTGCCCTGTAAGTGATATATCCTCTGTGGGCTCCTGTTCTCCCTATTCATTCTTTGGGACTGGTCAGAAGTCTATATAATGGTATGACGATTGATTTTATAATTGCTGAATATAATTTCAGGCATGTGAAATCCTGTTTACTATTTAAGATCCAGATAATTTTCACATGTATGGATGTATTGTAACCTATTTGTTATTATACATCACAGATCTACTGTCAACCTTCTCCTGAATGTTGTTCATGAAACGTGTTGAGTGAAAAAAATCTGTATCCAAGAAATCTTGGAAATGTTCAAACCATTAATATGCATAATATTGAGGATATGCGTCAGGATTGTGCATAGTTTATTTATCTTGACCAATTTTGAATGGAATTATCAGCTGTAATATGTGATTTTATATTTTATATCATTATATATCATTATATCATTATATTTATTATATCATTTCGCAAATGATGACACTCATTTGTGAATACAGCCAAGTACTACATAGGAATCAATATATAATTGTGTCATCAGATCTCAGTCCATTAGAAAAGCAGATGAAAAAAAAAATACTATATACACTCACCGGCCACTTAATTAGGTACACCTGTTTAGTTGATTGAAGATAAATTGTTAATTAGCCAATCACATGGCAGCAACCCAATGCATTTAGGCATCTAGACGTAGTGAAGATGACTTGCTGAAGTTCAAACTGAGCATCAGAATGCGAAAGAAAGGGTATTTAAGTGACTTTAAATGTGGCATGGTTGATTGTGCCAGACGGACTAGTCTGAGTTTTTTTAAAAATTGCTGGGATTTGCACACAGCCATCTCCAGGGTTTACAGAGAATGGCCTGAAAAAGAGAAAATATCCAGTGAGCGGAAGTTGTATGGAGGAAAATGTCTTGTTGATGTCAGAGGAGAATGGAAAGAATGGTTCCAGATGATAGAAAGGCAACAGTAACTCAAAAAACACTCATTACAACCAAGGTATACAGAATACCATCTCTGAATGCACAACACATCGAAACTTGAATCAGATGGGCACAGCAGCAGAAGACCACAATGGGTGCCACTCCTGTCAGCTAAGAACAGTAAACTGAGGCTACAATTCGCACAGGCTCATCAAAATTGGAAAATAGAAGATTGGAAAATTTTGCCTGGTCTGATGAGTATCCATTTCAGCTGCAACATTCAGATGGTAGGGTTAGGATTTGGCTTCAACAACATAAAAACATGGATCCATCCTGCCTCATATCAACAGTTCAGGCTGGTGTTGGTGGTGGAATAGTGTGGGGGATATTTTCTTGGCACAATTTTTGCCCCTTAGTACTAATTTAGCATTGTTTAAACACCACAGTCTACCTGAGTATTGTTGCTGACCATGTCCATCCCTTTATGACTACAGTGTACCCATCTTCTGATGCCTCCTTCCAGCAGGATAATGCACCATGTCACAAAGCTCCAATCATCTCACCACTGGTTTCTTCAACATGACAATGAGGTCACTGTCCTCCAATGTCTCCACAGTCACCACATCTCAATCCAATAGAGCACCTTTGGGATGTGGTGGAACAGAAGATTTGCATCATGGATGTGCAGCTGACAAATCTGCAGCAACTGCGTGATGTTATCATGTCAATATAGACTAAAATCTTTGAGGAATGTTTCCAAAACCTTTTTGAATCTTTGCCACAAAGAATTAACCTCCTTGGCAGTCTAATTATGTCAGAATTTTTGTGCTAAAATCAGTAGATTGTTTTGCATGGAAATATGTTGTTTTATGTTTTAGGCCTGTAATTCTTACAAGGAATAACCCACTTAAATCTGTCCAAACAAGAGTCTAGTAGACATTCCGGGTATGATAAAGTATGAAAAACTAAATCATAAATGATAATATAATATTAATACATTTTATGCAATAATATAATCAAACCAAAAACACTGAAATGTGTACAAACAAGGGGTGCGATATTACTAGTCACTGTAATAAAGGTTTAGTAAACATCTCGGGTGTCACAAGTTAGCCTGTAGTTTTGTTTGTATCTCTTACCTCCTTGCTGCTATTGTTTCTATCTTGCCTCCCTTCACATGTGGTGTTTGGCTTCTCTGTTCTCCTATGGGCGTCGCCTGCTCCACTGTGGGTTATAACCTGTTCCTGTCTATTACTTCCTGGGTCACCTCCCTGTGTGCTTCCCTATATATCCACATGCTCAGTGCACTGCTCCTTGCTTGAGCAACATCGCTGTTCTCTGAGCTCCCATCTGTGTACCCCTTGGCTATTGTATCTGATCTCCTGTGTACCGACCTGGCTTCGTTTCTCCGTCTATGTTCGTCTGCTGCCTGTCCTGACCTCGGCTTGTCTCTTGGATCTCCTTATAGTCTCCTGTTTACTCTGCACATGCCAGCGGTCTCCACATCCTCAGCTGGGCCTACCTGGGGCCCGCGACCTGGTTCCAGTCTGCTGCAAGTCCATCCCCACCATCAGGGGCCCTGGTGAAGAAGCAGGCTGGGGCTTAGACTCCGCGTCCTGGGGAATCCTGAGCTGGGGATCTATAAGGGCTCACTACCACAGACTTGTTGACATCGGGTATAAAATATTTTGAAACATGGGACTGCACAAAGTCCAACTTCACTATCAGGACAATAGAATCTGGTTTCTTTTCATATTTTCCTTCCACTGTGATCTCTTTTCGAGCAACAAACCACACACATCCTTGTAGGTGCTGACTTTTTCTCAGTTGGTGGGATGTTGTCCATGAAGTGACGACCAGTCAGGTGTTCCAGGTTCACAACGCCAACAGCACGACGTCCATGCCTATTCCCAACCATTGATGGTGTTTGGTGACTCGGAAATATTTCTTCTGCAACTTTCCAAATCATGCCCTCTTTAATGCAATGTATTGCACGCAGCTGAGCCTTCCCTTGTAGGCATTTAGACTTTCATCTATATTGATGTCTCTTTCTGGCACATAGCTCCATTGGAAATTCTGAAGAATCAGTTGATAAACTTCCCAAATGTTTTTTAGTTTTGGTGCAGGATGAGTAGTTTCATCAAATTCTTCATTGTTTTCAAAGTGCAGATATTTCCTTATGAGGGAAAATCGGTATTCTGACATGACCGTGCCAAAGAATGGAGTGGCAAGTAATGTATTGGTTGTCCAATACCACTTCTGCAGGTGTTTCCCCACTACTCCCTGAAGAATTATTAGGCCCAGAAATTTCCAAATGTCATCTTTGGTTACTAGTTCCCACTTTCTGCATCTTGCAAACCTCCGATGCATAGCGCATTGTTGCTTTTTGTACCGGTTTGTCTCAGTAACTATTTTTTCAATAACCTCATCGGTCAAAAATAATTGTAGGTATACCAAGGCGTTGTCATGGTCAGCGTCAACTTTCATATCAGGTGCTCCTGTAAATGGGAATCTTGGGGGCGCTACCTGATCTGTACCACAGTCAATAGAGCAACAAGTCCTCACATCACTGAGCTCAGTCGCAGAATCGTTGCTGTCATCACTTTCCGTACCTGATGACGAATTTTCCCATGAATCGCTATTGCTCGGTTGTTCAAGTAGCTCAGTTTCGATGTCGATGTTTTCCATTTAGTCTAAAAGCGATTTTGCGCAAAAAGAATGCTTTTTGGACGCCATGGTCGTTCTCTGTTTTTCTAGGCGCAAAAAAATGGAAAAGCACAGGCAGGGCACTGGAAAAGTCACTAGGTGAAATCCTGTGGTGAAATGGCATGATACAGTGTAATCCATTAGGATAACAACTTTGTATCAGGTCATTTGTTTTATTTACTTTTCTGAAATTGCCGCCGGTTCCGCCCCCCTTCGCAGGGAAGGGAACCGAAAGACAGGTGCCGGCATCGGCTGAGCACACAGCAGGAGGAAAGTGGGAGGATGGCTGGAGGACGGCGGGGGAGGGCAGTGGGGTATCACAGGGGAAGGTGAGTTTTATTGTGGGGTAATCCCAAGTGTGGCTCTGGGGTTACCGCTTTTGGTGCTCTATATAAACCCCAAGCCACACTCGGGAATACCGCTAGGGAGATTAAGGCAGTTCTGAAGGCAAAAGGGGGTCCAACCCAGTACTGGCTGGGTGTACCTAATAAAGTGGACAGTGAGTATATATCAAGGCTGGTGTACCTAGCCCTATGACTTCATTTTTGGGACTGCATAATAGGGGCTCGTATCCATGTCTAAACTGTCTACAGTGTATCTCCATTATTAAAGGTAAATGTTTTACACATCCGCATAAAGGACATAATATTACTATAAAAAATCACTACACATGTCAATCTAGATATGTAGCTTACATCATTAAATGTCTGTGTGGTTTATTGTATGTAGGGGAAACTACACACAAGGTTAAAGACAGAAATGCTAGACACACATATTCTATTCGAGATAAGGTCGTACAGCTCCCTTTAGCAAGGCATTTTGTAGAAGAAAATTATTCAGTGTCCCAACCAAGTTCATGGTTATAGATGGAATTAAAAAAAACAGAAGAGGTGGGGATTGTGAATTTTTATTAGGGAAACGCGAGGTACAGTGGATACATATTCTTGATAGTTGATAGTGACAGCCAAAAGGGTTAAACTCAGAATTGGATCTTTATCTTTTTAATTAATTGTTTTTTTTTTGGTTTAATTTTGATGGTTTATAAAATGTATTTTGATTTATATTGGATATATGTGATCATTTGATACATATATTCAGGCCCGGATTGGCCAATCGGGAGCATCGGGAGAATTCCCGGTGGGCTGGTCCAGTGCAGGGCCGGTACAAGGGGTGGAACAATTTATTGTAGGAAAGGGGGAGGGGGCGCAGCGGAGGTGAAGTGCTTAGGGCTCGGGTTTACTGTCAGCATCTTCTGTCTGCTTCTGTCCCGACCGTAAGCCCCGTCCACCACCTGCATTGCTTTAGTATTCTTAGTTCTGTGTCCAGGTTGAGTCCCGGCATTTTCTGCATCTTCTGTCCCCGCCCACCAGCTATCAGAACTGTAGTTAATGGTCTAGGGAAGTGCTGTACGTGGTGGGCGGGCCAGTGGGCGGGGATAGAGGCCGGCAGAAGAGGAAGAAAATGTCGGGACTACATCCCTGGCACGCAATGCTAAGAACACTAAAGCAATTCAGGTGGTGGGCGGGCTGACAGATGGGGACAGAAGCAGACAGAAGATGCCCAGATTAAACCTAAGAACACTGAAGAATTACAGGTACAATGCAGTGATCTACTAATATTAAGAAGCCATGCTTCACTTAGGCACCGCATATCTTGTCTTCCAAAACTGTGCTGAAATGTATGAATTATACTATAGTGACATGGACTTTTAAATAATAGCAATCCTTATAAATAATTATTAAAGTGCATAAATGTCAAAAATTAATAAAATATACATAAAGTGCTCTGTGACATTCATGTAAACATCCGTACCCAAAAGGATATAACTGTGTGTATATATTACTGCAATCAATTAAAGTGCTTAGTGCTCATGAAATACCCAATTAAATACAATTATATATATATATATATATATATAAAACACTTCAAACAAATAAAAGTGCTTTTGTGCTCAGTGCTACTATAATTTGATCACTCAAAGTTCAGTGCAAAAAAATTGTCCAATATTCTCCCAGTGAAGTATTCGCGACCATGCAGGGGAACAGTGATGGTGGGTATCTCCTATTCACCCGTGCAGTATTATCTGGGGTGTGTGCTTACCAGAGGGATATGATCCCTGTTACCTTATGGCAACCAGAATCCGCCTCACTGCAGAGTTTAGCTGGAACGCACGCCGGATGCCGGACTAGTAGCCGGGAAGGAGCGACATGATTTGCACCTGAGGGCTTGCTATTCTCCTTGATCCGGTAATTAGTATACAGTATACAGCTATTCAGCATAATGCTACATAGGCATTAATTGATTTTATATTTTGTATGAGTTTTAATGAACCCGTAATAAAGGATACGATTATTGAACATACTACACCATGAGAAGTCCCTTGCCTCTCTCCTATTACTTACCCTGAGACATATAGGTGATCCCAAACACAGGAAAAGTGGACGAGAGGACCATTCAACAGCTAAATATTAGCTAAAAAGCGTTCAGGATCCTGGTTGCCATAAGGTAACAGGGATCATGTCCCTCTAGTAAGCGCACACCCTAGATAATACTGCACGGGTGAATAGGAGATACCCACCATAACTGTTCCCCTGCATGGTCGCGAATACTTCACTGGGAGAATATTGGACAATTTTTTTGCACTGAACTTTGAGTGATCAAATTATAGTAGCACTAAGCACAAAAGCACTTTTATTTGTTTGAAGTGTTATATATATATATATATAATTGTATTTAATTGGGTATTTCATGAGCACTAAGCACTTTAATTGATTGCAGTAATATATACACACAGTTATATCCTTTTGGGTACGGATGTTTACATGAATGTCACAGAGCACTTTATGTATATTTTATTAATTTTTGACATTTATGCACTTTAATAATTATTTATAAGGATTGCTATTATTTAAAAGTCCATGTCACTATAGTATAATTCATACATTAAAGCACAATTTTGGAAGACAAGATATGCGCTGCCTAATTGAAGCATAGCTTCTTAATATTAGTAGAGTACTCTTTCCCTATTGGTGATTGTAAGGTAGCTACAGTCTTGTTCACCGCTATATATAATTTAATTAATTTAGTAATCATTTTGGCGCGAATATCTATAGCACTTGCACAATGCATTGATGTTCTGCTCTTTTCAGCTGAGCACTGTGGATATGATTGATAAATAGGGGAGTACTCAGCAGAAATATTTTTTAAAGTGACCTTGTGCTATTACAGTAAAATATGTTGGAGGTATCTTGCTGTATGTATTTTCCTTTTAGGTGACTATTATGTCAGGTTCACACTAATGCGTTTTCTGTGACTCACATTTGCGCAGGCACAGCAGCCGATTCATTTAAATGGGCTACTGTACCTGCAGGAAACACAGGAAAAAGGTCCCTGCACCTTTATGAAAACGCAGCCGCAGCAAAATCGCATGGTGCAAAAGTACCATGTAATTTCCCACACCTAAAAATGTGCTGCATTTTCAGATGCGCGGGAGTGCCAAAAGGAATAAATGGCAGCCTTGCACATCTGTAAAAGAGCAGGGAATTTTTCCTGCAGGTGGTTGTGGGAATAGGTGCCATTTACATGCTGTCCCGCACATGCAACCACCTGTAACAGTGTGAACCTAGCCATGGGCTCATTTACACTTGCGGTTGGCGGGCAATAAAACATGCTGCTGAGCCTCATTTTACAGCTCCCTATCACTCCCGCCGTTTAAGCTGCAGAGGCAGCAGCTAGAGGTTTACAGATGCCACTGCTGCAAGGTGGGGGGGGGGGGGCAGTGTAGGTGTTAGTGAAGGGGTCAGTGTAGGGGGGTCAAGGTAGGTGTCAGTGAAGGGGTCTGTGTAGGGGGGTCAGTGTAGGTGTCAGTGTAGGGGGGTCAGTGTAGGTGTCAGTGAAGGGGTCAGTGTAGGAGTCAGTGTAGGGGGGTCAGTGTAGGTGTCAGTGTAGGGGGGTCAGTGTAGGTGTCAGTGAAGGGGTCAGTGTAGGGGGGTCAGTGTAGGTGTCAGTGAAGGGGTCAATGCAGGGGGGTCAGTGTAAGGGTTCAGTAAAGGGAAGTGTCAGTGTAGGGGGGTCAGTGTAGGGGTCAGTGTAGGGGGAGCAGTGTAGGGGGGGTCAGTCTTTCCCTCTTTCTTTCCACCCCACCTACTTGCTCTCTCTCTCTCCTTCCCTCTTTATTTCACTCCTCCTTCTCTCTCTCTCTCTCACTGAATGAATTACAAGGCTGTAGAGAACAGTGAGCCATTGCAAACTTATATTCAGAGGTTTTAATTACATTATTTTAATATAGGGAGTCGTGAACTAAAGTGGGCCAGTCTAAGGCATGAAACTCCAGGGCTGAAAATGAGTCCCACTCCGGCCCTGCATATATTGTATATTTTTGTAATAATAGGATGACATTTGGATGCTCCTGACAGGGGTGGGGTGTGACTGACTTGATCCGAATTTCCTTGCCTACCGAATGATGTATTCAACATGTGATAGGACAGGTGGTTCCAATAATGCATTGTATTTAAATAGTAACGTATATCATTATCATTAGATATGTTCCAGTCTGAGGAAGGGTGTTAGCATTGAAAGCCCAAAACTGTTATCGGAAGTATTTTTGACAAACCTTAACATGTTTGACTTGGATCTTTTTCAGTAAATAATTGTAATGTTCAGCAACCCCTTTGGATGATCTATCTATCTATCTATCTATCTATCTATCTATCTATCTATCTATCTATCTATCTATCTATCTATCTATCTATCTATCTATCTATCTATCTATCTATCTATCTATCTATCTATCTATCTATCTATCTATCTATCTATCTATCTATCTATCTATCTATCTATCTATCTATCTATCTATCTATCTATCTATCTATCTATCTCTATATATAGATATAATATGTAGCAGGATTCCCAGCCATTTTGCTGGATGAGGGTCCGCCTGAGTTACCGCTAATACCAACAGCACATTTAAGCATGTTTTCCAAGTGTGAGCACTGAGACAAGGAACAGTCCAGTATCTTTGGTTTTTTTTGTATTTATTTTGAACTTGGATGGGAGAAGGGATAAGTGGGATATCCCTCTGGCTCAACTATACATAATTTGAGTGGGACAACTGGAAAACGCCCCTTGGCGCTGACTTGACGCTGGCTAAATGCCGGTCAACGCTGGTTGACGCTGGTTAAAGCTGACTTGCTGTCTGTTAACGCTGAACTGACTTCTGACACTTTCATGTGGCACAAAGTCCTAATTAAAGCTTCCTTGACCCCTCTTCACTGAGGTAGCTACTTGTAAGACTGCTGCATTGCTTAACACTTCAGGACCCGCACCGGTACCCTGTTTCACACACACTTATGTTCAGGGCTTAATCACTGGCACCCCCTTTCTAAGCCCTCTCTACTGATTAGCTGGCTCCTGCATTTCTTCGACCTTCTGGAGTGGTTCCCTACCCTAGTCAGACCCCTGGGCAGTTTACAGTACTCATGACACTGCTGTCCTGGAAACTTCTGCCCCAGCAGCTCAACTCGGTCCTCAGCACATTGGATCCCTCTCTGCAACTCAGCTCAACCTTCTGTCCTTCAGGACGACCGCCAAGGACACCTTCTCTAGCGCTGACAATAGCAGAGACAGCCGTAACCCTCCTCCTGGGACTCTGCTTCCCACCAAAGACACCCTGTCATGTTCTCCCCTCAGATTATACCCCATCCCAGGATGCATTGCGGCAGGTGCTGCCCTCTGGGATAGATACAAGCCCTGGTGTGCTATTGGTCAGGTTTCCTCCACTGCCCAATAAGAGACCTCATTGGACACAGTGGGGAAACTCCCCAAGCTCAACAGACACACCTGGGAACACATGACAGCCTAGCTGAACAATCAGACACCCCTGATAAGCACGCAGCCCCCCCCCCTATGGGTTTTCCTAGCACCTACCTGGGAGGGTGCTACATACACAGTATATACTGCTTGGCTGTCAAGGTCAACCAATGACCAAGATAGAATTGGGCTTTATTGCTGACCTATTTGATTTTTTGTAGCATTGACACTACACATCAAGGCAACTAGCATTTTTATAAGGGGTTTAGCAATGGTAGGCCTTTATTCTTGGAACAGGTTATTTTGAAAATAAAAAATAAAATAGAGTAGCAGAGGTTGCTTTTGAGCAAAAGTTTTTCTAGACTTTTCTCTGACTTGGTAAATACTCAGAATTTAATAACAGGATTCAACTCCCCATAGACTTCAATGAGATTTGGCCCTAAAATTGGGTTTTCAGGTTTTCAAAAAGGATTTGCCCAACCCTTGGCACATCAAACATGGGCAAAATAACCCACCCAGCAACAGTCCCACCCAAAGGCATTGTGAAACCCTGCTCAATACAACCGTTAGGACACAGAGAAAATGATTTCAAACTCAAATAAAATAAACATAGTAAACTTTGTGAATTTAGTACAGTGGCAATATTTTACTGGAGAGCATTTAACAGTTCACTGCATGACTGCATTTGCTGCCTGTAGCTTCACTTTCTCTACAGTAATAGAACAGATATTACCGATAAACAATGGTGATATTGTACTTATTATTTTCTTTCAAGCATTGTTCCAGTGGAATAATCCTACTCTCTTACCATAGATATCCCATGCCAGGCTTTAATGGCCTGTGACATCGCTTTGCAAGTCAATCAGAACCTGCATTAAACAAGTTCATTTAAAGGCTCAGGCTTAGAGCAATCAATATGGTCCAAAGGAGGATGTTATTGATCAGAATGTACTCAAGCTGCTTGCCTCATCACTCCCAGAGTGTAGAGAGGAAGACTGATCTCTTTACAAAAATCATAATATTACATTATGGAAATACTGTATATTCAACCTATTTTATCTTAAAGGGCACTTGTTGTCTTGGAAAAAAAAAAAAAAAAAACTAAGTGGGAAGAAAAAAATATTTTTTTTTCCTTTAATGGTAATGTGTACAGTTTTTTTTTATATATCTTTTCTTTATTTTTTTTAATTACAATACGAGATACAAACTACATTTTTTTTCATTACTATGAAAGACCAGATATCCTGGTTCCTGGGTTTAGTAACACTTTAATTTATATGCACATTAAATGGTGTATATTTGTTTATTTGTTTTGATTTTTTTTTTATATATACATGTGTAGCACTACTCCCTTGGGAGCTGCTGGTGACGGGTTCCCCTGGGTTACCCATAGCAACAACACAATAGTTTAGAGACTTTGTAGTGCTTGGCTCAGTCAAGAAACAGTCTAGGGGTTTTGGTTTTTGTAGTTTTATTTGAGAACTTGGATAGGAAAAGGGATGAGTGGCATACTCCAACTTGAATAAACTATGCACAATTTTCTGGGATGTTTAGATATAAATGAGTACGGCAAGGCCGCTGCTTCACCATGTCACTAGCAGTGAAGAAGAATTTTACTGAACTTGTATTACTCTGTGAATCTCTCTTCAGGGCCCAACTAGGCACCCCCTTTATCCCTATTCTTCAGGGTTCTACACGGCACCCCCTTTACTGTAACTCTCTCTGTGTGAGCTAGCTCCTTGATCCTCTGACTTCACTGGAGTGGTCCCCCTTCCTGGGCCGACCCTTTAGCAAGTCCCTGAGACACTGTTTTTCCTGAGAGACTCTGCCAGCAACTCCACCGTCGGCTACACTGGACCCTCTGCAGCTCAGCTCCACACCTGGTTCACTAGGCCGACTGCCTAAGACCACCTTCCTCATACACAGCAGGAGGAGAGACGGACTCTGCTTCCCGCCTAAGATGCCCTGTCACATGTTCCCTCTACTTATATGAGCAATCCCAGGATGGATTGCAAGAATTCCCTCCCACTGGGACTCCCATAAAAGCTAATGTGTCACTGGCTGGGTTTCCTCCACTGTCCAACAAGCACCCTCATTGGATACAGTGGAGACACTCCCTCAGACCCAGTGAATCACACCTGGAGACATGTAACAGACAACCTATTAGATCAGGCTCCCCTGATGAGCAGAAGGAGCAATAGATGCTTTTTCCTAGCACCTACCTAGGAGGGTGCTACACATTTTTTATAAAATATTATTTTGTGTGTGTAAATTATACCTGCTATCCCTCATATTCAATCACACTGTGTTTGGTTGAATATGATATAAATAATTAAACTATATACGTTTTCCCTTTTGGGGATGCACGGGAAGAATAAGGAAGAAACACAAGGAAGATACAGAGACGTTGGTGTGATTAAGCTTTATTGGACCAATTTTAATTCAGGTAAATAGGTAAGATTGTATATAAAAATATCATGAGTAACACGTGCTGCCAAAAATCTGCAGCTGGAAATTCATTGCATACATTTCTGCTCCAGGGACTCCAGGGAAGTGTAACTGGTATCAGGAGATATTGTCCTAGAATCAGTGTAATTTAAGTGCTGGTAAGCAAGTGGGAGCGGAGGTGTGGACTAGTAAAATCTATTTATTCATTTAGGCAGAAATGAACAACAAAGCCACCCCGTGCCACTCTGTTTAGTTGATAAGGTCTGGACCCAGTACAACAGGACCAGTTGTGCTGCCTTATCAGTGGCCCTGGATGCAGGCCCTCTGATATGCTCACCCAGCCCTACAGCACTCTAGGTTCTCCATCAGGTCCATCGTTTGGATCCGTACTGTTTGGACAGAGCATCCATGCTCCTCATCGGAGGATTCTTTTCAACAAATCGGTACTATGACGGCGCGGACATCCATAAAGATACGTATTTACTCAAGTAGATTGATTTTTTTTTTAATCACTGCTAATAGGTTGCGTTAATACATATTGTACCTCTCTACAGCTTAATTTGCTTAATTGCAGTCATGTTACAAAGTAGTATCTTTGCAAATTTGTATTCTTTGAGTGCTTACATTTTATATGTATGTTTTGTTCATTATGCTATGTCAGGGAGAAACATTCAAAATAAGCAAAGTATCAAAATATTATGATAATTAGAAATGTATTGTGATTTGCACATTGTGTGTGCCTTTTGTCCTTTTTTTATAACTATTGAAAATACTATTTTTTAGACTAGACATGTGCAGAATGGAAAATGGTGTTCTTTTAGGGGAAATTTGTTTTATTACTAAATTAGTTTTGTGGATTTGTTTCAGAATTTGTTTAATTTAGTTCAGTTTTGTTTATTCAATTTCTAACAAATTCCAAATTTTCAGAACGATTCAAAATCGAATTGGTCAAAATGTATCTATTGATCCGAATTCTGTGTGAAGAATAGCTGGTTGTTTAGGAGCGCTTGTCCTTAACAATTAATGATTCATCAGCTGTCAGCGGGTTTCCTCACTGACAGCTAAATGTAAACAAAAGAATGTTGGCAATGAAATATAAAGGGAAAAAAAAAACAACTGTGAGGGGGCCCCAAACCATACCAGGCCCCACAGGTCTGGTATAGATTTTAAGGGGAACCCCAAGCCAAAATGTAAAAAAATAATAAAAACATAGGGCCCCCCCAAAATTCATACCAAACCCTTATCCGAGCATGCAGCCGGCAGGTAATTAAAAGGGAGGGAGGGGGCGGGCGAGTGCTTCCCCTTTATGAACCATACCAGGCCACATGCCCTCAACATGGGGGGATCCTTTGGGGTAGGGGGTGCTCCCCCCAAAACATCTTGCCTCCATGTTAATGAAGGACCTCTTACCCACAATTTTGGGGACCCCCAGATCCTGCTCCCATGTGAATGATTATGGGGTATTCACCAAAAAAAAGAGTAAACAAAATATAAAAACATACAGACAGTTTTTGACAATTCCTTTATTAAAGAAAAACAAAAATCAAAAACAATGTCCCCCAAAGCAAATCCAGCATCAATCACGATTAACACAGCCACTGCCCCGGAAAAAAAGAGGTTCACACTCGACAAAGGCTCCCGCCATCCGACAGTTATTTAATAACTAAGGGTCGGGGTACCCCGAGGATGTCACTGGGTGATCGCACCCCCTTGTGACATCATCGACTGAGGCATTCTGGGTTGATGGTGTCACAAGCGGGCGGGGTCACCTGCTGATGTAATATGGTGGCCCCACCCTTAGTTATTTAAAACTGTCAGACAGCAAAGTTATCGGGGGATCCTTCATCAGGTGCAGACCTTTTTTTTCTTTTGGTCAGCGGTGGCGTGAACTGTCAAAAAAATTTTCTCTGTGTTTTTATTTATTTTTTACACTTTTTTTGGTACAAGGTACCCCATACTCAATCATATAGATTGGGGGCAGGATCTGTGCGCCCCTTGCTTCCAGATTCCAATAAGTCATTCTCGCACCCCCACAACCACTGGCCTCATCAACATAAGGACCAGATGCTTTAAGGGGGAGCTCTCCCCCCCCCCCCAAAGTCCCCCCCCATGTTGAAGGCATGTGGCCTGGTTTAGTTCAGGAGCTGAAGGCGTTTGCTTGTCCCCCACTTTTTCTGACCTTGTTCGGCTGCATGCCATAAGGGTCTGGTATGGGTTTTTTTGGGGGGGGGGTCCCCCCACGCCTTTTGTTTCTAAATTTTGGCATTGGGTTCCCTTTAAAATCCATACCAGACCCAAAGGGCCTGGTATGGATGGATGGGGATATCTCACGCTTTTATTTTTTCTTTATTTTTTATTGCTGGAATTATTTTGTTTACATACCACTGTCAGTGGAAAATTGTCAGTGTTATTCCGAAATTTGGATACATCCGAATCTCCGAATAACCAAAAATTCATCCCACTTTAGAATTGAACCAAAACGAATTGCACATGTCTATTACAGATTCTCCCTCTAATTGGGGGACTAAATCAGTCTGGCACATTTGGTTTCAGTCCATATGATCAGCTCAATAAACTCACTTTGTAAGCCATAATTTTTGTGCAGCATTACTAACAAGGAAGCAGAGCTTGAATATATAAATAGGAGAAATAACTGCGCTAAGGTAAACAAGAAAAATCAAAAAGCAGCGACTTCAAGTGCGACCACACCCTTAAATAGCATATAGAAAAATAAGTCGCGCTGCGTGATGTGGGTAAACAAATAAATGTCCAAACAAATGAGTGTCCCAAATATCAACTTGAGTGACGTTGAAAACAGTGAATAACTCCACGGTCTCTATAGGAAGTGCGCTTACCAAATAGCCACTAAAAATCAGCAAGATTCATGAGCCAAGATGTAGTCACAGATCTGGGAGTGATCAGAGTCCTCAACGAATGGTGTTAATGGTGTACATAAAAGAAAAAAACTTGCATAGTGTGATACCGTACAAATAATGATCAAAATATGAATTCCACCACCAAAAGAAATCCCTTATCAATTGTGCAGCAGCTCACCGGATAGATGAAATTATGGTCAGTGAATATCCCAGTGCCAGGGAACAAGATATAGAAAAGGAACCACCACCGATTGCAAAGCCTCTTACCAAAAGTTAATTAAAATAAGCAGACAAGGTCAATCCAGAAGAACCAAGAAGCCAAGAATGTCACTCAAATAGCACTGCAAGCCTCTTACCAGACGATAAAACAATCTGTGCAGTATGATCTCTTAACGCCTTCCCATCATAGGTATAGCTTCATGACCGAACAGCATCGATAATGTTGCTGTAAACTCAGTGCCAGAGTGTAATGCACCAGCCAGAGTAAAAAGAGAGAGCGCCAATAGTGTGATACAATCTTGGCAGATTTATTTAAATAAAGGAAAACACTTACAAACGAAGAAGATAAAATCGTGAAGGATGGGAAGCCGCCGGCCGGACGGCAAAGCGCATCCGTTCCTAGGATAACTTCCGGGATGACGTCAGCACGCCGCAACCTGACGGCGTTTCGTCCAAGAAGACGTTTTCAAAGGTACGGACGGCGTGCTGACGCCATCTCTTATATAGGAAAATTTATTACGATACCCGGAAGTGTTTGAACAGTTCCGCTCTACAGCTGAAAACCGGACATCAAGTGACCGGAACAGGGTAAACTACCCCACCATTTTGAATAAGGGCATAAATCAAATTCACTCACCAATAGTGTCCCAAATCCAGGGCAACCACATTTTACGGTATGCGAATATACATTGCTGCATATCACTTGGCACAACCGAGGTGAAATTGAATTGGACTAATATATAAAATTATCTTTAAAATAAACTAAAATTAAAATAAGAGCAAGCAGATATGGGCATAACAGCGCCATCTAGCGCTCAGAAAGAAGGACAACTAAGGCGAACGGCAAAAAAGGGCCAGTTAACCTTATTGAGTAATTACAGGTCAGATTATAGCGGAATGTGTTCGAACTCCAACCAGAGATCGACATTACAAGCTAGACCACATATTTAGATGTTACAAAAATATTTAGATGTTACAAAAATATATAGGAGGCTAAACCAATTGCTAAACACTTTCATTATATCAGCAATAGGACATGTTCCCAACAAATGAATAATAACATAATTAAAATGTTATACAACAAAAATGTGTATTATTAATTCTGATCTCAATAAACACTATATTATGTAAAATAGTGGAAAAGGATTACAATCTACATCTGGGGGTTTAATTATATGACATATCATCCCCATATGTAAATCATTCAAATAAATTATATAAATATGATGAAAAAAAAAATTTTTTTTTGAAAAAAAATTTATATGATGAAAAAATATGATAAAAAAGACATGGTGAAAAAAATATGATAAAAAAGACATGGTGAAAAAAAACAATACAGATAAGGTGAGGGATTAAGAGTTGTCCAAAAAAGCATTAACCTCAACGTCAACGTTGAGGCCATACGGTACATAACATTTTACCCGATGTATCCAGGACATCTCGAGTTTCGAGATGCCCCTCACTAGAGGCTCACCCCTCCAATGTGGAACAAAACGATCTATGCCCAAAAAAAGGGTATGTCTAGGGTCTTTGTTATGTACTGCTGCATAATGTTTGGATACTGAGTGTTTAGGAAAGCCCTTCCTTATATTTGCCACATGTTCGTTTAGTCTAACATTAAGTGGGCGTTTTGTCCTGCCTATATATTGGTGTCCACATGGACATTGAAGAAGATAAACCACCCCAGTAGTTGTACATGATATGAAGGGCTCTATATTGTGCTTACGTCCTGTACTATTACATACAAATTCCTGAACTCTTCTTCGTTTATTGGAACTGAGGGTGCAAATTTGACAACGATTGCACCTGTAATATCCAGTAAGTTGTTGCAAAAAACTGGGTTTGGGGACAGGGGGCTCTAAGATATTGGGAGACACCTTGTCCCTCAAAGAGGGAACACCCCTAAAAACCACCTTAGGTTTAGTGGGTAAGCTCTCTCGAAGCACCAAATCGTTGTTTAATATATGCCAATGACGTGCAATAAGATTTTTTATGGTCATATGTTGGCTAGAATATGTTGTCACAAATGGCAGAGTAAAGGGGTCAGCCTGGTCTTGCCTTCTAGATTTGCTCAACAGGACCTGTCTATCGGTTGATCTCACCTCAGACAGAGCATGTTGAAGGAATTCCTCATTATATCCCTTATCTAGGAATCTAGTTGTTAAAGTTTGTGCCTGTCTATCAAAGTCACAAATGTCAGAACAATTCCGTCTGATACGGAGGTATTGGCCCTTGGGGATGGCTCGCAACCAAGGGGCGTGGTGGCAACTCTCGACAGGAATATAAGAATTCCTGTCGGTGGATTTGAAATGGGTGGAGGTCACAAATTGTCCATCCCTAATGGAAATATTCAAATCCAAAAAGTTGACACCAAGTTGACTGCATTCGTAATTCAGGTGTATGCCTCTATCATTGGAGTTGAGATCCTCCAAAAATAAAGAAAGATCATCTTGTGTGCCATCCCACAGGAGGAGGACGTCATCGATATACCTAGCCCACAAGAGGATTTGTGGGCGATGATATGCATAGATGACGTCCTCCTCCCATTGGGCCATGAAGAGATTGGCAAGGGACGGGGCATACTTGGCCCCCATGGCCACGCCAGTGATCTGACGATAAAATCGGCCGTAATACCAGAAGTAATTGTGTTGTGCTGCAAATTGAAGTAACTCCATAATAAAGGAAATTTGAGCCTCTGGTAAGTTGGAATCTCGAGTTAGAAACATGTTAACGGCATTGAGGCCTACCTCATGCGGAATTACCGTATAGAGGGATGAAACGTCAGCTGTAACCAACCATAAATGTTCAGTAGGTCTTAAGTCGGCCAACATATTAATGACATGTTTAGTGTCCTTAATAAATGAAGGTGTGGCCTGAACTAGAGGTTGCAAATACATGTCTATATATTTCCCCACCCGGGACGTCACAGAGTCAATGCAACTGACTATGGGACGCCCCGGGGGGGAAACAAGACTTTTATGTAATTTTGGCAAATAATATATCACTGGAGTGCGAGGGCACTTAGGGACCAAAAATGTCCTTTCTTTGTTGTTAAGGATACTGGAGTTATAACCCTTCTCTACCAATGATTGTAAAGTTTTTTTATATGAGGCTTTAGGGTCCTTAGGTAACAACACATATGTTTGTCTGTCACCAAGGATACGTTGCATTTCACTCTCATAATCTTTCTTATCCAGTACCGCAATACCTCCCCCCTTGTCTGCAGGCCTTATCACTAAGTCCTTACGTGCACACAGGGAGTCTAATCCCTTTTGTAGATCCGATGGCAAAGAAGACTTATGCACTTGGATGCTATCCAAATTTCTTAACATGACATCCCTAAACACTTTTAATGAAGGTGCCAGGCCACCAGGGGGATTGAATAGCGATGCGTTGGCAAGACCAGAATGTTGAAACTCCGTACTAACCACTCTATTCTCTTTAATAGGGTTACTCAAAACATAGCGCTTAATGTTGACCTTACGGACAAATCTGTGAATGTCCATATAGGTCTGAAACTTGTCCAGCCTTTTAGGCAGGGCAAATTTCAAACCCTTATCTAAAATTAACTTTTCTTCATTACTCAATTCAGTGTTACTCAGATTAAAAATCCCCGTACCTGCTAGCTTTTTGCTTTTTTTGAGTTGACTCCTCCTGCCTCCTCTAGTTCCTCTTCTGGTTCTGCCGGGCGTTTTACTCCTTGCAGAGCCCTGGGAAAACCCCAACCTGGGTAAATTGAGCCTGGGTCATTGGAGCTATGGGGCTTGTTGTTATCACCTACTAATTCCCTTGAAGAGTGAGGGGTGGGGTCATTATAAAAGCCTACTGTGTTTGCCTTCTGAGAAGATTGTACACCACTAGGGGCTTCATTATCCCTAAGTGGGTAAAATCTATTCTGTATCGGGACATTGTACTGACGATTATCTGCCCTATTGAATGAACGGTCTCTATCCTGCCACTGACGGTCAATTCCTCTTCCTCGCATAGGCTCAGAGGGAGGGTCATACCATTGAGGGCCGGATCTTGGAGGACTGTAGTCAAAACGTCCTTGGACCTGTCTTTGTGGACCATAATCAGGCCCCTGATTCCTTTGTGAGTGGCGAGGGTCTGAATATTGGTCAGGTCCCCGTCTCCATTGAGGTGTATTGGAGTAAGGGGGCTGAGTGTAGGTCCCTAATTGATGGCCTGGACCATCATAATATTCTCGATTCTGGTATTGCCAACTCATATTAGGGCCTGGAAGATTATGATTTCCATTAGGTCTCCCTTGATATGGTTGATGGTGACTTTCCTTATTCACATTCTGCCCTCTAAAAGGGGATTTAAAGGATGGACGTCGGCCCTTGTTACGGGGTCCTTTCTTTTGTTTTTGTGAAGTCGGGGGGACCATGGGTACTCCCACTGCTTGAGTGGCTGATGTATCCATTGTCTCTTCCTCAACATTCAAATTGCCAAGTAGTTTTTTCTGCCATTCAAAAACAGTACATGTCAAGTAATCTTGTAAATCCCTATTATATTTTTTTCGTTTTTTTATTTTTTGGTCCTTTTCTTCTTTCTCTAGATTCTTTAATAATTCCGCTGAGGCATTTTTGTATTCCTCACTTTCTTTGAAGGGAGTCAATTTTTCTTTGACTAATTTGATCTCCTCATCCAATCTGGAGAGTTTGGTGTTTTTCCTGCCTGTCAAATATCTTAAAAAATTGACTCCAGCTTCATTGAAATATTTGTACCAGTCCTCCAAGTCCACTTCGTCTAGTTGAGGACTAGCCTCCCACCGGAGGCTTCTCGGTACCATAGACTTCTTGGTGTAAGTGTCCAAGAAGGCAATGTCCCACTGAGTGTGTGTTTCTGACACGAGTAGATTTTTTAATCGCATGATTAAACAAGAAAACAAGACTTTTATGTAATTTTGGTAAATAATATATCACTGGAGTGCGAGGGCACTTAGGGACCAAAAATGTCCTTTCTTTGTTGTTAAGGATACTGGAGTTATAACCCTTCTCTACCAATGATTGTAAAGTTTTTTTATATGAGGCTTTAGGGTCCTTAGGTAACAACACATATGTTTGTCTGTCACCAAGGATACGTTGCATTTCACTCTCATAATCTTTCTTATCCAGTACCGCAATACCTCCCCCCTTGTCTGCAGGCCTTATCACTAAGTCCTTACGTGCACACAGGGAGTCTAATCCCTTTTGTAGATCCGATGGCAAAGAAGACTTAGTCCAATTCAATTTCACCTCGGTTGTGCCAAGTGATATGCAGCAATGTATATTCGCATACCGTAAAATGTGGTTGCCCTGGATTTGGGACACTATAGGTGAGTGAATTTGATTTATGCCCTTATTCAAAATGGTGGGGTAGTTTACCCTGTTCCGGTCACTTGATGTCCGGTTTTCAGCTGTAGAGCGGAACTGTTCAAACACTTCCGGGTATCGTAATAAATTTTCCTATATAAGAGATGGCGTCAGCACGCCGTCCGTACCTTTGAAAACGTCTTCTTGGACGAAACGCCGTCAGGTCGCGGCGTGCTGACGTCATCCCGGAAGTTATCCTAGGAATGGATGCGCTTTGCCGTCCGGCCGGCGGCTTCCCATCATTCACGATTTTATCTTCTTCGTTTGTAAGTGTTTTCCTTTATTTAAATAAATCTGTCAAGATTGTATCACACTATTGGCGCTCTCTCTTTTTACTCTGGCTGGTGCATTACACACTGGCACTGAGTTTACAGCAACATTATCGATGCCGTTTGGTCATGAAGCTATACCTATGATGGGAAGGCGTTAAGAGATCATACTGCACAGATTGTTTTATCGTCTGGTAAGAGGCTTGCAGTGCTATTTGAGTGACATTCTTGGCTTCTTGGTTCTTCTGGATTGACCTTGTCTGCTTATTTTAATTAACTTTTGGTAAGAGGCTTTGCAATCGGTGGTGGTTCCTTTTCTATATCTTGTTCCCTGACACTGGGATATTCACTGACCATAATTTCATCTATCCGGTGAGCTGCTGCACAATTGATAAGGGATTTCCTTTGGTGGTGGAATTCATATTTTGATCATTATTTGTACGGTATCACACTATGCAAGTTTTTTTCTTTTATGTACACCATTAACACCATTCGTTGAGGACTCTGATCACTCCAATCTCCCAGATCTGTGACTACATCTTGGCTCATGAATCTTGCTGATTTTTAGTGGCTATTTGGTAAGCGCACTTCCTATAGAGACCGTGGAGTTATTCACTGTTTTCAACGTCACTCAAGTTGATATTTGGGACACTCATTTGTATGGACATTTATTTGTTTACCCACATCACGCAGCGCGACTTATTTTTCTATAGCAGAGCTTGAATACTTATTGAGCAAATATGCCTGCCCCCAAGTACCTACTGTATAAATACTCACTAAGCAATGTATTTGCAACATTATACTAACTATGGGTAGGACTGTCTTGAGGTTTTTTTGGCATAGTTTCCACATTCCACAAATATTCCTTTGAGTTTCTTGTCAAGTTGATTTTTTTGCATCATGCAATTTCTACAGACTTTCAATACAAAATGCATGCCTTGAATCTCCTGTTTTACTATATTTCAAAAATATTATTTTGGATTCAGATCTGGTGACTGGCCTACCATCTGTGTCCCTCATCAGAAATCAAGATTGGTCAGACCAGGCTACATTTTACCACTCTTCAAATATTGGTGAGTCTGTGCCTACCAGTAATTATTATTTTTTTTTTTTTTTTTTTAACTGATAAGAACAGATTTTTTCTTTTAAAGCCCGTAGCGTGTGAAACACACTCAAAAGACTTCACCCGGTGCATAAAAAAGTGCACACACACAAACGTGAGGAACACAAAAAGTGCACAGGGTGTGCAGACAATTGGTCTTCCCTCCGAAGAGGTAGGACCCGAACCTCGATCCCCCGGGGCGCAAGACTCCTGACAGGGATTTAAGGTACTCATGGTCAGTCTGGCCGAAACCAGACTGACCCCGTTCTTCAGGGGGACTGCCGAAACAGCCCCCACCGAGTACTAAGTAGGGCTCCCCCGAAGGGAGACCCCATGAGAGAGGGCGGACCAAGCCAAAAGGCCATATCCACCCCCTCCCAAGACTCAAGGTAGGGCCCAAGGACCCACACCCTACAAGTCGTGCAAGTGAAAAAAGGTGATAGCAAGTGACAAACTACAAAGAAAAGGCACACACAAACAAAAAGGTGGGGGAGGGGAAGTGGAGAGGTGAATTAGTGCCCTTGTGAAAATACAAAGGCAGGCCTTCCGGCCGGAATAAAAATTCCTCTGGTCGAAGCCAAAAGGCCTTGCCCAAGAGGCAGGTGCTTAAAAAAGTGTGCGTAGGTGCAGTGACCATGGTGCCGAAAAACTCAAGGCGAGCTGCCCCTCACCAGTGAGAATTAAGGCACCCCTGGGCTGCCACCCCAGGGGCACATACACTACGGGCTTTTTCTACCCCGGCCCAAAGGCCAGACCAAGTGTAGCCCTATCCTACCAGGAGGCATCAGAACTTTGGATAGCTTAGGGAGAACCTGCCTTCAACTGGGGACAAGCCTTTTGCAAGGCCAGATTCAACCCAGGAGGAAAGGCTCCCCCACCGCCACCGCCGTTCCTTACCAATCACATCCAGGAACAGTACTAACTGGCCGCAGATCCAGTTTTCTCGCTCCCTTCAAACTGGTAGGGGTGGACCCATTCAAATCAGGAAGGCATTGGAACCCTCCGGCTTTCTCTGGTTTGGCCTACTCCGGTCCTCCAGTTACGCCCAGAGCGCCCCGGTATACTTCGGCCACCACCGATACTAACCTTCAGGTTCCATTCCAACACTGATAAGAACAGATACTACACTTGATCTTAGCCAAAAGGCCGAGAAGCGTACCAGCCTACCAGTAATTATTGTGTTAGGTAATTCTGTATTTCAGTATTTAGTTGTGCTCACTGTAACCAGTGCAGCTGATGAATAAGGTCAGTTTAGTGTTCCCTCTGCATTACAGAGAGCTGTGAGAAGTCTCTGGAACATAGGTGTGGAGCTATGCAGATGGCAGTTTGAATATTTATTTATTTGTGCTGTTAACTGCTACTATTCCAAGTCTACAGTTTGCTATATGCAAGGACTTCTGCCTCAGCTTTAAATAAAGTACTGCAGGACAACCTTGCTCTGTGCTGTGCAGTAGGGCAGAGCATATCGTGATAATCTGTGGGAAGTGCCAGTGTCTTCTCATTAAGCTATAAGCATGGAGCTGGTGCAGCCATTGTGTCGAAGTCTTACTGAGGTGGCTTCCAAACAGTTTGCAGCCCACCATGTTGCAAGTGGACTGGGAGAACAGTTATGCTACAGAGATGCCAGAGTCAATGTCCATGTTTCTACGGATCAGTGGTGAGATGGCAGTGCAGCTGTTGGGGCCAGGACAAAGGGTTGTCAGCCAAACCACCATCTTTCACCAAACAAAGTTGCAGCCACAGCAAGCTAAAGCTAAACATACTATAGTTAATCAAGCTACAGATGAGCCAGCTGTCAGCAGTTCACCCGGGCTGGATTCCACCAGTCTTTCGGGTGAGGAGAAGCCCACAGCCACAGTTAACTCTATTGTCTCCGCATAGAAGGAGCCAGATCATAAAGTTCTAATTTATCTGCAGTCTATATCAGCTGTCAGGACCTGTGATTTTGACTCTAGAGGCAGCTACTAGTTCCAAAAGCATGAATTTTACCATTAGGGATTTAGGAAACGGTTCCCATGCCTTTATTTGCTCTTTGTGAAGGTCGGCCTTATTCTTCAGAGCTCTGAACTGCCAAGTTTACAAAATGGTCACCACCTTTCACCATAACTACCAAGTTCAAGTGAGCGGCAGTTTATGCTGTGTTTTCTATGTGAGATGACACCAAACTCATAGTGTCAGCAATAAGACTGAAAAGGGGCAATACCCTTATTCCAAAACCCCTTCCCTCTTCTCCTTGCAATTGAGAGAAAGAGTACTTCAGCTCTGTCTGGACGACTACCTCAAGTTAAAGTGGAGTTTCACCCAAAAGTGGAAGCTCCGCTTATCTGTCTTCCCTGCCTCCCCTCCAGTGCCACATTTGCCACCTTTTAGGGGGAGAGCGGGTACCTGTTTACCCATCCCAACTTCTGTCGGACCTCGCCATGGCGAGGTCCATCAGAAGTTCGGCCCTCCTCCTCCTTCCCCGCTGCTGGGCAATTCAGAATGCGCTGCAGGTTTTCCCTTACAGGCTATGGTGGCGGTAGCACCCGAGAGCTGATGGAAACATCATCTGGGGTGCCGACATCACTGGATTCCAGGACATGTAAGTGACCTAATGTTAAAAGTCAACAGCTACAGTATGTGTAGCTGCTGACTTTTAATTTTTCCATGGGAGGCTGGAGCATCGCTTTAAGTCTGAGTGAGTGGCTGTCGTGGGAAAGGACAGCTGCTTACTAAAGTTCTACATTAGTGCAGAGAAGGAAAGACTTTCTGCCAAAACTTCTCCAGTCAAGTTTTCAAGTTTCAAGCTCAAATGTTGATCTGAACTGTAACTTAAAGGGGCAAACCCCAAGTTCTAAATCCTTTTTACCCTTGCAACCAAGAAAAAAGTGTACTTTGGCTCATGCTTGGACATGTCATGCTGAAGTGAGTTTGGGCGAGTCATTGCTGTAGGCTCAGGCAATGGCTTGCCAAAAGGAGAGGTTTACCCAAAGGAAAGAAAGCTTTGTGAAGTTCTTTGTTTCAAGTTCTACATGCAGGAACTAAACTGTTGCCCAACATAGGGGTCAACCCTTGCTATTTCCCAGGAGATGTGGTTTTGAGAAGTTGGGAGCAGATAATGGCTCAACAATGGAGACTCTCAATAAGCAAGAAGTGACTTTCTACTGAGCATAGGAAGGATCTCTTGAGAGGATTCAATCACTACCCTACAGTTGAGGAAAGCAGTCAATGCTCCTGGTGCTACAGAGGTGGCATCACTGCAAGTGTCAGATGAACTGAACGCCACATACTGTATACTTGGGTTTATGGAGTTTGGCTAACAGAGCCAAAGCCAAAAACATTTTCCAATGACTTTTCTATTATTGCTATGTGTTTCTAGGTGTCCTCTTGCTAGGGAGCAATATTTCATAGCAAGTTAGGTTCGTTGCAAATGTCTAGACAGATTAGACTAGCTAGGATGTCTGCTTGTGCTTTGTTTTTCAGGGCTCTGGAGGACTCTACATGGCAAGATACTGTATAGCCAAATGTACATATGTTGCTCATTTACAGTAACAATATTACAAGTGCTCTTTTATGCCCACTAGTGGCCTTGTAGTGTAGTTAGGCTACTAGGTGATATCGTTCTGCTAAGTGAAGGATATGGTAGTATTATGTGGTATAGTGATATATATGCTTTAGTGTAGATTATTCGTTTTACATTTAGATATGACATTTATGGTCATGAATGTTATGTTCTAGTATTGTAAGCTTTTGGCAGGTTATTCCTGTGGGGATAGTGTTTCAATCTTTATCTTCTTACGTAGGCTGTACATGTTCATTTTGATAGGATGTACTGCTTTCTTCCAGGTGAAGACCTGTGAACTTTGGCTTCGCCACTAACCTATTACTGTAAATACTTGTGTGTGCTTAGACAGCAATAGGGATTAGTTTAGATAAGTATGACTAGGGGATGTATATAAGTTGCTTGTCACCCCACCACTTATTTATTTTGGGGGGGAGGTGCACTTTGTTGGTATTTCATATATTAGAAAAAAGAGAGGGGTGCCCTTGGGGTGGGACTTTAAATGAGGTATATACATTCAGTGACCATAGTACAAAGATGGTAAAAAAATATGACAAATTTTATTGATGTAGTTGCATATGAATAATGACAACAATAAAACAACAACACAATGGGCATGCGGCATAATAGCATCAACAATACACATGAATAACAATATCGATAAAAATATGGGTTGCACTCATATATTGTAGTAACTCGATGCGTTTCGTGAGTCTTCAGTAAGCTCACTCATCAGGAGTATATATGAGATAAATTGTCTAAAAATGAATGAGACAGTAAACAACATGTTACTATATATGATTGAGGAGTGTGATATTGTAACATCTGTACATGAACAGAAATGAAAAAGATCACACTCACACATGACCCAAAGATAGATGGTGGATGCGTGCTCTCACGATGCGGGGGCTGCCATGGTCTAACCCGGGAGCTGACAGGACTTGAACCATTGGCGAACACGTTGGGGAGACAGGAGAGGAATCAAGATGGTGGAAAATGAAGCTTCTGCTTGATAGCCAAGTATGGGCTGAAAATAAATGAATATGCATCTCAATGGAGTATATAATTACATTGTTTGTATCACTAAGTGATGTCCAAAGGATCAAGATAAGTATAATTGTATAATAAACTGCATAAAGAGTCAGTCCAAGCAAATATTGTATGAAGCAGGGACCAGTTGCCTCTAGAAATATAGAAGGATCAAGATAAGTATAATTGTATAATAAACTGCATAATGAGTCAGTCCAAGCAAATATTGTATGAAGCAGGGACCAGTTGCCTCTAGAAATATAGATTGTATTGTATGTAGTTCAGAATTAGATTTAAAGGGTAAGATACTATATCCACTTGGTGATACATAAAAAGTGAATGGAGTGTGGTAAAAAAGGTGAAAAAAATATAGGAATGATATATGAGAAGCAGAATGGAACCCAAAATAAATGGTGATGAGTGATAATCAAAAACATGTGGTGATTAGTGAATCCACTTGGGAATGGGTGAGAAAGACAAGGAAGGATGAGCCTCAGAAAGGGTGAAAAAACTAAAGGGATGCAGGGGAGGTGAAACATCATGAAAGGACCCAAAGAAGGAAAGAAAACGAACTGGCAGCAAAAGAGATTGTGAAAGGAGACCTCACCTGAAAACACAACGCATAGGCACCTGGCTCTAGTCCTAGAGCGCCATGTGGAGGATGGTGGAGGCAGGGGTGCAACCAGTGCATCCATGCTGTCCAGCGGTAGAAGTCAGCTTATGCTGGCAACCGCAGCCTCAGATTGATTTCACCCACCAAACCATACGTGCACCTGAGACGGTGCTCATACGTTGGGGGGAAGGACATGGTGCTGATATACAGGTGGCCCCGCCCCCCGAAGGGGAGGGGGCAGCCAGGGAGACTAAACTTCCTGTTCGTATATCACAGCTCCCGGGAGAGATACACAGCCACCACCAGAGGGCGCACAACCAACCCATGGGTTGTATAAATAAAATAGGGTAAAAATTGTAAATTGTATGCAGCCATAGGCCTGTGTGTGTCACAATGGGACCGTGTGGGACCGAAAGCGGGCATGGGTGTCTTCCACCCGGGTACTATTAAAAGTAAGCAAAATAAATGGTCTCACATGGTTCCATGTAAACACCTCCATCCCGATTCATACTAGAAAAAAGAGAGGGGTGCCCTTGGGGTGGGACTTTAAATGAGGTATATACATTCAGTGACCATAGTACAAAGATGGTAAAAAAATATGACAAATTTTATTGATGTAGTTGCATATGAATAATGACAACAATAAAACAACAACAGAATGGGCATGCGGCATAATAGCATCAACAATTTCATATATTGGTAGGGCTTTGCCTGATAGACTGTATATATTGTGTATATATTTTGTACTAAAAGTATGTTTCTACTGTTAATTTATTTGTTTATATTCTTTATTGCCAATATGTGGAATGCCACATGGCTTTTGTTAATTGTTGACCTCCCTTTTCTCCCCTAGCTTTGTGGGAAACTCCGCCCTATTTTTGTGTACAGTTTTTGTTATGAGCCTTAACCTCTGGCCAATAGGGACATGGCCTATTATTGGGGTGGGTAAACGTAGAACCATCCTGGATAGGTGCTAGGATCAGTTAGATTTAGTGCTGGCTCACTGTGTTCAGTGGAGCTGTGTGTGTTTAGCTTGTCTCACTGTAACCAGTGTAGCTGCATTTATTGTGATAGGTAAATTTAGTTGTGCTCACTATAACCAGTGCAGCTGATTAATTAGGTCAGTTACGTGTTCTCAGCTGCTGCCAGGCTGATAGCTCAATCTGCTTTCCAGATAGCTGTGAGAATTCTCTGGAACATAGATGTGGAGCTATTTTGATGGCAGTTTAATTATGTATGTAGCCCTGGCTAAGTGCTGCCATGTGCTTGTTGTTTGTGAGGCCTCAGGTGGGTGACCTGATGGCCTGGATGTTGAAGCTATAGAGAGCTGACTGAGGGGCTGTCTGCTGAAGATCTATTCTGGTGTTGCTTGGAAGTTGGAAGGTGGCAACCAACTCCCCTGGACATTTTGTGAGTACAGACTGCTGTGAGAGATCTTAGAGATTTTTGGGCTGCTACCACCTCTCTTGTGCAAGAGAATCAGCTCTGTGCTTGTTCAAAGGGGACATCAACTGGTGTCCTGAAGAGCTTAGTCTCTCTAGTTCTCTGTAAAGGGACACTGCTCTTGTTGATCTAAGGGAAGAGGCTTGTGTGCTGTTATCTGTTTCTACTCCCAGCCTAGTCCACAGTTTGCTAGATGGAAGGACATCTGCTTCGGATTTACAGAAAGGATTTCACTGTTGTATCAGTTGTGGATATTTTTTAACTGATTCATGACAAATGTACCCATACATGTGTAATAATATCTCTCGTCCACAGGTGGTTTAGTAAGCTTTGAGGTTGTGTGTAAAGATGGCTGCCTCATCCAAATGACCATGTGGTTTTGGGGGGAAGTGCAACAATGTGTCGCTGACATCATTCACAAAATGATCTGTGAGTGGTCAAGAGGAATGACCTCATCCTGTGGGTGGTCTCTGGTAATACAGGACTATAAAAAGAGTCTCTAGCATGGGGGAGGGAGGTTTTTGCTGTTTGGATCTGTGGAAAGATGCAGCCAGGATTTAACTGTCCTGTTCCAGATATCGAGTGCAAGCTGTTGCCAGAGTTAAGTATTATTTGACCTTTTTTGGTATATTGGGAATATGAGTGTATGTTTGAGTCTTGTTAATGTTTATGGTAACTTTTATGTGTAAGAAGAGTTATGTATTTTGATGGCCAGTAAAGTTTTGTTTTCTGCTTTTTATCAAAACTGCTCTTGGTGTATCTGTTCATTTTAAATATTCACTAGATATTTCAGAGGCTGTCCAGTATACCTTCATTATAAATGTTGTTGTTCCCACATTTGATACAACTGTCCTCAACCTGTACATAGTTTCTGTTTTTGGGGTATCCCACTCAATTTCCTTAACACTATCCAAGTTCTCCAAAAATAAAAAGACACAAACAACACCACTAGACTGGTTGTTGAGGAAAAACATGGTTGATATTGCATGCCTGGCTGTAGGGAAATCCACTGAGGAAGAACCTAGGCAAATTTCCAGCGGCTCCTACAGGAGTAAGTGCTACATAAGTTTAGAACTGCTCCATTAAAGAGAAAGTAAACCCTCCTCTGCAAGTTGTACCTATAGGTAAGCCTATGATAAGGCTTACCTATAGGTACTGTAAATATCTCCTAAACATGCACCGTTTAGGAGATATTTACCTTACATGCAGCCAGTGACGTCACTGGCGCATGTGCTCTGAAGGAACGGCCGCTGGTGCCGTTCTTTCAGAGCCCCGTGCCGTGACCGCCGGCTTCCGCGTGCGTGCGTGGGAGTGACGTCACTGCGGCTCCAACCAATCAGATGGCCGGATGCCGCGATCCCGGAAGACGGGCGACTGGACATGTCGCCCGTCATACAGGTAAGCGAGCGGCACGGCGGGGGCTTGTTCTAAGGTAAGTATTTCATAATGAGCTAGTATACGATGCATACTAGCTCATTATGTGTTTCTCTTTCAGGTTGTAAAAAAAAAAAGTTAAACGAGTTTACAACCTCTTTAAGGGTGAGGCAGAATGACCCCAAAAGTAGTATGGCAGCCTAGAATTAGGCTCTTAGGGATGGATTGGCAAATGACAGGGTGAAAAAACAGTTGGACACCAGTCACTTTATTTATGAATTTATTGCTGAATAAACTTTTGGGAGAGATGGTTAGTGATACAGGATACATGGGAAGGATAAAAGAAAATCTGGCCCACGCAACTAGCAGGGCAAATCTACAATTTTCAAATACCAATTTAGTGTAGCTTGTGGTTTCCTTTCTGAGGTTCTGGGGGTTGTTAGTAGTTATTTCTGGGTCATTTAAGACCAGCAAAATAAATAGCGATGACAATACCAGTCACTGTTACTATTTCAATAGATACTTCTTTTTCTCTAAACGATTTTTAGCTATTGACTCTTTTAGAGTTTTCAAAGGTACCTTGATTTATGAGCAGCAAATTGTTCTTGCATTCTCCAGCTCTCCTTGGATGCTCTTCAGCAGGGAAGATTCTTTAAATATGCTTTCTCCAGGCAGTTATCCTTCTGCTTATCTCTCTTTCAATATGCCCTCCAGCAGGGCAGCTGAAATTTCCCTAGACAGCCCCTTATTTGTATATAATCTTTTATTTTCCATTTTTCAATTGTACAGAGTTACAACATATGTATACACATGTTCCATCCAACTGGAATATAGACCAGAATATAATCATAAGGTTATAAAGCCACTCTACGGGGAAGGACATGTGAAAAAATAATCTGGAAATGCAGTGTCTGAGTCCTTTATAATACACTCAGTAAGCATGTATACTGACATATTGGTCAAATTAAAAAAAAAAATTAGGACTATACAGAAAGGTGATAGGTGGGGGAACTTCTCCTCACACCCTTTTAATCCTAATCTCAATAACACCAGCAAACCAAATACCCTAAAAGTTAACAAGAACAGATTACACAATAGAAGTGGGAGTGGGGGGAATAGGATCATCGTGGAGCAAAATAAAGTAAATAAATCCGGATCCATTTTTTGCAGTAGGTGTTAGGTAGTTTCATTTGAACATCGAGGAATGACTTTCTGAGAAATTCCTACAAATACCGTGTACAGAATTCCAAGAATGGGTCCTGCACGGGTGTTATGTGGCACCAATATTTTGATTATGATCCCTTTAAAGGAAATATGTGTGTACTCAGGGGTCTCACCCTGATGGGTGAGGAATTCTGGGGTAGTCATGTAAAGTAGAGGACTGATTCACAGTTCTCTCTGGATTAGTAGAGACTTATTTGGTGAATTGTGAGGTGCTAACACCTTATATACATAATTTCAAAGCACAACCACAATAAATGAGGTAAACAATATACTGGGGAAGTTATCACCAATGAAAAGTGCTGTAGTGACTGTGCACAAATTAATTGCCTAAAGAAATAGGTGATGGTGCAAATATAAGCAAAATTTAAACATATGATAAATAAACTGCTCGTGCTTAATCTTACACGGTTCACGTGTTGTGATTCAAAGTGCTACAATGGATACGTAAATAATATGCTTCATTCAATAAATAAACACCAAGCAGTGACACACCATATAATAATTATACAATAATACGTTTGCCAAAAAAGTCCATAAAAAATATAATGTGAATAGTTCCAAAGTGATTGGTGCTTTGTTGTGCATTTTTTCCTTTAACATGATTTTTACTATTGGTGGGGTGCCAAAGTGACACAATGGGTATCTGGTCCTTCACCCAGTGAGCCGGGGTCACTTACCAGATGCACCCAGGCCTCAAAGGACCTATGGTGCAGGTAGAGCTTTTAATGAGATCTTTCAGCGACACCCTCCTCCTAGGTGGGGATTCAGGGGTAATTTTTCCTCAAAATGGATGGCTCAAAACTCCTGTTTGAATGGCTCAGATTCCAAGTGGCTCAGGAAAATGACAGGGAGAAAGCCTCATGGTGCAGTATGTATTTATTAAATGAAAACAAGCAGAAGAAAACAATTCATGATTTCTGGTGCCACACAGGCACTTGACATAAGCAGTATAAAACAGGCAGACAGGTGAGCTGCTATGCTGATCACCAGGAAGCCGCTCCTTACTTCCGCGTTCCACACTATGATTACCGCAAACCGGATGTGAAGTCGGACGTGCTGGACCATCGGACCTGAGAGACTTATTTGGGACCTGGAAGTTTAGAGGTCTGGAGTGACATTTGAGTGGTTAAGGGACCTGTCTGGAAACTCCAGTCTCTACTGTGTTAAGCAGCCTCCAGGAAGTAGCACATAAATCAGGAAGCTCTTAGTATTAGTGTGGGGAGTAGGAGTTTCAGAGAGAGACCTTTTGGAGCGCTGCACATGTGCTGGGAACTGCCAAATAACCAGAGTTGGACTGTGCTAATCTTGGGGTAAATCCCATCTATGAACTTTATGTTTCTTCGTGTTTCCTTTATGCTGTTTGTGCAGAAGATAAGTGAATTTTTGTGCAATATTTTCTGTTATTAAGTGAACTCCATGTTGCTGCTGAAAGTGCTGCTTTTGTTTGTTTTGGAAGAAACATAGTTAAATAGTTAGTCAGGTTGAAAAAAGACACAAGTACATCTGGCTCAACCAATAAAAAAACAAAAACAGTAAAGAAAACCCAACCATACAATCCCATATACACAATCCTATACCTGCAATTGATCCAGAGGAAGGTGAAAAAACCCCAGCAAAGCATGATCCAATTTGCTACAACAGGGGAAAAAAATCCTTCCTGATCCCCCGAGAAGTAATTGGATATTCCCTGGATCAACTTTACCTATAAATATTAGTACCTATTTATATTAAGTACACCTAGGAAAGAATCCAGGCCTTTTTTAAAGCAATCTAGTGAGCTGACCAGAACCACCTCTGGAGGGAGTCTATTCCACAGTTTCACAGCTCTTACGGTGAAGAAACCTTTCCGTATTTGGAGATGAAATCTGTTTTCCTCTAAACGTAAAGAGTGCCCCCTTGTCCTCTGCGGTGACCTTACAGTGAACAACTCAAAACCAAGTTCACTATATGGATCCCTTATGTATTTATACATGTTGATCATATCCCCCCCCCCTTAATCTCCTCTTCTCAAGAGAGAATAAATTCAGTTCCTCTAATATTTCCTCATAGCTGAGCTCCTCCATTCCTCTTATCAGTTTGGTTGCCCTTCTCTGCACTTTCTCCAGTTCCCCAATATCCTTTTTAAGAACTGGTGCCCAAAACTGAACTGCATAACACAATAAACAATAAACACTTTATGTTTAAGACAAACGGCTTTGCATGTGGTTCCGAGGAGCTATCCCCCTGAATAGTACAACCAATATTAAAAAGTTACTCATGGCTGGCTCCCTGTAGAAGTAGTAAAGTGTATCCAGGTTACCCATTTTCCATAAAACTTGTCAAACCTGTCCTTGTGTATCCATTTCTCTGCCCCCAGTATACTGTTACCTTGTGTAATTCAGTGCTCTATAGTGGGTGGTTGTGTCTATTTCCAATAAACCAGGATTAAAACTTTGGCAGTAAGGAAACCCCTTCTCGCCTGCCTGGTGAATTTAGCATTGTGCAGCAATGATCCACCAAAATGCACCATGCAACCATCTTTTTTGTGAAATCATCAGAAGGCCAGATGTCTCACCGGGGTCCTAGTATTTTCAGCATGAGTGGTCCACCCAAAGGTGGCACACTCCGGGTCCCATACTGCCATTTTCTTTGTGACATCTTCAGGAGGCTGGGTGTCTCATTCAGGCCCTAACATTTATAGCACCAGGGGTCAAGAAATGCAGCTTCCACCTTTCTTTATGGAAGAGCATTAACGAAAAACAACAACACATTAAGGACATTAAACATCCTGCAGGTGTAGAGCACAATGGAAGTTAAAAACAAGTATGTGAGGTTTGTAAACTCTATAGAAATATAAGATGAATCATTTTCTCCATGTTATTAAATTTCACAGGAAAGTGTATGACAATGTATGACTAAGCTGAGACACAGATCTCTCTTTTTCTCTAGTGCATCCACTTCCCCCACAGTTAGAAAGCATTCCCTAGGAGCACACTTAACCCCTTGATCGCCCCCGGTGTTAACCCCTTCCTTGCCAGTGTCATTTACACAGTAACAATGCATTTATTTTAGCACTAGTTACTGTATTGGTGTCACTGGTCCCCAAAAAGCTTCAAAGTGTCAGTACTGTCCACCGCAATGTTGCAGTCTCGCTAAAAATTGCTGATCATTGTCATTACTAGTAAAAACAATAAAACAAATAAAAAGTCTGTAAACGTATCCCATAGTTTGTAGATGCAATAACTTTTGCGCAAATCAATCAATATACACTTATTAGGATTTTTTACCAAAAATATGTAGCAGAATACATATTGGCCTAAATTGATGAAAAATTTGATTTTTTTTTAAATTTTTTATTTATTTATTTTACATAGCAGAAAGTAAAAAATATTGCTTTTTTTTTTTTTTCAAAATTATGATTTTTTTGTTTATAGCACAAAGAACACAGAGGTAATCAGATACCACCAAAAAAAAAGCTATATTTGTGGGGGAAAAAAAGACATACATTTTATTTGGGTACAGCGTTGCACGACCGCGCAATTGCCAGTTAAAATAATGCAGTGCTGTATCGCAAAAAATGGGCTAGTCATTCGGGGGTAAAACCTTCCGAAGCTGAAGAGGTTAAGGGAAAAAAACCTTCTGGGTGTAGCCCCCCTATACTTACCTGAGCCCTATCTTGATCCACTCAGGGTTTCTCTCTTCTTGTTGGCTTACACAGCTGTGGGAGCCATTGGGGACTGTAAAAATGCAGATAAATCACTTGTTTTTACTGCTCCCAGCTGCCCATGTGACCCTAATGACACATAAAATACACTTATGTATGTCATATGAGTTACATAAAACTGCGCATACAAAGAGGCATGATTAGAGGACCTGGGAAGGGTATGACACATCTGGTTTTGCAGCCAGGTGCAGAAGGTGATTGCCAGGTTGAAGTTTAGGGCCGCTCATGTAAGTAGGCAGAGTCAGATTAACTACTTCTGGACCACCCGCCACCGATTTACTACGGCAGGCTGGCCCTCCTGCGCAGACCGACATAGGTCTACGTTGGTCGGGCGCCTGCAGCTAGGGGGTGAGCGCACTCGACAGCGGGGACTCCGATGTACGGGGCAGGCGGCTCGGATTTATGCCTGCCACCCGCCATCGCTCCCCACTGAGAGAGAAGAACGGTCGGCTGTTGTAAACACCGCTGACCGTTCTCTCTGGAATGATCACAGAACGCCTGTGATCCTTCTATGTAGGATCACAGGTCTCTATGGTCATTCCATAAGCCCCGCCCCCATACAGTTAGAATCACTTCCCTAGGCTCACATTTAACCCCTTGATCACCCACAATGTTAACCCCTTTCCTGCCAGTGTCGTTAGTACAGTAACAGTGCATATTTTTAGCACTGATTACTGTAGTAATGTCACTGGTCCCCGCAAAAGTGTGAAAAATGTCCGTTAGGGGTCCGATCTGTCCACGGCAATGTCGCAGTCCCGCAAAAAATCGCAGATTGCCGCCATTACTAGTAAAAAATAAAAATGACATAAATCTTTGCCGTAGTTAGTAGACGTAATAACTTTTGGTCAAACCGATCAAAATACGCTTATTGCGATTTTTTTTTTACCGCAAATATGTAGCAGAAAACAAATTGGCCTAAAATGTTAAAAAAAATTTGATTTAAAATTTTTTTTTTTGGGAATGTTATATAGTAGAATGTGAAAATTATTGTTTTTTTTTTTTTCCAGAATTGTCGCTCTTTTTTTGTTTATAGCGCAAAAAATAAAAATCAAACAGGTGATCAAATACCACCAAAAAAAAATCTCTATTTGTGGGAAAAAAAGGACATCAATTGTATTTGGGTACAGTGTCGCACGACCGCGCAATTGTCCGTTAAAATAACGCAGTGCCGAATCGCAAAAAATGGCCTGGTTATTAAGGAGGCAAATCCTTCCGATCCAGAAGTGGTTAAATGCAAAACTCCAAAGTAAGGCTGGGGTGCATTTTAAATCCTCAATCTGCAACTGCAGCTTCGTAATCACATACATAAGGGTAAATGTAAAACAAAAGGGTTTTTAGACGCACTAAACGCCGGCTCTTTATGTTCAGGTGCTAAGGCACACCAGAAACTGGCGAATACTTCTCTATTCAACACACATTAAATCATTAAATCTCCATTTTCGGTACAAGCTGTGGAATATTTACCTCTCTGGTTCTTAGTTTTTTGGCAGCAGGATTCGATCTTGGCTGCCAAATGCTATATTTACACAGAGTAGAAACTGATTCAAAGTTTTAAGCAAAACGCAGTTTTATTTGTTGCTGACATATTGATACACTATCTGCCCAGAGACACCCAGCGAGGATATATTTATGTAGTTAAATACTAGAACTGATGCCTCAAAATGTCTTTTTTAGGTTTTAAAGGAGAACTCTATTCTATAAGAAAATGTTGTTCTCAAATAAGATGGGGAGATGGGGACACAACAAAAGTCAGTGTGGTGGACCGGTGTTCTATGGCTATATTTTTTTTTTTTATAACCAAATTTTTATTGAATTTTTGCAAGAAGGATAATTACAGAAGTTGTAGTAGCATTATAAGGAATAGGGCTGCGGAATATAATCGAAAGATCGATGCATCGCGATTCGACCCTTCGCGATTCTGCATCGATGCGGGAACCCTGAATAATCGATTCCTGGCTCCTCCCCCCTCCCTCCCTCCACAGAAGTGTCATTGCTGGATTAATATGCAGCGGTGGCCTGGCTGCATCCGGCGCTGTTGCCCTCTCATTGGATGGTGTGTAGCCTCAGCACATCAACGGGCCGCCCCCACCACGCTCTCCCCCTTCCTCGGAATTTGTAGCTCTCACCTCCCCCATGGGCGGGTGTAGTCCTGCTCAAAGCCGACACAGACATGGCTGCAGCTATCATCACATCCCTCGGAAGAAACAGTCTGCTTCAGGAAATGAGCTGCGAGGGGAGGAGGAGGAGGGGTGCACTGCTAGGAGTCCTCGGAAGATGAGAGACCAGCCTGTCATGCTAAAAGCAAGTGAGGAGTGAGTGAGTGCAGCATAGAAGTGGCCCATCCCCCACCTCTGCTGTACCTCCAGTCCGTGTACTGCTGTGCCTATCACATTGGGGCTTTTTTCTGTCTAGTTCTTCCTAAGATTTCCTTATAAACTTTCCCACCTGGAAACATCCACTTATCTACAAGTAGTATACTTGTAGATAGAATGCCTTCCTTTTTTTTTTTTTTTCTTTCATTGATGTTGTTGACCTGCATTCTATCTAAGTTGCTACCAAAAGACTCAGCAATGATTTGTTTAAATGATACTAAAGGGTATTATTATTTTTTTTTCTATAAAATAAAAAAGCTATCATACTTACCTGCTGGCCGTCTCTTGTACCATGTCTGCAGTCTCTGCCCCTCTCCTGTAGTGTATCTGTAGTCTCTGACCCTCTCCTGTAGTGTGTCTGCAGTCTCTGACCCTCTCCTGTAGTGTGTCTGGAGTCTCTGACCCTCTCCTGTAGTGTATCTGTAGTCTCTGACCCTCTCCTGTAGTGTGTCTGCAGTCTCTGACCCTCTCCTGTAGTGCGTCTGCAGTCTCTGACCCTCTCCTGTAGTGTATCTGCAGTCTCTGACCCTCTCCTGTAGTGTGTCTGCAGTCTCTGACCCTCTCCTGTAGTGTGTCTTCAGTCTCTGACCCTCTCCTGTAGTGTATCTGCAGTCTGTGACCCTCTCCTGTAGTGTGTCTGCAGTCTCTGACCCTCTCCTGTAGTATGTCTGCAGTCTGTGACCCTCTCCTGTAGTGTATCTGCAGTCTCTGACCCTCTCCTGTAGTGTGTCTGCAGTCTCTGACCCTCTCCTGTAGTGCGTCTGCAGTCTCTGACCCTCTCCTGTAGTGTATCTGCAGTCTCTGACCCTCTCCTGTAGTGCGTCTGCAGTCTCTGACCCTCTCCTGTAGTGTGTCTTCAGTCTCTGACCCTCTCCTGTAGTGCGTCTGCAGTCTCTGACCCTCTCCTGTAGTGTGTCTGCAGTCTCTGACCCTCTCCTGTAGTGTATCTGCAGTCTCTGACCCTCTCCTGTAGTGTGTCTGCAGTCTGTGACCCTCTCCTGTAGTATATCTGCAGTCTGTGACCCTCTCCTGTAGTGTGTTTGCAGTCTGTGACCCTCTCCTGTAGTGTGTTTGCAGTCTGTGACCCTCTCCTGTAGTGTGTTTGCAGTCTGTGACCCTCTCCTGTAGTGTGTCTGCAGTCTGTGACCCTCTCCTGTAGTGTGTCTGCAGTCTGTGACCCTCTCCTGTAGTGTGACATCTCTGACCCTCTCCTGTAGTGTGACAAGAGTGTCCTTTAAAAGCAAATGAAAATAAAAATGATTATTTAATGCTTGATGTTTTTTTTTTTTTTATAAAGTTTTGAAAACCGTTGGGCAGTGGGCTGGGCATGGGCAGTAATCGTGATGCATCGTGATGCATCGCGGAATCGAATCGTATCGAATCGCGACCCTAATAATCGTAATCGCATCGAATCGTGAGGTAAGTAAAGATGCGCAGCCCTAATAAGGGAGTTAAAAATTATCACAATGGTCACAGATTCGAAACAAGAAACATGAACATAATAACAGGTCGAGTCCAGCTGACTTCAGGTGAACCTTGCCGGTGACACATGAGTGTGTTGAGCCTCCACCATGTGAGGACCAAACATTAAGATACACCGGGCTCCAACTACCCCATATGGGAACCAACTGTAGTCAGGACCGGGTACAACAGGGGGAGTAATATGGGTTGGGGTTAGCAATGAATAACTTGTGGAAGGCCAACCGGTGGGGGGGCTACGAGAGGGGGGATCATGTACCGGGAAGGTTCCACAAAAGGGAGAGGAAAGGGAACAAAACCCAAGAGGAAAATGGTTTGATAAGTAGGTGGACATCTGATGCAAAAATCATGGGAGTGTCCCCAGTCCGTTGGGATGCATTGTATGTCCCAAGCAGGATAGAGTTGGGGTGATGAAGGTTATCCGTGGGCGGAGTTCAGGAAACAGTTAGATCGAGACCATTGGGGATTCATAGGTTAGCACTCCTATTATCAGAGAGCCAGGGTGCCCAATGCTTGTAGAAGGAGGCGGTGGTCAGGTTGGCTTTGGCAAAGGCAAATTCCATTCGAAGGGCTTGACATTTTATTACAGGTACATCTTAAGAGCCGCTGAGTATTTTGGGTTGCCTGTCTGCTCTGAGCCTGATCTGGGAGCACAGCCCCTGCTGACACCGCCATAAAGCCTTAACCAGGAGAACCTCCTGGCTTTGAAACACAAAATAATCACACAGTTTAAGGTGAAAAATACTGTGATTGCATTGAGGTCAGGGTATAAGTAGTGCAAGGACAAAAGAAATAACAGTAGGTGTTCACAAAAAGTTAAAAACTCTGAAAAGCTTTGACAAATGATTACGCACAGTACCACTTTAAACAAGCTCAAGTGCCCTACAGGACCAGAGTTTAACGTTAATTCCCAAAGTGAACTGAAAAAGGCTATCAAGAACTTGGGCTAACTCACTTCTGGATTCTCAATGGCTGGGAACAGAGTTTAACTCTACAGATGAATTTGCAAATAATAATATCCCCTTTGATATCACTTCAAAGTGTAGGAACAAACTTTTACTGCATGCTTGGTGGGGCCCTAGTTGGTGCACATGAGGTTTGAGGTCCTTTTATGTAGGAGTAAGATTTCCTGAGGAACAATAGGAAAGATCCCCCTTAGACTGGTGATGAAAAACTGGGGAAGGTCTCTTTAACATAGAAGAAGAATGCAAGAATTTCTAAAGTTGAGAAAGGGGCAGAATCAAACTTCATCAGAATTTGAAATATGAACTTTAGGTGGGGAACTAGGCTGGTAAAGCTGGAAGAGGCTTGAGATGAGATGTTAAATGTATTCCTGTCTGCAAGAAAACACGTGTTGTTCCAAGAGTCCTGCACTTTCAGAATAGTTGGGAGACGCTATGCAATAGGCCCCATTATTAAATTGGCTAAGAAGTTGCAAGGTGTACTAATCCTAAACTAGGAGTCTCTTGTAACGGTCTGGGTTATGGAAACCTCGTACCCCATTTGTAGTCCTAGCAGTGCGAACAGAGGTCTCTCTGTTGGGGGGCCCCCTTGTTCTCTTGGTCCCTCTGCCGAAGAAGCGGTGTTGATGGCAATACCATAATCTGCCTGCCTGCAGGATTGACTGTACTGCCTGTCAGTGATACCAGCGATCTGCAGTCCCTCTTTCCTTCTCTCTGGTGCGACTCAATCCCGCCAGGCTCCTGAGTCCCATACTGCCTTCTTCACACACATCCTCACCATTTTACTGTCTGCTTCCTTCCTTCCTGGACTTTTGATTATATAGGCTCTCGCCACTTTTGCCAGCTCGTCTGGGAAATGTAGCCTGTTTTGACTTGTTTGAGTACAGAAGTCCTGCTATCAGCATACAAGTTCAACAATGCTTTGCTGTCATTTATTAAAATCTGAATAACTAAACTGCACAACACCACCATCTTGTGGTTAATTTAGATCCTGCAATCAGTAACAGTGTAATGTGTTACACTTATATGGCACCATCTATTTATACTGTGCTTTACATATACTGTACATTCACATCAGTCCCTGCCCTCAGGGAGCTTACAATCTAAGGTCCCTAACTCGCATTCATACACAAACATACTAGGGCCAATTTAGGCAGAAGCCAATTGAAATACCAGCATGCCTTTGGAGTGGGGGGGGGGTGGCTGGAGTACCCAGAGGAAACCCACATATGCAAATGCCATGCAGGTAGGGCCTCAAACTGACGACCCTAGGGTTTCTAAGCGGAAGTACTAATTACTTAGCCACTTTGCTTCCTCACAAAAGACTAAAGCCGTGAAATGACAGGTGTTTTTCTTATGTTCATTTCAAGGCTTCCTTTTAGAGCGGAGAGTGCCTTCTATAGCACTGTTTAAAATAACTTTGTTGCTAATGTGAAAACCTAAAAAAAATACTCCAAAGCAACGGAGTAAATACTTATCTGCAGCTAAAAATGCTGAACTTTGCTGTCTTTAAGAAATAAGCATGCTGACCAACTCCCAGCATCCAACTCACTTCCCTGTATACAAGATGTCTGATCCCCTGCTGTGATCTGTGGTTTCTTCTGCCAGGAGCTATGTCACTACTGTGTCCTGTATTAATGTAGAGGATGGTGGATGAAACCACAGCGTGCAGTGGGGGGAACAACAGTATCTGACACTCCCAGAAGTGACACATGCAGAAGATTTTTCAGTAAGCTTATCTCTATAAGACTGCAAAGTTTGACAATTCTAAGTGTATTGAATATCTGCAAGGATCCAAAGCATGTCGCAAGAGTGATAAGTATTTGACACACTTAAAAGTGGCAGGAATCAGTAACATGGCAGAGTTTAAACACATGAGCCACGGGAAAGATAAGAAGATAGCATCTTCTTTTACCTGCTATGGTTCTTTTAATTTTGACCATAAAGTAACATGGTCACTTTAAGGGTTACATGATATTAGGGGTTTAGGTAAGGACTTAAATTTTAGGGTTAATTTTCTTGAGACGGTTTAGTGTTAGCAATTAGTAATAGGGCTGCCTGTTCACATAGAAGCCGTGGAACGTGATATGGTTAGTCACACATGTGCCCTGCAGGTCTTTTACAATTAAAACATAATAAATGGTTGTACTTGCAGCATCACAATGTAATACACTAACAAGGAAATAATGTTATCTGGTGACTGCTGTGCAACAACTCCAGCACAGTGATGGAAAAGGAAAATGTCAAGAATACGTTTAATTGTTTTCTCCACAGGACATTTCGATTATATTATTACGGAATTTAGGATTTAAAGGTTATATAGCAACACAGAAAAACAAAAAGCCATACATCTGATAAACACTTTGCTTAAAATGGAACAATTGTACCTGTAGGCCGTAATACTCAACAAGCTATATATTGCAGTGCCATTCATTTAGATTGGTACCCTAGTACACAACTACAGTAGTGACAATGCACTAACATAGTTACATATTTACATAGTTAGTCAGGTTGAAAAAAGACACAAGTCCATCTGGCTCAACCAATAAAAAAAAAAAAAAAAACAGTAATGAAAACCCAACCATACAATCCCATATACACAATCCTATACCCGCACTTGATCCAGAGGAGGGCAAAAAAAACCCCAGCAAAGCATGATCCAATTTGCTACAGCAGAAGGAAAAAATTCCTTCCTGATCCCCCGAGAGGCAATCGGATGTTCCCTGGATCAACTTTACCTATAAATATTAGTACCCATTTATATTAAGCACACCCAGGGAAGAATCTAGGCCTTTTTAAAGCAATCTAGTGAGCTGGCCAGAACCACCTCTGGAGGGAGTCTATTCCACATTTTAACCTTTCTGTATTTGGAGACTAAATCTGTTTTCCTCTAGACGTACAGAGTGCCCCCTTGTCCTCTGTGTTGACCTTAAAGTGAAAAACTCAACACCAAGTTCACTATATGAACCCCTTATGTATTTATACATGTTGATCATATCCCCCCTTAACATTTAACCACGCCACATCGTAGTACCAGTGGCTGCCCTAATGCAGATAGAGAGGCCTGGAGTTAAAAAAGAAGAGCATGAACGGAGGGCCAGCATGACAAGGGTTAAAGGGTCTGGGAGCTGGAGGCTTTTATATTATGAAAAATGAAAAAAAAAAATATTAAGTTTACAAGAAAGTTTGGATTGGGTACAAGTCAGGGGGGGAGGGGTGGAGCTATGGGGAGTTGTTAGGTGGAGTGGGGGCAAGGGTCTCTAGTCATAAGAGAAACCAGCAAAGGAAGATTTCTCTCCCGCCCACCCTGGTAATTTTACCTTTTCTGGTAAGCATCCTATTGTTGGGTCGGGGGTTGTTGGGATGATTGTCTTTAAGCAGCTGGTGGGGTGCAAGGTCCTTATAGGTTACTGTGGGCACTAAAAAGGTACTTGATAGGGAATCCTTCTGAGGTACGACTCCCAGTTGTTCTAATGGAGGTATCTGCGGCTGGTTGTCTCTGAGTCGGTGGTGTTGCGGCTGGAGGCCTGTTTTAAGTAGGTCGCAGGTATTTAGGCTCCGGTTATTATTATTATTGAGGATTTCTATAGCGGCAGCAGTTTACGCAGCGTTTTAAAATATTAGAGGGAGACAGTACATATACAATACAATAAAATACAAGAGGATTAAGAGGGCCCTGCTCAGAAGAGCTTACAATCTAATGGGGTGGGGCAGGTGTTACAAGAGGTTGTAAGAGTAGGTAATGAGCTGATGGAAGATTAGTTGGAGGTGTGATAGGCTTCCCTGAGGAGATGAGTTTTCAGGGGTCGCCTGAAAGCAGCTAGAGTAGGAGATAGCTGTACGGGTTGAGGTAGAGCGTTCCAGAGGATGGGAGAGGCCCTGGCGAAATCCTGGAGACGATCATGAGAGGAGGAGACAAGGGAGCTTGAGAGTAGATGGTCTTGATAGGAGCGGAGAGGACGGTTTGGGTGATATTTGGAGACAAGGTTGGTGATGTAGCTCGGGGCAGAGTTGTGAATGGCTTTGTATGTTGTGATTAGTATTTTGAATTTAATTCGCTGGGCAATCTGGAGCCAGTGTAGGGATTGGCAGAGAGGGGAGGCAGATGCTGAGCGGTTGGTAAGGTGGATAAGCCTGGCAGCAGCGTTCATGATAGACTGAAGAGGGGATAGCCTATGAAGTGGTAGGCCTAAGAGGAGGGAGTTGCAGTAGTCAAGGCGAGAAATAACTAGGGAGTGAATGAGTAGCTTGGTGGTTTCAGTTGTTAAAAAGGGGCAAATTTTTTGAGATGTTGCGGAGGTGAAGTCTACAAGCTTTTGACAATGATTGGATTTGGGGCTGAAAGGACAGGTCGGAGTCCAGGATTACACCTAGTACCCTGGCATGAGGGGAGGGATTGATGGTTGCATAACTAATTTTGATAGAAAAGTCATGGAGGGGGGCACAGGCGGGTGGGAATATTACCAGCTCAGTTTTAGAGAGATTTAGTTTGAGGAAGTGGTGCGACATCCATGTTGATATGTCAGTAAGTAAGTTAGCAATGCGAGAGGAGACTGAAGGAGTGAGGTGAGGAGTAGACAGATAGATTTGAGTGTCATCGGCGTAGAGATGGTATTGGAAGCCGTGGGCGGTTATCAAGTGACCAAGGGAGGCGGCGTAGATAGAGAAGAGGAGTGGTCCAAGAACAGAGCCTTGGGGAACCCCCACAGAAAGGGGCAATGGGGAGGAGGAGGTAGAGTTGTGGGTATACATTATACTGTATCTAACTTTTATTTAAGTTGTTATGTTTTTTTATGCGTTATTTGATACTTTGGGTAATAAAAGCTGCTTTGGCCATTAACTCCAGCTTGTTGTCCGAGTGATCAGTAACCACTTTACGACCGCCTGCCGCAGATGTACTGCGGCAGGCAGCGGCTCCCAGGCAAATTGGCATACATGTACAACGCTCACTCTCGGGAGGCTAGGGGATGAGCGCGGTGGCTCCAATTGCCACCTGACACCCGCGATCGTTCCCCCGCTGAGAGAGAAGGACGGTCGGCTGTTGTAAACACAGTCGACCGTTCTTCTTCCTGCAATGATCATAGAGCCCATGTGATCCTTCTATATAGGTCTCTATGGTCATTTCAGAAGCCACACCCCCCCCCAGTTAGAATCACTCCTCTAGGCTCACATTTAACCCCTTGATCACCCATAATGTTAATCCCTTCCCTGCCAGTATCATTATTACAGTAACAGTAACAGCATATTGTTAGCACTGATTACTGTAGTAATGTCACTAGCCCCCCCAAAAGTGTCAAAAATGTCAGTTAGGGGTCTAATCTGTGCACCACAATGTCGCAGTCCCGCAAAAAATCGCAGATTGCCGCCATTACTAGTAAAAAAAAAAATAAATAAAAATTACATAAATCTTTCCCGTAGTTAGTAGACGCGATAACTTTTGTGCAAACGAATCAAAATACGCTTATTGCGATTTTTTTACCAAAAATATGTACCGTAGCAGAAAACAAATTGGCCTAAATTTTTTTTTCAAAATTGTCGCTCTTTTTTTGTTTATAGCGTAAATAATAAAAATTGCACAGGTGATCAAATACCACCAAAAGAAAGCTCTATTTGTGGGAAAAAAAGGACATCAATTTATTTCAGGTACAGCATCGCACCACCGTGCAATTGTCCGTTAAAATAACGCAGTGCCGAATCGTAAAATAGGACCTGGTCAGGAAGGGGGTAAAATCTTCCGGGGCTGAAGTGGTTAAAGAGGTTGGAGGGTGTGGTATAGGTCAAAGCGGAAGGAGACAAGACGTCTTTAGTACCCTAGTCATGTCTTAAACACAATAACATGTTAGGTTAATGCACATGCATCAACACATAGGGGCTTTGACCACCAGGTGGCAGTAAGTACAGTAGGACATTCCTATGATACTTAGTGCCACCTAGTACCTAAATTTGTTTTTCCATTTTAATTCAATAAAAACAAAAACCTCCAACCAGTACAGGAAATAGCCTAATAACATTCATTTTTTGCCCCATTCACACAGAATGAATGTGCATTCACTTTCACTTTATGTTTATTTTTTGTAACTACATAGAAAAGAGACTGCAGAAAAAAGGCAGAGTATATTGATTCTGCCCATTTTTTTTTTTTGTGTCTGTGGGGGGGTATTCATTTTATTTTTTTGGTTAACGTTTTTGTATTGTGTCTGAGTATGGATCTATGTTTGTCCCAAACATGTTTGAAGCCATTTACTGTTGACTGTCTCATTACCTCTGCTGGTAGTTTATTCCAAACATCAAATACCCTTTCAGCAAAATACTTTCTAAGATTAGTTTTGAACTTTTCTCTTGTTCGTTTGAGGTCATGTCCCCGTGTGCTTGATTTTGGTTTCGTATTGAAAAAACAGCCCTCCTGAACCTTAGTCACCCCCTTGATGTATTTAAACGTTTCGATCATGGCTCCTCTTTCCCTTCTTCCCCCCAGACTGTACATATTAAGCTCCTGAAGTCCCTTCTCATATGTTTTATCCCCAGGACCTTTCACCAATTTTGTTACCTGTCTCTGGACTTCTATTTTATCAATATCTTTCTGTAAGTGAGATGTCTGGAACTGGACACAGTATTCTAAATGAGGTCTCACTAAAGAGGTATCAGAACCTCCTTCCTCCTGCTGGTGATCCCTCTGGTGATATAAAGATCCATATGGAGGAATCGGGACCTCTTTCCTTCTGGTGGTGATCCCTCTAGTGATATAAAGATCTAGATAGGGAAATCAGGACCTCCTTCCTCCTACTGGTGATCCCTCTAGTGATATAATCATTTACAAGTATATAGGGGGATCAGAACCTCCTTCCTCCTGTTGGTGATCCCTCTAATGATATAAAGATCTATATAGGGGGATTAAAACCTCCTTCCTCCTGCTGATTATCCCCTCTAGTGATGCATCCTAGAATTCTTTTTGATTCTCCTACTGCCTGGTCACGCTGTTTGCTCATTTTACAATAATCTGAAAATAAGTACCCCCATATCTTTTCCTCTGTAGTGTTGGCTAACACTGTACCCCTAATGTTGTACCATGTCAGGGGATTATTCTTCCCTAGGTGCATTATTTTACATTTGGAAATATTGAAGTGCACTGCTTTGACCAATCTTCCAGCGATGCCAAAACATGTTCCATGTTACAGACACCTTCAAGGCTATCAACCCTATTACACACCTTTGTATCATCACCTTGCCCAAAAAAACCTTTACGTATATTACTTACATGTAGACTAAATAGAACAGGACCCAGTACAGAGCTTTGTGGTACACCACTAGTGACTGCTCTCTGAGTGAACCCACATATATATATATACAACCACACTCTTCAGGGGTGCCTTGGCAAAATGCCTAAAAATGGCCCAAACATTGTATACAAGCAAGCGAGTGGATGAAGGCTAACTTTTAGCTACATTAGGTCACAGGTTTGTCAAATTTCTAGGCCATTGGCATCATCAGTTGATGAGGAGGATGTTAGTCGCCTGTATAGCTTCCTTTGACGGAGAAGACAAACTATGGAATACTAGTCAGTACCAGTTTGCAAAAGTCTATTTGCTTTGGAAGAATAAATCACCTCTAATCTTGAGTGTCCTACTTGGGCTTGTGGATGTTGCTGCATTATGTAAAACAATTAAAATAGTTTTTACATTTTAGAATGGGGTGCCTAGAGACTGTCCATAATTTTTAAAGGGTGCCTTGACTGACAAAAAGGTTGAGAAACACTGCTTTAGTCAACTACATATCCACTAAACCACCCAAGGGTTAAGTCTTAGCTTGTACAACTTTTCTATTAGATCAATAATACACCCCAAATAACTACACCCCATAACGTGAATGTGCTTTAAAATCTTAACTCCAGTCAATTTTTCTCCTTCTTTTTTTTTGTTTTATTAATTTGGGGTAGAGTGAAAAATTCTACAGGTATATATTTTTCTTTGACCCCACTGGGGAGGTGTGGTTGCCACAGACAAAGCAAGGGGCAGACATCATTAAAAAAAAAAAAAAAAAATATATATATATATATCAGATGTTGTAATCATTACCCACTCTTTTAAAGTGTGTTTTTATTTTGGTCAGTGTCCCTATTGGGCAGAATTCCTATTTTTTTTTTTTTTTTTTCCGGATGTCTCATCTCAATAAAAGCATCTCAATTGATGATGATCTGTAAAAGGCAAGTGTTCCAAGTAGATCAGAACAATCAGCTATTAAAACGCCCAACTACTTTACAAAAACAATGACTGTTAAGGCCCGTACACACGTACCGATTGTCGGCCGAAAATGTTCGGCCGCCGAATGATCGGCCGATTTTCGGCTTGTTAGTATGATGCTTCCGACAGCCGACAGCGCACTTTAGGCCGAACAGAATCTGTCGTGCAAGCATTAAAATTTTTGTATGCCGACACCAGAACGGCCGATTGTTCGTCAGTCAATACAGAATTCGGCCGACAGACAGCAGATTTGCAAGACTGGGCATGCTCAGAAAAGAAAAAGACAGGGAAAGTTAACCATCACACGACATCACTTCTGCAGTCAGCTGTTGTTGGCCGACAAAATTCGTGTGCAGTCTTTTGCAGTTTTCAACAGACAGGACAGCCCTCAGACAAAAGACGGCCGATCATTCGGCCGACGATCGGTACGTGTGTACGGGGCTTTAGTCTGCGTTTGGGTGGTTCCATCAGTCATATTGTTTGATACACCAAGAAGCTTTATTCAGATCATCTGCTAAACTTGAAAAAGTGAGTAAGGCTAGAAAAAGTTACAAATGTAAAAGCTACAGTATGGCTTCAAGTAAGTATGTTCCATGCAAATTGTTGAACGTTTTTTAAAATATATTTGATTAGGTATTCATTAGATCTTCATTCAAACAGTATCTACCGATACAAGCAATATACAGTACTTGAACAAAGGACTCAATCCACAAAGCTTTTACACAAAGATAAGGATTTCTAACTCTTATTCAGACATGAGACTTCAGTTTTCAAATCTCCTTGTAGTCAGTTCAAAATAACTGTCAATTAATATTTTTAAAAGAAGTATCCTTATTCTTTTAGCTTTGTATTCATTTTCATAATCTGAAAAAGCAAGTACACACCTACATTTAGCACCAATTCACATTTATAAAATTAGAATCAGATGTGCCAAAGATTAGAACCTCCTTAGGAAGCATTTAGGTGGACCTGTCTTATTTAAATCTCACATATATACGGTATACGGTCTGATGTTCTCTTTGTTGTTGATGAGGGAGAGTTCATCATGCCATGGTCAAAAGAACTTTCACAAGACATGTTGACAGGTTAATTGGCTCCTGTCTAAATTGGCTCTAATATTTCACAAAAGTGAGAACACCCCTCACATTTTTGTAAATCATACATTTTCATGTGACAACACTGAAGATTTGACACTTGGCTACAATGTAAAGTAGTGAGTGTACAGCAGACTTGTATAAAGTATTCAAAATTTCTACTTGAGTAAAAGTACAAGTGCTCGATCAAAAAGTGACTTAAGTAGAAGTGGAAGTGCTCGCAGAAAAAGTTACTTAAGTAGAAGTACTAAAGTATTCAACATTTTTTTTACTTAAGTATTGCAAGTAGTTTTTTCAAAAAATTTGCTACTTAAGTACTAAAAGTAAAAAGTACCAGTAGTTTTGAAAAAAAATTTCTACTCAAGTACTGAAAGTAGAAGTACAAGTACTGTGTTATGTAGTTATTAAAGAAAGAAGTCAAAAGTTTGAACATCATATTGTTTTTTATTATTTCAAATGATTTATTCAAATGATTAACCTAAAGGACAATCACAATTCCTTAGGCTGTAACTTTTTGTAAACAAAAAACAGATAAAGTATGTCGCTCCCTTCCCCTTTTAAAGCATCCACCTTTTAAAGCCAGGGGTGGTCTCCTTCCTGAGCTTCCTCACTCTCACAGCCAGGCAGATCACTTGAAGTTGAAGGGCCAGGGGTGGAAGGTGGTGTTTTTGGTTCGTCCATCTTTTCAGCTGATCAAAAGGCAGAACAGGAGCATGCGCAGTCTTCTTAATCGCGGTTTGATTTGATTTGCTCAATTGATGATGATGTGCCAGGCCAGCTTCATCAAACCTACAACGCTTAAAGTGAAAAATGCATCAAAAACTACTAACAAAGTGGCTGTGCTAAAAATGCTAATAAAGTGCCTGCAATTATATATATTCTTCTTGTATTCAAAATCATCTCCCACAGTATCAAAAATAAAGTGACATGTCTGTGCTAAATGCAGTGCAAATTATTCCCACAATGTAAATTTAATTCATATAAAATATATATGACAATACCACAATAAAATAAGTTGTGATTGTGAAGAAGTTAGGTGCAAGTTTAAGTGTGTAAACTAAACTTTATAACGAAAAGTCCATAACTGAATTCCAGTGTGCAATCTAAGAAGTGCTTGTCACTTGCTGGCAGATGCTTCCACCTTTCTTCTGTGATCTGCTCAAGTAAAGTGGTGGACTGGATAGCCTCTCTCTCTGCCTCTCACCTTAGTAGCACTGGCACTGCACTGGTTCAAAAAGCTGTCTATATTATTTTCATTATAAGAACTTGTCAGAACATGCTTCCACCACCTGTCCTTCACACTAGTAGTGCTCATTTGCTTTGCTCAAGTCAAGTGCCACTGCCAGTGGCCACTGCAGTGCAGGCACAGCCGCACAGGCAGAGGCAGGCCACAGGAAGCACAGGCTTCACCACAACACAACACTTATGGTCCATTGATAATCATCATAGCCGTCAGTCTCACTTTTCTTGGTTCAAAGAAGCCACCCATGACCCGTGTGTATATAATATATTAATATTTTATATTGATTATTTGATTCTCAAATGGCACATTTGCCATGGCAAGGATTAGGCCCTCTCCACGGTCCACCTCACTCACCTCATAGAGAAGAAGATGAGATAACGAAGAAAATGCTCCGAGTCCCGCCGCCCGTGTCACAACTCCTCTCAGTAAGGGCCCTAAGGGGTGGAGTCTGAGTGACACACAACACGTTTAGAGGCGGAGACCTCGAGCGGGAAGACGGCAGCATGGCTCCTCCTGTGCGGTCTTAACTTGGTGATCATGACAGTGATTCCGCAGGCCGCGGCATGAGCGAGGCTGTGGGATTGATTGAATTGAGTTGTGCTGCCTACTGCTACATGCTACCTACTACTAAATTATGAGTCAGTATATTTTATTTCATTTTTATACATAAAAGCGGTATTGTTGAGCACTACTAGCCACTAGATCTCCTGGCTGTCACTTTGTCACATGTTGGGGAATCACAGCGGCTCAGCTCCAGAAGTGGCGGGTGTCCCCGTCATCCTGTGAGGGCCGCCAAGAAGTTCATCACCTAATCTTAAGTTATTAATATCTTATGAGGAGAGGACCTATGAGATTGAGAATTTAAATAATTAAATATATATGGCTTTTTGAGCCAGTGCAGTCAGTGCCACAGTGCCACCCAGACGCTATCCACCAGTGCCACCACCATTAAGTGTGTTGGTCGGTCACTCGAGCACTGAAGGAGGTGGAAGCATCTGACAAGTGAAGTGACACTTTAGATTTGCACACTGGAATTCATTTATGGACTTTTCGTTATAGATAGGTTTACACACTTCAACTTGTTGCAGGCACCTGACCTAACTTATTTCATAACTTATTTTATTGTGATTTATTGTCATATTTTATATGAATTTAATTTACTGTTACATTGTGGGAATAATTATTTCCACTGCATTTAGGCTTTAGCACATTCATGTCACTTTATTTTTGATACTGTGTGGAGTGTGGGCAGGGCACTGGGGGCAACAATGATATTATATCGATTGCACAGGCACTTTATTCGCACAGCCAAGTTGTGTTTGTTAGTAGTTTCTTGATGCACTTTAAGCGCTGTAGCACAATTTATTTGTTTGTTTCATATTTTCTTTTTATTGGAAAGATTTGGTATAGCAGCTTTTATTATACACAGCCTTTATTTTCGTATGCGCTGATAATACACGTGTTTTGAGCTTTATGTAACCTGCCATCTACTGTTCTGGCAGTGGTAATTTTTTTAAAAGTAACGAGTAACTATGCAGCACAAAAAAAAAATACTTGAGTAGAAGTATCGAAATCATTGAAAAAATGTAGTGAAGTAAAAGTAGAAGTAGGAGAAAAAAATTCTACTCTAGGAAAGTACAGATACCGCATTTCGGTACTTAAGTACAGTACTTAAGTAGTTCTACTTCGTTACTATACATCTCTGGTGTACAGCTTGTATAACAGTGTAAATTTTCTGTCCCCTCAGAATAACTCAACATACAGTCAATAATGTCTAAACCACTGGCAACAAAAGTGAGCACACCCCTAATTGAAAATGTCCAAATTGGGCCCAAAGTGTCAATATTTTGTGTGGCTACCTTTTTTTTCCAGCACTGCTTTAACCCTCTTGGGTATGGAGGTCACCAGAGCTTCACAGGTTGCCACTGGAGTCCTCTTCCACTCCTCCATGATGACATCACGGAGCTGGTGGATGTTGGAGACCTTGCGCTCCTCCACCTTCTATTAGAGGATACCCCACAGATGCTCAATAGGGTTTAGGTCTGGAGACATGTTTGGTCAGTCCATCACCTTTACCCTCAGCTTCTTTAGCAAGGTAGTGGTTGTCTTGGAGGTGTGTTTAAGGGCCTTTTCAAAGTTTTTCTGGAATAAACTCACACGGCTTATGATCACCAGGAATATCTTGACTGGTATGCAATTAAATACATTGTAATTAAGATGTCTTTTGTAATATATTTGCTATATGATTGAAATGATGTCTTCTTTTGTTAATAGAGTGTAGGATTATCCATAGCTTCATCTATTATACCCGTAAGGAAAGGTTTCACCTGAAACACATCGGATTTTTTGGAGAAATCGTTGCATAGAGATGTTCCACGCATTTTGATGATCATCCATTTCAAGTCGTGACATTATTTTATTTGTTTATATACTCACAATTTTGGTGTACTATTTGATTATTTCACTATTTCATTGTACCTGATTTTAATATGATTGAATACATTTATGATTTTACTACTTTTGATATTTGGTTGCCTTTAAAGTCCCACCCATACAGGGGGATTTTGGTTTATTTATGCCTCCTACTAAATACCTTGGACTGTCTACTTTCCAAAAATGTGTAATTTGTGGGGTATTTCTACTGTCCTGACATTTTAGGACCTCAAGAAATGAGAGACCGTCAGTACATGAGGATTAATCAATTTTACATAGTTTGTGGACTCTATAACTTTCCTACAGACTAAACTGATTTGAGATATTTTCACCAACAAAATGTAGCAGAATACATTTTTGGATACATTTATCAAGAAAGATTATTTATTTGCAAAATGTGGGTGGATTTAAAGTAGAATGTTCATAAAAGGAGATCCACAAAATCTAGCAACTGGAGGAAATTCATTAAAGAGTAGAGATGGGCTGAGCACTCCTCTGTTCGGTTCGCACCAGAACTCCTAAACAGAGAAAAAGTTAGTCCCGAGCCGTCAACTCTATTAGAGTCTATGGAACCCGAACATGAAAAACCAAAAGTCCCCATTTTGAAGGCAAGCCTGGCAAGTCAGGAAAGGGGGGGGGGTGAGCAAGTGCCCCCCCCTCTTGAACCATACCCGGCTACATGCCCTCAACATCCAGGGGGGGTGCTTTGGGGCGAGGGAGGCTCTGCCACCCCCCCCCCAAAGCACCTAGTCCCCATGTTGATGGGGACAAAGGCCTCTTCCCCACAACCCCCAGGTCCCGCCTCCTATGTGAATGAGTATGGGTTATATTGTATCCCTACTCATTCACCAAAAAATGTGTAAAAAAAATGAAAACAGTACACAGGTTTTTGGCAAGTCCTTTTATAATATAATGTCCCCTGATGTATATCCATCATCAAACACGATGCAGCCACCACCGCCAGACCTGAAAAAAGAAAACAAAAAGCTCCACCTGCAATGAAGGCTAACTGCAGGCTTCCAGCTGACTGGTTCCTACTTCCCCTCTGGCCTCTCCTAACTGACGACTTTGGTTTTGGGAGACTCATTCATCCCATTCAGTACCACAGACTGTACTGACATATCCGAGGATATGACCTTGAGCCCAGGTAAAGAGAAAGTAGAAGACACGTCTGGTCCACCTGAGGCCCCAATTCACTATCTGTGGATGAACAAGTGGCTCTAAAGAAAATCAGGGGAGCCGATGCCTTTTGCAGTCTAACCATGGGCAGCTTTCTGCAAGATATTCTGACTGTGTTGTTTGAAATTGTTTACTGTTCTGCCATAACCTTCCTCTGGTTGTGCTTTTATCACTGTTGTTATTGTTCTTTCCATGCTGCAATGCCAAGGACAGCATCTGTTTAAGAGGGGGGCTAGAGTAAGCAGGTGCAGTCTACTTTCTCCTCAGTAGATGGCGCTCGTCGGTAGCAGCATTGCAGTTGGAGCAGAAAGGAGTTTCTGTCTTTGCTCCTGATGACCAAACAGAACATCCAGGGATGTAAAGGAAGAGAGGTATGCTCTTCTGGGGAGGTAGTTATGTAAACCTGTTGCTTTAAACTGCATCGGCAAAACATAGGTTCACTTTAAAAGTTTATTAATCAGTTTTTATGTTTCATATTTCAGCCACAAATACATTTTCTTTCATTTTTCCTCATGACCGTTTGCTCTTTAACACTTACACCTGCAGTTTCTACAACACCGTTACATGCTTTTTTTTATGGGTTATAAATGTATTTTTACTTGAGCATAAAAAAGAAAAAAAAATCCTCAGCGTTTCTATTTTAGACTAGGCCCAGTGATTAAACCGTCTTATCTAAATATACACTGTGTAGCGTATGAATAAGCGGCAAGCACAGCTGGATAGTAAAGCATTCCATTTTAGATGGTGGATGATATTTTTTCCTGCCAGGCTGCAGGAGGGTGTCAGGTGCATTGTGGAATAGATAGATAGCTCCATGCAGTATAATTATAATTTTGGCATAGTGTTGGAGTATTTTCTTCTAAAGCCTTTTAAAAACAGATTGCACTGAAAAGCAGGGACCTGTATTAAATAAATGCTACAGAGCCAGATTGGAGAGCCCTTGCCATATCCAATTGTATCTCTCCAAATTTGCAATTAATTAGTCTAATAATGGCGGTTACAATCACACACACAATATCAGTTTTCAGAATTGCCTAATTGTATTTTAAGTCATTCACATCCTATGAATTTATAATAGATTGTAATGATGTTTAAATTATTATAGTATTATTTGGTAACATATTGAAGATCATATTTGTATTATATGGTAATATAGGCTATCAGGTTTGAAGAACGCCTAAGTACCATTGTATCTCAAAATCCATTATAATTGTAGAAAAACAATGTTTTTAAAAAAATAATATATGTGTTATGTACTATAACCGTAATTGGCCTCTATACATGCCAGTGTAATAATACATTGAACAAAATTATGATCGCAACACTTTTGTTTTTGCATCCATTTTCCATGAGCTGAACTCACAGATCTAAGACTTTTTCTATGCACACAAAAGGCCTATTTCTTTCAAATATTGTTCACAAATCTGTCTAAATCTGTGTTAGTGAGCCCTTCTCCTTTGCCTAGATAATCCATCCACCTCACAGGTTTGGCATATCAAGATGCTGATTAGACAGCATGATTATTGCACAGGTGTGCCTTAGGCTGGCCACAATAAAAGGCCACTCTAAAATGTGCAGTTTTATCACACAGCACAATGCCACAGATGTCGCAAGTTTTGAGGGAGCGTGCAATTGGCATGCTGCCTGCAGGAATGTCCATCAGAGATGTTGCCCATGAATTGAATGTTCATTTCTCTACCATAAGCCGTCTCCAAAGGCATTTTGGAGAATTTGGCAGTACATCCAACCGGCCTCACAACTGCAGACCACGTGTAACCACACCAGCCCAGGACCTCCACATCCAGCATCTTCACCTCCAAGATCGTCTGAGACCAGACACCCGGACAGCTGCTACAATAATTGGTTTGCATAACCAAAGTATTTCTGCACAAATTGTCCGAAACCGTCTCAGGGAAGCTCATCTGCGTTCTCACCATCCTCATCTGCGGTCTCGACCTGACTGCAGTTCGTCATCGTAACAGACTTGAGCGGGCAAATGCTCACATTCTATGGCATCTGGCACTTTGAAGAGGTGTTCTCTTCACAGATAAATCCCAGTTTTCTTATATCTTTGCATTCAGCTCATGAAAAATGGAGGCAAAAACAAGTGTTGCATTTATAATTTTGTTCAGTATATTAATAAAAAAATAAAATAATAATTATTGTTATTAACATTATTACTCTTACATGAAGAGAGGATAAATATAGTCATAGTACATCACGTATATATTATTTTACCTAAAAAAAAAAAAAACAAATAATAATAATAATAATAAGTATTATTATTATTATTACTATTATCATAGTTATTTTTGCTGCCGCTATTATTATAATAATTAGTTTACTTTTGCCTTGACTTTAATTTGAAAATTGGGAGATTTGGGCAAAATGCTGTTGTTTTGGTGAAAAGCAAACCTTTCAAAAACATTGGGTATTTTTCGTGAATTTTAAGGGTGCAATGGACTTAAAGCGTAATGCCACCGGTTTTGGTGTTTATTAAAAGTCAGCAGCTACAAAAATGTAGCTGCTGACTTTTTATAAAAACACACTCACCTGTCCCACGATCGAGCGATGCGGCCAGCAGCAGCCTCGGCTCTCTCCCTTTTCACCTCATGGTGCCGGCATCACTGGTGTGGGCACCCAGCTGTGACAGCTTGCCGCTTCACAGCCGGGTGCGCACTGCACATGCACGAGTGTCCCTGCATGTCCTGAGTGGACAGTCAATTTTCTGGGTCCTGTGACGTGTCCCAGAGGATTGCAGGGAGGGAGGGGGAGAGGAGAACTTCAGCTCGAGCTGCCTAGGCTGCCCGTGCGGAAGTGGGAGTGGGTACCTGTCAAACCTAGGTACCCACCCCCCCTAAAAAAAAAAATGACACGCCAAATGTGGCATGTCAGGGGGTCAGGAGGCCTTAAAGCGGAAGTTCCACTTTTGGGTGGAATTCTGCTTTAAAATTGAGGGTTATGGAAACTCCTTCAGCTACTCTCTACCTGTTCTAGAGCCAAAAAACTGCCACTTCCTAACCTCACTATTTTATTTTATTAATTTTTTTAATTATAGAAAGAAAAAAAAATGAAAAAAAAGTCCAACAAAAAACTTTAAAGTGACAGTGCAACGTTATCAAATATACACAAACACACCCGCACACAAATTCTGTTCTGAGTGTTCTGGGGGAATATGAATAAGCCTTAACAGGTAAAAAGCATTTAAGTGGGCAGTCTTGAGGTTTGTACATGTCAAAGCAGATTTGTATAATAAAGTTTAGCAAGAGGTGACTCCATTGGTTCATATGAAACTATCCTGGACCTGTTCTAGTGCTAAAATACTGCTTCACATTAGCCTTAGCTATGCTAAAAAAATGATGTGTATCAAAACTCCCCACGCAACAATCATTTAAACCCTCTGTGAAAAATGTGTGGTGAAAATGGGGTAGCTGCTGCTTTATGAGTGCCTATACTGTCACTATAAAATGAATATACAGAATAACAATCGGCGCTTACCCTAATTAAATGGTACAATCCCCCTGAAATTCCTAAATACAGGTGCATCTCATAAAATTTGAATATCATCAAAAAGTTAATTTATTTCAGTAATTCAATTAAAAAAGTGAAACTCATATATTTTATATAGACGTGTTACACACAGAGTGAACTATTCTAAGCATTTCTTTCTTTTAATTTTGATGATTATGGCTTACAGCTAGTGAAAACCCAAAATTCCGTATCTCAGAAAATTAGAACATTATGAAGATCAAAGGGAGGGAAATCAACTGGGCCTAGACTCCCCAAAAATTATTCTGGATTCTATTATATATATATATATATATATAATGTATTTTTATTTTTTATTTTTATATATATATTAAAATTGTAGAGTCACACTTCAAGAGGTAGTCACCTGAAATGATTTTCACTTCACAGGTGTGCCCTGTCAGGTTTAATAAGTGTGATTTCTTGCCTTATAAATGGGGTTGGGACCATCAGTTGTGTTGTGCAGAAGTCAGGTGGATACACAGCTGATAGTCCTACTGAATAGACTGTTAGAATTTGTATTATGGCAAGAAAAAGCAGCTAAGTACAGGAAAACGAGTGGCCATCATTACTTTAAGAAATGAAGGTCAGTCAGTCCGAAAAATTGGGAAACCTTTGAAAGTGTCCCCAAGTGCAGTCACAAAAACCATCAAGCGCTACAAAGAAACTGGCTGACATGCGGACCGCCCCAGGAAAGGAAGATCAAGAGTCACCTCTGCTGCGGAGGATAAGTTCATCCGAGTCACCAGCCTCAGAAATCGCAGGTTAAGAGCAGCTCAGATTAGAGACCAGGTCAATGGCACACGGAGTTCTAGCAGCAGACACATCTCTAGAACAACTGTTAAGAGGAGACTGTGTGAATCAGGCCTTCATGGTAGAATATCTGCTAGGAAACCACTGCTAAAGAAAGGCAACAAGCATAAGAGACTTGTTTGGGCTTAAGAACACAAGGAATGGACATTAGAACAGTGGAAATCTGTGCTTTGGTCTGATGAGTCCAAATTTGAGATCTTTGGTTCCAACCACCGTGTCTTTGTGCGACGCGGAAAAGGTGAACGGATGGACTCTACATGCCTGGTTCCCACCGTGAAGCATGGAGGAGGAGGTGTGATGGTGTGGGGGTGCTTTGCTGGTGACACTGTTGGGGATTTATTCAAAATTGAAGGCATACTGAACCAGAATGGCTACCACAGCATCTTGCAGCGGCATGCTATTCAATCCGGTTTGCGTTTAGTTGGACCATCATTTATTTTTCAACAGGACAATGACCCCAAACACACCTCCAGGCTGTGTAAGGGCTATTTGACCAAGAAGGAGAGTGATGGGGTGCTGCGCCAGATGACCTGGCCTCCACAGACAGCGGACCTGAAGCCAATCAAGATGGTTTGGGGTGAGCTGGACCGTAGAGTGAAGGCAAAAGGGCCAACAAGTGCTAAGCATCTCTGGGATCTCCTTCAAGACTGTTGGAAGACCATTTCAGGTGACTACCTCTTGAAGTGTGACTCTACAATTTTCATAATCATGAAAATAAAGAAAACTCTTTGAATGAGAAGGTGTGTCTAACTTTTGGTCTGTACTGTATATATATATATATATATATATATGGACGTTGGTACCTCCTTTTTCCCTTATTTTGCACAACAGGCTTCCACATTTAACATTATGAAGATGCTTATTTCATTTTCCGGCACGACTTGTCACCTACCCACACTGCCAAAAGTACCAATACCTGATTTAATGATCATGGCATCACTGTGCTTGATTGGCCAGCAAACTCATGTGACCTAAACCCCATAGAGAATCTGTGGGGTATTGTCAAGAGGAAAATGAGAGACACCAGACAATTCAGATGAGCTGAAGGCCGCTATCAAAGCAACCTTGTCCTCCATAACACCTCAGCAGTGCCACAGTCTGATCGCCTTCATGCCACATTGATGCAGTAATTTATGCAAAAGGAGCCCCGACCAAGTATTGAGTGCATACTATACTGTACATGGACATACCGGTACTTTTCAGTAAGCCAACATTTCTGTATTAAAAATCCTTTTTTTTTTTTTATTGGTCTTATGTAATATTCAATTTTTCTGAGATACTGAATTTTGGGTTTTCACTCTGTGTGTAACGCATCTATATAAAATATATGAGTTTGACTTTTTAAATTGAATTACTGAAATAATTTAGCTTTTGATGATATTCTTATTTTATGAGATGCACCTGTATTGTATACTTTATACAAAAAGCAATTATTAAATATATGTAACCAATTTTAACGTACAAATGTCAGCCACTCTCAGTAATATGGGCTTTTAGTTAGCCCAACAGAGGCCTTGATACCCCACAAGCACATGGCAGTAAGGCCTAGGAAAAGACCTAGCTGCTCTTAGTCCCAGTCTCAGACTCCCAGTCACCATCTGGGCACCTCTCCCCAGGGATTGGCCAGGGCTGTATGAATATTCAACTGTTAATTAGACTCTTCCTGCCCACTAGCTTCCAGAACATAGAACAGGCCAGAACAATCAACAAGGCCACACTGATTACAGTAAGCCAAAACAAAATTTGCCTAACAATGAACTGCAGCACAACTGGATACAGTTTGCCAGAACTAAATTTACCTAATCCTAGAACTTTTCTAAGAGGGTGCTACACACCCCTAACACTAAAATCTGGGACTTACCATACCAGGTGACAAAATGTTCAGCTCTGCACATTGCCTGTTTTAAGCTGGGCTGTATTCCCACCCAGACCATCATACGGAAAAATTATTTGGAGATTGGATGTACCACTGGTGGTCAACCTCTGGTTTAGGGCATGCATATTTAGGGCATGCATACTTTAGGGCATGCATACTTAGGGCATGCATATTTAAGAATATCCTAAAACAATCTTTTTGAGGGGAAACCTTCAGAAGGGCTCAGTTGTTTTAGCACCAACTGTTTCCCTAATTTTAGAGAGATTTCCTCTTGCTTCCGGTTGTGTCAATAGGACAGGAAGTAAAGGAAGATCTCCTCAATGGTTACCTCATAACCATTTTTTCCCTGCTGGTTCAGCTATTACTTGACAGCGTTCTCATTCTCGTAGATAGTGTTTTCCTTGAATACTGTATGTCTGTCTGTATTGCACCGGATTTTGAGTATTCAGCTATACCACTGTGGTTAACTTTGTGTAAGCCGAACTTGTTGTGTTTGATGGTTTGTGTGTTTTTCTTTTGTACACTGAAAATTTGATAAATAAAGAATTAAAAAAATAAAAATAAAAAAATCTCAATAGAACACAGACAGAAAAAAAATCTTTGAAATAATTCTGAATCTAGTCCATTAATCCAACTTTGTAATACACACATTAACAAAACAATAAAAAAATAGAAACGGTATATAAAATATACGTAACTAAAACAAAAGACTAAAATGTTTTTGCTGTTTTTTTTCTCTCTAAAGCATTTAAAGTTTCAGGGAAAGAAAGAAAATAAAGGATGACAATAGCAAATTATTATTCACAAACCATCTCTTAGCACACAGACCCCAGTTCCATCATCCATTTACCTTTATATCATGCATAAAAGCAATCTTTCTGTAAAATGTATTCCAGGAAACATTTTAATTAATTCTGAAGATCCAATTTATCACTACGTTGGTTAAAGGTAATTAAATTACAATGTGAAAGGTATATCATGGGGAAATTTGGAAACTTTCTTGTATAAGTCAACTTAAAATTAGTATGATTAATGAATTTTCCATCAGGCTGTGAGTGGATACGCAACATGTTAATATCAATGTACAAGGAATTGTATGTGTGTGTAACTAGATAAATAGGCGCAAAAGCATTGTCTGCTAATAGAAAAGTATCTGAAAGAACCCAATATGAAATAGGGCTAGTCAGTAGTGAATGTATAATGTAGTTAAAGTGTTACTAAACCCAGAACTCTGCATTCACTATATATGGTCTCCCACAGTACACAGAACATGGAAATGCAATAGTTTTGGTAAATATAAACTGCTAAATACCTTTTCTCATTAGCAGTATATAGCAGTCTTTTGACTTCTGCCAGTGTCTGGTTAAAGCTTGTAGGAGGAGTTTTCATTCTGCTTTGACTGTCCTATCAGGCTGCAGGACCCCTGACCCTCTGTCAGGACAGTGCTGATTGGCCCTGTGCTGATCACATACACTCTCCCAAGAAAGTCCCCTAGCCTCTGTTCTATCGGGAGATAAATTGGGGACAGAGGATCAAAGAAGACAGGATCAAACACCCTTTTTACACAATGCAAAGGATTAACCCCTCAGGTTCCACAGTGAGTATAGCAAGCATGCTTTACTGCATACACAGGCTGATTTTACTGGTGTGGGTTTAGTAACACTTTAACTGCTAATTTGATGAGCAAAAGAAAGCCCAGACTGTCCATCTGGCCAATCTCTGGCCTGGTCCTTATCTTTTTTTCATAAACTTCATAGTCTGTTAATACCCCAGGTAATGGAAACAAACAAAGGCAGCTATGTGTGAAGTCTAGCCTTTGTCACAACAATGGCTACCTCCATATAGATACAGTGGAGAAACAAATGTAGATGTAAAAGAACAGGAAGTGTATGTTGCAAGATTACGGGGTGAAAATTAAAGTGTATTTTAACTTTTGCAGTCAAATTTGAGAAATTCCCCACTCCGTGTTTGTTATGTATTCCCATTCATACAGCATACCTAACAATAATTATTTTTATTTTCAATGGTTTTTATTAAATTTTCTCATAAAAAAAAGAACATAAGACTAAGTAAACATTGGTACTTTCTGTTAAACATCAGAACTTATAACGGATATATAACAATATATATATATTTTTTTTTTTCAATAGTTTTTATTAAATTTTCTCATTAAAAAAAAAAGAACAGAAGAATAAGTAAACACTGGTACTTTCTGTTAAACATTAGGACTTATAATTATAGATTATTTATATGAGTACAATGTCAAAAGTCAAAAGTCGTTGTTGAACTTGAACAGTGAATGCATTATTAGTGTTAAACTTACGGTAAGGGTATTGTCCACCACACCCAGACACCCCATCTGGGAACAAACTGTGTCATAGGGTGGGAGGCAATACAGCCAGTCTTTAATTTATAGTTTAATTATTATAATTGGTTTACCAACTATAGAAATAAGAAACACATATACATAGGTAAGATTTCTTACATAGGCAGTGTACATGTCCTAATAAAACATCTATGGACAAATGGTGTAGAATTGCATATGTATAATGAAACAATACTCTAAACTAACTAAATGAATAAACTTCTTCCATCCAGTCAGTATCCCAATTTAAAAAAAAGTCAACTAGTGTATCTCTCATACCATTTGGTCCACACCAGCCATGCTGTACTTTCTCGTTGATAGGTCTCCCTATCCGTTGTCAATAGGGGTTCATATGTGTAGTGTGTTTGGGTCATGTTGACAATTATAAGCACTTTTGAAGATGAGAGTGTTTATCATAATCTCGTTATTGAGAGGCTGGCTGCTAAAAGTATGTGTGGTTCAACTTTTCTTCCAGCAGGGGGTTTGGGGAAGGATGTACTTGGGATCTTACAATAGTGTTGATGATAGAAAATACTTTTTTCCAGAAATTTATATGGGGGCATTCCCATATTATGTTTAGGTCTGTTCCTGTTTGGCCACAGTTCCTCCAGCAGACTGGGGAGGTATTCCCTTTAGAGTGAGTTAATACCACGGGGGTTGTCGTGGCATACCTATCTCGCATTTTCTGGATACCTTATTGGCCTTTACAGGATGCCTTGACTGGCATTTAGAATGGTTATCTTAAACAAAATGTCTTTCGAGTTAATCTCATTTTACTTTGATTTCTTTACATGTGTCACTGAGCTTGCAAAGGCTAAGAATATATCAGATGAACGAAACAGTGGAAATTCCCTATCTCTCAGAATATCAACTCTGTCTGGACAGCTGACCACAAAGCCAATAATATCTTCTAAAAGCCCCTTTGGAACTTTTATTGTGTGTCACCAAGAAATTTCCCTTTATGACAGAGAATCACAATCTAGATTGACATAATGCTTACTATAATTAGTTGTTAACTTTGATTGGACAAAAGATGTTAATAACAACCCATTTCTGTACGTCAGATTGTAATGACAAACCCATTTCTGAGTATATTTAAACTCCAGCAATGTTGTAATAAATCAGGTCACTATGATTCAGCCATCTTGAGTCTTGTCTGATCTCATTATATATATAGCTATATATTGTCTGATTTGGTATCACTGACTAACAGGTAACAGGTATTTTGTACCTGAGGAAAAATTCCACAACAATTTGGCGAGCTTGAGCCCAGGAGAGGTGACGTCATCTGCGGATGGAGTGAGACATCTGGACTGCATTGGATACACTGAAAATATCTGGCCAGGTAAGCCCATTGTCTGCTTACAATGTTTTTCAGTCCATCCAATGACGTCCAGGTAACTCTGTTTTATTTTTGACGTAATACCCTCTTAAAGAACCTAAACCCTTAGTCGGTGTATATATTGCTAATAACATTTGTTGTTTGTTGGGAAAGGTGAGGTTGGGTCAACCCTCACCACTGTGGGTGTCTTGGACACGCAGGAACGTGACCCCTAGTTGTGTTCTGGTAAAGCGGTCTCATTTCAGAGTGTCCATTTGAGGCATAGCAAACATTGAATGTATATGACTGTTTTAGCCTGACATTTCATATACATGTAAAGGTTTCTATCTCTATGTTATAGTATATATGTAAACATATGCATATGGTAATAGGCTGTTTTTAAGTCCAGGTCACAGAGAACTCGGAAGTTAGAGGTAATTCCAAGTCACAGAGAACTCGGAAGTTAGAGGTAATTCCAAGTCACAGAGAACTCGGAAGTTAGAGGTAATTCCAAGTCACAGAGAACTCGGAAGTTAGAGGTAATTCCAAGTCACAGAGAACTCGGAAGTTAGCGGTAATTCCAAGTCACAGAGAACTCGGAAGTTAGAGGTAATTCCAAGTCACAGAGAACTCGGAAGTTAGAGGTAATTCCAAGTCACAGAGAACTCGGAAGTTAGAGGTAATTCCAAGTCACAGAGAACTCGGAAGTTAGAGGTAAGTCCAGGTCACAGAGAACTTGGAAGTTAGAGGTAGTTATTCTATTTTTTGGATAACAGTGAAATGGGAAACTGGGTTTCCGTAGATACCGACCAGGGGTCGATGGGAAAGGTCATTAGGACCATGGCCTTAGAGTGTATGGGTAACAGGGTTACCAGATAAATGGGGCAGACCAGGGAGTTTGCATTCGAAGATTAAATGCTCTGGGAGCATAGTTTTTGGGCTACACAGCCAATTAAAGTGTTCTGTAGTTGGACAGCTAATAATCCTAGTTGTAGGATAAGATAAGATAGGATATGGCAGATTTTTGTAAAGTGTATAAAACAGATTTGGCAAGAACAAACTTAAAATCAGTTGCAGAAATATGGAAGCAGGAGAGTATGAAGTTGAATGAGTATTGATATTATTATAAATGAGTTGGTGTGTGTTGAATTGTTTCATTGGAAAACACAGCAAATCTTGTATTCATAAGAAGAATGTAAGGATGATCGTTGCCCTTTAATTCAAAAGGTTGTTTATTTTGAGACAGATTGTATGAAGCTGTGTCTTTAATATAAAAAGAGGAAGTAGCCGAAGAGGTTCCTTCTCCGTGAGCTCGGAGAAAGAGGAAAAAAAGATTGTTTCTTAATATGATAAATGAACGGCATATGATATTTTTGGGGTTATTTTGTATTAAATTAAACTAAGATGAAAAATAATAGGTTGCCCTTTAAACCGGGAATCTTTGTTTAGACATTAAGGGTTACCGCAATTAACATGACCATTGAACCCTATTGGCACTGAGCCAAAAGTTTTAAAATAGAATAACTTTTTTTATATAATTATGGTTTATTAAGTGGTATTTCAGGGGCACCCTCCGTAACCAAAGAGGAACCTCTGATAAGATTTTTGAAATTCGGGACAAAGTTTTAGAGGATATTTGTTTGAAAGATAAAAGTACATTACTTCCTGTCATTATGGGTGTATAAAAAGTGACCTACTACAAATAGTGTAAAGACAGGACATTAGAGCAAAGAATTGCAGCCAGCCCCTCTCCCCCAGATAGACAGTAAATAAGGTATACAGCTAACCTGTGTCCGCATGTCCCATCAGAAGCAGTCCCAAAGGTTTGCTGAATAACAGTAGCAAGGGTGAGAGTGGTTTCCTGCCTGGCTTCAAAGGAAAAGGGGAAGTCATTTAAAAAAAAAAAAAAAAAGTAATGTTTGTGTTGAGTTAAAATTTCAGTGTTCAGTTTCAGATGAAGTGCCCATTAATCCAGTATGTAGCATATGTCTCTTGCCAGCTTGACCTAGTGATAAAATGATCCTCAGCTGTGTGCGGGCCACAGCCTGCAAAAGAGCTGCTGGATAAAACAGGTGCAATGTATTTAAGCCAGTTTACTTCCAGTACAGGAGCAGGCACTAGAGGGGGGAGGGGAAAAAATGTTTGTTAAATATCCCCCATGACTGTTTTTGAGCTGATGATGGCAGAATCTGAATTGTTGAGCCCTGCCAAAAAGGCTCCTCTCTGGAGCCCTGATGAGACCCTTTATGTAGATGGATCATGTTTGTAAACAGAGGAGGGTAAGCCTGTAACTGGGTATGCAGTAGTAACAGCAATAAATAAACAAAAATAATGCAGAGATATTAAATTTAAAGTTCTAAGCACAAGCAGCTGATGGTTTTGGCAAAGGCCTGAGAATTTTAAAGAGTTAACATTCACATTGACATGATTTTGGTCATATTTTTGAAAGCTTGTAACCTTTTGACCTCAGCCCAAGTTCTCTCGGTAAGCCAAGAAAAAGCATGCAGATATAAGAGAGACTGTTCTTAGTCTTCCAGTGTTCCACCAAGGTGGCCATTTATTAAAAAAAAAAAAACAAGGCACATGCAAGAGAGGACACAGAAGAAGCTGCAGGAAACGCAAGGGCCGACAGAGCAGCGAAGAAGGCTGCACTGGAACAGGTCCCAATCCGGGTACTGACACTCCTAGGAAAGCAACCAACTCCTGTAAGTATGGCAATCTTGATATCATTGCAGAAAAAGCCCCCTCACAGGAGCGTGAGAAGTGGCGGAAGAAAGGTGCAACACAGGATGTAACTGGTTGCTGGAGGATGGAGGAGCATTTCTGTCTGATCTCAGGCCCTATACCCGAGGGTGGCAGCCGCAGCTCACGGATCGTGTCATATCTCAAAGACTCTAATGACCACCTTGGTAATGCAACACTGGTTAGCACCAGGTTTTCCTGGAGTAGCTGCAAAATATACTGCTTCTTGTCTTACCTGTGCTAGGTACAATGTTGGTAGAGCTGTAAGCACCCCCCATAAAAGCACCGCCTAAGTCAGACTGTCCTTTCCAAGGAGTTCAAATAGATTACATTGATTTCCCACAGTCTGGTCCCGATGCACATGTTTTAGTTTGTATAGACATTTTTCAGGATGGCCTAAGGCCTGACCATTCTCTAGGGGTAAAGTACAAACCACAGGAAAAAGGCCTTTGCCCCAGGTAATGTGCAGGTATAGAATCCCAGAACCTATGGAAAGTGACAGGGGTACTCACTTTACAGGAAGGGTTCTACAAGAGATCCTATCCGCACTAAATATTGAGAAAGCCTTTTACACTCCATATCATTCACAGAGTAGCGGAAAGGTACAAAAGGTTGTATGGTAAAAAAAAAAAAAAAAACACAAGTTGAGTAAAATAATAGCAGAAACAAGTAGATTGTTTTATGTTTTTTCCTTTGTCAGGAACACTCCCAAGAGAGGTGTGGGTACCTGAAGCAGGTCTCTATTTACCACAGCAATTGCAAGCCACACACTCAGATCTCACTAGATGTGTTGCAGTGCTTTAAAAGCAATTGACAAAATGCATAATAATGTGTTCTCATTCCTACCAGATCCAAATGAGGATACTAAGTCATAAAGTAAGGCTACTAAGAGTGCAATTGGTTACACCAACATCCCTCAAGGTAGAAGGGATACATGGATTCACGCCAGTCATTGAAAAAAGGTGGTACAATGATTTTCTTTAAATGTTTGATATGTATGGAAATGTTGGGTAAAATGAAGGGGCAGGACAATAAAAGAGACAGACAACCTAAGGCCCAATGTACTGTTAAGTTTAAATACCAGGTAGTACCATTACCATACCATAGTTAAATACCATATGTCCACAATTACACCCAGAGTCCCAGACTATACCTGTGCTAGTAAACCCACTTGCATTAGAGGATCTAAATCAGACAGAGTTTTCAAAATCCTATAGAAACATTACCAGTGCACAAAAGGACATGTTAATTCCCCCAAAAGTCGCAGGTTTCAAGAATCCTACAGTGTGTATAGAGTTCTATGGAAATAAAACTGATGTAGGGAGGGTGGACTGTTCACAAGCACTGATAAACATATCCTGCCTACAGCTGACTGTGAACAGCCCATAATACATGAAACTTGCATGCATTACAGAAATGAAACTGTTAAACATAAAATATGAGCCATATTGAATGACAATATGGACATCTCTCACCTAGGAGAAGCCCTCAGGTTTCTGTTGTTCAGACAGAAACTGGGGTATTATGCAGAAAAGTTATTAATACCCATTTTCACCCCAGGGTGGTCACATTCAGGGTTGGGAATCTATTATGTCTTATGCCCCGTACACACGTGCAGATTATCTGAAGACTTTTGTCTGCAGACTTACCAAAACCATATAATATAAGGTCAAACCTAAACACTTTCAATTTGTATGCAATCCGGCAGGCCCTTGCACTACATAGAAAAGGTAAGTCTGCAGACAAAAGTCTTCAGATAATCTGCACGTGTGTACGGGGCATTAAAGCCCATAGATTACTTCCTCAGTGTGTCACAGTAACAGGTACTACAACCTCTTTATTTCCAATGGTGTCCGCCCATCCAAATGAACACAGTCTTTTGGAGGTTTTGCCTTATCTCCTAAAATAATGAAAGTGGTGTATTTATATTGATGTTTATGATAATTATGATCTCTAGTTATCTGTTGAATTAAAATAATTATGAGTTTGGTTGATAAGGTTACCAAGGCCAAGGACAACCTATTTCAACTCTATACGGAAATAAGAAGGGATTGATGATGCTGAGTATGCTGTAATGAGAAATCTGTCACCTCAAACCCCCCATGTATGAAGTAATCTCCGCCTCAGAACCTTACCAAGACTCGGACACCCCCCACTGAGGTTTGCCCTCCGGGCCAGTGTTCCAAGCGTAAGGGGCTGCTCCCTTGGAGGGATCTGATAAGCGGAATAGGTAGTTAGTTAGCCTGATCAATACATTCTCAAGAGGAGATAGATGTCGTGGCATACCTATCTCGCATTTTCTGGATACCTTATTGGCCTTTACAGGATGCCTTGACTGGCATTTAGAATGGTTATCTTAAACAAAATGTCTTTCGAGTTAATCTCATTTTACTTTGATTTCTTTACATGTGTCACTGAGCTTGCAAAGGCTAAGAATATATCAGATGAACGAAACAGTGGAAATTCCCTATCTCTCAGAATATCAACTCTGTCTGGACAGCTGACCACAAAGCCAATAATATCTTCTAAAAGCCCCTTTGGAACTTTTATTGTGTGTCACCAAGAAATTTCCCTTTATGACAGAGAATCACAATCTAGATTGACATAATGCTTACTATAATTAGTTGTTAACTTTGATTGGACAAAAGATGTTAATAACAACCCATTTCTGTACGTCAGATTGTAATGACAAACCCATTTCTGAGTATATTTAAACTCCAGCAATGTTGTAATAAATCAGGTCACTATGATTCAGCCATCTTGAGTCTTGTCTGATCTCATTATATATATAGCTATATATTGTCTGATTTGGTATCACTGACTAACAGGTAACAGGTATTTTGTACCTGAGGAAAAATTCCACAACAGGGGTCAAATACCAATTTTTGGTTTAGTTCCCATAGTGTGGTGCATGAGGTGGCCTTGTAAATAGAATTGAGTGCCTTTTTCTATTGATTTGGGGAGTATTGACATTGTAGCTCTCTTTTCTATTTAACCAAGGGGGAGGATTTTCATGAATACAGCTTTTTGCCTAAGTGTGGAATAGAACAGTGATATACCTTTCTTTTCATGTGATTTCAGGTATAGGTAGTCTTTCACTTGTATTGGGATAGTGGATTTGATCTGAGGGTTATGTTTGACACGGGTGTGCATTTGCATGTATTGATAGAAGTCTAAAATTGGTATATTGTATTCCAGTACTAGTCAGTCAAAGGATTTAAAAGTTCCTTTATCGAATAATATGTTAAGTGTTGTTATATTAAGTGGTTTCATTGGGCCAGTTAGCTAGACAGATATCTGGAATGACGTATTTCAGAATAGTGATTGGATGACTTAACTCAATTAATGGGATCTCATCCCAAGTGGATGTCGTAAGTCTCCACCAAGCATGTGCTAAGGCTTTAATAGTGGGTGGATAGTGAGAGGGACTCTTGGAGCTAGGGTCTCTACTGCATAGCCATAGATGTAGGTTATTATAAGGTATCGTATCTCATTCTATGTCTCCCCATAGCACAAATGGATATGACTTGAACCAGTCCTTTAGTTGTGCTAATATTGTGGCGTGATAATAGTCTAATATATTTATCATTGAGGAGCCGCCTGTATTTCTGTGCTTGATTAAGATATTATGGGCACTCTGGGTTTTTTCCCCTGCCATACATATTTATTCAGGCTTATTCAGGGCTGGCCCAGGAGAACTCATTTTTAGCTAGAGCTTTCAGCTCTTGAATGAATTGTTGTTCCAGAGAGAGAAGCAGAGAAGCCGATCCTGTTCTCTCAGCAAAATTAATTATATTTACCAATCGCCTTGTGGCGTCTGATGATTGTCTCCCTTTTGTAAAACCCGTTTGGTCCTTGTGGATAAGGGACAGTAGGATATCCACTAGGCTGTTGGCAATAATCTTGGCATAAAGCTTTATATCGCTATTTAGGAGGAAAATCGGTCTACAAATTTTTGGGCTTATCGGGATTATCACCAATGCTTTTAAGATTTCATTTGGAAAAGCCAAGGAAGAGGCAGTGTATTAAACTATTGGAAAATATATATTTTTAAAAATATTTCTCATCTTTTTAGTTGTGCAGGCTATTCAAAAAAAAATTCAGAGGGACAAAGTGGGGACAGAGTCAGTTTCCCTCAGTTCTTTACAATGCAGAATTCATGCTTCAAGATCTTCAAATCCATAAAGATTGATATATCCACCTCCTCCATTTAGCGATCCCGTGTTATTCATAAAAGCTGTAGTATGGCATCTTTGAATGGTAGATCTGGCAGGAAAGGGGCTGCATAGTCAAGTTCTCCTGATGAAAGCTCCTGACAGCCCTTTAAAGTGGTTCTAAAGTCAGAAGGTTTTTTATCTTAATGCATTCTATGCATTAAGATTAAAAATCTATTCTCACTAATTACCAACATCATAGGACTTCATCTATCACCTGACTCAAAATCTGCCCTACTGGTCTTAGATATGAACTCCTGGCATTCAGAACTCCACCTGATAATCACCCAGATTTTCATTGCAACCCGCTTAACCATTGCCTGTAAATGGAAGCTTCTGACACCTCCTGAGTATGCCACATACATACTTAATAAGCATGCTTCTTATGAATATGCCTTTGCTAGAGCTCACCTCCTGAATACAAAATTTGCTCGACAATGGAACCTTTGACTTCAAAATCCCAACTGTTCCCTAAAACTATAATCTGCTTATTCACACTATACCAACTAACCGGGCCAATGCTGTTTGAAAGTAGTCATGTGTAAGCCTAAGAGTTAAGCTATGACCCTTCCTATGTACCCTCTTTCTACTTATATGTAATAATATGTCTACTACCTCTAACACCTGAAATACCATTCTTGCATACTTTTTATAATCACCCAAACAAACAAATAGCCATACCAATTCCCATAATCCTTGATCCTTACCTACCTTATCCCTTTCTCCCTCCCTCCTTTCCTTTTTTCCAGGCTTTTCAGGACCATCTATCCCTTTCATCTATCTCTTTATAATGCTTTTTACTAAATTTGGCTCCAAAAGTCTAAAGTCTAGGGTTTTGTTTTTTTAACCTTAATTCTTTCTATGCCTTAGAGTAAAAACACTTTCCAGCATCAACTTCATCCAGCCCCCCTTTAAATACTTACCTGGCTCCTCTTTTGATTCAGTGATGTGCCTAAGGGCAGCATCTCTGGACTGGAGGCATACTGGTGGTCCACTGCTTTCCTCTCCAAGGGTATGAAGTATGGCACAATAGATTAAATGAAAACTTAGAATGTTTGGCTGCTTTGAACCACAAACAGGGACAATTTTGGAAAATGTGTTTTTACTGGTTTGACTGTGTACTTTCCTCCAACCCCCCAATACCCTCCCCACCTCCTTTTATCCCCTATCCTAACCTCTACTCACCTTCTATTCCTACCATTTTTCCCTTTATTGTTTTCCCATTCCTCCTTCCCAATTTCTCCACCATACTTAGTTTGATGTCCTTACCTTCTCTTTCTTTTTCCTATTGTCCCAGCATGAGATGGTGGGCCCAGTAAATGACCACACTAGTAACTGTACTCTGTAATAGATACCCCATAATTGACAGGTATCTATACAAATATGTGCTTCTTTTTGCTTCTTCATGTTAAAGCCCTCAACCAAGAAGAACAGTGAACAGCAGAGTAGTGACATCATCAAAACTCCTGAGATTAGCAGTCAGAGGCAGCAGTGCCTTAGATCTCGCACTGCTGATATACAACTAGGAGACTGTAGGGACAGCAGTGCCTAGGCAAACTCACATACCAGGAAGTGCACTGCCTTTTTTTAGGAGGATTTTAAGGCAAAATGTACATTTTTTAGAGGACTCTTTAGGCATAATTAACATTTCTGGATGTTCCCTATAACATAGCAAAACTTCTGCCATGGGCTCTATTGTTTAGATCTCTGTGCTAATCTCCTGGGTCTGCAATTAAAGTGGTAGTATACTCCGCTTTTTAACCACTTACCGCATATCGACATATATTTACGTCGGCAGACTTTGCGGGGGTATACCGGCATGATGCCTCTAGCTAGAGGCACCATCCCGGTACCGTGGTTAACAGCCAACGGTCGGCTTTCCGTCGGTAATGACCGATGCGGCTCTGGAGCCGCTCGATCGTTACCCGGGTGAGCGGGAGGGGACGCCCCCCCTACCGCCACCTTCCGTCATTTTGACGGGAGCCCCGAGCACCCAGCCGGCACGTCCGCCGGCTGGATGGAGGTTCAATCAATGCCGGAAACGGCTTCAATCGGGTCTCCGATGACGTAACACGGAGGCGGCGTCCATGACGTCACTTCCGGGTTACCGTGCTTCAAAAAGCGGCAAATTTAAAGAACGCCTGTATGCAAAAACGCCGTTTTTGGCGTTTTGCATACATGGAAGTGTAGTGGAGGGGTCTAGGGTATTTTAGACCCTCGATCCCTCCATAAAGAGTACCTGTCACTACATATTGGTGTCACAAGGGATGTTTACATTGCTTGTGACAGCAATAAAAGTGATCATTTTTTTTTTTAAAAAAACCTGTAATAAAGTTAAAAAAAATAAATAAAATAAATAGGAAAAAAAATAAATACATTTTAGCCGCCCCCGTCACCTTTAGCTCGCGCACAAAAAAAAAACGTATACGGAAGTCTAGCCGCGAATGAAATCGCTGTTCAAACCACACATGTGAGGTATCGCCCCGATCGCCAGAGCGTGGGCAATAATTTAAAAAAAAGAGCTACACTCTAACTTTAAACTGGTAACCGTTAAATAAATTTAAAGCGTCGCCTATTGAGATCTCTATTGACCGTAGTTTGTCGCCATCCCACGGGGGTGGGGGGGGGGCGCAATTTTAAACCGTAACATGTTGGGTATCTATTTACTCGGCGTGACATCATCTTTCACAATATATAAAAAATGGGCTAACTTTACTGTTTAGTATTTTTTAAAAGCAGTGAAATGTGATTTTTCAAAAATTTTCCAAAAAAATGGCGTTTTAAAGACCGCTGCGCAAATACCGCGTGACAAAAAATATTGCAATGACTGACATTTTATTCTCCAGAGTCTTTGCTAAAAAAAATATATATATATAATGTTTGGGGGTTCTAAGTAGTTTTCTAGGAAAAAATACTGGTTTTAACTTGTGAACAAAAAGTGTCCGAAATAGGGCTGGGGCTTAAGTGGTTAACTTTTACCTACAGGTAAGCCTATAATAAGGCTTACCTGTAGGTAAAATTAATATCTCCTAAACCTGCACGGTTTAGGAGATATTCACCCTGCATGCAGCCGCTGACACCAGCGGCATGCGCTCTGAAGGTCTGTGAGCTCCTTGTCGACTCTGTGCCGGAAAGTGAACTCCCGCATCATCACGGCTCTGGCCACTCACATCGCTGGAGCCGCCGAACCCGGAAGAGACGCTGAGGGAACATGACAGCTCCCTTAGCGGTGTCCGGGCGATCGTGCGGGGGCTTCATTCTAAGCTAAGTATTTCATAATGTGCTAGTATGCGATTCATTCTAGCACAATATGCCCTTGTCTTGCAGGGTTTTTTGTACTCAGGGGATACTACTGTTTTAACCACTTGCCGACCGCCGCAAGTACATTTACTGCGGCGGTCAGCCCCTCACAGGCAAAGTGACGTATATATACGTCACTAGCCTGTGAGGCTCTGGGGACGCGGTCACGGACCCCCCCCGTGCGTGTGACCGGCGGACCCGATGTCCGCCGGTCACTCGGCGATCGTCGGGGGAGAGGGAGAAAGGCAGGCGGCTAGTGTAAACAAGCCCCCTGTCATTCTCCCCTGTGTAGAAACAATGATCATACGGTTCTACTATGTAGGACCGTTGATCATTGTTCCTACAGCTCAAGCCACAGCCAATCACAGTTAGAATCACGCCCCTAGGGACACACACAGCCCCTCCATCTCAAATAAAGTTAACCCCTTCACTGTCAGTGTAATTTTACAGTAACAGTGCATATGTATAGCACTGATTACTGTAGAAATGTCACTGGTAACCCCAAAAGTGTCAAAAATGTCAGTCAAGGGTCCGATCTGTCCGCCGCAATGTCGCAGTACCGCAAAAAAAATCGCAGATCGCCGCCTTTACGCGTTAAAAAAAAAAACAACAAAAATGACAAAAATCTTTCCCTTTGTTTGTAAACGCGATAACTTTTGCGCAAACCAATCAAAATACGCTTTTTGCGATTTTTTTTACCAAACATAGGTAGCATAAAACAAATTGGCCGAAAATGTTAAAAAATTTTGATTTTTACATTTGTTTTTGGGGAATTTCATATAAAAAAATTTGCAAAATATTGTTATTTTTGCAAAATTTACACTCTTTTTTTGTTTATAGCGCATGATCAAAAAATCGCACAGGTGATCAAATACCACCAAAAGAAAGCTCTGTTTGTGGGAAAAAAAGGACGTCAAATTTGTTTAGGTACAGCGTCGCACGACCGCGCAATTGTCCGTTAAATTCACGCAGTGCCGAATTGCAAAATACCCCCTGGTCAGGAAGGGGGTAAAATATTCCGGGGCTTAAGTGGTTAAGAGGGGCTTTCACTCTCCCTGCTGATATATATATATATATATTTTTTTTTTATAGTGTGAAACACAAGAGATGCAGGAACACAGAAATAGGATGAAAGGTACCAATAGTAACACTGATTTTTAAGGCACCACAAACAACAATTTAGTCAGCATAAAGATAATTTTTAAACATGTTTATTTCATCACAATTAAAAAAAAAAAAAAAACAGTCCACATACCGTATGTCTAAAAACAAATAAAATAAGACTCCCCAAAAAAAGACTTTAACTCCATACTCCCATTCCACTATGGCATTATAAAACAATGATGGTAACAGACATGAAGTCCTTAATTCAAAGCACATACAATGGCAAATTCAAGTTTGGCAACAATAAGTTGTTTCATCAGAAGTATAGCATAGAGAAATGATAAAATCTACAATAAATACTAACAATGGAAATAACCACAATGTTGAGCAATACAGTATATTGTATATGTATAGTGGACAGTGTAATTTATTAGATAAATGTCCTTTGCCAGTTCAATAACATCTTACCGCAGCAATATTTAAAGATCTGATTAGAGTGTAGCATTCCAAAGGAGGCCCAACACCTGAGCACCAGAGCAATCAAGTTCTTGGTGGTGGCTTAAAAAACAGTGTTACTATTGGTAACTTTCATCCTATTTCTGTATCTTTTCGTATGTGGCACCTTTCACCACCTTAGATGGTGATACACATAAACATGGAGAGGGGCACCCAATACCCTCAGTAGGACAGCAACAAAGTCAGGAATTTTGGCAGATGAATCTTGTTCTTGGTGTATTCAAGCCCAGAAAGAAGCCACTGGCTGACTCAACAAGGCTCCACCTATAAATAAATTATATTGTGTTTTTCAGGCGTTCCCATTGAAGTCTATGGGGCCATTCTGCCTCCAATCTACCTAAAAGAAGCTCATGCACTTTCTTGACCAACAAACATTTTGCTACAGCTGTGAGCTGGAGGAGAAGTTTGGAGTGCACTATCGCTGATGAGTGTTCATTTCTGCATTTGGGACTGATCTGTTATTTGGAAGATCCCCTGCCTATGCTTTACGCCTCTGATTATCTTCTGTTTGGTAAGGAGATTGGGAGATCACATTGTGGTGGTGTGTGCTATCATATGCACTGAAGGTGGCGGAAACTTCTTCCTATCAAGCGCTGCTTATGACATTTTTTATCTTGTTTTATGTTATTGTCTATACATTTTGGCTGGCTGCTTGTAGCCACTCCTTTTTTGAACTTCAGAAGTTTTTTAAAGGGATTTTATCTTTTGTATAGTGCAGATATTTTTATATATTTTTGATAAATACATTATTATTTGGGGTTTTCTGCCACTTTACCCGTCAACACACCTGTTAACCACTTGCCGACTGCCGCCCGACTATATACGGCGGCAGTCAGCCCCTCCCAGGCAAAGTGACGTACCGGTACGTCACTAGCCTGGGAGCGAATTGGGGGCGAGCGCGCGCCGCCGGAGGCGTGCTCCCGCCCCCGCTCGTACCCGAAGAAGCTGGCGCGTGTGACTGGCGGACCCGATGTCCGCTGGTCACTCGCGATCGTCGGGTAGAGAGGGAGGAAGGCAGGCGGCTAATGTAAACAAAGCCGCCTGTCATTCTCCCCTGTGTAAAAGCACAGATCACTCGGTCCTGCTATGTAGGACTGTTGATCTGTGCTGTTACACACACAGCCACATCCAATGACAGTAAGAAACATGCCCCTAGGACACACTTAACCCCTCCCTCTCCAGTAAAGTTAACCCCTTCACTGCCAGTGTCATTTTTACAGTAACAGTGCATATGTATAGCACTGATTACTGTAGTAATGTCACTGGTACCCCCAAAACTGTCAAAAATGTCAGTCAAGGGTCCGATCTGTCCGCCGCAATGTCGCAGTACAGCAAAAAAATCGCAGATCGCCGCCATTACTAGTTAAAAAAAACAACAAAAATGACAAAAATCTTTCTCTTAGTTAGTAAACGCAATAACTTTTGCGCAAACCAATCAAAATACGCTTATTGTGATTTTTTTTTACCAAACATAGGTAGCAGAAAACAAATTGGCCAAAAATTAAAAAAAAATTTGATTTTTACATTTTTTTGGGGGGGGAATTTCATATAAAAAAATGTGAAAAATATTGTTATTTTTGCAAAATTGTCGCTCTTTTTTTGTTTATAGCGCATGATCAAAAAATCGCACGGGTGATCAAATACCACCAAAAGAAAGCTCTCTTTGTGGGAAAAAAAGGACGTCAAATTCATTTGGGTACAGCGTTGCATTACCGTGCAATTGTCAGTTAAAGTCACGCAGTGCCAAATTGCAAAATACCCCCTGGTCAGGAAGGGGGTAAAATCTTCCGGGGTTTAGTGGTTAAATGGTCCTAATATGATAAATGTAAAAATAAGTGCTATACTTAAAGAAAATGTACAGAAACATAAACCACATATATTATATTTCCCTTTGAAGATGCTTCCATTTTAATGGATATTTCAGCCAGAAATATAAGCCAGGGCTACATAAACTGCGGTACTTCATCTTGTCCAATAGAGTTTTCTTAGCTGTACATTAATTATACATTCTACCTGTAAAAGGCATGTCATCTTTATTCTTAATTCCATTTCTTATCTCTAGAATAGCAATTTCCAAATATACTCGCACTGTCAGTAGTCTCATAACAAACAGTTATAGAAAGTGAAGTTCAAAAGCTAAAGTATTTGATTAAATGGAAAATGAATCTGTGCTATAATTGAAGCTTAAAAACACTTGTCAGTATGAATGTATGTCAGGCAATTTTTTCCGCCGTGTTAAAAATCCGCTTCGTCTCCAAGGTACTCCCGAACTGGCAGAGAAGGGTTTGGCACTTCTAATGTAGTCAGATCTCCATTTGCTTTGCATGCTTCTGCTGTCACTGTTCAATAAACCCACTTAAGTCAGAAATAAATAGGTGTAATAAAACAAATATCCCCTGATACAGCAGAAAGGATGCTGATATATTGGTCTGTGCAGGAAAATAGCAAATACTAATTCTGTTTGGAAGTTTTCTAATTTGGGTTTGTGAAATAATTGTTATGTCTGAATCGTTTTACTAATTTATTTAAAGTGTATGTAAAGCTAAACCTTATTTTCCTGGTTTTGAAGTGGAAAGCATGAAAACCCATCTTGGACTGCTTATCACGTACCCAATTCAACTGCTTATCACGCACTCAATTCAACTGCTTATCATGCACCTAATTCAACTGCCTATCACGCACTTAATTCAACTGCTTATTACGCACCCAACTCAACTGCTTATCACGCACCCAATTCAACTGCTTATCAGCCACCCAATTCAACTGCTTATCACGCACCCAATACAACTGCTTATCATGCACCCAATTCAACTGCTTATCACGCACCCAATTCAACTGCTTATCACGCACCCAATTCAACTGCTTATCATGCACCCAATTCAACTGCTTATCACGCACCCAATTTAAGCTTCTTGTCCAACTCCTTACAGGTGAGAAACAAACTGTAGCAAAAGCTTGGAAATCCCCCTCTTTGGTTGTAACTGAGGCAAATCACAGGATGAACCACGCCAAGATACATGCCAAGATGGCAGCTATAGAAATATATTAGATCTCCAAGTTCGACAAATTATGGCACCCTTGGGTAGCACACTGCTTGCTGCCCACTTTTTATGACATTGTCCTCTTGCCGTGGCAGCTGACTCCAAGTTGTTCTTACTACAACTCATGATGGCTCCCTAGTCAACCTTGTGGACTCCTTTTCTTCCCTTTCCCCTTCTTCTCTCACCTTTCTTTCCTTCCCCTCCAATGTTTGTAAAGCTTCCCCAGCCTCATGGGACATGGCCCTTTTCCTTTGTCACCCCTATGGCAACCCCTTTCGACGTTGCCGAACAACTTTGCCTCTCCAGTGCCCTCTCTATAAATTAATAGTCCGGAACTTCAACATCACCTGCCAATATATAACAGTTCATACCCAGTAACAACCATACCTCCATATGTGTACTTTTTAACCCAATTCTGTCAAATAGTCACACCACCTAGATGCCCTATACTGTTTTGCTTAGTCGTTGACATACTGCTTTTCTCACAGATCTACTAGTGGTTTCTCTAAGAGACCTAGCCTGTCTGCACAATGTACCCTAGGCCATTACTCTTAGTGAATTGATACTTCAACAACCCTATACAAACACAAATAGTTATATTTTGTTACACATTGTAATTTCTGGCTACCAATTAGCCTGCGTCTTGTAGAGCTTCATTCTCTTTGTCTTTTTATGTTCAATCAACATCTCTTTTCTGTTTTGCCTTGAAAACCCAATAAAACTCTTCAACAAGGAAAACCCATGTCGGGCTTTTATAGGCATCCCCGATGAGGAGATTCGCCCCCAGTATTTGTCCTGGTTGTCATTGTCATCCAGAAATAAATTATGGGAAATTTTACAGTTGGTGCCAAGACAGGAAGTGTGGGGAAATCTTTCAACAGGGACACCGGTTCTGATGACAATTACTTTAAAGTGTATTTCCACGTGACTTTTTCAAGGGATAGCTTGAAAAAGTCACGTGCGTAGTGACGCAACGTGCCGGGAGGAGCCGGGTGACGTCACTTCCGGTTTACGACCGTAACCGGAAGTTGTGTTTTTACACCGCTTTGGCGGTCAGCGCTTGATTTATTACTTCTTTGTAGGTGTTTTACTTTTCATTAAAATCCACATTTGGAATTTACTGCACCATGATGGCCTGTCTTTCATTACCCCTATGAGACATATCTACACACCGGAGGATCACAAATTAAAGTTCGCCCAGAAGAAGGTGTTCCATTATTGGGGATCCCACCATTTACCTTGCGGCATAAGGAGTCTGTGCTACATTGAGAGGAGCTTTCTAACACGCTCACCTGGGTGTGCATAAGGTAAGCGGCCATTGCACATATATCTGTTTGGTGGATAAGAGGGACACTTGGCATCTGCTGAATAAATACCACGTTGGAAGCACGTTTTTTGGAAGAACCACTATTTATAGACATTTGATTTATTGCCCTTTTGTTTGATTACATTGGATTTCAGTGAATGTATTTGTGCACATATCACGTCTAGCACTGGATTGAACACCATTATTATCATTATATTTATATATATTTATGCTTTATTTACATGTTTTTTGGATCTTCATCAATAATATTTTTATCATATATATTTTTTTCACATCCTATATACACATATTTGTTGGATGTTTTCACATTATATGAATTAGCGCCGATTTTCTTTGATCTTTTGCACTTTGATATACACGGTGGAGACACCGAATAGATTTGGCTGCTTTTTCTGCTCTATTCTATTCTAATTTATTTTTTCAGATTATTTTCGGCTATTACTCTTAGTCATTCCCCTCAGGTAGCGCATTGGTCCTCTTTTTGTTTGTTGATTTTGTGTGACTGTGAGCGCCAAGATATTAAATTCAAAGCTGTCACAGTGGGCGATCCCCACTCTGTGTAAGGATACAGTGGGCTATCTTCCTCCTCTACTCTCTCTTAAGCCTCGTACACACGATCAGATTATCGAACAATCTGTCGTCCGTTTTTTGTTTCATGCTAGTCTCATGTTGAAAGTGAAGAGGTTACTTTCATACGAAAATTCCCGTACGACAGAATTCAACTTCAGAAGTGATGTCATGTGTTGAATTGTTGTGTTCTTTCATTTCTGAGCATGCCTAGTCTTGCTCTTACGATTTTTTTCAGATGAAAACTGTACTAATCAAATGAAAATCAGATGTTGTGTTGATGTACGATAAACATTTTATAGCCTGCACATCCAGTTTTTGTCGTCCAAAAATTCGTAATCGGCTGTTGAAAGCACCATACTAACGATCCGAAAATCAGCAGATCGTTCGTCGGACGACATTTTCCTTCCGATTTTCGTATCGTGTGTACGGGCCTTTACCTTGGCTGATAGCTGGGAGAACGGCTCCCATTCAACTTACACTGTATGTAATGAATTAAGCCTCAATTCCTTACAATGCCAGGATGCTGCAGATTACTTAAAATAGAGAATAGAAGACATGCTGAAAATGCATCCTTGGAAGTTTTCAAACAAGTTAGGGTGAAAACATTCTATATCATATATCACAGCTTCATGACACATATGTTCTAATAGTTTAATTATTTACTTTGTTCCTTCGACCAATAATCATCCACTTTAGTGTACTTTGTTAATGGACGCCATGTTTATGTTTAGATTATTTATTAGGCACCGCATAGTTATTTGACCCACCAAGTCAAATAAACATATGGAAGGTTTGTTTAGGTGTTAAGCCTATTAGCAGGTACCTCTTGATAAGACATCTGCTGCATTCATTCTCATTTTTTTCCTTTCCGAACGAACGGCCAGCAGTGAAAAATGACCATACAGATGAGAGCGTTAAAGACATTATATTAATACAAACAAATACAGTGGAGTAGTGGTCAGAAAGAAAAATTAGTTGCAGTGGCTCACGGGACAGTTTGGAGTGCCTGCCATTTGGTATAATTTGTTGTAATTGTTTTTATTTCACGTATGTGTGTAATGTGTTTCTAGCTGGAGGGAATGCATCTGGGCTTTTTAAAGTCAAGGGGCCATTCCTGGTACAATTATTAGAGCCCTAGTCTGGTTTAGTGCGGGTTTGTATAATGTGGTGTAAATGTTTTCTCTGTTCCTTTCTGCTCCACAATTTTCATTATCATTGTCAATGTACTGAAAATGCAAATGTTGCAGAAAATTGCGTTTGATTATTGAGTATGATTCTATAATGCTCCATTAATCATGGTATACATATGAAGTAAAATAAAAGCCATAGACAGCCTTACCCCATTTCATTCACTTGCAGTCTTTGGAACTCCTGTAGTTAATTCCCCATGTATGTTAGTAGTATTTATTCAGGGCTTATTTACACCAGTAAATTGCAGTAACCAGTGCCAAGACAAGAGCCCAGGGCGAACATGCCAAACTGTGCCCTCCCTGCCCCCCCCTCCCCCAAACTGCGCCTCCCCCCCCCCACACACACACATAAGATGTATGAGCATTATCTGTCAGCAAATATCCCCCCCCCCCCCCAAAAAAAAAAAAAATGAATTGAGCACTAACCTGCATGCTTACCCTTAGTATAAACTTCCCCTCCTCCCAGTACAAATTCATCCCTCTGCTTGAAATCCCCCCTCCCAGCATAAGTATTTGCCCACCTTCCCAACTCAAATCCTCTCTCTCCCCAAATCTCCCCAGCACATATCCCCCCCCCCCCCCCGCCAAAAAAAAAAAATCCCCCACCCAACACAAATTCCCTCCCCCCAATCTCCTTGTGGCACCCCCCCCCCAATCTCATATCACAGTGCCCAGGGCAGCCACCCCTCCCGCCCACAAATTGTCCTGGCCCTGGCAGTAACACGTGGCACTATCCAATACAACTTCCCAGCACACATTTGTAACAGCGCAGCACAATGTGCAGCAATGAACATATACAGTTGGTTTTTTTGTGTCAACGAAAATGCTACTTGTGCATGCAAGTTAACGATGAATGCAGAGTAGAAATGCAAATGGTTCCTAAGTCTTGGTTCACATCCATGCATGCTGTTTGCTGCATGCTGCATGTAGGGCACCCCATTCATTTCAATATGCTGCCCTACCTGTAAGTGGAAAGAAGTACCCAACGCTTTTGTAAAATCAAACTGAACTGAGTGGTGCTGTGACATCATGCATTTTGGCATGCAAAAAGCATGCAGTTGCCAATGCGTGGAGGTGCTATTAAAGTGGTAGTAAACCGCAGGTTTTTTTCTTTATACCCTGCAGAAAATTGCATACTGTGCTAGCATGCATCGCATACTAGCACATTATAACAAAATACTTGCTTTAGATTGAAGTCCTACAGCTGCGTGCCGTCGCCACTGAGAGGGCTTCCATCTTCATCCGGTCTTCCTTCCGAGTTTGCATCCTCCGGCTGTCTGATTGGCTGAGCATGTGTGTGAGAGTCACAGATCACAGCACAGAGCTATGAAAGGATGGCATACCCATGCCATTTCTGCAGAGCCGTGCCGTAAACTGTGACTCCCGCGCATGACATCATCGTCAGTTTGGCCATTCATACCACTGAAGCCCGCAAACCTGGAGAAAAGACCAGGTGAAGATGGAAGCTCCTTCAGCGGTGACACCGCTGCAGGGCATATTTTTTTATTTTTTAGGTAAGTTTTTCATAATGTACTAGTATATGATGCATACTAGCACATTATGACTTAAACTGCCCTGGGCCCAATTTTTTTTTACTTTTGATGCGGTCTACTGCCACTTTCAGAATTAATAGAACCCCTATGCGTCTGCTAAAGAGAAGTGCATTTCTGTGTGTGTCTGGAAAACGTGCAATATTGCCTGCGCTCCCAACATACATAGATGTGAACCAAGTATAAGGGTGGGGATCACACAGGGGTCTGTGAATGGAAACACTACAAGACACATTGGCTACAGAGAGATTTACAGATCATGCCAAGTGCAGTGATGTCTCCATATGTAGTCCACTGTTTACTTTCTCCAGCCCCATATTAGAAGGTAAGTACCTCCATATGGACTTGAGACTGGGATGTGAACAATACCTGATGTAAACAATTGGCTGAGGTAATGATCGCGAGGTTATCCATCAACCTCTCCACCTTAGCCATTTAGAGGAAGCCTTGAATTGGTTGATAAAAATACAAGGCTTCCTGTGAATGGTTGATCAGCACTCAGTCCAATCAGTTTTGTTCTGGCAGCAGGAGGGAATTCCCAGTACTTCTGCTGGAGCACAGCTCTGCATACTATATGGAGCTGATGCTACATACTGTCTATACAGTGCTGACAGCAGCCACAGCAATTAGTAAAGAAAATAGTTCATTTTTGCTAGCTTGGCCACAACAAACCTTTTAAAGTGAAGGGAAAGGTGGAGTTTGGCTCTAAGTATTCCATTTATTTTAGCAGCCTACATGTCTGTCCAAAATGAAGGATAACTGAAAAGAAAAGAGGGACAGAGGGAGTCGGTTCCAATAGAGGGACAGACCCTAAAAATGAGAGACAGTTGGAAAGTATGCAAACAGAAAATTCCCACCTCTACAACTCCCGGCTGCTCCTAGACACCTTAACCACTTTACCACTAGAGCATTTTGCTGTCTTACGTCTGGGCCACTTTTTGCGATTTGGCGCTGTGCGACTTTAACTGACAATTGCGCGGTCATGCAACGCCGTACCCAAATGAAATTTACGTCCTTTTTTTCCCATAAACAGAGCTTTCTTTTGGTGGTATTTGATCACCTGTGCGATTTTTACTTTTTGTGCTATAAACAAAAAAAGAGCGTTTATTTTGAAAAAATAACAATATTTTTAAAAAATTTTTATATGAAATTCCCCCCAAAAAAACAATTTTTTTTAAAATTTTTGGCCAATTTGTTTTCTGCTACCCATGTTTGGTAAAAAAAATCGCAATATTTTTATTGGTTTGCGCAAAAGTTATTGCGTTTACTAACTATGGGAAAGATTTCTGTCATTTTTGGTGTTTTTTTTTTAACGCGTAATAGCGGCGATCTGCGGTTTTTTTTGCGGGACTGCGACATTGCGGCGGACAGATCGGACCCTTGACTGACATTTTTGACACTTTTGGGGGTACCAGTGACATTACTGCAGTAATCAGTGCTATATATATGCACTGTTACTGTAAAAATGACACTGGCAGGGAAGGGGTTAATTTTATTGGAGAGGGAGGGGTTAATGTATGCCTGGTGCTTACTAACGTATGGGGGGGGGGGAGGAGACTGAGTGAGCCAGGGACAGATCGGATGTTCAGCTATGCTGAACACTCCGATCTGTCACTCCCTGTCACTTAGGAGATCCGCCCGCTCTGTTTACACAGGCGGGCGGATCTCCAAACTGGATTCCCCGACGATCGGGGCAGAGCAGCGGCGATCGCCGCCGCTCCTCCCCTGGCCCGACTCCCGCTGTGAATGAAAACAGCGGGAGCGCGCCCCCGGCGGTGCGCGAGCGCCGCCTACAGGGGGAGGAGCCTGGCGACGTAGGTCTACGTCGTCAGACGATAACAAGCCACTTTGCCGCAGTATTATTCCGGTACTCAGTGGTAAAGTGGTTAAAGGTCTGGGTGTCCACCAATCAGCAACATGTCTATTAACGTTCCGTGGTACGGTTTTAGGAGTATGTTAGCACCATTTCCTATTTGACTACTAGTTGGCAGCCCCCCCCCCCCCCCCCTCCCATAGATAGTGGGTAATATGAGAGAATGGGAAAAGTTCAGGAAAGGAGTTGAGAGGGCAAGAGTGGAACTCCAGAGCTGCCCCCCGTTAAACTTTGTGGGACCTATTTTACAGATATGTAATACCCCAAGGTATTGGTATTCCCTGGCTAGGGAATACCTGGAGAGGTCCTGGTGCCCTAGAAAGGACAGGGTTGGGGGAAAAGACATAGAAAGCCTGACCTAGAAAAGTGCTAATGATTGCTAACATAATGGGTAAAAAGCTTTCTGCCTTGATGTTGTATGTCCTGAAATTTGATGATTAGACGTTACCTAACTTTAAGTTATACAAGTAAGGTTTTGAAAGTTTATTGGTACAGTATCTCCCCTGGTACCTAGGGTATTTGTAGTAGAACAATTCTCCTGCGCTCGAGAAAAAATATGACAGTGGGAAGAGGGATACTTCAGACTTGAGAGGACAAAGCTTGTGGTCTTGCTGCCCCTTCAGGATCAAGGGTATCCAGAACCAACTGGAAAACAACAACAAAAAGAAAAGGGGCGCACCGACCGAGTGCATTACCACTAAAAATATTTATTAAAATATTAGAAAGTATACATTATACTCACAAAGCAGGTGTGAATAAACACTCATCAACATAATACACATAAAGTCTCCAAGGTGGCCAAGGAACAGCACTGTGCTGAATGGTATGCAGTGTGCCACATGAGGCTGCTGTGGCTAGGCTGGCGCGTTTCGGGGGCGAGCCCCCTTCCTCAGAGCCAAAAAAGTTGCTGCTGACAGTGTGTTTATTCACACCTGCTTTGTGAGTATAATGTATACTTTTTAATATTTTAATAAATATTTTTAGTGGTAATGCACTAGGTCGGTGCGCCCTTTCTCTTTTTGTTGTTGTTTACCTATGGTTTATGTTTTGAACTGGTACCTGGCTCAGCTGGGGGGAATGCGGGTTGAATTGTCAGGCATGGTAAGGTACATGTCCTGGTGAAAATTATGAAAAAAAGAAAAGCCGGGACTTTATTGGTATGAAACTCCCCCGTCAGGTACTAATAAATCACAACTGTATAAAATGTAATACATTTTATTAAAGAAAGGTTAAAATATTTTTTTCATATACTAGAAATATTGAAGTATAAGAGCATTACATATCATAAACAATACATAGAATAAATTGAGTAACCCATTGTGCAGCCCCCTCTTTAGAGAAATAGGGGAAGCTTAGGGGTACCGCCCCAATGACCGTCAACCAAGAGAGCCAGATGGCCGGACTCAAGGGGATGGAACTCCACCCAACACGTTTCGCCTTGTGGCTTCTTCAGGGGTATTTGTACATAGGTTTCACAAAGGTTAAAATATGAAAACAGTGTTGCGGTCAGCCACAAGGAAATCAATGTACGCAAGTGAGGACAACCATATCTAGATCTAATAAAATGGACAGCAGAGGAGTGTTCATTTTGATGTTCATTTTCAATTTAGTTATAGTCATAGTCTTTTGACTAAAATGGCATTTTAGTTTTAGTCGTATTTTAGTCACCTGAATTGTTTTAGTTTTAGTCCTATTTTAGTTGACTAAAAACCTTTTTGTCGACGAAATTAACACTGGGTTGCGTGAAAGGGGCCTCAGTGTGATTTTTGTCTCCTCTCTCAATTCTATGCTATCTTCAAAGGTAACTTCTGACAGTCTATGGCACCAGACAATCCCGAGGGATGCCCCACAACCACCCCGCCAGAACACAGCAGGTGATTGACAGCCTCAGTTGTGCATGTTTCCATATTAGGCTGTGTACAGGGGGGGTGTCTATTCCCTTCGCTCAAGTCTCAGATTGCACTAAGCGTCGTGCTGTGTGCTGCGCAAGTGTGATATCAGCTCCCCACCCCTTGCCTTTTGGAGATCATAAATGCTGTGCAAATTCTGGACTTTGAACTGATGTGGAGAAGAGAGGGCTGCAGATAAACTGGAACAACTGATGTAGGAGGATGTGTTTCTTCTATCACCCAAGACTAGAGATGGGCTGAAGACCCCCATGTTCGGTTCACAGCAGAAGTTCTGAACAAGAGAAAAATGTGGCCCCCAAACTGAGAAATCTATTGAAGTCTATGTGAGTCGAACATGAGAAATCAAAAGTCCCCATTTTGAAGGCTTATATGCAATTAATTGGTCATAAAAGGGATATGGAGGCTCGGGTACTGCCCTGGGGGACATGAATCAATGCAAAGATTTTTTTTTAACTATTGTTTTTAAAGGAACAGTGATTTTAATGATGCTTAAAGTGAAACAATAAAAATTAAACATGCCTTTAAATATAGTGCCTGGGGGATCCCCTTAGTCTGCCTGTAAAGTGGCGCATCTGTAGCATGCATAGAACCTGCTGCAGCAAAAATGAAATTTCTAAAAAGAAAAAAAAAAAAACAAGTCAAATCACATTTAAATTGACTAATGATTGCAATTGCTGGCACCCGGCTATTTACAAAAAAAAAAATAAAATAAAAAAACTGCGTGGTGTTCCCTTTGCCCAGTCCATACCAGGCCCTATGGGTCCCACGCTGTTTTTTTTTTTTTTTTTGTATTGCCAGCAATCATTTTTTTTTTTTCAGCTGTGATCTCTGTGAGAGGTAATAAATACCTGGAAATGTTACTACCACAATTAATTAGTATGCAGACACTTCAGCAAAATTAAAGCGATTGTCTTTGTTTTTTTAATCATAAATTTAATTGCATTGAGACAATAAATACTGTAATGAAATGCATGTGTAACCAATTGAAAAAAAAAAAGTGTCTAGACTGATCGCATACTTGGTTCAGTTTTACTGGAAAAAAAAGATTAAATGTATTTTTAAATGATTTCAATTTTAACACTGTTTATAAAGTTACAAACAAAAGTAGAAGATTCTGAATTTATTACACACATAATTTCTTCCATATTATGGAAAATGTGAAACTGACATTTTCAATTATGTCCAGCATTTTATAAATTCACATAAAAAGGAAAACAAAGCACATGTTTTACAGGAATTAATAAAAACATTGCATCATAAAGTAAAGTCATTTCTTAAAGACTTTTTTTCATTTAAAAATGCATGGTGTGGATTTTTGTTTGCCAAAGGAAGATGGTTATGACATTGGTAGGGATAACCAAAATTTAAAGTTGGCATTTTCCCCAAGTTGCTCCAAAAAATAGTAAATGTTCGTTGAAAATTTTGATTTCTCATTTCAATTGTGGTGTTAAAAATGAGGTTCCTCTATCGCTCATTGACAGACGTAGTCTTCTTGATTCTCAAGAGCTGGGTTATGTTGTCTCCGCAGGAGTAGGACTAGGCAGAATGACAAAACGTTCTGGCTCCACCCTAGGGGCAGTCCCTGAGGGTATATCCTCCCTCTCTCTGCTACAGGGAATCAGTTTTTTTCTGTCTAGTGTGTTTGTGGGAAGTGGACTTGGTTCAAGAGCTAACACTCTACCCAGCAGACTGTAACATTACAGCAGACATAGGAGGTATTATCCTACCTTATGTGCAGTGTATTTCTGTAGATCCATATGTCACCTCTTAGCAGAGTGCAGGTGGATGTGCTGGGAAGACGATATCGGCGGTCCGCCGCCATTTTGCCGTAGACCGAATGCCTGTATGTCCTCAGGTCACGCCGGCCGCCATGTTTTTGGAGTCTTATGTCTCTTCTATGGGGGCGGCCATGTTTTGTGAGCCCAGCTACCTCGTGGAGGGCTGGGAACGCCGGAAGGCGTACACAGGGGGCGGAGCCACGCCTTCTGCCCGGGAAAAAGCAAACAGCTCCTTCCAGTCTGTGTAAGACAGACGCTGACTGCAGTTTGTTGGAAACTGCACTGCATCGGTTGGTGAGCCTTGGGGGTCCCTCTCTCTCTCTCTGGGATCGAGAAGCAGGTACTCTGAGGGGCGCTATTGCGCTAGGGGGAGACACACAAAAAAAAAAAAAAAAAAAAGAAAAGTTTTTTTGTTTTTGCTGGCAAAGGTGTCCTGTATTAACATGGACCCTGCCACTCATGTATCTCCTCCGGATCCCCTCGAGGGGTCTGCGGGATCCTCCAGCACCCCATTGACAATTGAATCTTTGTCAGCTATTATGGAAACTTTTGTGTCCCGGGTGGAAGTGGCTTGTCAGAGACAGGGCGCAAGAAAGCGACCCCCGCCTAACCCCTTATTATCTGAAACTTCGGATTCAGACTCTGAGCCTATTTCTGCAGTTGCAGGTACTTCATCTGGTATTGGTGTCTCGGGTCCTGTCTCTTCAGACAGTGAGGAGGATGTTTCGGCATCCGCCATAGCCCGAGAGGAAGCGTTGGTAAACGCACTCATTGTATCTGTTCAAGAGACCTTAAGGTTACAGGGTATTCCATCAGAAATAGCTGAAACTGAGATCCCTTTTGGGACTAAAAAACGCATCAAAGTGGCGAAGGTTTTTCCATTGCCCAAATGTTTTGGCAATCCAATCGAAGAAGAATGGCGTCTGCCAAAACGCACCTTTAATATTTCTAAACGCATTGACAGGCGTTATCCGTTTGAGGAAACCCTGATTAAGAAATGGACAGAACCACCTGTGGTGGATTCACCTATTGCTAGATTGAATAAAGCCACGGTTATTCCTTTAGAAGACGCTCCGTCTTTTAAAGATCCAGTGGATCGCAAGATAGATAGCTATGTCTCGCACCATGTTTTCCTTGATTGGATCAGCTTTCAGACCAATAATTGCTATTGGTCTGGTTTCGCAGGCTGTAACTGAATGGACCAAGTGGTTACGCCGGGACTTAGAAGAAGTCCCTCAGGCGGTATCAGATTTGTTGGAACAAATGATACAGGGGTTACAGTTTGTATGTGATGCGGCGTTAGACGCCACTCCATTAATGGCGCGAGCATCAGTCTCAGCAGTGGTTCTCAGGCGTACACTGTGGCTAAAAGGTTGGTTAGCCGACCAAGGTTCCAAAAAAGCATTGGCTAATATCCCCTTTTCAGGAGAGCGTCTATTTGGAGCCAACTTAGATGAGATCATTAAGGATCTCACCGGTGGAAAAAGCACCTTTTTACCGCAAAATTTTAAAGGTAGAGGAACTCGTCAAAGACGAGGGCCTTCTTTTTCTGCTCACAAGAGGTTTTTTCGTCCAGCGGGTGAAAAAACTAAGTCCTCCAAAGCTCCTACAGGAGGCGTCAGGGGTCGTTGGTCGGGCAAGCAAAAGCCCGCCCCCTCCAGACCTGAAGATAAACCATCCAAAGCCTGAAGGTGCGCCCCCACCCATAACTGGGGTGGGGGGACGTCTTCGCCGGTTCCCGGATCCATGGCTTTCCAGAATCCCGGACAAATGGGTTTGCGAAGTCATAAGGTCAGGGCACCGGCGCGATTCTTCCCTTCCGATATCCGTCTATCCGCAGATCGTTTAGAAGATCTGCGGAGAGCAGTCACAGATTTACTACAACAAGGAGTGGTAGTCCACGTTCCTTGGACAGAACGGTTTCAAGGGTTTTATTCAAACCTGTTTACAATACCCAGGAAAGAGGGCAAAGTGCGTCCAATTCTGGACTTAAGGGCACTCAATTCTTTCGTCAACATAAGAAGATTCAGAATGGAGTCCATTCGCACGGTAGCAGCCTTCCTGCATCCAGGGGATGTCCTAGCGTCCATAGACATCAAGGACGCCTATCTTCACATTCCCATTTTCGCAGGACATCAGCGTTTTCTACGCTTTTCCGTAGAGGAGAACCACTATCAGTTTGTGGCGTTACCTTTCGGTCTCGCCACGGCTCCGCGGGTCTTCACAAAGGTGTTGGCCCCAATGTTGGCACTTCTGCGCCAAAGAGGTATATCGATTCTAGGTTACCTAGACGATCTTCTGCTTCATGCAGAGTCTCCTCAGACCTTGCTACAAAACATAGAAATTACTATGATTTCTTTACAGGAATTCGGGTGGCTGGTGAACCAGCAAAAGTCATTTCTGGTTCCCACCCAGAGGCTCGAATATCTGGGTCTAATTCTAGACACAGTCAGGACAAGAGTTTTCTTCCGGTAGGGAAACTTCGAAAGATTCAATCAGCAGTCCAGTTGTTACTGTCCAACAGCTGGTCTTCCCTTCGGACTTGCATGAGGGTTCTGGGGTTGATGGTGGCTTCATTCGAAGCAGTCCCATTTGCCCAGTCCCATACCCGAATGCTTCAGCAAGAGATTCTTCTCAGATGGAATCGGAATCCGGAATCCCTGGACAATCAGATACAATTGAGCAAACAGACCAGAGAGTCTCTGGTCTGGTGGCTTCGGTCTCCAATGCTCAGCCAGGGAAAGTAATTTCTGCCAATATATTGGACGATAGTGACCACGGATGCCAGTCTATCCGGATGGGGAGGAATTCTTGGTCAGTTATCTGTCCAGGGACTTTGGTCCCTGGAAGAATCCAGGTTACCGATAAATGTATTGGAACTGAGAGCGATCAGACTTTGTCTGATTCACTGGACCGAGCAGCTCCAGGGCAGCCCGGTTCGGATCCAGTCGGACAATGCCACGGCCGTGGCTTATGTCAATCATCAGGGGGGCACCAAGAGTGTCCGAGCGGCCAAAGAAGTGGCTTGCATTCTTCGCTGGGCGGAACGATTTGTTCCAGCAATCTCTGCGGTGTTCATTCCGGGGGTGGAGAATTGGCAGGCAGATTATCTCAGCCGTCAGACCCTGGATCAGGGGGAATGGTCCCTCCATCCAGACGTTTTCCACCAGTTGTGCCTACGGTGGGGCACCCCGGATGTGGATCTGTTGGCATCACGATTCAACAGGAAAGTTCAGAGATTCGTGGCTCGCTCCCGCGATCCTCTAGCAGAAACCGCAGACGCACTGATCGCCCCGTGGGGGCAATACCAGCTAATATATGCCTTCCCTCCTCTCGCGTTACTGCCAAGACTTCTTCGCAGGGTAGAGGAGGAAGGAATCCCAGTAATCCTGGTAGCTCCGGACTGGCCTCGTCGAGCTTGGTACGCCGACATGGTCAGACTGGTGGCGGACGTCCCATGGAGACTTCCTCTCAGGGAGGATCTACTGTCTCAGGGACCGATCTTCCATCCTGCTTTACGATCGCTGGCTTTAACGGCCTGGCTATTGAGACCCAGGTGCTGAAGGACAAAGGTTTGTCAGCTTCAGTTATTCCTACTCTAGTTGAAGCAAGGAAAGCGACTTCCAGAAAGATTTATCATCGCATGGAAGTCCTACATTGCATGGTGTGAACCTTTGGGGTTCCGTCCTCGGTCTTATTCGATTAGTCGAATATTGGCTTTTCTGGAACAAGGGGTTGAGCAGAAACTGGCCTTGAGTACTATCAAGGGTCAGGTCTCAGCATTAGCCATCTTCTTTCAGAAGCCTTTGGCTACTCATTCCTTGGTGCGGAATTTCATCCAGGGGGTGCGACATCTGGCTCCGCCAGTGCACGCGCCGTTACCCCCCTGGGATCTTAATTTAGTGTTGTCGGTTCTTCAGAAACCTCCCTTTGAAGATATTAGGGAGATTCCTCTACCCACGTTGTCCCAGAAGGTGGCCTTCTTGGTGGCTATTACTTCTGCACGCAGGGTGTCAGAACTGGCCGCATTATCTTGTCATTCACCATATCTGGTGGTTCATAGAGATAAGGTGGTTCTTCGTCCGAATCCATCCTTCCTACCAAAAGTGGTTTCAGAATTTCATCTGAATGAAGAAATTGTATTACCTTCCCTGTGTCCTAAGCCCAGTCATCCTCGGGAATTTGCTTTGCACTCCTTGGATGTGGTCCGGGCGATCAGGGTATACTTGAAAACGACAGACTCGTTTCGCAAGATGGATTCACTTTTTGTGATCCCAGATGGACCCAAAAAGGGGTTGCCTGCATCTGCCGCGACCATTTCCAGATGGATCAGACAGACGGTAGTGCAGGCTTATTCCATTAAGGGTCGGGAGCCCCCGTTCCCTGTTAAGGCGCACTCCACTCGGGCACTTAGTGCGTCATGGGCCTTTCGCCATCAGGCGTCAGTGGTCCAGGTGTGCAAGGCGGCTACCTGGTCGTCGGTGCATACCTTCTCTAAACATTATAAAGTTGATGTAATGGCATCGTCTGATGCCTCATTTGGCCGCAAGGTTTTGCAGGCCGCAATTTGAGGAGACCAGTGGTCTACCTCGAGGGTTTTTTTCCGTTGGAAAATTTTTTTCTTTAGCCTCATTCTTTGTTTATAATGAGCCTTTAAAACTTCTAGTTTGGCACCGGTTGGGCCTTCTAGATTGGATTTGATTTTGTCAATCCCACCCCTCATTTGTGGCACTGCTTCTGGATGTCCCAGCTCTTGAGAATCAAGAAGACTACGTCTGTCAATGAGCGATAGAGGAAAATGGATTTTTGTAAGAACTTACCGTAAAATCCTTTTCTCTTAAGCTCATTGACAGACGTAGTACCCGCCCCTCTATCATTGAGTTGGGTTGGGTTAAATTCTCTGTACTGCTTTAAACAGAACTGATTCCCTGTAGCAGAGAGAGGGAGGATATACCCTCAGGGACTGCCCCTAGGGTGGAGCCAGAACGTTTTGTCATTCTGCCTAGTCCTACTCCTGCGGAGACAACATAACCCAGCTCTTGAGAATCAAGAAGACTACGTCTGTCAATGAGCTTAAGAGAAAAGGATTTTACGGTAAGTTATTACAAAAATCCATTTATTAGCAGAGGGATTTTGGTGAAGTTGATTTTGATGTAAGATTACTAATTTTGCTGTCTGCAAGATATTTTTAGTAGAAGCGATCTTGCTGAAATTACAGTACTGGGGTCACTGGTTCAAATCCCAGCCATAGCACTACCTACCTGGAGTTAGCATGTTCTCCCTGTGCTTGCAGGGTTTTCCTCCGGGTACTCTGGTTTCCTCCCACACTCCAAAGACATTCTGTTAATTGTCTCCTGCCTAGTATATGTATGTATGAATGTGAGTTAGGGACCTTAGATTGTAAGCTCCTTGAGTACAGGGACTGATGTGAATGTACAATGTATATGTGAAGAACTGCATAAATTGATTGCGCTATATAAGTACCTGTACTAAATAAACAAACATAAAAAAAAAAGATCATTGATCTTGCCTTGGATGCAATTTCAAGAAATTCGGACCTCTCAAATTTAACTCATTAAGCTGCTTAGTATAATTGATAATTGGAAAAAATATATTTTTTTAAAAGTTTATTTTTATGGGGGGGGGGGGGGATAGGGCAATAACGTTTATTTTATGTAGTGTACTTTGTATTTTTTTGCACAAGAAGAGGGCCAGGATATTTGATAGGAGCTCTTGTAACACTTGAGAGTCTCCTAAAGAAGAACTGCGGCCGACCTCCCCATTTTTATTTCTTTGCCCCGCTTACCTGTTGGCAGGGGAGGACTGGGCCAGGGGGCCAATTGCCCCCTGGGCCACTCGGATGCCCTGTAAAAAGACTGCACTGCTTCTGCCACAGGCATGCCTTAAGGATTCTTGGTGAAGTGAAGTAAAAAGTCTCTGCTGCTGACCTACTGAGTGTGGGATGAAGACAAGGACAAAGCACAGGCCTCCCCCCACAGTATGGATGGTATAAACTGTGTCTGAGCAGAGGCCAGATCCAAATCCCACTGGAGACTCTCCTCCCCTGGCCAGCCCCAACCGAGCTGTCCCAGCTCCCCCCAACCTCCCCCTGCTGGCCAGGTCGGGAACTCGGATTCAGCCGGTAAGTAGAGAGTATCTGGAGCAGGGCTTCAGTTTATAATGGGGGTCAGGAGGAGTATTGGGAGAGTGGGAGGGGGTGAGGGAAAGTGGGAGGGGGCCGAGTCGCTGCACCATTGGCCTCTGGTTTGTACTTGCCCCCTGGGCTGCAAGTTGCCAGTCTGCCCCTGCCTGTTGGTGGTATCTGGACATTTCAGATACTCAGCCATCCAGCGAATCCAGCGTTGACCCGCTCAGATCATCTCATGCCCATGCACAACTCTGTCCGCTTTCTCTATGTTGTCATTGAGAGGCTCGCCAGTTCTTCCGGGTTCAGTGGGCGGGCCTCTCGATGACGCGCCAATAGGCCGGCCCCCTGCTACTGTTCTTCAAAGAAAGCCTATGCTTCGTGGGATATGTGACTTACATATCGAGGAACAGAGGGCAGTGTGCATGTCATTCACCTAAGGCGAGAGACATGCAAGGGGAAAAGGGGCAGACTTATCATAAAAAAGACCTAAACAAAAGAAAAAAAAAAAAAAACAATGCCCTATTCCAGCAGAGGAAAGTAGGACAGGTGGAGAGGCGGGATCGTCGTCAGGAGGGTGAAAGTCTGCTTTAAAGTCCTCTTTTCTTACCTGCATAGCAGCTAGGGGAGGAGAAACAGCAGTACACTGATCTTCCCAGTAAAAGACTGTGCAGGAGAGGCATGTCAGGACAAGTCGGATCATTGGAGGCAGGGTTCCCAGCACAGCTAGAGAACTGACCATGGTGTGTTGCTTAGTGGTCAGTTTTTAATAGGAAAGTAGAGGAACTGGCAGGAACACCAGGGATTTCACACAAAGGAAGCAATACAAAGAGAACGGGTTATTTGTTTATATAAGTGCATGGTATAGCAGGCACATATCAAGAATTGGAAATGTTGGGTTTACATATTCTTTAAACACTTGCCGAACTGCCACCGCAGTTATACAGTGGCAGGTTGGCAGGTTGCTGTGAATGGCCGTACATCGTCTGCAGGGGAGCCGAGGAGCGGGGCTGGCGGCCATGATTTTCGCCGGGCACCCGCAATCACTCCGTGAAGAGAGAACAGAAGACCGTTGTTCTCTCTGGTATCAACACAGAGCCCCCGTGTTCCTGCTATTTATTCTGTGCTGATATTACAAGCCCACCCCCCCCCACAGTTAGAAAACACCCCCTGGGCTCACACTTTACCCTTTGATCACCCCTGGGTTAACCGCTTCCCTGCCAGTGTCAATATTACAGTAACAGTACATATTTTTAGCACTGATTACTGTAGTAATGTCACTGGTCCCCCCAAAAGTGTCAAAAAATGTCAGTTAGGGGTCCGATCTGTCCGCCGCAATGTCACAGTCCCACTAAAAATTGCTGATCGCCGACATTACTAGTAAAAGAAAAGAAAATAAATAAAAATGGCATAAATATTTCCCCTAGTTTGTAGACGTGATAACTTTTGCGCAAACCAATCAAAATACGCTTATTGGGATTTTGTTTAACCAAAAAAATGTGGCAGAATATAAACTGGCCTAAAATGAGGAAAAAAAATGATATATTCTTTTTCAGAATTGTCCCTATATTTTGGTTTATAGTAAAAAAAAGTTTTGGATCCACCTAAACGACCCCAAATGTTTTGGGACAGGGAGGGTTTTTATGCACATAGAAAGAGATGTACACCGCTCAGGCAGTTTTGAACTTCACAGCCAGCCTTGGGTGCAGGACCTCGGATCGCCACCACAGACAGGATACAAGAAAAATGGCCGCACACCAGGCTTTTATTGCATGTATGTTGTGTATATCATGTAAACAAGTGAATACACATCTAAGAGGACTAACGAAATTCACCTCTATAGCCAATGGGAGGGAATTTGATATTGAAGATTTCATCTCATGCAATTCCTCATTTGTGGTGAATGCTCGGCAGTGTCCTTGCAATTTAATGTACATTGGACGTACAAAGAGGTTACTGAGCAAGTGCATTTCAGAGCATATAAATAATATCAAGATTGGTTTCAAAAACCATAATGTGTCCTTGCATTTTAGGTTAAAACACAACAGGGACCCCTCAGGTTTGAAATTTTGGGGTATTGCCGTGACCCTGCAAGCCTGGAGGGGTTTTAATAGAATTAGGGAGCTATCCAAAAATTTGATCAAATGGATTTATTTAACTGATACTTTAAATCCAAAGGGAATGAACGTAGAACTTGATTTAAATTGTTTTATTAGTGACTATTGAATTTTATTTATTATTTGGTAAATTAAATATGAATTTTAACACTAATTCCCTTTTGCGGTGGTTATTGGACGCCAGGTATGCCTATTCATTTGTTTTTTGTTTGGGCATATTTTAATCCTATTTTGGGGTGAGTTTTTGTGTTTGTGGCACTTTCCCCCATATTTTAGGTATGTATATTTTAGTCCTGGTTTCCCCCTGTTTCATTTTTAACTTAAATTGTATGGAGTATTGTTTTTTTCCTAGTGCATCAGGCGTATCATTATCTTCTTCGCTGGGAGGGGTTTTAGTGAGTTTCACACATTGTATTGAATGTGGCTGCACACAGGGTTAATGCCCGGACTGTGTACTTATAAATTGTACGAGCTGCACCATGTGGCCACACCCTCTGACGAAGTTAATGACAAAACACGTTAGAGCATGACCACGCGGCTATGTCACACCGGCTGCTGACTGCTGTACGTTGCCTGTCTGCCACTGGTGGCCGTGGGACGGCATTTGATCAGACACGCAGGCAGTCCGAGCCCTTCATTGTTCATGCATTGCTTTTCTCTTTTGTGTATCGTGTAAGTGCATATAGAAGGGGGGGGGGAGCTTGCAGTAATAAAAGGTTTACATGTTACGCTACGAGCTGTCCTCTCTTCTTATGATTCATGATCTACAGTCCCTGTGCAAATCTCATCCTCTTGGAGGGGATACGGTCAGCTCAACAGGAGATCGTGGCCAGTATCTGTTGCTGGGAGATCGTTTTGCCTTATATGATAGTAGTGTGGTGAGTTTTTGTAAGATTCTGGTACCTTTGGTACCCTTATTGCCCATTTTCCTTTCCATATTGCGTCCCACCTTTTTAGTTAGGTGGAACGCATATACCTTTGAGCCGTATGACATCATCACTGAGCGCCGCTCTGAGCGGCTATTTCAATCGCCGGCTTTCTCTCTCAGGTAGTTCGTTCAAGCCGCCAGTATACAGCTATGCCTGACGCTACCTGGACATGTATCTCGCTACCTGTTCTTGTGCTCCACTTTCTGATCTTGTATCTCGCTACCTGATCTAACCGCATGCTTACAAGCCTTGTCTTATGCTGCCGGAGCCTCCAGCTATTCTCTTTACCTGGAACAGACCTGAACCTCGATACTGATCCCGTATCTCGCTACCGGATCACTCCCTCACTACCGGACCCCTCTACTTACTAACCTTACTAGTGATAAGTACCCCACAGGGGATTCCTCCATAACTAACTTACACTATCTACTTCTGCACATTAAGGACTGTTACTATCTATGCATTACTAATTCTATCATCTGCACTGTTACATAGATTGCTAGCTCTTGAGTCTACTACCATCTATCCTTGCACTGGGTTAGTCTCTCCTGTATATCATCTGCTGTCCTTACCACCTATTACCATACATGATTAATAACCTATCTGCATCCCACCTATTACCGTTTACTACTCTCCTGAACATTACTATCAAGTGCTTATCATTGCTATCACTGCTCACACCTGTCCCTTCAGCACATCACCTCTATACTGTCATATACATCCTATCACTCCAGGAACATCTTATTGAGTGTGTGTATATCTGTATGCTGAAGCAGGCGGGTCCACAGTGATGAGTCTGGAGAGTTGGATCTGGTAATTCAACACATCTCTACATGACTACTGAGTGGAGATTCTGCAGCTGCAAATCCAGCTTACTATAAAAACACAGGAGCGTTACAGATTGAACAAACCTAAAAAATGGATTCAGCAGAATTACCCACTCAAGTGATACAATTAACACAAAAAGTAAATACATTAATACTTGCTCTTACTGAAGTAAAAGATGAAAATCAGACTCTGAGACAGCAGATGACCCGTCTTTCACAGCTTACTGCTGCTCAGCCCCCTGAACCTAAAATAAACCCTCCTCTAGTGTTTACAGGTGATCGGAAAAAATTTTGTGAATTCAAAAACGCATGTCAAATGCTTTTTTTGCTAAAACCTCGTACTTACCCTACTGATCAAATTAAAGTCTGTACCACTATCTCATATTTAACGGGTGATCCACGGGCCTGGGCAGACTCTCTCTTTGAGAAAGATGATCCTCTTCTCAACTCCTATACCTTATTTCTAGCAGAACTCGCTAGCTTATATGAAGACCCCAATAGGCAGAGTACTGCTGATATCCAATTGAGGGCTTTAAAACAAGGAAGTAGACCTGTTGAAGACTTTGTAGCAGAGTTCAAAAGATGGACCCTTGATTCAGGGTGGAATGATACATCTCTGCGAACTCAGTTCAGGCTCGGGTTGTCAGAAGCCGTTAAAGACGAGCTCGCCCGAGCGGATTTACCTGGCACTTTAGATGCCTTAATACAACTTAGTATCAACATTGACAGGCGACTGCGAGAAAGAAAGGCTGAGAAAATGGGAATGCCATTGTCCAGTCCTTCTCGAATTTCGGCCGTTGACCCTACTCCTATGGAGGTAGGAACCATACGCCCACCTTTATCGACCACTGAACGAGCCAGGAGAAGATCCAGAAATCTCTGCATGTACTGCGCATCCCCGGATCATTTGATAAGCGTCTGTCCCCTTGTCCGCAAAAAAGAGGGTGAGTGTTCACATGTCTTACTAGGGGGATTAACCACTTCCTTTTCTAATCCCTACCTCTTTGTTCATTTGACTTTGCAGTGGGATCAGACTAGGATCACCACCAAGGCTATGATCGACACAGGATCTTGTGGGAACTATATCGATACACGTTTTGTTACTTTAAATAAAATACCTATTATTTCAAAACCTAAACCTGTCTCTGTTAGTTTCATTAACGGTATTCCGTTATCTTCTGGTCCAATCACCAATCAGACACAAGCACTCCTTGTCACTGCTAACGAGTCTCATATGGAGACCACCACTTTTGATGTACTACCTTCACCACATTTTCCCATTATTTTGGGACTTCCCTGGTTACACATACATCAACCAACCATAGATTGGAAAACACGGACTCTAACCTTCCCTTCTCACTATTGCGAGATCACGTGTAACCTCCCATCTTATGGAAAGATCCTGACTGTGGTGTCAGATGAGATTACACCACTATGCTACCAGGATCTGTCCGAAGTCTTCCTTGAGAAAAATGCTGTTGCCTCCCAATAGGGACTATGATTGTTCTATCGATCTACTCCCTAATAGCAAATTGCCTTTCGGCCATGTTTATCCTCTTTCACAGGATGAACTTTCTCATCTCAAGGAATACTTGGATGAGAATTTGGCGAAAGGGTTCATCAGACCCTCTACTTCTTCCACAGCTGCAGGACTTTTCTTTGTCCGCAATAAGGATTCAAGTCTTAGGCCTATTATTGACTATAGGCAACTAAATACCATTACGATAAAGGATCGTTATCCTTTACCGCTCATTCCTGAACTCATTGAACAAGTGCGTGGGGCTACTTACTTTTCTAAACTGGACCTAAAATGGGCATACAACCTAATCCGAATCCGTGACGGAGATGAGTGGAAGACAGCATTCAGAACCAGATACGGATTATTCGAATATCTTGTGATGCCTTTCGGGTTGTGTAATGCTCCCGCAGCTTTTCAAAGATTCATAAATGACATCTTCAGAGACTTACTTGATGTCTGTGTTGTGGTATATCTGGACGATATACTTATCTATTCTCGATCTTTGTCTGAACATATAAAACATGTAAGACTTGTGTTATCCAGATTACTCGCACACAACCTATACGTGAAATTAAAAAAATGCCTATTTCATAAAGAAGAAATACTATTCCTAGGATACATCATATTTAAAACCGGAATCAAGATGGATATGAGCAAGATATCGTGTATTCTGGATTGGCCTATACCAACAACTCGTAAGGCATTACAGCGATTCCTCGGATTTTCAAACTTCTATAGGAAGTTCATCAAGAACTTTTCTGCTATTGTGAGACCTCTCACACAACTTACAAGTATAAAGAAACCATTCAAATGGTCAGAAGAAGCAAATGGAGCTTTCCGCTTGTTAAAATCAAGCTTTACTTCTGCTCCCATACTACGCCATCCAGACCCATCCCTCCAATATATTCTGGAGGTAGATGCGTCAAACATGGCAGTAGGAGCAGTTCTCTCCCAACGACCAACAAATACTTCACCACTCCACCCAGTTGCTTTTTTCTCTAAATCACTAAGCAGCCCAGAGGTGAATTACCCAGTGGGTGAAAAAGAGTTGCTTGCCATAAAACTGGCACTAGAGAATTGGCGACATTTACTTGAAGGTACCCGATTACCAATACTCATATATACAGATCATAAAAATCTTCAATACCTTCAGACTAACAAAACTCTTTCCCACCGGCAGGTACGATGGTCATTATTCTTCCTAAGATTCAACTTCCTAGTGACCTACACACCTGCAGACAAAAACAAAAAAGCGAATGCGCTATCACGATTAACCGAAGATAACTGCGCTGAAGTTCCTTCTATTCCTATAATACCCTATGAACGTATTATTGGTGTTGTTCGTTCCCTGAAGGAAGAGATTTTGCACAGTATAGGATTGGATTCACCTCCACCACAACTACTGATGCAGAAGGCTTCCTCTACTACAACGACAAACTCTACATACCCCCTACTATGTGCACCAAGATCTTGGAATTGTCACATGATGTGCCTATGGCAGGACATATAGGTATGACTAAGACCCTTAATTTGCTTACCAGGCAGTTTTGGTGGCCTGATATGAAGACGTCTGTACAAACATTTGTTTCTTCATGTGACATCTGTGCAAGGTCCAAAATTGACACTACAAAACCATCTGGTCTACTCTGCAGTCTACCAATACCCCAGGTTCCATGGGAAGTTGTGTCCTTAGACTTTATAGTAGAACTACCACCTTCCAAAGGATTTAATACCATTCTAGTGTCAGTGGACCATCTGAGAAAGATGGCACATTTCATTTCTATTCGCAGACTACCTTCATCTAAGCAAACAGCGGAATTACTAATGAAACATGTGTTCAAGTTACATGGAATTCCAAAGACTCTTTTATCCGACCGTGGTTCACAGTTCATCTCCAAGTTTTGGCAAGCTCTATGTCACATACTACGGATTGAGCGAAAGCTCACTTCTCCTTACCACCCTCAGACCAACGGACAGACTGAAAGAGTAGGGTTGAGCGGACACCTAGATGTCCGTGTTCGACGGGTTCGGCCGAACTTTAAAAAAAAGTCCGGGTCCGTGTCCCGGACTTTTACCGAACTTTTCCCGGACACCGAACCCCATTGAAGTCAATGGGGACCCGAACTTTAAGGCACTAAAATGGCTCTAAAACACCAATGGAAAGGGCTAGAGTGCTGCAAATGGCAGTAAAACGTAGTTAAGAGCATGGCAAGTGCTCTGCAAACAAATGTGGATAGGGAAATAACTTAAAACAACAAAAAAAAAACAGAAAAATAAAACAATGTTCTTCATCTCTGAAGGACGAGGCCCATATGGAGTAGGAGGGAGGTTGAGGTGGTGGTGGATGTGGCGGTGTCATAGGCGTGCGCACAGGGTGTGCCTGGTGTACCTGGGCACACCCTAATCACCTAGGGCACATAGCATTATCGCTCTGTTTGCCAGTGAGGAGATGGGAAAGATCTCCCTCGCACCTGCTCTGCTCTATTTCTCTTTGCCAGCAGGGAGAGTAATTTATCGGGGCCATGTACATGTAGGCAAACACATGCATGTGTATTTCAACTTTGGGGTGCACACCCTAATGCAATAGGCTGCGCACACCTATGGGCGGTGTAGGTGGAAGCGGCGGTGGAGGAGGACCAGGGCCGGATTAAGAGCATCATGGTCTTGGTGCTGAGGATTTTAAAGGGCCTTAAGGGCCGTGCCTTGGCATGCACCCAGAGGAGGAAGGGTGCAGCCATGCATGCCTAATTCAACATGGGATGCTGTCTCTGAAGCCCATAAACACATCCATGCATCGGCAACTGTCCCTCCTTGTCCGGCCTTCGCGCTGTGTGGGGAGGTTCTGAGGGTGCTGCCTGGGGAAGCGAGCATAGAAGCCAGACTTCTGTGTTTACAAGTGACAGAAGAGCGGTCACAGTGAATATGGCCAACCCGGGGCCTATATAAAAGGTAGGGGCCTGCATGGAGCTGCAGCTCCAATAGCCCCTACGTTAATCTGGCCCTGAGGAGGAGGACGAGGTAGCCAACACTGCTTCTTTTCACAAATTTTAAATGAGGGTACACCCCAAAAGAGTGAGAAAGAGCAAAAATGGAACAATGGCTGGGTAAGGTCGGTATCCATTGCTATTCTGCACAAGGTACGGAAAAGTCCCATGGGATCCATGCCTGGTTCATTTTAATGAACGTGAGCTTGTCCACATTGTCTCTGGACAGGCGGCTGCGCTTGTCTGTTATAACACCCCCAGCCATGCTAAATACCCGTTCAGATAATACACTGGCTGCAGGGCACGCCAGCACCTCCAAGGCGTAAAGGGCAAGCTCAGGCCATGTGCCCAATTTGGAGACCCAGAAGTTGAAGGGGGCAGACCCCTCATTCACTACATGTAGGCGTGTGCACACATACTGCTCCACCATGTTGGTAAAATGCTGCCTCCTGCTAAGACGTTCCATCTGAGCTGCTGGTGCTGCTGTTTGTTGTGGCGTGCTGACAAAGCTTTTCCACATTTCGGCCATGCTAACCCTGCCTTCTGAGGTGCTGGTGGTGCCCTGGTTGAGTTGGCGACCTCCTCCTCCTCCTCCTCTGCCTTGTGCTTCCACTGTGGCCCCGCTGTCAGATGGGAATGCCAGCAGCATCGCGTCTACCAGCGTGCGCTTGTACTCGCGCATCTTGCGATCGCGCTCCAGTGAGTGAATTAAGGACGGTACGTTGTCCTTGTAACGGGGATCCAGCAGCGTGGCCACCCAGTAATCAGCACAAGTTAGAATGTGGGCAACTCGGCGGTCGTTGTGGAGACACTGCAGCATGTAATCGCTCATGTGTGCCAGGCTGCCCAGAGGCGACGAAAGGCTGTCCTCTGTGGGAGGTGTATCGTCCGTGTCCTCTGTATCCCCCCAGCCACGCACCAGTGATGGCCATGAGCTGGCCTGGGTGCCACCCTGCTGTGAACATGGTTCCATCTCCTCCTCCAGCTCCTCCTCCTCCTCATCCTCCAGAACTGTGCCCCTGCTGGACAATTGTGTCCCTGGCGTTTGTGTGTGCAGGAACCCACCCTCGGAGCCCCTTGCGAATGACTGCCCTGAAAGCCTTGGAAATGTTACCTCTTCATCCTCCTCCTCCTCCTCATCCTGTGCCACATCCTCTTCCATCATCGCCCAAATTGTTTTTTCAAGGAGGCATAGAAGTGGGATAATTAAGCTGAGAACGGCGTCATTGCCACTGGCCATGTTGGTGGAGTACTCAAAACAGCGCAACAAGGCACACAGGTCTCGCATGGAGGCCCAGTTATTGGTGGTGAAGTGGTGCTGTTCCGCAGAGCGACTCACGCATGCGTGCTGCAGCTGAAACTCCACTATGGCCTGCTGCTGCTCGCACAGTCTTTCCAGCATGTGCAAGGTGGAGTTCCACCTTGTGGGCACGTCACATATGACGCGGTGAGCGGGAAGGCCGAAGTTACGCTGCAGCGCTGCCAGGCGAGCAGCAGCAGGGTGAGAACGCCGAAAGTGCGCACAAACGGCCCGCACTTTTTGCAGCAGCTCTGACATATCGGGGTAGTTTTTAAGGAACCTCTGCACCACCAAATTCAGCACATGCGCCAGGCAAGGGATGTGCGTCAAACCGGCTAGGCCCAGAGCTGCTATGAGATTTCTCCCGTTATCGCCCACCACCAGGCCGGGCTTGAGGCTCGCTGGCAGCAACCACTCATTTGTCTGCTGTTCCATGCTCCTCCACAACTCCTGCGCGGTGTGTGGTTTGTCCCCCAAACAGGCAAGTTGTAAAACTGCCTGTTGTCGTTTACCCCTGGCCGTGCTGAAGTTGGTGGTGAAGGTGTTACGCTGTCCGGATGAGGAGGCGGTAGAGGATGAGGAAGCGGAGTAGGAGGAGTTAGGAACAGGAGGCAAACTGAAGCGCCCTGCAATCCTCGGTGGTGGAAGGACATGCGCCAAATTGCTATCCGCCTCAGGCCCATCCGCCACTGCATTTACCCAGTGTGCCGTTAGGGAAATATAACGCCCCTGACCGTGCTTACTGGTCCACGTATCGGTAGTTAGGTGGACCTTGGCACAGATGGCGTTGCGCAGTGCACACCTGATTTTTTCCCCCACTTGGTTGTGCAGATAAGGGATGGCTTGCCTGGAAAAGTAGTGGCGGCTGGGCACGACGTACTGTGGGACAGCCACCGACATAAGGTTTTTAAAACTGTGCGTCTCCACCAGACGGAATGACAGCATTTCAAAGGCCAATAATTTTGAAATGCTGGCATTCAGGGCCAGGGATCGCGGGTGGGTAGGGGGGTACTTCCTCTTCCTCTCAAGTGTTTGGGAGATGGAAAGCTGAACGCTTCCACGGGACATTGTGGAGATGGTTGTTGGTGACCCAGGTGGTGGTGTTGCTGACAGATCGTCTGTTTGCGGGGTGGCAGGTGCCGGTATCACTACAGATGTGGCTGGAGCGGCCGAGACTGCAGCAGAAGAGGAAGCAGGATGAGCCAGAGACGTTTCTTGGTTTTGAAGGTGTGTACTCCACTGCAGCTCGTGCTTTGCACTTAGATGCCTGATCATGCAGGTTGTGCTCAGGTTGAGAAGGTTTATGCCTCGCTTCAAGCTCTGATTGCACAGGGTGCAAACCACTCGTGTCCTGTCATCAGCACATTTTCTAAAGAACTTCCACGCTAGAGAACTCCTTTGAGCTGACTTTGGTGCGCTCGTTCCCTTGCTGCGTTGGGCAGTAGCGGGCGTAGTGTCTAGGGCACGGCCGCTCCGCTTCTGCACCCTGCTCCCTCTTCTGCTGTGCTGGTGGTTCTGTGCGACCACCGCCTCTTCCTCCAAACTACTCAGGTCACCTGCATGACGTTCATTCCATGTGGGGTCGAGGACCTCATCGTCCTCCACATCATCTTCCACCCAGTCTTCACCCCTGCCCTCCTTGTCGGTCTTCACAATGCTGAACGCCGCAGCAGTTGGCACCTGCGTTTCGTCAACATCGGAGACGTGCTGCGATGATCCTTGCATGTACTCATCGTGAGAAATAAGTGGTTGGGCATCGCTGCACTCAATCTCTTCCACTTCTGGTGCAGGGCTAGGTGGATGGCCCTGGGAAACCCTGCTGACAGAGTCATCAAAAAGAAGAAGAGACTGCTGTATGGCTTGGGGCTCAGACTGCTTGCCTGATTTGCAAGGGGGTGAGGTGAAAGACGGTTGGACATCGGCTGCAGGTGCCAACTGTGACCTTTCTGCAGTAGACTGGGTGGGAGACAATGTGAAGGAACTGGAGGCACTGTCAGCAGCAAACCAATCTACTATCGCCTCCACTTGTTCTGGCCTCATCACTTCTAGGGGCGTATGATGCCCTACCAAATACTGATGCAGGTTCTGTCGCCTACTCACACTTGAGGAAGGTGTTTCACTTGTGCGTGTAGCTGGCACAGATCGACCACGTCCTCTCCTTGCAACAGGAGCTCTAGCAGCAGCACCACCACGACCCAGGCCACGGCCCCTATTTGACGCTCTCCTCATATTTCTGAAATTTAAGATCTTGCCCTAGAAAGGTCTTTATTGAATAGCGGAACAAAAGAACAACAGTATCGCACGGTGTATCTCACAGTCAAATATGCAAACTATGCCGCAATTTAATGTTTTTTACACCAAAATGTATTGAATAGCGGAATAGGATAAAAAACTGTGTATCTCACACGTACAAACACAGACTAGGCCCGATTAAATTTTTTCCTTCCCTAAAGGGAGGATGAGGAAGAGGAGTATGGAACAGGCAGCACCCTCAAATCTTCAGAAGTATGAGATGAACCCCAAAAACTTGGAAAGGTGGATCTCACACATACCGACACAGACTATTCCGCAATTTAATTGAGCCACAAAGGTTTTTATTGAATAGCGGAATAGGAAATATGATCAAAAAAAAGTGTATGTTTTTCACACGTACAGAAGCACACTAGGCCCCAATTACTATTGTTTGTACACCTAAAAGGATGGATGAGGAGGAGGAGGAGGAGGAGTATAGAACAGGCAGCACCCTCAAAGCTTCAGAAGTATGAGATGAACCCCAAAAATTTGGAAAGGTGGATCTCACACGTACCGACACAGACTATTCCGCAATTTAATTGAGCCCCAAAGGTTTTTATTGAATAGCGGAATAGGAAATATGATAAAAAAAAAGTGTATGTTTTTCACACGTACAGAAGCACACTAGGCCCCAATTACTATTGTTTGTACACCTAAAAGGATGGATGAGGAGGAGGAGGAGTATAGAACAGGCAGCACCCTCAAAGCTTCAGAAGTATGAGATGAACCCCAAAAACTTGGAAAGGTGGATCTCACACGTACCGACACAGACTATTCCGCAATTTAATTGAGCCCCAAAGGTTTTTATTGAATAGCGGAATAGGAAATATGATCAAAAAAAAGTGTATGTTTTTCACACATACAGAAGCACACTAGGCCCCAATTACTATTGTTTGTACACCTAAAAGGATGGATGAGGAAGAGGAGGAGGAGGAGTATAGAACAGGCAGCACCCTCAAAGCTTCAGAAGTATGAGATGAACCCCAAAAACTTGGAAAGGTGGATCTCACACGTACCGACACAGACTATTCCGCAATTTAATTGAGCCCCAAAGGTTTTTATTGAATAGCGGAATAGGAAATATGATCAAAAAAAAGTGTATGTTTTTCACACGTACACAACCACACTAGGCCCCAATTACTATTGTTTGTACACCTAAAAGGATGGATGAGGAGGAGGAGGAGGAGTATAGAACAGGCAGCACCCTCAAAGCTTCAGAAGTATGAGATTGTGTTCACTGTACCCCACAAAGATTGTGTTCACTGTACCCCACAAAGATTGTGTTCACTGTACCCCACAAAGGTTTTGTTCACTGCACCCCACAAAGATTGTGTTCACTGTACCCCACAAAGGTTTTGTTCACTGCACCCCACAAAGATTGTGTTCACTGTACCCCACAAAGATTGTGTTCACTGCACCCCAAAAGGATTGTCTTCTCTGCACCCCACAAAGATTGTGTTCACTGTACCCCACAAAGGTTTTGTTCACTGTACCCCACAAAGATTGTGTTCACTGCACTCCAAAAGGATTGTCTTCACTGCACCCCACAAAGATTGTGTTCACTGTACCCCACAAAGGTTTTGTTCACTGCACCCCACAAAGATTGTGTTCACTGTACCCCACAAAGGTTTTGTTCACTGCACCCCACAAAGATTGTGTTCACTGTACCCCCCAAAGATTTTGTTCACTGCACCCCACAAGGATTGTTTGTCTTCACTGCACCCCACAAGGATTGTCTTCACTGCACCCCACAAGGATTGTCTTCACTGCACCCCACAAAGATTGTGTTCACTGCACCCCACAAAGGTTTTGTTCACTGCACCCCACAAAGATTGTGTTCACTGCACCCCACAAAGATTGTGTTCACTGTACCCCACAAAGATTGTGTTCACTGCACCCCAAAAGGATTGTCTTCTCTGCACCCCACAAAGATTGTGTTCACTGTACCCCACAAAGGTTTTGTTCACTGCACCCCACAAAGATTGTGTTCACTGTACCCCACAAAGGTTTTGTTCACTGCACCCCACAAAGATTGTGTTCACTGTACCCCACAAAGATTGTGTTCACTGTACCCCACAAAAGTTTTGTTCACTGCACCCCACAAAGATTGTGTTCACTGTACCCCACAAAGGTTGTGTTCACTGCACCCCACAAAGATTGTGTTCACTGCACCCCACAAAGATTGTGTTCACTGTACCCCACAAAGGTTTTGTTCACTGCACCCCACAAAGGTTTTGTTCACTGCACCCCACAAAGATTGTGTTCACTGTACCCCACAAAGATTGTGTTCACTGCACTCCAAAAGGATTGTCTTCACTGCACCCCACAAAGATTGTGTTCACTGTACCCCACAAAGGTTTTGTTCACTGCACCCCACAAAGATTGTGTTCACTGTACCCCCCAAAGATTTTGTTCACTGCACCCCACAAGGATTGTCTTCACTGCACCCCACAAGGATTGTCTTCACTGCACCCCACAAGGATTGTGTTCACTGTACCCCACAAAGATTGTGTTCACTGCACTCCAAAAGGATTGTCTTCACTGCACCCCACAAAGATTGTGTTCACTGCACCCCACAAAGATTGTGTTCACCGCACCCCACAAAGATTGTGTTCACTGCACCCCACAAAGATTGTGTTCACTGTACCCCCCAAAGATTTTGTTCACTGCACCCCACAAGGATTGTCTTCACTGCACCCCACAAGGATTGTCTTCACTGCACCCCACAAAGGTTCTGTTCACTGCACCCCACAAAGATTGTGTTCACTGTACCCCCCCAAAGATTTTGTTCACTGCACCCCACAAGGATTGTCTTCTCTGCACCCCACAAAGATTGTGTTCACTGTACCCCCCAAAGATTTTGTTCACTGCACCCCACAAGGATTGTCTTCACTGCACCCCACAAGGATTGTCTTCACTGCACCCCACAAAGATTGTGTTCACTGTACCCCCACAAAGGTTTTGTTCACTGCACCCCACAAAGATTTTGTTCACTGCACTCCAAAAGGATTGTGTTCACTGCACCCCAAAAAGATTGTGTTCACTGCAGCCCACACACAGAAAAATGGATGTGGATCACTGACACCTGCCTATCTCCTATCCCACACCACACAGCAATATCGATTGTAGTTTGTAGAACACACTTTCCCTAAAATTCAGCAGACTCTGTCCCTAACAGGATTGAGAAGAGATCGTAGATCAGGAGAACTAAGTGCAGACCCCACCCCACACAGCAATATCGATTGTAGTTTGTAGAACACACTGACCCTATAATTCAGCAGACTCTATCCCTAAAATGCCTACAACTCGCCCTGCCTAAACACTCCGACCTGTCCCTCAATTCTATCCGGACACAAATGGTTTTTTCCTGCCTATCTTTCCCTAATCAGCAGCCAGCACGTTGATGTGTGCTCTGTCCCTGATCTAAGCAGCATAATGACGCCGCTGCGGCTGCCTCGAACTTATAAAGACTTGGTCACATGCTTCAGACGGCCAATCACAGCTACTGAGACATTTGCAGGCATGGCTGGGATGGCTTAAGGCACACCAGTTAAACGATTGTTGATTGGCTGTTGAAAGCCCGCCATGAAAAGAGCGCCAAAGCATGCAAAACCCGGAAATAAAACGACCGAACACGGATTTTTACCCGAATATACAGTAAAGTGTCCGTGTTCGTGTTCGGGTAACAAAAATCCAATTATTCGGTACGAACACGAATAATACAGTCCGTGTTCGCTCAACACTATGAAAGAGTCAACCAGTGCATTGAACAATATCTACGTTGCTACACCTCATACCTACAGGATGATTGGGTGGACCTCCTCCCTCTGGCGGAATTTGCTTATAACAACGCAACCCACAGTACTACTAAGCAAAGTCCGTTCTACTTAAACTATGGGTTTCATCCCACACTTCTTCCACCACGCATCCTACCATCAAGTAACCCAGTAGCCTCGGATTATCTTACCCAAATAAAAGACTCTCTGGGTTTACTTAATACCACCATCTCACACGCTCACAGTCAACAAAAAAGGTACTACGACCTTCGTAGAAGACCTTCTCCTCAATATGCTATTGGGGACCTCGTTTGGCTATCGACGAAAAATTTAAGGTTAAAGATCCCTAGCAAATAGCTTGGACCTTTATTTCTGGGACCCTTCCCAATTAAGAAACTCATTGGAAAAGCTGCAGTACAACTCACTTTACTGGCAGATCTCAGAATACATCCCATCTTTCATGTGTCGCTACTGAAACCACATGTTCCTAACCAAGGAATAAGGCCTACCATCTTACCTCCACCTCCAATACAAGTTGAAGGCGGAGAAGAATTTGAGATTAGGGAGATTTTGGATTCTCGTATCCACAGAGGAAGACTCCAATATCTCATAAGATGGAAGAACTATGGACCCCAAGACGACACCTGGTTGGATACTTCTGATGTTCACGCACCTAGGCTTATACGAAGGTTTCACTCTAAATACCCGGAGAAACCAGTGCTATAGGCCTTCCGGAGCCGGCCTTAAGGGGGGGGGTACTGTAAGATTCTGGTACCTTTGGTACCCTTATTGCCCATTTTCCTTTCCATATTGCGTCCCACCTTTTTAGTTAGGTGGAACGCATATACCTTTAAGCCGTATGACATCATCACTGAGCGCCGCTCTGAGCGACTATTTCAATCGCCGGCTTTCTCTCTCAGGTAGTTCATTCAAGCCGCCAGTATACAGCTATGCCTGACGCTACCTGGACATGTATCTCACTACCTGTTCTTGTGCTTCACTTTCTGATCTTGTATCTTGCTACCTGATCTAACCGCATGCTTACAAGCCTTGTCTTATGCTGCCGGAGCCTCCAGCTATTCTCTTTACCTGGAACAGACCGGAACCTCGATACTGATCCTGTATCTCGCTACCGGATCCCTCCCTCACTACCGGACCCCTCTACTTACTAACCTTACTAGTGATAAGTACCCCACAGGGGATTCCTCCATAACTAACTTACACTATCTACTTCTGCACATTAAGGACTGTTACTATCTATGCATTACTAATTCTATCATCTGCACTGTTACATAGATTGCTAGCTCTTGAGTCTACTACCATCTATCCTTGCACTGGGTTAGTCTCTCCTGTATATCATCTGCTGTCCTTACCACCTATTACCATACATGATTACTAACCTATCTGCATCCTACCTATTACCGTTTACTACTCTCCTGAACATTACTATCAAGTGCTTATCATTGCTATCACTGCTCACACCTGTCCCTTCAGCACATCACCTCTATACTGTCATATACATCCTATCACTCCAGGAACATCTTATTGAGTGTGTGTATATCTGTATGCTGAAGCAGGCGGGTCCACAGTGATGAGTCTGGAGAGTTGGATCTGGTAATTCAACACATCTCTACATGACTACTGAGTGGAGATTCTGCAGCTGCAAATCCAGCTTACTATAAAAACGCAGGAGCGTTACAGTTTTCTACCATAGGGAGAGGATTCCATGAGGTGTGGGGATGGTGTTAAGTTCTACCTCCAGCCATATTCACCTTTCCTGATCAACTATAACCACTGCTTTGATTGGATGCTATGCAATGTATGGACTTATGACTGTGGACTGTCATTATCTGGTTGCAGCACTGTTCATATTTTATAAGCGCTACTAATGTTGGATTTTCTTTGTAATGTCTAGCATACTTTATTTTATTATTCTTTGTCATAGTGGCTGCTTTCATTGTATGATTTTTTAATTGATAATCATTTTTAAGGTGTTTATTATGAACAAATGAGTTCTACCTATTGCCACTGAGTGGAGGTATTGCAAGGTTTCTTTTGGTGCTTTCTTATTTATTGAATTCATATTTTGGTTTATAGTGCAAAAAAAAAAAAATCGCAGAGGTGATCAAATACCACCAAAAGAAGGCTCTATTTGTGGGTACAGCGTCGCACGGCCGCACAATTGTCCTATAATGTAACGCAGTGCTGAATTGAAAAAAAAAAATGGCCTGGTCATTAAAGGGGGAAAATCTTCTGGTCCAGAAGTGGTTAATGTTGCCTTCCCTTATTAACTCCAATCACAATGACAACATTTTGTAGAAATTTCCAGATTTAAGCTATGGTTTCAGGCAAATGCAAACTCTCAATTTCGCTTTTCCCTAGCTATAAAGGGTGCACCATTATTTAATAGCACCCAACAAAAATATTGGCACCTCCATTGCATGAACTTTAAAGAGTACAGTATGTTATCTATGCAAGAAAGTTATGGTGTTTTAGCAGAGTGGTACCAGGGTGCCTAGAGCCAAGAAACATAAAATCTTGGCCCTGTGCAAATTTTCATGTGTACTTTACTTTCGCCCTAATATTACATAATCATGAAAATATGGGAAGAATTTTACATTTTACAAGGTGCTTGCTTGCAGTTTCTTTGTGGCCATTGTATGTAGTTTTCCTGGAAGCTCACCAGAGGATAATGAAGACAATTTCATCTTTCATCTGAGAGCGAGCTCCTGTGCGAGGTTAAATATGGCACCCGAGTCTAGTAAACAGAACATAATACGGGCACAGTTATTAAGCACAGGTTCCAGCCTTGAAATATTTATATACATTATTCTCTATTTTTTCTTCAATGCTACAGTAATTCAGCACCAAAAGAAACAATGGAAAATTGTTGATATGCACATTTTTTCATCCTGCCCAAAATTGAAACACATCTGGAAAAAGGTGCACTATATTTCTCAAAAATTCACTGATTATTACCTTCCAGAGGACCCTGCTCTTTTTCTCCTACACATCTCAGATATTCCTGAGAAAACATACAATAAATTGATCCTACGCCACATCTTTAATGCTGCCAAATTGTGCATTGTGCTGCTGTAGAGAGACCCACGCCCTCCCTCTATTTCGCTCTAGCTTTCGAAAGTTGAGAAAGGGAACAAGATGGAAGACCTAATACTTTCTGCACAAAAAAGTCACGAGGCTTACTCCCGAACGTGGATTCATTGGAATATGTTCACATTCTCAGAAGAGGGTTAAGCCCTCTTTGCATCCATTCAAAAACGCTATATCCTTTGCATTCATGGCTACAGCTTGATCCAGTCTAGAGGTGCTCCCTTTATTTCATCTCAAGTAATGCTGATTATGGTATTGCTGGGTGTCCCGACCAGGTCACCCCTGCTCTTCATGTTACATACAGTATACTGTAGTTGATGCCGCATTCCCTGATAGATAGGCACTTTTGATAGAGTCACTTCATATGTGTATGTTTCCGTTGTATTTTGAGGTTCCGTGCATGTTGGACACTTAGAAAAAAAATAAAAAATTATGTGAACACAATCTCATGTGTCTCATAATCTCATGTGTAAGGTGTTTAAGGCAATTTTATTAATGTTAAATAGCATTCACTATTACCCTGGTGCCCAAACTGTAGCCCAGATCCTGATTCAGCACCATGGTACTGTTGGGCCCTCTACATCCAGTAGTTAGTATTTACGTGTCTAGGTACTTACTCAGACCCAATGAGAACACGTCCTAGAACAAAAAAAGCTGGTCATACAATTTCACCTTTGTTTGAAAGGTATTTACATAACATATGGGGACCAGTGACACTAATGCAGTGATCAGTGCTAAAAATATGCACTGTCACTACGCTAATGACACTGGCAGGGAAGGTGTTAACATCAGGAGCGATCAAAGGGTTAAATGTGTTCCCTGGGAGTGCTTTCTAATTGTGGGGGGTGCTTTGACTGGGGGAAGACAGAGATCGGTGTTCCTGCTTAGCAAAAACACAGTATCTCTATCTTCCCCTCTCACAGAACGCCAGTCTGCCTTGTTTACATAGGCAGACTGCCGTTCTGCCTCTCTCCCGAATGATCACAAGATGCCGGTGAACATCGGGTCCGCCCGACCCACTGATTGGCTCCCGTTGCGTCCAGCGGCCCAGACCCAGTGCAGTAAATCACATACAGGTACATGATTTTGCGCAGGAGGGCCGCCTTGTCGCAGTATATATGCGTAGGGCAGTCCAGAAGAGGTCTCTCAACGCCCCTGTCACTAAATAAAATGGTTAGCTTACAGTCCTGTTTATACCTTGCATTGGCTTTGCTTTGCTTCGGCTTCACTTTAAAGATTATACCCCGTGACACTCTAGTGGTGCTTCAAAGCGTCTTCAAAGCCTCCATAGAAGCCTATGAGCTCGGTTAGAGAACCTGCAGCTTTTGAGAGCCTTTAATTCATCTTTAGCTTTGCTTTGTTTTGGAGGTATTGCAGGTATGAGATATCAACAAACACACAGGGCATCTGCCAAGCTTCATTAAAACTTCAAAAAAGTACCACCAAAGGATCATTGAAGCACCATCAAAGCATCATTGAATCACCACGAAGTATCTCAGAAGCATCAAAAACACACCAAAAAAGCATGTTGAAGCGGTAGGTGCTTTAATGTGTGTTGAAATCGAAGCAAGTGTAAATGAGCCCTAATACTGACAGATGTTACAGTAATAATAATAATAATGACAGCCAAAATAAAATAAAAAATTAACATCACATGGTTCTACAAACAACAAACAGTGAACTTGGACTGTCACAGAATATAGGAAGTGTTTAGCTTCCTGTTTTCCTACATGCGCTTTTGGGCCTTTGAACTTTCTGGCACCATAAAAACAGTATTTAATTGGTTGGTCTGTATCACGTGATGTCTCTCCCTCCTCTCCCCTCCCCTCCCCTCCCCTCCCCTCCCATCCCCTCTAGTCTTATATTTAATCCCCAAAGTAATTTGTGTTTCTGTTGTTGTTGTTTGGGACCAAAGGCAAGCTATTTCTTTAGAGTAGATAATCCTTTAAAATCTTGGGAGATTTGGCTTATTTTTAGCACCATTTTGAATTTTTTCATTTTCTCTGATGGTCTCCACGCATGCCTCGCTGGAACCTGTGACGGCCTATGAACCTTTTGTTTTTGATATATATATTTTTTTTTTTGGTTCCATAAGTACTTTATTGGAATATCCAAAGTGTAAAGTACACAAGAAGGTGAAAAGAGGGAAAAAGGTGCGGAGCGTACTTTGCGTACAAGAGAGTAGGAGGAATCCTAGGTATCAGGTATTGCTGAATATCTGCATAAAGATTTTGTACTGTCTCCAGACACTCTTACAATTCATGAATTGGCTGGATACAGTCTAATCAGACAGATTCGCATAAAAATGATTCTTCAAGTAAATCAAAAATATTCGTGCTCAAGTTTCTGTCATCATTAAAGTGACACTAAACTGTAGTTTAAAAAGAAAAAAAAAGTAGGTATTCTTACATCAAAAAAGTCCTTCCTATTGTTCTCAGCCTCCTCCAAACCTCTTTTTTTTTTCTCGTTTTTTTGAATGGCATCTCAACACTAGCACATAGCACACCACAATGTACATGCATTTTAGAGCAACAACACAGATGTGAAATGTGAATCGTCAGGTGTGGCAGGTTGAGAAAAGGAGCTGCAGGTGCCTTAAAATCTGTGCTGTACTCTGTTGACAGCCCATTCGAAATATATGGCCACCTTTATAAAATGTGCTTTATAAAATATGTATTAACTAATTTGTGTCAAAGTACAAGAATACTGTGAATCCACCCTAAAAGAAAGCATACATTTTTTTCATCCTTTAGCATTGCTGGTGATCTCTTGTAGCCTCTTTGCAGCCAATCTCTGTATACTGTACATGCACTCCAGCAACACCCACATATCATTTCTCTGGGAACATTTTCTGATGGTGAAAACGATAGACCATGCCTACTGTGTACTGAAAGGGCCATTTGTAGTCTCCAATATGACAATCCAGGTAGTCTTCCATGTGTCAATCCAGGTAGTCTCCAATGTGAAGACCCATGTAGTCTCTGAGACGATCCAGATCTAATTCAGCTTCTAACCAGGTAGTCTTCAATTTGACAATCCAAGTAGTATCCACTGTCACAAGCCAGGAGCTCATTTGGGAGACAGGGACATGGTGTTGTCATCCTATAATAGGTAGTGTCTGAACAAGGACCTTTGTGGCAGGATTATCAGGTATTTTCTTAACCACTTCTGGACTGGAATATTTTACCCCTTAACCGCTTGCCGACTGCTCACAGTATATTTACTGCGGCAGTCAGCCCCTCACAGGCAGAGCGACGTAGGTCCACGTCGCTAGCCTGTGAAGCTCTGGGGAGCAAGCGTGCACCCGCGGAGGCACGCTCCCGCTCCCGATGTCCACCGGTCACTCGGCGATCGTCGGGGGAGAGGGAGAAAGTCAGGCGGCTTGTGTAAACAAACTGCCTGTCATTCTCCTCGGTGTAAAAACACTGATCACACGGTTCTACAATGTAGAACCGTTGATCAGTGTCCCCACAGCTAAAGCCACAGCCAATCACAGTAAGAATCACGCCCCTAGGGACACACACAGCCCCTCCCTCTCAAATAAAGTTAACCCCTTCACTACCAGTGTATTTTTACAGTAACAGTGCATATGTATAGCACTGATTACTGTAGAAATGTCACTGGTAACCCCAAAAGTGTCAAAAATGTCAGTCAAGGGTCCGATCTGTCCGCCCCAATGTCGCAGTACTGCAAAAAAAAATCGCAGATCGCCGCCATTACGCGTTAAAAAAAAAACAACAAAAATGACATAAATATTTCCCTTTGTTAGTAAACGCGATAACTTTTGCGCAAACCAATAAAAATACGCTTTTTGCGATTTTATTTTACCAAACATAGGTAGCATAAAACAAATTGGCCGAAAATGCTAAAAAATTTTGATTTTTACATTTTTTTGGGGGGAATTTCATATAAAAAAATGTGAAAAATATTGTTATTTTTGCAAAATTGACTCTCTTTTTTTGTTTATAGCGTGTGATCAAAAAATCGCACAGGTGATCAAATACCACCAAAAGAAAGCTCCATTTGTGGGAAAAAAAAGGACATCAAATTCGTTTAGGTACATCAACGCACGACCGCGCAATTGTCCGTTAAATTCACGCAGTGCCGAATCGCAAAATACCCCCTGGTCATTTAGCAGCCAAATCCTCCGGGGCTTAAGTGGTTAATGACCAGGCCATATTTTGCGATTCGGCACTGCGTTATTTTAACAGACAATTACGCGGTCATGCAACACTGTACCAAAATAAAACTGATGTCCTTTTTTTCCCACAAATAGAGCTTTCTTTTGGTGGTATTTGATGTGCGATTTTTAATTATTGCGCTATAAACAAATATATATATATATATATATATATTTTTCACTTTCTGCTATATAACATTGCCAAAAAAATGTAAAAATCAAATTTTTTTAACATTTTAGGCCAATTTGTTTTCAGCTACATATGTTTGGTAAAAAAAAATCACAATAAGCATATTTTGATTGGTTTTCGCAAAAGTTATCGCGTCTAATAACTACGGGGAAAGATTTATGTCATTTATATTGTTTTTTTTTTTTTACTAGTAATGGTGGCGATCTGCAATTTTTTGCGGGACTGCGACATTGCGGCGGACAAATCGGACCACTGACTGACATTTTTGACACTTTTGGGGGGACCAGTGACATTACTACAGTAATCAGTGCTAAAAATATGCACTGTTACTCTAATAATGACACTGACAGGAAAGGGGTTTAGCGATATAGGGGTTAAATGTGAGCCTAGGGACGTGTTTCTAACTGTGGGGGGAGTGGCTTGTAAAAAGATCACAGAGACATGTGTTCCTATATAGCAGGTGCTCTATGATCATTGCTGAGAGAAGAACGGTCAGCTGTGTTTACAACAGCTGCCTGTCCTTTTCTCTGAGCGGGGAGCGAACGCGGTTGGCAATTGGAGCCGCCTGCCCCATGTATCGGCATCCCCGCTGCAGAGTTGGGGGTGGGAGCGCGCCGCCGGGGGCACACGCTTGCCCCCTAGCTGCAGGCGCCTGACCGACGTACGTCTACGTCAGTTTGCGCAGTAGAGCCGCACTGCCGCGGTAAAAGGTGGCTGTCGGTCGTTAATAAAATTTGTTTTAGAAATATTCAAAATCATTTTTGAAATGTGTTTACATCTGTCAGCTTTTAGAGATTCAAAAATGTCTGTCTGTAAATAACAGGGCACGAGTGTGTCTTGTAAAAAAGAACGTAAGGAAAAATAATACAGTATATACCTATTGACTTTATAATATTGCATGTACGTATTGACTTTATGTCAGGAAATTCACATTACAATTCTTCTCATTGGCTATTCACTTAACAAAACAAAAAACTATGATGTCAGTAACTCTTTTTAGGAGTTAATAGAAAATGACCATCTGTATGAATGGAGATACTTAACCTTTGGCTCCCCATTCATCAAAGGAAGCATTTTGTATTTGCAGCCTTCTAATGCAGAACAGCTGGAAATACATCAATGACCTATGTATCATGCTCTGGAGTTTTAAAACTTCGGAGAAACCAATATCAATTCTAAAGTAGCCTACATTATTTAAATGTCAGATATTGCTTAAAGGGAATGTATTATTTCATTGTTTAATATTATTTAAGTTATACATGTAAAATTAATCTGCTTGATTAAATGCTGCACACAGAGTAGAAGAGACGATGGCTGCTTTTTCTGGGTTAAGGAGACACACGGAGGGTCTTTTGCAGAGAAAAGCCATGCTAAGAGGGCCTACCACAGGATGTCTCATAGCTGTACAGGAAAAAGAGGGGATTTGCTGTCTGGGCCTGTTGGCCTGCATTGGGGGGAGGTTGTGCCTACTGCCAGAGCTTGCTGGAGACTCCACACGTGTGACCCAGAGCTGGATGTTGAGCCACGTGGTTGAACCTAAGCTGAGAGAGATTAAACTTCTGGGACTTGATGGCTGGGAGTGTTAACATCCAAGCCAAGTGGGTGGACTCCGACCTGTCATCTGCTGGCAGTGGTGAGAGGAGATACAACACTTAACACCTTACTACACCCAGTCCCCATAGATTGCTCGTTATGCTGCAGCCCTTTAGTTATTCCCCACATATTCTTAAAGATTCAGATCTGTGTGCACCATCCATAATAAGGCCCCACCGCAAGCTGGCCAACACTAATATTAAGACGCCAGGTACTTTGTATTCACCTTTCAGGGGTACCCTGCTAAGGAACACTTACTGATACCCATATCTGGGGTATCGCTGATGATGGAGTGCACTCTATCATAGATGATGGTAGAGTGCACTCAAGAACATTACTATTGAGTTAATTGGGTCTGACTCCATTCATAAATAGTTTAAGCTTGGACCAACACTGCTGCAGTATAGTCATTTCTTTTATAACTAGCCACTTTTTTTTTTTTGTTATAGGCCCGTGTTCACTTTATTAGTTCTGTAACATTGAAGTGTTTTTTTGCTTGATGTCAGGTCTTGCACCGTTTACCAGCTTTGATATTACACACTTACTTAACTCATCCTTTGGTAGTCTTTGGCCTAATTTCTGTGCATTATTATACATCTGTGAGTTACTAATGCTTTTGTTATCTAGTTGTGAGTGGTCCTCCACCTCTAACTGGTTGTGCCAATTGGGACTGAGTAGTTTTAGGAGTCATGGTAGAACAGAGGACCCACCAACACCAGCTGCTCCTTTAGGGGTAAGGGCTGCATACCTATTAGTGATTGGTTTTCTTTATAAGATTTATTGAGAATTTAAATGTCTAAAAGTCTAGGGTATGTAGCAGAATTTCCAGCATTGGTGCTGGGGATGGGTCTGCCAGGGTTACCGCTAACACCAACAGCACATTTAAGCTGTGTGAGAACTGAGACAATGAACAGTCCGGCATCTTTGTTTTTTTTGTTTATTTTATATGGGGATGGGAGAAGGGAATGAGTGGGGTACTCCTTTGGCACAACTAGTTACAAAAATGGGACTCTTGAGAAAAAATGCTTTCTAGCGCTGACTTGGCACCGGCTGAATGCCGATCAACGCTTACTGGCGCTTGAACACTGACTTGCTGTTACTGAACTGAAACTGACGTCTGAAACTTCTGCTAGCTCAAAAGTCCTTTGCACTGCTTTGTCCAGTTTCCCTGACTGAGGTAGCCATTTTTAGTTACTGCTGCAACTTTCAACACTTTAACACTTCAGGGCCCAACCGCTGGGGCCCCCTTTACTCTTCAGGGCATACACTCTCACCCCTTTCCTACACTTCCCCACTGGCTAGCTAGCTCCTGGATCCATCTGACCTTCTCTGGAGTGGTCCCCTCTCCTAGGCAGACCCCAGGGGTAGTTTGCAGTACTCACGACTCAGAATGCTTTCCTGAAACTCTTCCCCAACAGCTCTGCTGGTCCTCAGCACACTGGATCTTTCTCTGCAGCTCAGCTCAGCCCGGTTTCCCCTCAGGCAAGCCGCCTAGGACACCCGTTTCTTCTGACATGAGGAGAGACAGCCGTCACCTTCCTATCACCAATCTGACATGCGCGCCCCACAGACTTATACCCCTTCCCAGAATGCTGTGCGGCAAAACCTGCTCTTCCAGGATGGATACAAGCCCCGGTGTGCTATTGGCCAGGTTTCCTCCACTGTCCAATGAGAGCCCTCATTGGGATACAGTGGGAAGTCTCCCCAGCACAACAGGCACACCTGGGAGCACATGTCAGCCTAGCTGAATCATATGGCCCTGCTGATAAGCAGGCAAGGCCCCACTATAACTTTACCTAGCACCTACCTTGGAGGGTGCTACTGGTACAAATGGCACAGTGACTTGTCTGGAGGAAGATTCTGTTGAAAAAACACCCAGAGGTTGGAATTTTACTTTCAGTACACACTGACATTGAACATTTACACCTAAGTCAAAAGTTGACTGTGAAATATAGCTTTATTTGAATGCAAATCTGTGCTTTGCCCATTCAGGGAAAATTAACTCCTTTTCTGGATAGTCTGCCCCCCTTAGCTGCAGATTTATTCACTCCCTTGCAAAACCATTAGCTAATTGGAGCACCTGCAAAGTCCTATTGTACAATGCATCCAAAAGGTATTCACAGTGCTTCACTTTTTCCACATTTTGTTATGTTACAGCCTTATTCCAAAATGGATTAAATTTATTATTTTCCTCAAAATTCTACAAACAATACCCCATAATACCAACATGAAAGAAGTTTGTTTGAAATCTTTGCAAATTAAAAAAAAAAAAAATGAAAAATAAATCCCATGTACCCTAAGTATTCACAGCCTTTGCTCAATACTTTGTTGAAGCACTTTTGGCACCAATTACAGCATCACGTCTTTTTGAGTATGATGCTACAAGCTTGGCACACCTATTATTGGGCAGTTTCTCTCATTCTTCTTTGCAGGATCTCTCAAGCTCCATCAGGTTGGATGGGGAACATCAGTGCACAGCAATTTTCAGAGAACATCTCCAGAGATGTTCAATTGGGTTCAAGTCTCCGCTCTGGCTGGGCCACTCAAGAACATTCACAAAGTTGTCCCGTAGCCCCTATTTATTATCTTGGCTGTGTGCTTAGGGTCATTGTCCTGTTGGAAGAGGAACCTTTGCCCTAGTCTGAGGTCCAGAGCACTCTGGAGCAGGTTTTCATCAAGGATGTCTTTGTACATTACTGCATTAATCTTTCCCTCAATCCTGACTAGTCTCACAGTTCCTGCCACTGAAAAACACCCCCCAAGCATGATGCTGTCACCACCATGCTTCACTGTACGGATGGTATTGGCCAGGTGATGAGTGGCGCCTGGTTTCCTCCAGACATGACACTTGTTATTCAGGCCAAAGACTTAAATCTTTGTTTCATCATACCAGAGGATTTTGTTTTTCATGGTCTGAGAGTCCTTTAGGTGCCTTTTGGCAAACTCCAGGCAGGCTGTCATGTGCATTTACTGAGGAGTGGCTTCTGTCTGGCCACTCTACTATACAGGTCTGATTGGTGGAGTGCTGCAGAGATGGTTCTTCTAATGAAAGTTTCGACGCTCTCCACAGAAAAATGCTAGACCTCTGTCAGAGTGACCAATGGGTTCTTGGTCACCTCCCTGACAAAGGTCTATCTCCCCCAATCGCTCAATTTGGTCCCGCTCTAGGAAGAGTTCTGGTGGTTCCAAACGTCTTCCATTTATGGATGATGGTGGCCACTGTGCTCATTGGGACCTTAAATGCTGCAGAATTTTTTTTCTGTACCCTTCCCTACAGCTGTGCCTCGGTACAATCCTGTCTTGGAGGTTTACAGACAATTTCTTGAACTTTATGGCTTAATTTGTGCTCTGACATGGGACCTTATATAGACAGATGTTTGCCTTTCCAAATCATGTCCAATCAACTTAATTTACCACAGGTGGACTCCAAACAAGTTATAGAAACATCTCAAGAAGGATCAGTGGAAACAGGCATCTGAGCTCAATTTTGAGAGTCATGGCAAAGGCTGTGAATACTTATGAACATGTGATTTTTTTGTTTTTTTTATTTGAATAAATTTGCAAAGATTTCAAACAAATGTCTTTCACATTGTCATTGTGGGGTATTGTTTGTAGAACTTTGTGGAAAAAAATTAATTTAATCCATTTTGGAATAAGGCTGTAACATAACACAATGTGGAAAAAGTAAAGCGCTGTGAATACTTTCTGGATGCACTGTAAGTTCTTCTGGCCAGCCTACTGTCAGAGCTTATGCACAGTTAAAGAGACACTGTTACCTTGCTCATGCAGGACAAAGTGCCCCTGACATGACTATATTCACACTACCAGTAACTTGGGCTGGTACGGTGGGGTGGGGGGGGGGGTGGGTGCGCAAGGGACATATGCCCTGGGCGGCACAATCTACTGGAGGAAGGGGGCGCAGTGCAGGTGAAGCGCTTCTAAAATCTGTGTGCGTGTGAGACTAACACACCGGGCGGTCAGGCGCTAATAGCTGTAATTATATGCCGAGTGTGACAAGTGCGCTCTTGCACAACACTAGCATAGCTCAGCCCTTCACTTCCCTGTCAGCAGAGATACCCCGCCTGACAGGGCGCTTCATAGTCCCAGCCTGAGGCTGGCCAGAGGCTGGATTGGAGAGGATCCAGAGGAGAGAATCATAGAGTGCTGCTGCCGGAGCTGTGACCTAGAGGAGCCACCGTGCCAAGGAAGAACCAAGCACTGTTAATCCCACAAATAAGCAGATTGCCATCTTTATATGAAATTAAATCTTTAGATTGGGGGGACTAAAGGGAAGTCAATTACCAATGGTATTTGTAATATGCAGCATGAGGGGGGTTAATGTATTACCAATGATCACTGATGCATTAATCACCAGTGACAGTTAATTAACTCCTTTGTGCTGCATTAGTGACACCAGTGTCACTGATGCACCACAAAGGGGTTTATTACATTCCATTGATCACTAATCAGTGGTGATCAAACATCACTAAAAGAAAGCTCTATTTGTGGGATAAAAAGGACATCAATTTAATTTGAGTACATCGTCACACGACTACGCAATTGTCAGTTAAAGTAACGCAGTGCCATATCGCAAAAAATGGCCTGGTCATAAAGGGAGGTAAATCTTCTGGAGGTCAAGTGGTAAAATGTAACACCACCTTTGTTGAAAAAAAAAACATTCCCCTCTGAGTTATCTCTGTACATTACAAGGATTATAACAAACTTTGTTGCAGATTTCTACCTTTCGTTATTCTGAAGAAATCATTGTTTGTTCCTCTGTGCTTAGTGAATCTAATGGAAGTGGTTTCATAATTATCAATGAGCTGTGGCTGCTGCAGAGCACTAATGAGGAAATCTGCTGGGCCTGCATCCCTTTAGACGTGTTCCTATTGGGAGTATCTCACCAAAAATGACATTTTTGTTACAGGGGATGCCAGAAATCTGACTTGTATCTTAGGCAGACTTCTGGGAAAATTGGTGAGCCAATCACACAAGCAAGAAATGATGTTTCTGGGGTGTGGTCAGTATACATTCTGTGTACAGAACATCTCCAGGTAGCCATATTGTATTGCATTTTCAGAAAATTACAACAGCTGCAGATTGAAAAGGAAAGGTCATTTTTAATAACATTCAATTACAATATGATTTGTGTCACAATTGTATATGCTATATTATTTTTCTTTATTTTCTATATTTTCCCCAAGAAAGTGGAGTTACTTTTTAAACCACCTCTGAAAAAAGCATGGATTGCTTTTCAGAGGGGGGAGGTGGATTTGGGCAGACTGGCAACTTTCAGCCCAGGGGGCAAGTACAAACAAGAAGCCTATGGTGCAGCAACTCGGCTCCCGCTCCACTCTCCCTCTTCCTGTCCTCCTCCCGACCCTCATTCCAGGCTGAAGCTCCGCTCCCGGTACTCTCTACTCACCAGCTGAATCCTGGTTCCCGAACGGGCCAGCAGGGGGCAGTTGGGGGGAGCTGGGGCAGCTTAGTTGGGGCTGGCCGGGGGGAGGAGAGTCTCCAGTGGGGCATTAAACCGGCCTCTACTCTACAGTTTACACCATCCATGCTGTGGGGGGGGGGGGGGGTCTGCGCTCTGTCCTCGTCTTCAACCCACACTCAGTAGTTCAGCGGCAGGGACTTTTTCCATCTCTTCATCAGGAATTCTTTAGGCATGTCTGTAGCAGAAGCAGTGCAGCCTTTTTATGGGGCATCAGAACGGCCCTGGGGGTAATTGCCCCTCTGCCCTCTGGCCCAGCCCTCCCCTGGAGGTGGAGCATGCCACCTGTGTGAACAAGCCACTAGACTAGTAATGGCGAACCTTGGCACCCCAGATGTTTTGGAACTACATTTCCCATGATGCTCAACTGCACTGCAGAGTGCATGAGCATCATGGGAAATGTAGTTCCAAAACATCTGGGGTGCCAAGGTTCACCATCACTGGCCTAGACTGAAAGCAGCTTGCAAAGCAATAGAGCCCTGAATAAGTGCTGCTTTACAGGCCTAATAATAATGTTCTATTTTTTATGCCAGCTGCATTTAAATTCATCTAATATATTTTACAGAATGCCTAAAATAATTAAATAATGTTCTTATTCTATTTCCTGAAGTTCCACTTTAAAGATTTGCAGGGGATGTGTGCATCATCGCTTGACTAATCAAGACTTCAGTTCACTGAGTGACTTTGCAATTAATGCCACCATTGTAGCAGCAAGTACAGCAGGTAAGCACAGCAGGAAAATGGAAAGTAGGTATTAAAAGTGTCTTGTAATATTCACACTAATTAATGGCATGATTCAACAGTAGAATAATTATTATTATTAATTCAAATTTTCAGATCATAGGCACTTTAACTCATACACCGTTTCATATACTTATCTCATTTCAAAACAGACCTTTGCAGGAAATGTAAAGGAAAAGTGAAGACAATCTGCTCAGTAACTGACTATTTGGTTTGCAAGCTTTGTCTGTGGCCAGTGATGTGCAAATTTTATAAAAATGTGCTCTGCCGACAGAATGGTGAGCAGAGGCTGTAGTTTCCTCCAGAGGATGAATATGCGCAATCTGTCTGGCATTTGTAGCCAACTAGTTTGTTCTCATTCACAAGTTTGCGTTATAATTGAGAGTATCATGCTTGTGTATATATTTGCCGTATTTATCATGATCAAGAAGATAAAAATTCAATGTTTTTTTTTTTTTCTTATTTTAAATTGGATAAAGATGAAATATTTAGCTTTTCAGTTTTGAAACAAAAATGTTTTCAGAGCTCAATATTGGAAGTTGAAATGACAGAGCAGTGACTCGCTCCACATGGCTCTGTACAGTCTGAGACATTGCGGTTGATTTACTAAAGCTGGAGAGTGCAAAATCAGGTGCAGAACTGAAAAATGGACAGGCAGACCCGATTGGTCCAATTGTGTGAAAGGGGTGTAATACTTACCTGAGCCCCATCTTTATCCAACGATGTTGCAGGAGTGTCTCAGCTGCCCGAGACTCCCCTACTCACTGGCTGAGACAGCAGCGTGATTGGCTCCCGCTGCTGTCAATCAAAGTCATCCAGCCAATCAGGAGAGAGAGGGAACAGGGCCGTGTCACGGCTCCATGTCTGAATGCACACAGGGCACTGTGACTCCGCTCGGGTGCCCCCATAGGAAGGAGGGGCCAAGAGCACAGAAGAGGGACCTGAGGAGAGGAGGATCTGGGCCACTCTGTGCAAAACTAACTGCACAGAGTATAACATGTTTGTTATTTTAAAAAAAATAAATAAAATGAGACTTTACAATCACTTTAATTGAAAAAGCTAAAGTTAGAAGCTGGTTGAATACCATGCACAGCTGCACCAGATTTTGCACGCTCCAGTTTTAGTAAATCAACCTCAAAATGTCTGCTATTTAGCTAAGGTGATAGCTCTCCAAATTCCATTTCATGGGTGTACACTTTATTAAATGTACATTTGTAAAAAAAAAACAAAAAAAAAAAATTATATATTTATATAGATTGATTGATATGTATTTAAATCAAACCCTAAATCTCAAGTTTAGGTTTAGGATTATAAAATATTTAAAATATTAATGAAATATTCTATTATAAAAAAAAAGAAAGAATGCAAGCTTCTGGTTGGTAAAGGGTGTTTTAAATAATAATTGAAGCAACACCTTCCTCTACGTGCTGCAGATAGGTCCACAATTTGATTAATCAACAGAGTTACCCTGTCCTAGCGGTCAACAGTGACTTACTCCACATGGCTCTGCACAATCAAAGACGGAGGGTTTGAAAGAAAACAGCTTGTGCTGTGCTTGCCCTTCAGTCAACACTAAATCCATTCACTTATAAATAAACATAATAAAAAAACAAATATATATATATATATATATATATATATATATATATATACGGTTAAAAGTTTATAAATTTACATAAATTAAAAAAACAATACATAGATGCCGGTTGCTGGGCTTGAAAGTCATTCCGTAATAAAGGCAATTTTTTTAAGTGACACCTTTATCTATCTGCTGAAGACACCCACCAGCCGCCAGGAAAGCAGCCGATCAGACCAATCTCAGTCTGATCGGCTGCATGGGGGGCCAGAGGAGAGATTTGGGGTCTAATAGACCCCAAATCGCTCCATAAAGAGGACCTGTCACGACCCATGCTGTCACAAGGGAGGTTGTTCATCCCTTGTGATAGCAATAAAATTTGTACAAAAACCAAAATTAAAAAAAAGTGTAAAAAAAATTGTTTTGTTTAAAATAATATATATATTTTTTTAAGCGCTCACTTTTTTATAGCAAAAAAAAGTAGATTTTTACATGTAAGAGCGAAGTGTCAGAAAAGACTTGGGAAGGACGTGGTTAAAGTCTCAAGGAGAAAGGGGTCACTTAATTTATTCATGAATTCACTCAGTGAGCAGATTTGCTTTGCTTGCCATGAACCCCAATCTGGTTCAATTTTCACTTCAGACAAATCAATCTAAATATTACAGTTGATGATCACCAACATTAGGCTCAGTGCCGGTTCACACTTGTGCGATGCGGGAAGGCTGCAAATTCGCAGCCTGTTCCTGCATCACATCCACACAAGAGGCAGTTCACACTGCCATATGCGATACGCTGGGGGTGTCAATTAAATGTTAACGACACCCCCAGTTTGATCGCATATCGCAGTGCGATCTGACAGTTCACACAGGATCGTATCGCACAAGTGTGAACCACTGTGCGATCCGATCCTGATGCGGCTGAAAAAATGCCTCCTGTGCGTCTTTTGTGCGGGTGCAGTGCCAATTTCAGCCATACAAAGTGTATGGCTGAATTGGCATTCGCACAGAGATCGCATGTAATGAAGGAGCAGTGCGCTCCGACATTACATGCGATCAGCGCACCCGCAGTAGTGTGAACCGGCACTTAAACTTGACATTTCTTTTATGGGAAGATGTGGGTGGGTTGCATAACCCACTGATTTGCTTTCTACTCTAGTTCTGAGCTCTTGCAGCACCTATGTTTACAGCAACACATATTCAGCTTATTGAAGGTCAACCCTAAACAAAGGAAATTAACCATACAATAAAGAAGGACAAGGTCCACCAAGAATGTTACATAGAGGGACATAAAGGTTATAAAAAAGCAATTAATTGAAGAAAAAAAAAAAAGGAATGGAAAATATTTAAACATATTACTTATATTACTGAGAGCGTTGACCAGAGTGTTCTGGCATGGGGGCCTTTCCCCTGTCAGAACACAATAGAACAGCAGGGGAGATAGCTGTACTAACTAGTGATCGACCGATATCGTTTTTTTGTTGCCGATACCGATATTTTGGCCATTGAATATCGGTATCGGCCGATATTGGCCGATATTTTTGTACATTTCATTTTTTTTTTTTTTTAACACTTGACAGGTACACTTGTGGAGGGACCTGGGGTTTAAAAGACCCCAAACCCCTCCTCTTCACTTAAAACCATTCAAAATGCCAAGTTTGGCTGTTTTAAATGCTGTCATTTTTTTAAATCTGGCACCGAGTCATGACATCACTTCCGGGTTTTTACATGGAGACCCGATCAGAGCCAAATGCGACCTTAATCGGGTCTTCGGCGGCCATGCAGGTTGGTTGCCCGGGTCTCCTGGTGGGAAGGGAGACCCGGACAAGACACGGAAGGCAGTGGGAGGGGGGAGACGCCCCCTCCCACTCCTTGTAATGACAGCCGAGCAGCATCTCAGCTGCATCGGTTGTCATTACAAGAAAGCCGACCGCCGGCTTTGGACGCTGATACCGGGGTGATGCCTCTAGCTGCAGGCATCACTCCGGTACAGGCACTTTCCAAAATATCGCCAATATCGGTCACCTCAGGGGCTGATTCCGATATATCGGGGAAAGTGCATATCGGCCCCCAATATATCAGCTTTGCCGATAATCGGTCGACCCCTAGTACTAACATCGAAAAGTTAGTACAGCGGCTCCTCCTGAGCTGCAATTTTTTTTTTTCGTTCAGCCCTGCTGGGTTGAACAAAAAAACTACTAGTGTGTACGAGGCTTTAGACAAGTTAATGGACAAAGGGACCTGGCCATATGTGTGTGTTTGACAGGACAGAGAGTTAAGCCCCGTACACACGTACCGATTGTCGGCCGAACGATCGGCCGTCTTTTGTCCAGTGCTGTCGTGTTGGTTGAAAAGTGCTCAAGACTGCACACGAATTTTGTCGGCCAACAACAACCAATTTCAGAAGTGATGTCATGTGATGGTTAACTTTCCGTGTGTTTTTTCTTCTCTGAGCATGCCCAGTCTTGCTCATCTGCTTTTTGTCGGCCGAAATCTGTACTGACTGACGAACAATCGGCCGTTCTTTGTTGGCCTACAAAAATTTTATAGCCTGCACACCAGATTTTGTTCAGCCGAAAAGTCGCAGTCGGTTGTCGGAAGCATCATACTAACAAGCCGACAATCGGCCGATCGGACGTTGGCCGAATATTTACGGCCGATAATCGGTACGTGTGTACGGGCCATTAGGACTGGCCCATGCATGCATGTGGAAATTGGACGGATGGATAAACCAGTGTGAAGGATGAAGATGGAAGAATGGATAAGTGCATGGAAAAGAAGGTTGAGCCTCCGGATGTGTGTGTTGCAAAGCAACAAACTCATGAGCAAGGCCATGCACATGTGTGACAAGAGGATTAAGGATAGACAAGACCTCAGATATGTATTGCAGAAAGATGGATGGCTGGATGGAGAAGGCCCTATGCGTGTGACAGGAGGATATACAAGGTCCCAAATATATAAAGCAGAATAAAGTGACACTGGACAAGGCCCAGCATGTGTGTTTCTGGCAGAAAGATAGGTGAATGGAAGGGGCTTCTCGTGTGTTGCAAGGCAATGGGCATATTGATGAAGGGCTGTGTGGATATGGCAGGAAGAAAGACAGATTGACAAGGCCCTGTGTGTTTGTGTCAGGAGGAAGAACAAGGGTCTACATATGTATGTGACAGAAGGACAGATTGATGAATGAGGTCTTGTGTGTGTGTAAAAGGAGTACACACTGATAGATGAGGTCCTGTGTGTGGTTGGAAAGTGGATAGATGAACAAGGCCCTGCATGTGTAAAAGGAGGTCAGATAGATTAGGCTTTGCATTTGTAAGGAAGGAGAACAGATGGATGGATGAGGTCTTGTGCATGCATAGCAGGAGGTGGATGAACGGGGTGCATCCAACTTTCAGCAGGTCGTCCACTGCATCATCTAGTATGTATCCATTTATTTACAGAACTGAGAAGAGTGCCTTACGTATGAGGTCTGAATTATAATTGTGGTGTGAATTATAATATGTACATCATTTAAAGTGGTGAAAAGGCAGCAGTCAGAGAGCTCTGAGTTTTGGTATATTAAAAAGCACAGGAGATTGAAGAGTGCTTTGCTGAATGCAGCAGATAGTATTGTGGAATTAGGTTGGTGTGACTAAGCCTAGACCACCGCTCTAGCATGCATGGATGGAGAAAGACCTATGAAAGAATCTACTGCGTACAGTGAAGGAAGAGCTGCAGGTAAAGGTACTGTGGGTGGTAAGAGAGAAAGCTACTAGAGAATGTAGTATAGTCAGTTTGGGGGAGAGCTATCACAGAATGTAATACAGACAGTTGGGGAGAACTATAACAGAATGTAGTATAGACAGTTGGGGTAGAGCTATCACAGAATGTAGTATAGACAGTTGAGGAAGAGCTTTCACATAATGTAGTATAAACAGTTGGGGGGAGAGCTATCACAGAATTTAGTATAGACAGTTGGGGGGAGAGCTATCAAAGAATGTAGTATAGACAGTTGGGGGAGAGCTATCACAGAATGTAGTATAGTTAGGGGGAGAGCTATCACAGAATGTAGTAAAGACAGTTGGTGGGAGAGCTATCACAGAATGTAGTATAGACAGTTGGGGGGAGAGCTATCACAGAATGTAGTATAGTCAGTTAGGGAGAGCTATCATAGAATGTAGTATAGACAGTTGAGGGGAGAGCTATCACAGAATGTAGTATAGACAGTTGAGGGGAGAGCTATCACAGAATTTAGTATAGACAGTTGGGAGAGCGCTAACACAGAATGTAGTATACACAGGTGGGGGAGTGCTATCACAGAATGTAGTATGGTCAGTTGTTAGGAGAGCTATCACAGAATGAACTATAGACAGTTGGATGTGAGATATCACAGAATGTAGTACAGACAGTTGAGGGTAGAGCTATCACAGAATGTAGTATAGACAGTTGGGAGAGAGCTAACAAATAATGTAGTACAGACAGTTGGGGGAGAGCTATTACAGAATGTAGTATAGTCAATTGGGGGGGAGAGCTATCACAGAATGGAGTATAGCTAAGTGGGAGAGAGCTAACACAAAATGTAGTATAGACAGTTGGGGGAGAGCTATTACAGAATGTACTTTGACAGTTGGGGGAGAGCTATCACAGAATAAAGTATAGACAGTTTGGGAGAGCTATCAACAGAATGTGGTATAGTCAGTTGGGGAAGAGCTATCACAGAAAAGTAGTATAGACAGTTGGGAGAGAGCTAACACAAAATGTAGTATAGACAGTTGGGAGAGAGCTAACACAAAATGTAGTAAAGACAGTTGGGGGGAGAGCTATCACAGAATATAGCATACACAGTTGGGGAGAGAGCTATCACAGAATATAGTATAGACAGTTGGGTAGAGCTATCATAGAATGTAGTATAGACAGTTTAAACTGGGTCCACCTTGTATACCTATACACTGTCTACAATTGTAAGTATGGATGCTTTTATTGTGGAACAAGGAACGGGGCTCTTTCTCCCCAGCCCTGGCATGACTTGTGCTTCTTGCTTATTTGGAGTGCTCCCCTTCAGGAGGGCTTTGAGCTCCATTCATGTAAGAAATACATTTCTACAACCTGATGGTTGAATAGTGCCCAAGGGTACAGGACACCCTTTGGACAGCAGGCAGACAGATTAGCAAACTCCAAAAACAAAAACCAGCCAGGTAGATGACAATACAGAACAAGGGCCTTAGGCCTGCACCCAACTATCTGTATCTGTGAAGCAACCACTGTCTCCAATAGCAATCAAAAACTGACAGTACCATGCAGGGTTTTCCCTGGATGAGTTCCTCTTGATGCTTTTCCAGCCTCTCCACAGTCCCCGGCTTGTGAAAGAGTAACCTCTGGTACTCTATCTCAGAACTCCATCTCTTCCCTCGTGCCTCCAGGCAATAAGCAGGCTCTCTCCAACCGAGCCTCAAGCATATGGCCAGGCCTTAGACTCCAGACTGCATCCAACGCAGCTGTTCCTCACACATCCACTGCAGACTAAGGTCTATGTGGGAGGGCCCTGATCACCTGACTTCCTCTGAATTTATACTCTCCCCCAGCATGCTCAGCAGCCATGAAACTCCTCATGTTGGGCTGAGAGAAATATGCATATTCTTTACTTAGCGTTTAAATTTACTAGTAGCCCCCGTTTAAGACAAGGGGGCTAAACTGGTAATTAGCCAATGATAAGTCACTGCAGTGCACTAAAGACCAACATTTATTGAACATCTTTTTATTTAATAGTAGCTTTGTGTCCAGATTGTGGACATTAAATTAACAAGCAGCAAATTAGCTTTAAAACAAGTCACCACTGACCTCTGTAACAGCATGTAAATCATTCATTACCTGAGCTGAATGTTTTTCGGATGATTTAAAGGGTTTTTTTTTTTGTGTGCTTCTGAAATGTTTTGCAAGTATTTTTGCACGCAATTTTGCACATGTATGCTAGCTTAGGATTTTTTGAGGAGGATAGGAGAAGGAAAGCAAAGAACAGTTGTTCAAGTGCAGAAAGGACTGAAAAACATCCAAAAACACTTGTGTTGCACATTTACAGCTACTTTCAATAAAGTCTCTAGAGCCAAAAATTAGCAACACTGTTCAAACTTCAAGTACTGATAGGATTCTTGATGTTGAGCATTGTCATTCGTAGACAGGTATGAATGGGGGCAGAGGCGTAACTAGAACCTTCAGGGCCCTGGTGCAAGAAACCATGAAGGGCTCCCTGGACTCCTGGCTAGGGCCCTTCCCTTCAAGCCTCGGTCTCTTCCCACTGATCCTGGGGCCCTTTACTCTCATTGCCCTTTATTACGGTCCCACAGCAGGACCCTTTCACAAGTTCTGCAGTGGGCCCCCTTCCTGCCATCTTGGGGCCTCCCCACGGTGGTGGAATGCCAGGGCCCGGTCACAAGTGTGACCTTTGCGATCCTGGAAGTTCACCCACTGGTGTCAGTAGTTTTTTATTTTTTGGTATTTTAATTGTATTATTTTTTATTATTTTATTTTATTTTTTTACAATGTCACTGACTATGACTCTGTCCATTCACAAAAGGAAGGAACTGGTAAATTACATATTTACTGACCCCTTCCTGGTTCTCCATTGTGACATATCCCCTGCAGCAGCTGGCAGGAGAGGGAAGGGAGCACAGTGGGGGGGGGCAGTACAGTAGGGGGGGACCAGGGGAGCACACAGGGGCCCAGAGACAGCAGAACATAAGTGAACTGGATAGGAGGAGGAGGAGGAGTGGCAGGGGGGGGGGGCAGCTACAGGAGAAAAAATGAGGACAGTGATTTTTCTACATGCTGCCCCCGCCGCCCCTCCTATCCAGGTGTACAGGTGAGCAGCACAGGCCCCCTGGAGCATGGGGCCCGGTTGCGATTGCAACCCCTGCAACCTCTGTAGTTACACCCCTGAATGGGGGCAATGTGAGAAAAACTGTGATTTCAGGGCCTCTGCTTTGAAGTTTAATTTCCTTAAAATGCCTATAGCTACTGAGGGGAATGAAGGCTTGTTTAAAAGTGTGTTTACTGCTTACACTGAGAGCTAGACAAGAGAGAAGCTTTAGAAAAATGATGATCAATTGCCCAATAAGCAAGTGTGTGTGTATTTGTGTGTGTCAGCGACCAAGATGTATTGCTTAAAGTGAATGTAAATGATCACTTTGTAAATTAACCCATTCAGTTTAAGATAGAAATGAAAGGCAAAACATTTTTGTATAGATTTAAAAAAAAAAAAACACATTATGAATACCTTATTTTAAAACAAATGATCACATTCTTTCTGTTCTCAGCTGCATAAGAGCTGGGGGGGGGGGGGGGGGAGCGGCAGCAAACTGAGCTTGCCAGTGAATGGCTGTGCAACAGGGGCGCGTTAGGACAAATCTGATAATTGGAGAAGAGTACACTGAGTTCCCAGCATAGCTAGATAACTGACCATGCTGTGCTCTCCTGCTTAGTGTGGTCAGTTTTTTTAAAATAGGAAAGCAGAGGAACTGGCAACATCACCAGGGATCTAACATAAAGGAAGCAATACAAAGAGAACAGGAGACTTTCCCATACAAGTACGTGGTACAGCAGGCACATATCAGGAATATAGAGTGTTGGGGTAACAAACGCTTTAACTGTGTGGAGAAACGGGAGGTCGCCTATCTAACTGTACAATGTAGCAGGAATGCCTAGAACACAAGACTTCATTATATATATATATATATATATATATATATATATATATACACAGTCAGGTCCATAAATATTGGAACATCCACACAATTCTAATCTTTTTGGCTCTATACACCACAACAATGGATTTGATTGGAGACAAACAATTGCAGACTTTCAGCTTTAATTTGAGGGTATTTACATCCAAATCAGGTGAACAGTGTAGGAATTACAACAGTTTGTATATGTTCCTCCAACGTTTTAAGGGACCAAAAGTAATGGGACAGATTAACAATCATAAATCAAACTTTCACTTTTTAATACTTGGTTGCAAATCCTTTGCAGTCAATTACAGCCTGAAGTCTGGAACGCATAGACATCACCAGACGCTGGGTTTCATCCCTGATGATGCTCTGCCAGGCCTCTACTGCAACTGTCTTCAGTTCCTGCTTGTTCTTGGGGCATTTTCCCTTCAGTTTTGTCTTCAGCAAGTGAAATGCATGCTCAATCGGATTCAGGTCAGGTGATTGACTTGGCCATTGCATAACATTCCACTTCTTTCCCTTAAAAAACTTTTTGGTTGCTTCCGCAGTATGCTTCGGGTCATTGTCCATCTGCACTGTGAAGCGTTTCTTCTGAAGCATTTGGCTGAATATGAGCAGATAATATTGCCCAAAACACTTCAGAATTCATCCTGCTGCTTTTGTCAGCAGTCACATCATCAATAAATACAAGAGAACCAGTTCCATTCATGCCCACACCATGACACTACCACCACCATGCTTCACTGATGAGGTGGTATTTTTTGGATCATGAGCAGTTCCTTTCCTTCTCCATACTCTTCTCTTCCCATCACTCTGGTACAAGTTGATCTTGGTCTCATCTGTCCATAGGATGTTGTTCCAGAACTGTGAAGGCTTTTTTAGATGTTGTTTGGCAAACTCTAATCTGGCCTTCCTGTTTTTGAGGCTCACCAATGGTTTACATCTTGTGGTGAACCCTCTGTATTCACTCTGGTGAAGTCTTCTCTTGATTGTTCACTTTGACACACATACACCTACCTCCTGGAGAGTGTTCTTGATCTGGCCAACTGTTGTGAGGGGTGTTTTCTTCTCCAGGGAAATAATTATTTCGGTCATCCACCACAGTTCTTTTACTTGGTCTTTCAGGTCTTTTGGTGTTGCTGAGCTCACCAATGTGTTCTTTCTTTTTAAGGATGTTCCAAACAGTTGATTTGGCCACACCTAATGTTTTTGCTATCTCTCTGATGGGTTTGTTTTGTTTTTTCAGCCTAATGATGGCTTGCTTCACTGATAGTGACAGCTCTTTGGATCTCATATTGAGAGTTGACAGCAACAGATTCCAAATGCAAATAGCACACTTGAAATTAACTCTGGACCTTTTATCTGCCCATTGTAAATGGGATAATGAGGGAATAACACACAAATGGCCATGGAACAGCTGAGCAGCCAACTGTCCCATTACTTTTGGTCCCTGAAAAAAGTGGGAGGCACATATACAAACTGTTGTAATTCCTACACCTTTCACCTGATTTAGATGTAAATACCCTCAAATTTAAACTGAAAGTCTGCAGTTAAAGCACATCTTGTTTGTTTCATTTCAAATCCACTGTGGTGGTGTATAGAGCCAAAAAGATTGGAATTGTGTCGATATCCCAATATTTATAGACCTGACTGTATATACTGTATATATACACTGCTCAAAAAAATTAAAGGAACACCTTTTTTTTTAAGTATTGTTATTGAGTTTTTAGGAAACAGTTACATAAAAACAGAGATAAGATATAAACCATTGTAGTTTCAAACATTAAAGGAACACTTTTTAATCAGAGTATAGCATTGTAACGGATCTTAGTACCCCAGGTGGGCACATCCGCTGGACCTGTGTCTCCTGTCCTCCAAACGCACCCGCAGCCTGCAGATTAGCCATACCCAGCCCTTAACTCCTCAATCACGAGACAATCCACACAGGTGTTGAGGGTTAGCCATGCAGAGCTTAAACTGTTTATTAAATTCCAAGACATACAGTTTTACACACAGTTAGGGAAACTCCCCTTAGCCTTGCCACAGGGGGGGAAGGGGACAAGGACCAGCCAATGGGAATCGAACATTTGTACATTGAAACAGGCAGTCTTAATACACACCCCCTGCGGAGAGATGTCTCCAGCCCAGACCATTGTCTGTGTCATGAATCCACACAATTAGACACAGAAACAGGAGGGTGGGGGGGGGGGGTGGGGGGGTAGAAGGGCTGTAGCATTACATTAGGTCAATGCCCTGAGTCATGTCATCTTCAGCTGTTCAGAAGATGAATAAAGGGAACATAAAATGAAATAAAAGGCAATGTCCCCAGGTCTCCAGTATCTTCTGGCCCATAATCTGTCGGTAGGAGGCTTGCGCACAGTCCCCTCCAAAACACACAGTGACAGTGGGTTCTGTCACAAGCATCATGTCAGAGTGCCACACAGAAGCAAACCTTGTACGAGTCCACAGAGTTCCTTTTGGTGCTGATCATAGTTGCAACCACAGCATTCTCACATTTTAAGACTTTTTACACAATATAATAGATAACGATATTTATCAAAGATAAATATGTCAACATTTTAATACAGCTTTTTTCCCTTTTTCATCTGGCATGTACTACTTTTTTTCCAAGTTATTAATAATTCCGTTGGATCATAAAATAAAATTACATCTGGAAGTAGGAAGAAAATTATGCATTCACAAAATGAATTTCTCAAAACATTGTCAGCCGCTCTTTATGATGTTTACAACGTTTGGCCAAGAAACCCTTTTAATTTAAACTGAAGAGATAAAAATGTAGACTTTTTCTAAAGACTGATAATGAATAAACATAACATTTTTAACACAGTTGTTCCCGGTTCTGAGTAACCAAGGTGAATGTAGATTTGGCGACAATGAGAGGGACTGGCCAAAGAAGAGTTTCAGTCCCCTGACTTTGTACAACACTTGCTATTGATGTAAAGGGACAAGGACATGGAGGCAAGTGTTTATTTACATACCTAATAGTGGATCCATTGGTTTTCAGTGCTGAGAGCTAGGTGCTTATAGTTTTAGGTGCAGTTCCAAGGGCAGAGGAATGCCATATCCTAAGCGCTCTCCCCGCACCTATCCCTCCTTGTACATCCAACCCTAAAACTCAACCTCACACTAATCCTCCTGAACCTAAACGTGTTCGCATACTCACCTCTCCCTTACCAGGATCCTACATATCAATCAAGACCAGCCCTATCTGTGCAAAAATATATCCATGCTGGCTGGGAATCCCATGTACTAATTTGCTTTGTCAGTATTAGCTTAAAAGGAAGTTGCCCTTAAAAAGGGAAACTTATCTTTAGGTACAGCAAGGTTACACTGTCTGTACCAACCTCTGGTTTAGTGCACCATAGAGCCCATTCGTTGGTGGTATTTAGGTGTGCATGCTGTACAGTTTTGTGAAATGAGCACTTTAGGTGTGCTGAGTACTTCAAAATAATCATGTCTTTGTTGCTCTGGCACAAAGCAGCACACAGAGTGAAAGTGTATGGAGCTTAACATTTTGACAACTTTGTGTATATATCATGAAATAAAATTGTAGGATACCAGTTTATTTTAAAATTCTAGTCATCTGGGAATATTCTCATTTGTATTCTTATATGTTGTGTTAAGGGCTATGCTGTTTCTTTTCATGGAATTTTTATGTAAGCCATAAAAGTATATATAAACCCTAACCGAAAGACCTTTAGTATGCTGAGACGTCATGTATCCTAAGCAATTGTGAGTCATGATATGACTTATAATTGGTTGCTTCCCTAGATAGTTTGCAGGAAAAACTGAATACCTTATTTACCGTGAGACACACAAATCTCTTTGCAAGACTGCAGGCACTTTAGTTCTGTTGATCGCTTAGAAGGACTAGAGAAGAACAATGTTTCCATGTAGATTTTCCAAACTATTCTCAATGCACCCCTAGAGACATTTACATGAAGGATCCACATATTCTAGATAATAGTTTGGCATGGAATTATTATCTGTGATGCTCCCAATGTGACATGAGAAATGTCTATGTTGGTAACTTCCAGTGGCAGCTGGTGCTCAAATTTTTTTTTTTGGGGGGGCGCAAACAGAAAAATGTAATATGCATTGCTTTGCGGCAAAAAACACAGTAAAAAATTGCGTGACTTTGAGGTCACAAAACTGTGAAAAGGGCCTTCAGCAATCAAGGTAAATTGTGCCTCCTTCAATGCAGAGTGACCAGCGTGCCCCCTTCAATGCAGAGTGACCAGCGTGCCCCCTTCAATGCAGAGTGACCAGCATGCCCCCTTCAATGCAGAGAGACCATCGTGCCTCCTTTAATGCAGAGAGACCAGCATGCCCCCTTCAATGCAGAGAGACCAGCGTGCCCCCTTCAATGCAGAGAGACCAGCGTGCCCCCTTCAATGCAGAGTGACCAGCGTGCCCCCTTCAATGCAGAGTGACCAGCGTGCCCCCTTCAATGCAGAGTGACCAGTGCATTTACCTGATTTGCAGCGGCGGCTTCTCCTCAGTCCCCCACGTCTCCCTGCGTCTCCTTGAGTCCTCCCACCTCCTCCTCATGCCTCCTCCTTGGCCAATGGTATGGGTTCGCCTTTTGGCCAATCAGGAAACTGGTCTCAGACCCGCTTCCTGATTGGCCAGGAGGAGGATCCGTGTGACAATAGGAAATTTTAATTCGCTATTGCCACACAAATGGGTGGGCTAGGGCGTAGTGCTTCGTACCCCAGACCCACCCCTTTCTGAAGCCTATTAGAGCCTGTGGCTCTAATCAGGTGCTTCAGAAGAAAAAAAAAAGCCCCATTGAACTCCATGCGTCCGGCCCCCCGCATGTAGAATAGGGGGCCGGACGCATGGATGGGGGGGCGGGGTCCCTGCGCCCCCAACGCACCAGCCGCCACTGGTGGCTTCTATGTACAAAGCAGACTGCTATGCACTGAGGCAACATCAAAAGAATCATATGTGACAAAATGTGACATTTGGATAATACAGTGAATGTCCCATAACCACAATACACAACAAATGTTTTCAGACTCTAGTACTCTCTTTTGAGAATTATATTGCAGTATCATTTACAGTAGCCATTCTTAACCACTTAAGGACCAGGCCAATTTCTGACACTTGTTGTTTACAAGTTAAAAAAAGTATTTTTGGCTAGAAAATTACTTAAAACCCCCAAACATTTTATATATTTTTTTTAGCATAGACCCTAGAGAATAAAATGGAGATCGTTGCAATACTTTGTTACACCGTATTTGCTCACATCTACACTTAAAAGCGAAAAAAAAGTGTAATTCTTTTTCAGCATGAAAGAAAAAATGGGCCCTTTAAGGCCGTTGGGAGGAAGTGACGGATGACGTCGCTCTGGTCCTCCAGGGCCATAGAGTCGAGTGAGGGCCATCTTGCCCTCACTCGAGTTCCTGCCTGGGACATGGGCAAACCGGATTGTTTTCCCTGCTACCGACAGCTCCGGTAAGCAGGGAAAACAACCGGGAAGCTGCGGGGGGGGGGGGGGGGGGGCACCTCTCCCGCCGCCCCTAAAGGTAATCCCATGGTGAATCTGCCACTGGGACCACTTTTGTGTGAAAGAGAACCGCCAGCCATGTAAGAAAATACCGGGGGGTTTGCAGCTATCTGCTGCGATAATACCGGTATATAATGTTAAAGTACTGACTTAAAACTGCAGTGGGCAGTCCGGAAGTGGTTAATCTAGGTTATGTGGAACCCTGGAGTTCCTTCAGGGGTTCTTAAAGTGGTTTTAATGGCTCAAGGTTTTTTACCTTCATGCATGAAGGTAAAAAACATTTTGTGTGCAGCAGCAACCCCCCCCCACCCCCCAATGCTCACCAGAGCCCCATCTTGATCCAGCAATGTGCACAAGTGCCGTGGTTCTCTGGGGGCTCTGACTCCCCCAGCAGAGGGAGTCACTGTCAATCACAGTCATTCAGCCAATCAGGAGAGGGAGGCAGGGGGCTGAGCCGCAGCTCTGTGTGTGATGGACATGCAGAGCCGTGGCTCAGGAACGAGCCTGCCTGGGAGCCTGGGAGCACCTAGAGCAAGCAGCTTGCTCTGAGGGCACTAGGCAGGAGAGAGGGACCAGGAGTCACTGCTCTGTGTGGAAATGAACACACAGAGCCGTGGCTCGGGAGCAAACCTGCTTGGGAGCCCCCAGAGTAGGCTACTTGCTCTGGGGGCACTAGGACAGGGGACCCGAGAAGTGGAGGTTTCAGGCTGCTCTGTGCTCTGTGCAAACCACTGAACAGAGCAGGTAAGTATAACATGTTTATTACAAAAAAAAAAAAGACTTTAGTATCACTTTAAAGTGGATGTAAGCCCTCACATATACCCAGTGAAGTGAACAGTCTCAGATGATACACAGAGATGAGACAAATCTCCCTACATACGTGTATATCTGCTGTCTTCAGCCCTCTATATCCTTTATAAAGTGCACATCGTATTACAGATTTTTCTTCCTGTTTCAGCACTGGGTGTGGAGTCTTGGTATAAACTGTGTGACAGCTGATTAGAGCAAAGGCACAACCCCCCACCCCCCTCCCCCCTCCACATAGGCAGAGGGATGAAGAAACTTGCAGAGCTGTTCTGTGAATAGACAAGCTCTCTGCTTATCTGTATCTTAGTTCCTTTCCCCTACACAAATTTTCAGCTGCTTTTATCTCCTGAGAACTTGTCAGAAGTTATCATGCTGATAACAGAGAAACTGAGCAACAGAAGGACACTGGGCTTAGGGCTTTGGAGAGAGATAGGTATACACTACAGATATATCTGCCCAGATCAGATTTCATCAATTAAGTTTACATCCACTTTAAGGGTATCTTGAGCTGTGGCTGATTGGCTTTCCATTTGATGGTGCCTGCATAGTTACCTAGTTACATAGTTAGTCTGGTTGAAAAAAGACACAAGTCCATCTAGTCCAACCAATAAAAGAGGGAAAAAATTATACAATCTTATATACACAATCTTATACCCACAGTTGATCCAGAGGAAGGCAAAAAATCCAGCAAAGAATTATCCAATTTGCTCCAGCAGGGAGCAGCACAGTTTAACACTGCTTGGCCAAGCCAGCAGCATGAGATAAATGACCTCTTTAGGTGTCTGTAAGGGCGGCATTCTGACCACCAATATAAGGGTGGCACCCCTAATTCGTTTTATTTAGAGTTCCTTGAAACCAGAAACCTATTTTAAGGGTTTTACTGTGGTAAAAATGTTGAGAAGACTCTGAGCTAGAGACTTGATGCCTGACAGAAAGTGCTATACAGAATGAGAAAATTGCAATCTGATTTTAGCCTTTGCTCATATGAATGTGAATATGTCTATATTTCACTTAGTACTGTGTGTGCATTATATATATTCAACCATCCTGAAGTTACATGGACAGTTCACTGGTCAAATTGTTAATTCTACTTTGAATTTATCTATTTATGTGCCCATGGACATATTCATTTATAGTTTGGGGATAGTGTATTTTTTTGTATAAGTTATCTTTGCTAAATGTTTTTTTTTTTTTTTGTTTTATATATACATGTATATAATGTATATGTATATATGTATATATAAATGTTTTTATACACATAGAAAAGTAAGCTCTGTAGAGTTTAATGTTTCTTTTTGTTGCTTTTTTGCTTCATGGTAAATTAATAAAGAATTGTTATTAATTATTAATTTTCAGGTGTGGAAATATAGGTGATATCTGACTCTACATATATCCTCTGGTGACTGAGATTTTATTTTTTTAAACCTTTTTATAATATTTCTGTTTTTATGTTTTAATGGTTTTTTTTTTTTTCCTTGCTTCATGGTAAATTAATAAGGAATTGTTATTAATTATTGATTTCCAGGTGTGGAAATATAGGTGATATCTGTCTCTACATATATCCTGTGGTGACTGAGATTTTTATTTTTTTTTAACTTTTTTAAATATTACTGTTATTATGTTTTAATGTTTAATTTGCCTTTTGTTTCAATTGACGCTCCCTTCTAGATTGTAAGCTCTAACGAGCAGGGCCCTCTAATTCCTCCTGTATTGTTTTGTATTGTAACTGTATTGTCTTCCCTCACATTGTAAAGCGCTGCGCAAACTGTTGGCGCTATATAAATCATGTATAATAATAAATAATAATGTGTTTTAATGTTTTTTTTTTTTTTTTTTTTTTTTTTGCTTCATGGTTAATTAATAAAGAATTGTTATTAATTATTAATTTCCAGGTGTGGAAATATAGATGATATCTGACTCTACATATATCCTCTGGTGAGATTTTTTTTTTTTGGTGCAAACCTTTTTATAATATTTCTGTTTTTATATGTATATGCTAAACCCAACACAGGGAACATTTTTGATATAAGACATGTGCACATTTATTTTATGAATCACTAGTGGTTTTAGTGTTTCTTCTCATAATAAACAATTGCCATTTTTTCAATGCAATTCCAATCTTTAAATCTTGTGTTCATGCTTTGTTGCATCTCAGTGTTGCTGATCTTATATAGCCTTTTTTGGTCTATAAACCCTTCAGCAATGACTGCATGGTATTTCTCAGGGCGGGATTCCTGATTGTGACAATAGTGGGCTATGCCTGTGCAATGTGTGTTAAAACAGCCACCAGTCTCTATAGTGAGACCATGTAACAATACAGGAGCACGAATGGGAGACTGGGATCAAGAGTTATCACCCTATAACAGGTGCCTGAGGAGGATCCTACATTCAGGGCAGAATCACCAAAGATCAGTCAAATAAAAGTGAAAGACTCATTGATAGTGTAGGGGAAACCCCCAGTAACATTTTGACTGCTGAAGCCAGATTGAAAAATGTATTTATTTTACAAACATGTAGGTAGACATGTTTAGAGAGCAATACAGTAACATAGTGTTGGTTTCAAAACAATTGCTCTAACTGGCTAAGGACTTGTAATACAATTTATATATTTTACAAAGGGTGGGACCCAGGGCTGTTTTTCAGCTGGAACTTGGTGGAATTCAGTTCCACCACCTTTGGCTCAAGTTCTCTGCTCCACGCTCACCACTATCACTTGTAAACAGAGAAGCCTGGTCTCTGTGTTTACAAATGACAGCTTGTTTTTGAACAGCTCCCATAGATCTGATCTTCTGAGCAGATCCTACTGAGTGCAGGAAGGGGACAAGGGAGATGCAGGTGCCCAGGGTGCAGTGTGGTTATGGCGGAGAGGAGTGCACTGTGTGGTAGACTGACCCCCTGATCTCCATTTTTCCTAATGCCAGTATGCAGACACCCCTGCTGGATGATCTTCCGGCAAATGAGAGAGATGGAGCCACCTAGAGTGTGTGGGGGGTACTAGAGCTGGCTGGGTGCTTTAGATTAATAGGGCAACAAAAGCTGGACGTGTGCAAGATGGCGGAGCTTGTAGTGCAAGATGGCAGAGCTTGTAGGGAGGGGGGGTTGAGCAGTGGAGGGGGGGGGGATTGTGTGTTGAGGTCAGAGCTAAAGATGGATAAAAGTGAGACGTGGAGGGGGAATGCAGAGGTAAGCGCTGTGGAAGAGGGCTGAACTCTGGACTCTGTGTGTAACAAATGTGAAACAAGGGTAAATATTGCGCCCAACAATGATATTCACAAAAAGTGCTTATGTGCGTGAATAAATAGATAAAAGCTGGTATACAAAAAGTCCAGTACTGCTTAAAAACCATTAGTAGCTACAACACCACAACAATGGATAAAAGCACAAAAACCAGCTTATATGCATAAATGCATAAATAAATAAATAAATTAATAAATAAAGTTCTTTGAGTGCTTAAAAATCAAGGTGATCAAATAGTTAATCGCAGCAATGTTTAAAAGTGTAGACTTGATAGAAGTGATGTGAAACCTTCACCTCCACACCTTCACCCAGTGCTCTTAATAAATACTCCTTACCAGAAGGATATGACCCCTTGATTATAGGGGGTCGCAATCAGCATTAGTATCCACAACAACTCCAGGCCATCCTTATCACTGTCTTCTTGCCAGAAAAAGGTGTGTGACCAGGTAATTATGGAACTCCGATTTAAAGGACTTCCAAATGCAATAAAAAGAAGACTCTGATAGTGCAGTATGCCAGTATAATCAACAATTTAATAATAAAATTGCACTTACTCCACATCGCACAAAAATTCCCCTTCTAATACAGTCACAATATCAGTTGGTTTGGTGAATGGAACGCCGTTCCACGCCTGCGTTCCGCCAACCCGGAAGTCTACGTTCTCACGCTCCCGACGCACGTTTCGTCAGGCCATGCTGATGTCATCAGGGGATCATTAAATGCACTAATTAGTGCATTTTGTGCAACCAATATCCACTTTGCGCAGTTCATTTTGGTATTTCACCATTTTTTCTCACATCTGTGTGTAACAACCCTGAACTCTGCACTCTTGATTGAGCTCCTGCACCTATTCTCTGAGAAAAAAAGCCCTGGTGGGACCAAAGTTTCTTTAAAGTGAAATCTTGATTGAAATGCAGAATATTTGTTCACATAGACTTGTTACTTCCAGTATTTGTTTAGCTGGACAGGTTTTCAAAGGCCGAGATAGCAATCTTGCAAATGAAGAGTTGGGAAACTAATGTTCTCATTTTGACCAACTGCTTCATTACCAATGCATTTTTATATTAAAAATATATTTTATTTATAACTTAATTGGCTGTTCCCTCTTCCCCTTAAAAAGTGCCACAAATATCAAGGGTACATTGAAATAGAATAGTCATTGTCATAACAACAGCAGATAGAGTGGATACCTGCAGATTGTGGTGATGTATAGAACAAGGGAACAACCCTACTGTGCGGGGTTTGCGCCGCCTATTTAATAAGTGCAATCTATAATCTAGGAAAGAGGGTGGCCCAAGCACCACATGGTAAGCCAGCGAACAAAAAGACAAAAGGTGTCCCTTTTCACTGGGATTACCTTTCATTTCATTTAGCACCTGGACAGAAGATATTGCATCCAAATTTGAGAACCTTGAATGTTCAAATGAAAAGATCTTGACTTGGTCATAGTACTGTGGGGTGTTCATGTTCCTCTCCACCTTATTTTAGATTCTCATACCTTGTGTGTAAGTCCATTCCCAAACCTCTTTTTCTTGGGGCTTGCATACAATGATAAAATTGTTGGGCCCCTTCTGATGGTCCCTCTCAGCTTTCTTCTGGTTCCCTGTCTTGGGAATGCCCAAGCATGAATGGTGATAAATAGGCTTTTTTATGATGTTATTTATATTGATAACCTACCCTATACTCCGGATGAAGTTGAATGTACTACAGTCAAAATAGATTTTAAATCAATACTAGAGACGTATGTTGTGATGGGAGTCACTTTGGTTGGGCAAGCTAAGTTCAGGCTAGTTTTTGTATGGGGGCGGCTGGAATCTCTATCTATGTTCAGACTGTAGGAAGCTGTATACTGACGGAAGCCCACAAACACGGTGTGGGTCGGCGGTTGCGTTACATATGTACTTGTTACATTACTTACCCCAAGATACCTTCAACATGGTGCTGTAGAGATCTGGGCTGGGAGGTGTATTATCTGTATAGAAGTCCGGGAAACTGGACTTTATGACGTGCGCTTTTCAAGTGAGTATGTAAATCAAGTGTAAAAACTTTTTGGGCTCTTTCACACGGGCGCTCCGTATGTCCGCAAATCATCCTATTTTTTTGCGGATGATTTGCGGACATAATGTAAGTCTATGGCATTGCGGATGTCAGCGGAATACCATCCGCTGACATCCGATTTTCCTCCTGTCAGTTCTGTTCCGTTTTTTGGAACTGAAAAAATCCTATTTTTGTTCCGTTCAAAAAACGGAAAGGAAGGAAAATCAGATGTCAGCGGTGTCATCCGCTGACATCCGCAATCCCCATAGACTTACATTAGGTCCGCATATCATCCGCAAACGGATGGGATGATATGCGGACATACGGAGCGGATGACAGAAATGTCATCAGCTCCGTGGAAAAAAAAAAAAGTCCCGCAGCGGACCTTTCACACGAAAAGCCAGTGTGAAAGAGCCCTTTAACTAAATATCATGGACTGAGATCTTTAAAGTAGCCCTATATATTAAGATACCATTAACAACTGTTTATGTAGCATGTTTTTATATTCTATTCAGAGTAAACTCCCTCCTTATAAAAGGAAATTATCCATTTTCTGTATTTGTAGTACAGAAGGCGATCTGTTGGAAAATGTGTTTATTTGAGATCGTTACTGCTTAATGATACAAGTTAAGATTTCTATTGCATACAATACGTCATACATTTTAGTTTCTCATATTATAAAATGCATTGTTCTCTGTGCCAGTACCATAAACACAATATTACCATTGCGTTTTATAGTTGTAATAATTTCAGCTGGTTAAACAAACACGCCTATATGTTTCTAAAGAACATTTTAAATTTTTCTATGGTAGCAGGAAATGTCTGCTGGTTGTAAGAGCAGATTTTTATGATTCTAGAAATCCACAAAAAATTAATATTTTCCGATATTTCCTGGCCATAACTCTTTCCCTTTGGAGTTTGTCATCAGCGTTAAAGCCATTACCTGGGCCTCCAGGACTACACCCCTTGGCAACCTCTGAGACCACTTATCAGTGGTGGGCCATCCATTAGGGGTGCAGGGGTGCCGCCCCCCTATCCATGCATCTGGCCCCCTAATCTACATGCAGGGCGCCGGACGCATGGATTCCAACAGGGGATTTTTTTTTTGAAGCACGTGATTAGAGCCAGAGGCTCGCATAGGCTTCAAAAAAGGGTGGGCTTGGGGCACAGAGCACTGCGTCCTGAGCACACCCAGTTGTATGGCAAAAAGAGAATAAAAATTAGCTATTGTCACACTGATTCTCCTCCCAGCCAATCAGGAAGAGGGTTGTGAGGCCCCTTTCTCGATTGGCCAAAAGGAGAAGCGATCTTACTGGCCACTGGCCAGAAAGAGGGAGAAGACACACCGCTGGAGGAGAAGCACAGCGCTCAGCCACCCAGCACTCCCCGGCTTGGATAAGAGGAAGGAGGAGGCAAGGAGGTAGGCTGGGGGGGGGGGATATGGTGTGTTGTTTTGCCTGCCTACTGGCCCTCTGTCCTTCTGTCCATCAGGGGAAGGGGTGGTGGTGGTGCATTGGTTTGCCCCCCCCCTGAATTACCGAGCACCAGCCGCCACTGCCATTTACCATACTATTTTTTGAAAATTTGAGCAGGATTTGCACAGGTAAGTACATGGCAAAAGACTACAATTTTTTGCTTTGGAAAGGAGTTAGGATTTCACACCTGCAAACATATTATAATGTCCTGTATTTGTAAATTGTCCACATATTGATGTGTTGGAAGAGAACATAGATCTATTCACATCAAACCCTGTTCAATGGAGGGAAATGTCTCTATGTAATAAAATGTGGTCTATAAATATCCAAACCATGGCAATATATACAGCATAATGTAATAAAGTTTGCATTAATAAGTGTAGCATCCTCTAGCCAGTGTGTTGGTTTATGTAGTTAGCTGTTAGTGTAGGTAAATTGGTTTGGTTGGGAGCCAGGCCTGGGTTGAACCTGGGTCAGGATTGAGTGACTCAGGGAGGCTGGATGACTCAGCAGACAGCTCTTCTGGTGCCTCCCCCTGTTTTCTGGAACCTTGGAGAAGGTTCTTGATGTAGTAGGTGGAGGCTAGTAGGGGCTGTTTGGCATATTATGAGGTCATTGACCAATCCCAAGGAAAAAGGAACTGGAAGGGGGAGAGAGAGAGTGTCAGTCTGGGAGGACTGTGAAGAATTAGCCTGGAGGGCTAGTGAAAGAGGCAGCTGCAGCCAGACGGACTGGCAGTGCCTGAAGATCAGTAGCCACAGGGATATAAGCTGGACAGTAAACTTTGCTGCACAACTAAGGGGCCTGGGGTCCCTCCCTGTAAAAGGCTTTTGCTTTGATTTGGCTGAGTGCATTGTCAGATCCACTAAAGTGTCCCAGCTGAGTTTTTCTGCAAGCAAGTGTGTTGGAGGAAGTGAGGAGTGTGTATAGACGGTATATAGGAGAAGTTGTCCCTGAAGTTGTTTAAAGTCAAGTGGGCCTCCCATAATACCCTAATTCCCTATCCAAGTTCTAATCCATCAATTGAAAATTTGGTGTGCCTGGCTGTGCAGGATGGGGGATCCCATTTTACTTATTTCTTCTTAGGGGGTGAACTACATAAAGTAATAAAGTATTATTATTATTAACCACTTAAGCCCCGGAAGATTTTACCCCCTTCCTGACCAGGGGGTATTTTGCGATTCGGCACTGCGTGAATTTAACGGACAATTGCACGGTCGTGCAACGCTGTACCCAAACTAATTTGACGTCCTTTTTTTCCCACAAACAGAGCTTTCTTTTGGTGGTATTTGATCACCTGTGCGATTTTTTGATCATGCGCTATAAACAAAAAAAGAGCGACAATTTTGCAAAAATAACAATATTTTTCACATTTTTTTATATGAAATTCCCCCCCCCCCAAAAAATGTAAAAATAAATTTTTTTTAAAATTTTTGGCCAATTTGTTTTCTGCTACATATGTTTGGTAAAAAAAATCCCAATAAGCGTATTTTGATTGGTTTGCGCAAAAGTTATTGCGTTTACTAACTAAGGGAAAGATTTTTGTCATTTTTGTTGGGTTTTTTTTTAATGCGTAATGGTGGCGATCTGCGATTTTTTTTGCGGTACTGCGACATTGCGGTGGACAGATCGGACCCTTGACTGACATTTTTGACACTTTTGGGGGTACCAGTGAGTGATATTACTACAGTAATCAGTGCTATACATATGCACTGTTACTGTAAAAATGACACTGGGAGGGAAGGGGTTAACTTTATTCGAGAGGGAGGGGTTAAGTGTGTCCCTAGGGGCGTGCTTCTAACTGTCATTGGATGTGGCTAGTGGTGTAATAGCACAGATCAACGGTCCTACATAGCAGGACCGAGTGATCAGTGCTTTTACACAGGGGAGAATGACAGGCGGCTTTGTTTACATTAGCCGCCTGCCTTTCTCCCTCTCTGCCCGGCGATCGCGAGTGACCGGCGGACATCGGGTCCGCCGGTCCCACGCGCGGGCTTCCTCTGGTACGAGCGGGGGCGGGAGCGCGCCTCCGGCGGCGCGCGCTCGCCCCCTATTCGCTCCCAGGCTAGTGACGTACCGGTACGTATATAGTCGGGCGTCGGTCGGCAAGTGGTTAATGTAACAACATACAGCAAAATACAATTTTACATAATAGCTCCACCTTCTTTTTTTATAAACACCCAGGAGCAGGAGGAGGCATTTCCTCTCTCCCAAAGATCAGAGTGCAACGTTGTAGCTTTGTAGTCAAACACAAGGGGGTTGATTTGCTGAAAACCGGAGGGTGCAAAATCTGGTGCAGCTCTGCAGGGAAACCAATCTGCTCCCAGGTTTTTTTTTTTTTGTTTTTGTCAAAGCCTAACTGAACAAACTAAAGTTAGAAGCTAATTGGCTACCATGCACAACTACACCATATTTTGAACTCTACAATTTCAGTAAATAAATGAGAAGCTGCAGCAAGGGATTATCTGTGTCAAACATTTACAAACAGACAAAAACTGCACAGGCACCAGGAATGGAGTGACTGCAGGTTACTTACTAAAAGATGTGAAAATGTTCAAATAATAAAATGAGTGACTGTTTACTTCAATCATTCAGTCATGTGCAGGTGAAATAAGTAAATATGGATTTTCTACAGTAGTCACATGATTAACTGGTTAACGACCGCCGCAGATGTACTGCGGCAGGCAGCCGCTCCCAGGCAAATCGCCGTACATGTACGGCGCTCGCTCCTGGGAGTATAGGAGGCGAGCGCGCTCCTGCGCCAGCATGCTCCCACCCCCGCTGCGTTTGTGTCAGGTGGCTCTGATTCACGTCTGACACCCGCGATCGCTCCCCGCAGAGATAGAAGGATGGCCGGCTGTTGTAAACACAGCCGACCGTCCTTCTCCCTGAAATGATCACAGAGCTCATGTGATCCTTCTATATAGGATCACATGTCTCTATGGTCATCTCAGAAGCCACACCCCTCACAGTTAGAATCACTACCCTAGGGTCACATTTTATCATTGATCTCCAACAGTTAACCCCTTCCTTGCCAGTGGCATTATTACAGTAACAGTGCATATTTTTAGCACTGATTACTTTAGTAATGTCACTGGTACCCCCAAAAGTGTCAAAAATGTCCATTAGGGGTCCGATCTGTCCGCCGCAATGTCGAAGTCCCGCAAAAAATCACAGATCAGCGCCATTGCTAGTAAAAAAAAAACAATAAAAATAAAACTTTCCTGTAGTTAGTAGACGCGATAAATTGTGCGCAACCCAGTCAAAGTACGCTTATTGGGATTTTTTTTTTTTACCAAAAATATGTAGCAGAATACAAATTGGCCTAAAATGTTAAAAAAATTTGCGGTGAACGCCGTTCGGTCCGGTATCACGCTATGGAAGTGTTTCTGTTCTGTATTTTCCGCATATATTATCTGAGAGGAGTGTCTGCAGCACAGGGCAGTGATCTGGAGGAAGCTTGCTTTTTTGTCAAACGCTGTGGTTGCGTAGACCATGAGAGTGGATAGGCATTGATTTCTGGTGAGTTTGCAAGCAAGGGTGGTCCTATAATTCACACCGTTGATCCTGCATGATTGCACGTTGCACTTGGGACTCATCATGAATGCACCTTAATATGCTCTGTGCACTTTATTAATGGACTTTTATGGATGTTATTTTATGTGATTTTGTTTATTTATTTATCTCATATTTATGCATCTTATCAGTATTTTGAGTAATCACATTGTATTGGCAGTGTGTTATAGTGGGAGGTCATCACCATCCCTGCACTACTGAAATTCCAGTTAAAGAGCCAGTTCTTTTTTGGTGAATTTTATTTTATATAAATGTTTTGTAATTTTTTTTTTTTCATGTTATTTTTCCATCCTTTCTCTTATTGTTTGGTGCACCTGTACTTTCTATCACCTCCTGCCAGCCTAGAATTCAAAACATAGCTAATCCATGTAAAAACTCACTATTAACTCCCAGCAAAATAGTTACCTGCATCCTGGATAACTCATATCGATTCATAAAATTAGCCCATACCCTCCAACTAGCAGCCCCTCCATGAGAGTTACCTCTTGGAATGTGAAAGGGCTTAGGTAACCCATTAAGCGACTCAAAATACTACGCCACCTGCGGAGACTAAAAACCGACATTGCCTTGTTACAGGAATCCCACTTGACATCCCTTGACTCCCATCGTATAAAAAAAACTTTTGGTGGCCACTGCGCTGGGTTCAGATGCAGTTGACCAAAAGGCTGGGGTCCTTGTTCTAATCCATAAGAATCTCCCCTGTGAAATTTAGCAGTTGACTCTGATAACCAGGGATGTTTCCTCACTGCCCACATTCCCCTAGGTAATAGGGATCTTTTAATCCCAAACGTATATGCCCCCAACAACCCTGGAAAACAATTTTTTGGGGATCTATCTACCAGATTACTAAAGCTTCCACATATCTCCCACATAATAGATGAAGATTTTAACTCCACTTTGCACCTGACGGATGATAGATCCACTCTCAAACGCCCACACAAAGTATGTACACCTCTCCCATGGCCAGACTGGTGGTGGCAGGTCTTCTCTCTCATGACTTCTGCCTCTACAAAGGAACGAGACAAGGGTGCCCCTTCTCTCCTTTGCTCTTTAACCTAGCACTGGAACCCCTTTCCAGATATCTGACTGAGCGTGCCCCACTACACGGGATACATGTAGGTGACCATGAACTAAGTACTGCTTTATTCGCCGACGACATACTCATATTTTCAGCAAAACCGGTTACTGACATGACCACCATTAAGACAAACTTTGACAAATTCAGACTCTGCTCCGGCCTTCGTATTAACTATACTATAAGTGAAATTCTCCCGTGGGGCCAATCATCAAACTCTCCCTGGACAACGAACTCGCTCTTCACTGTAGCCAAATCACACATAACTTATCTAGGCTTTAAAATAGGCAAAACTCTATCTTCCCTGTACCAGTGGCGGCTGGTGAAGTTTTAAGATGGTGGGGCGCAAGACCTCGCCCTTCCATGTTGACCCTCCCATTTCTAAGAAGCCCCACCCCTTATAGACTCCACCCATTTTGTCCCCTGTATTTTACTTGCGTGAACAAATTCTCCCAATATATTACATATTAAGGGGTCCATCAGTACTAGTATATCCCATAATAGGGAGCAGGGGCCCTATTATGGGATATACTGTGAGAGACACCCTATTATGGGATACACTGACTGAGAGTGGCACAAACCCCACAGTACAGACCCCCCCCCAGCACAAACCTCTCAAGCACAAACCCCACACAAACCCCTCAAGCACAAACCCCCTAGCACAAACCCCACAGTACAGGCCCCCCAGCACAAACCCCACAGTACAGGCCCCCCAGCACAAACCCCACTGTGCAGGCCCCCCAGCACAAACCCCACAGTACAGGCCCCCTAGCACAAACCCCACAGTACAGACCCCCTAGCACAAACCCCACAGTACAGGCCCCCTAGCACAAACCCCACAGTACAGGCCCCCTAGCACAAACCCCACAGTACAGACCCCCTAGCACTAATCCCACAGTACAGGCTCCCTAGCACAAACCCTCTAGTACAGGCCCCTTAGCACTAATTCCACAGTACAGGCCCCCTAGCACAAACCCCACAGTACAGGCCCCCTAGCACAAACCCCACAATACAGGCCCCCTTTCAATGCAGTGACCAGCGTACATGCCCCCTTTCAATGCAGTGACCAGAGTACATGCCCCCTTCAATGTAGTGACCAGCATACATGCCCCTTTCAATGTAGTGACCGGCATACATGCCCCCTTTCAATGTAGTGACCAGCGTACACTCCCTCTTTCAATGTAGTGACCAGCATACAGGCCCCCTTCAATGTAGTGAGCAGTATACATGCCCCCTCCAATGTAGTGACCAGCATACATGCCCCCTTCAATGTATTGACCAACATACATGCCCCCTTCAATATAGTGACCAGCATACATGCCCCCTTCAATGTAGTGACCAGCATACATGCCCCCTTCAATGTAGTGACCAGCATACATGCCCCCTTCAATGTAGTGATCAGTATACATGCCCCCTTCAATGTAGTGACCAGCATACATGCCCCCTTCAATGTATTGACCAACATACATGCCCCCTTCAATATAGTGACCAGCATACATGCCCCCTTCAATGTAGTGACCAGCATACATGCCCCCTTCAATGTAGTGATCAGCATACATGCCCCCTTCAATGTAGTGACCAGCATACATGCCCCCTTCAATGTAGTGACCAGTATACATGCCCCCTTCAATGTAGTGACCAGTATACATGCCCCCTTCAATGTAGTGACCAGCATACATGCCCCCTTCAATGTAGTGACCAGCATACATGCCCCTTTCAATGTAGTGACCAGCGTACATGCCCCGTTCAATGTAGTGACCAACATACATGCCCCATTCAATGTATTGACCAACATACATGCCCCCTTCAATGTATTGACCAACATACATGACCCCTTCACTGTAGCGACCAGCATACATGCCCCCTTCAATGTAGTGACCAGTATACATGCCCCCTTCAATGTAGTGACCAGTATACATGCCCCCTTCAATGTAGTGACCAGCGTACATGCCCCCTTCAATGTAGTGACCAGCATACATGCCCCTTTCATTGTAGTGACCAGCGTACATGCCCCGTTCAATGTAGTGACCAACATACATGCCCCATTCAATGTATTGACCAACATACATGCCCCCTTCAATGTATTGACCAACATACATGCCCCCTTCAATGCAGTGACCAGTATACATGCCCCCTTCAATGTAGTGACCAGCATACATGCCCCCTTCAATGTAGTGACCAGCATACATGCCACCTTCAATGTAGTGACCAACATACATGCCCCCTTCAACGTAGTGACCAGTATACATGCCCCCTTCAATGTAGTGACCAGTATACATGCCCCCTTCAATTCAGTGACCAGTATACATGCCCCCTTCAATGCAGTGACCAGTATACATGCCCCCTTCAATGTAGTGACCAGCATACATGCCCCCTTCAATGCAGTGACCAGTATACATGCCCCCTTCAATGTAGTGACCAGTATACATGCCCCTTTCAATGCAGAGACCAGCATGCGTGTGTGAGTGCCCCCCCTGAGGCTTCACTTACCTCTGGTGCCACTGCCGTGGACGTCTTCTTCCTCCGAGTCCTCGTCCTGCATGCGTGCCGCCCGTCACCGTCCCGACTCCCTGGCGTGCGGCGGCCTTGCTGCAAGCACGTGGGGTGCAAAACCCCATCCCCCATAGCCACCAGTTAGTCCAGCGCCCCTAGTGGGTTGAAAATTGTATTTTTTTTTATTGGGCCACGGAGATTGGGGGGACGGCGCCCCTGCGCCCCCTATAGACCGGCCGCCATTGCCCTGCACACTGTAAACCAGGGGTCGGGAACCTTTTTGGTTGAGAGAGCCATGAACACCACATATTTTCAAATGTAATTCCATTAGAGCCATACACTATATTTCAGGGGTCGGGAACCTTTATTTAATATTCATATTCATAGGCCGCAGCTATACAGTGAGTAGATGGAGCCATGTGAAAGTGCTTGGAGTCCGGTTGGGAAGAAAGTAGAGCAGGGAGGTATGCAATGAGGCCGGAGTGGTGAAACTCCTGCAGGCCTGCGAGTGATGGAGGTGAGTATAGGCCCTGAGAAAATGGCAGCCGGCCACTGAAGGCCTCAGAAGTGGATGTGAGAGGCAGCTCCCGCGGGTGCCGGTGCCAAGGAGATTTCTGCACCAATCAACGGTATACTTTGTGGGCTACCCACTGCTACCCTCAGCTTGTCTCTGGGTGACTGGATTGCCGCGCTACGGACCCCGCGGCCTACTCGCGGTATCGCCGCTGGCTCGTGTGCTGTGCATCTGAGCGCCTTGGCAATCACCGCCCGGTAAGGAGACCTGCCATCCGATCCCTGTGCCCCGACAGACACGATCTCCTTGGCACCGGCACCCGTGGGAGCTGCCTCTCACATCCACTTCTGAGGCCTTCAGCGGTCGGCTGCCATTTTCTCCGGGCCTATACTCACCTCCATCACTCGCAGGCCTGCAGGAGCTTCACCACTCCGGCCTCATTGCATACCTCCCTGCTGTACTCTCTTCCCGACCGGACTCCAGGCACTTTCACATGGCTCCATCTACTCACTGTATAGCTGCGGCCCATGAATATGAATATTAAATAAAGGTTCCCGACCCCTGAAATATAGTGTATGTCTTTCATGGAATTACATTTGAAAATATGTGGTGTTTATGGCTCTCTCAGCCAAAAAGGTTCCCGACCCCTGGTTTACAGTGTCAGAGGGGAAGGAGATTGTGTCTGTCGGGGCACAGGGAGCAGATGGCAGGTCTCCTTACCGGGCGGTGAATGCCAAGGTGCTCAGATGCACAGCACACGAGCCGGCGGCGATACCGCGAGTAGGCCACGGGGTCCGTAGCGCGGCAATCCAGTCACCCAGAGACAAGCTGAGGGTAGCGGTGGGTAGCCCACAAAGTATACCGTTGATTGGTGCAGATATCTCCTTGGCACCGGCACCGCTACGCGGATGGCACTGGATTGAATGGTAGACGCGGCGGAACTCTGGGACTACACGTCCAGCGTGGCTCATGTCTGGACACGCCCCCCTTTATTAAAGATTAGGTCTGCGAGCCAGATGCAGCCATCAATAGAGCCAGGTCTGGCTTGTGAGCCATAGGTTCCCGACCCTTGCTTTAAACTATCCTCCTTTAATAACAAAAATGATTCAAGAATTAGAAAACTGGATGAATCTGCCTCTTTCTTCTCTTGGGAGATGCCACTTATTAAAATTAGTCAGCTTTGCCTGGCTTATTATACCCTCTTCAAACCATACCACTACTGTTAAAACATACGGCCATCCAGCTGCTGAACAAAGCCATCTCCAAATTTATTTGTCGTAAAAAGCGTATAGCACTTACGAAACTCTATCTCCCCAGGAAAGAAGGGGCATTAGTCTCCCAAATGATCAGGGACGTTAAATAGAAGCTAGAAAAAAATTGACTTTTTATGCACCAATAGTATAAAATCACAAATTTTATTAAATATACACAAAAAAAAAGAACATAGCATTACACATATAAAAAACACATATAAGATAAAAATTCCAATCACCGACTGACATGAAACCCAACCGAATGCGACTATCCCGGTGTGGGTCTCCAATGAAGATCCCCCAGTGGTTAGCACTAGGGGGGATCTTAATCGGAGACCCACCCTGGGATAGCTTAGTACCACCCCACGGTAGTGCTTAGCTTCTCTTTTCTGTCCCAAATATCAGGGTCTATAATTTAGCCTGCCTTCTCCGAATAGGCCTGGGTTGGATTTCTAAAGCCTCTCATTACTCCAACTACCACCTCAAAACAGCAGTGTCTCACCCATACTCTTTGGTAGCACTACACTGTGAATGAAAATCCCTCCATCCAGATCTGCAACATAAGCTCCTCCTGCGAGATACAGCCATAGATTGGGGGGAAATATGAAAAAACCTATATCTCCCCCCCTTCTATCTCTAGGCATTTGCCAATCCAAGGCAACCCCATGTCCCCCTCAGGACTAGATCACAAAATCTTTTCTTTATGGCAACAAAAGGGCCTAACTGAATTTTCATCCCTGTGTGACCTGGAGTCTGGCTTACCACTCGCTTTCCCGATCATAGCAAAACATTTTTCTCTACCCAACTCTCATGCTTTCTACTACTGGCAATGTGTCAGCTTCATCCGTGCCTCCTGTGGGGAGGAAGAAAAGAGGTTCCGATCAACCATAACACATCACTTACTTACAGAAGGTTCCTATACCATCTCAGACGTCTATAAACCCATGATCCACGACATCACCCCACCTCTCGCAACATCTTCAGTGGTAAATTGGGGGAAAGACTTTCCAGATACAAATTTACTGGACAAGCTACTACACGAGTACAACAAGTTCTCCAGCTAATCCCCAGTGAATATTGGAGAAAAACACAAATTAAACTACTTCATCGCACCTACTTACCTTTTCTATCGAAAAAAAAAACTCTAAGTCCGCTTCCTGCCCATTTTTGCCACCAGCCAAAACCATTCCTAACTCACCATTTTTGGGCGTGCAAATATAGCTCCGTCTTTTGGGACCAAGTCATATCCTTTATATTTGGGATCACCCTGTTTCAGCTTTCAAAAGATTCTCTTCTCTTAACTTTTGGCTACTGGGACAAACAACTCCTAATATGGACCCCTACTGCCAATACACAGCACAAGGATTGGATCCTATTCTGCTTCTTAATAGCCAGACAAACTATTCTAAAAAACCTTCATGCACTTAATACTATCTTGGGAGGAACTAGAGATATTCACTAAGCCATTCTTATATTACAAGGACCTCTAATCGCCAATCGCTCTATAAGGAGGACACCCATTGAAAAGTCCCTCTCTCATTGAACTAGCTGGCTCTTTCAAGTTCTCTTTATTTTCTTATTGATCTATAACAACTATCCAGGAAGGAGTCTCAACCTAAGGAAGTAGGTGTACACCTATGCCCCCCCAAAATGTTTTATACTTTCTGCCAGGAGAATCCATCCAGTTTTCCTTTTCCCTACCAACTCACGTTTTTTTATGTTCTGATGTTAAGAGTTATAAGTCTTTTTTGTATATTCATTGTACCCCCCCACCCCATTACGGGAGGTTCAGGGTACAACAAATCTTCCATTTTCTCTTCTCTATGCTTCCACTTTGTTCTATACTGTACCCCCTTGGAGTGATGCATGCACTCTATTAGAAATGGCAGTTTATTGTTATCTCTACTGTAAACACGACTTAGTTAAAATTTCAATTCTCAGCAGATATATGATCCTCTGTATTGTGAATTCTTTCAATAAATTCTATTGAAAAAAAAAAGACTGACTTACACAGGAACGCAGAAGACTCCTCTAATGGCACTTTTCCACTGCAAGTACCGGCTCGTACCGGCTTGGCTCTACTCGGCCCGGTTTGCTTTTCCACTGCTGGTACCGCATGGTATAGTGTCGGAACGGTTCGGTACGGTACGGTATAGGTTTGCTTTTCCACTAAAGTAGTACTAAAGTTAAGTGGGTGGGATAACAACGGGGTGGGTGGGATTCTCTGACCAATCAGTGGCTAGTAGTGACTGCATGCAAAGGATTGTGGGATATGGTACCAGTTTGGTACCTGTTGGAACCACAATCGAGTAGGTACTGTTTTTTTCAGAGCCGTACCGTACCGTACCGTTCGGTTCCATGCAGTGGAAAAGCAAAGCTATACCGTACCGTACCGAACCGTTCCGACACTATACCATGCGGTACCAGCAGTGGAAAAGCACAAAAGCGTGCCGAACCGTTATGGTTCCATGCAGTGGAAAAGCGACATTAGTCACCCACTCTTGTGTACCATTATGGGGTATGAGATTCTAGGGATTATGTATGGACACTGTGGGAAATTTGCTGCTACAGTAAGAGCATTGAGCAGGTGTAGAGAATGCAGAGAGCATCTACTAACACAGCTTTCAGATACATTATCCATAAAGATCTACCATGTGGACTTGGCATCTGGCAACTACAGTGAGATAAGTTGCCTACAGCTAAAGCCTCTGGAGGAGAGAACAACAACATCTGTGGTGAAAAACGCTTCCACCGGAATTCCCCCCCTGCAGTTGCAACAGTGACTGAGAGTCCAGAGAATTCTACCTTGGTAGTGAATTAATACCACAGCTGTGGTCAAGGATCCCTACTAAAGACTAAAGCCTCGTACACACGCAACGAATTTCCGCCGACCGGTCGTCCGTCTTTTGTCCAGAGTGGTGTTTGTTGGTTGGAATGTGCTCTAGACTGCAAACAAATTTTACCGCACGACAGAATTCTACTTCAGAAGTGACGTCATGTGTTGGATTGCTTTGTATGTGTTCTTTCATTTCTGAGCATGCCTAGTCTTGCTCATAAGATTTTTCCCCATCGAAATCTGTACTTTGCACGAAAATCGGACGTGTTTTGACGGAGGACAAAAATTTTATAGCCTGCACAACAGGATTTTTTCGGCCGAAAAGTCGGAGTCGGTTGTCGAGAGCACCATACTAACAAGCCGAAAATCGGCAGATCGGTCGTCGGACGAAAAATTCCCGGCCGAATTTCCAATCGTGTGTACGGGCCTTAAGGCAGTGGCTGGCAGATCTTTAAAAAAGATTGTTGCCCAAGATGCTGGGCGCATCTATTAATGCGGCCCAACCAAAGTCATAGGCTTAAAAATGTTAGTTTTTTTGAGGAATGTTTTGGAAAAAGAACATTTAGCAAACACATGCAGCTGTGAAAAAATTGAACAAAGTCTCTTTACTGGACTTTTATAAGGTTTATCTTCCCAAAGAAAGATATCCCACTCTTAACAATCACGCCTTATTCATGCCATGAGTTGTAAGCAGAACCTATATTTGTGAGCAACTATTTTCCTGTAAATAGTTTTTATTGAAGTTTTCATAAAAGTAAGGTACACAAGGAAATAACAAGAACAATATTACAATATTTTCTGATATACATTCCATCCTTGCATAGAAAATGGCTTGAGTTTGAATAGTTACAACACAAGTGACAACCCACTCACCCACACACCCCATCTGGGAGTAAACTGTGTCAATGGGCCAGGGCATCACATCGACCCCTATTATCTTTTATTATCTTATTTATCTTATTTATTATTATCTATTATCTTTTCAGTTAGTTTTTATTAAATCAGAAAGATATATGCGACTACCTCATTCAGGTTCTTGTAGCATACCATAATCCAGCAGAATGAATTTGTGACAAAGCTAGAAAAATGGATCTCATAAACCCTAGATTTGTTCAACAACATTATTTTACTGCAATAGTTCCACTTACGTCTACCAAGCTAGGAACATCTTTTGTTAGAAATCTAAGCCTTTAGTAGCTGCATTCTAGTCACAAGTTCTTTTAGAACAGTGGTCCTCAACTCCGGTCCTCGGGGCCAACTAACAGGCCAGATTTTAAGTATTACCTTGGGGAGATGCAGACTAGAATACTGCAATCACTGAGCAGCAAATGAGATCGCCTGTGATGCAATTTAGTTATCTCGCAAACCTGGCCTGTTAGTGGATCCTGAGGACCAGGGTTGAGGGCCACTGTTTTAGAACATTCAGTCATCCAATGTGTCCTAGATTGGAATGTCCTAAGTAAGTAAAGAAGAAGGAAAAGGAAAACAGAAAGCAAAAAAACAAAACCAAAACAACAAAAATAAGAAAGGTTCAGTAAGTCTGACCAGCGTACACCACAATAATTTGTTCCCCTATGCTTGTTTTTGCCCAGATGTTGTTTATATCTAGTAATTCATTTAAAGTCGGGATCTATCTAAGGGAATGTAGTTATCCAGCAAGTCCATGCATTTTCAAGGGATGAAATTTTACCTGGAGAAATTGTAAAGATTCTTTCATATTGGTAAGATGTTTTAATTCTTTGAATTACTTCTGATACATTAGGGGCTTTCTCCTGTTTCCAGTAGGCAGTGACTGCCTAGCTGCAATCAGAATGTGGGAAACTACCGCATTAAATTGCGTAGGTATTTGGTCTATCCACAGGTTCAATAGGGCCAAATCTGGAGATAATGAGATAAAGAAGCCAGTAACTGTGGATATTAAGGAAAATATTCCATTCCAGAAGCTCCTCAGGCTTTTACATTCCCACAAGATATGTAAGAGGTTGCCCACTTCCCCACATTTGCGCCAACACAAGGGGGATGCCTCTGGAAACATTTTAGATATTTTTTAATGAGTTAGATAGCTTCTGTAAAAATGTTTTTAGAAATTGTCCCAATGGTTCAAACAGCGTGAAGTGCGAGGTGTAAGAGAGATAGCCTTTTGCCATATTTTCAGTTTGTAAACCACTTGTAGATCTCTTTCCCATGCTAGCATACTAGTGGATTTCTTAAAATGTTCCTGATATTGTAAGTATGCATAAAAATCAGATATTCCACCTTTTCCTATATGGGTGATTTTGCATTTTCTGCCACAGGTCTACAAATTCTAAAGGGTGTTGATTTAAAAAGTGACAAATCTGTAGCAAGGTATATGAGTCGTCTACTTTATTCCGCTAGTCTAAATTTTTTATTAACTGTATATCTTTTTGAGCTATATTTTTAAAATGGATATGTGGGAGAAGGTATTCTAAAACATTATATTGGGTAGATAGCCTAATTTTTGTACTAGATAGTAGTTTGTCGCAGTGACCCATTTTCCATGCTTGGATTGAGGATTGGATTGCTGGGTCTGTTGGTATTTCCCTAAGTAAACCCGTAAATGAGGCTATTAGTAGAGAAGAAAGGTCTCTGCCCACCACCATGCATTTTTCTATATCTACCCATAATTTATCCGCAGGGTCATCGAACCACGCATGTAATTGTTCCAAGGTGGCTGCTATATAATAATTTTGTACCACAGGAAAATTCACATCCCCCCCCCTTTGTTTTTATGTTTAGTCAGGGTAGGTAAAGATACTCTAGACCTATTTCCTTGTCAAATGAAGCATTTAAGCATGGAAGTTATCTTTTGGAAGAAGTTGTTGGGTAGAAGAATTGTAATAGTTCCAAAACAGTAGAGTATTTTTGGGAGTACCATCATTTTGAAGGCTGCCGATTGTGCTAGTTTTATTTTGCCCTTTTTTACTTTTTGAATAAAAAAATGTTTAACAAATTACAAAATATTACTCAAATAGGTACATTATCCACTTGCCGACTGTGTACTGTAGTTTTACTGCTATAGTGGGGGCCGACTTATACCTGATTCTGCTGTTCTGGGTAGAGGGCACGCGCTCGCTGTCGGCTGTGCTGTGATTAATCAGCGGGCCATTGGTTCCCCAAAAGTGTCTGATTGCCTGCCAGTGCCATTGTAAGTCGCTGATCACTGCCATTACTAGTATATAAATAAAAAAATAAATACATAAATAAAAATTCCATTATACTCTATATACCATAGTTTGTAGACACTATAATATATACTTATACTTTTGTGCAAACCAATTAATATACCCTTAATAGGAATTTGTTTACCGAAAATATGTCGCAGACGACATATTGGCCTAAATTTATAATGAGATTTGATTTTTTAAAGATTTTGAATTGGATATGTTTTATGGCAGAAAGTAAAAAGTGTTGTTTTTTATTTTTTAATTTTCAGTCTTTTTTCATTTATAGCGCAAAAAAAAAAAAAAACAGTGGTGATCAAATACCACCAAAAGAAAGCTCTTTTGTGGGAAAAAAAGAACATACATTTTTATAGGGTACAGCATCGCATGATCACGCAATTGTCAGTTAAAGGAACACAGTGCTGTATAGCAAAAAATGGCCTGGTCATGAGGGGGGTAAATCTTCTGAAGGTCAAATGGTGATCGTTAACTTGTGATCTGACTAACTTTTTTCTGCTCATCAGCTATGCTTCTTGTTCGTGTATTTTTTTTCCTCAATTACTCTTCTTCCATTGAACGGGACGGTGAAAAGGTTGGACACCCCTGCTTTAGAGAGAGTTTAGGAAGACATTGAGGCCTAGTCTAATTTTTGAGAACCAGTGTGCTTTATTGTAGGAAAATAGACTTTCCTAATGTTCCTAATGTAGCTGTTTTGGGAGCTGAATTTTAAATTCATATATAATTGTTGAAGATTGGTACAAATAGCACAATTACCATGGGTAATAAAGAAGGAAAAGTCATTACGCTTCAACATGAAAGCATTATAATAGTTGCTATTAAACTTAAAGTGATTCTAAAGGTTGCATTTTTTTGTTTAAAGTCTTACTAAACCCACAACATTAAAATCAGTCTGTATATGCAGTAAAGCATGCTTGTTATACTCACTGTTGAACCTAAGGGGTTAATCCTTTGCATTGTGTAAAAAAGGCTGTTTGATCCCGTCTTCTCTGGTCCTCCTCTTCTTCCACAGTCCCCAATCCATCTCCTGATAAAACAGAGCCTCGGGACATTCTGCACACGCTCAGTTTGGTGTGTATTGCTAGAGATATTTTTTTTTTTTCATGGCATATATACATTCATGCATGTGATCAGCACAGGGCCAATCAGCACTGTCCATACAGAGGGTCAGGAGTCATGCAGCCTCATAGGACAGTCAGAGGAGAATGAAAACCCCTCCTACAAGATTAACTAGGGCTTTGCCAGGCACTGATAAAAGTCACACAAGTGCTATGAACTTCTAAGGAGAAAAGGTATTTAGCAGTTTATATTTACTAAAATAATTGCATTTCCATGTTCCGTGTACTGTGGGAGACCAGATATAATGAATGCAGGTTCCTGGGTTTAGTAACACTTTAAACAACAAATATACTTATCTGCTCTGTGCAATGGTTTTGCCCAGAGCAGCCCTGATCCTCTTTTTTTGCCCCCCCCTTCCAAACGGACAAAATGGACATTGTCGATTCACACGCAGAGCGTGGTTCAGCCCTGACCCCCCACCCCCTGCTCTCCTCATTGGTTTACTGGCTATAATTGAAAGCAAAGTAGTCGGCAGAAAGTAGCGCCATCTAAGTGAAATGGTATTAGGCTTGTCTGCTCTGCCCCAGGGAAGGTGCTGTACGTCCAAGCAGTTGTGGCTGCTGCAGGCTCAGTTACACTGGTGGCTCCCAGTGTTTCCTATAAACTTGGCGGCGCTTGGCAGTACTCGAGGAAACTTGAGAGCGCGGGTGAGGTCACTTCCAGGTACGGGGGCAGTAGGAGTGGCGCATTCAGAGCATGCATGCTCCTTCATCAGGGTCTCGTCAAGTAGCTTCTATAACTGACAGCAGCAGGAGCCCATGGCCCTTGCTACTGTGTGAGCCAATGAGGAGAGAGAGAGGAGAGCCACTGCTCTCATAGAATGCATTCAAGTAAAAAACTCTGGTTTTAGAACCATTTTAATAGTATTTTTTAATAAATAAACTTCATTTACTGTACCTAAAAACTGACCTCAAAAGCAGCCAGCAGACCAGTACATAACTGCCAGTCCTGTTGTATTGGGCCCAGGCCTATCAGCTTAACAGGGGGGCTTGGGCACCTTTACAGTTACCTTCTGCAAAATAAAAAACAGCTCCGTGGGAAGCAGTGATCTCACTTTGATCAGATGCTTTGGAGGCTAGAGGAGAGATATGGGGTCTAATAGGCCCCAGATATCTCCATTAAGAGGACCTGTCATGGCTCATGTTATTACATGTTCAGGAGAGAGGCCAGAGGTGGGGTCGAGGGTGGGTCAAAGGGGTCCCCATCATGTAGGCTGTACAGGGCCCATCATTTCTAAGAGTGACCCTGGCAGCCAGTCACACAGTGGCCAGAGGTGTTTGCAGGCAGTGGGCATGTACAGCCACTCTTTGCACAAAATACCTTCCCCGTCCCATGCCCCAGGAGTATGAATTTATTTAACTCACATTTAAGGTGGAGTACAGTAGGACAGTGGCAGTAAGTGGAGGGGTTGGAGCAAACACAGGTAGCTGCAACCCACTACAAACGGGTTTGTGACTGCATTTGGCTCAGAACACATACTTTACACTGGGCTACACAGTTTATTTTATGGAAAGACTCAGACCTCAGAAATATTCATTTTAAAAACATAAGAACACATCCTTTAGCAGGTTAGATAGCAGCTTTCTGTCCATGAAAATCCAGTGCAAATGTTAGCTTGGAAGAGCATAAAATAGACAATTTAAAATAAAAAAATATTTAATGCATAGAATACATTAAACTTTGGAAAACTTAAATCTAACTTTTTACAAAATGCAATTATAAAATGGCTTCTCCTCTTAGTGTCACAGGCACACTTATCTCTGTACACTAATTTGATGTGATGTTAATTACATATCTGTCACATCACCTTCTAATATTAGAAAGTTGCAGAGTTCCCGATACAACCTGCTACTGCAGCTCTTCCCATGTGTCAGTGCAATCGGCTGCTACTTTCTAATTAAGCCATAGCAGCTAAAATTTACATAATGAAGACAGCAAGATGATTATAGCATGTTTAAATTCACATATATGTACACACGACAGCCTAATCATTATAATTTAAAACCTAGTGTACAAGATTTAGCAACTTTCAGCAAACTGTGGAACATGCATTAGAACATATTGTAATGGTGAAGAATTTTTCAAAGTTTTAATGTGAAACATTGCCCTGCATTCTATAAAATTATGTCAATGGGCAAAGGCAGTGTGCCTTCACTTTATGGTCTATTTATGTTCACATTTGACCACCTTCTGAACTGTATTTGACCACCTTCTAACCTGCATTTTACCACCTTCTGACCTGCATTTGACCACCTTCTAAACTGCATTTGACCACCTTCTGACCTGTATTTGACCACCATCTGACCTGCATTTGACCACATTCTGACCTTCATTTGACCACCTTCTCACTTGTATTTGACCACCTTCTGACCTTCATTTGAACACCTTCTGACCTGTATTTGATCACCTTCTGACCTGTATTTAATCACCTTCTGACCTGCATTTGACCACATTCTGAGCTGCATTTGGCCACATTCTCACCTGTATTTGACCACCTTCTGACCTGCATTTGACCACCTTCTAAACTGCATTTGACTACCTTCTGACCTGTATTTAACCACCTTCTGACCTGCATTTGACCACATTCTGACATGCATTTGACCTCTTTCCAAAATGCATCAAGCAGCTTCATGCTGCTTTTATATAGGGATGGGCGAACGGTTTAGCCGAAGCATGAGTTCAGGCTGAACATTTGCCTGTTTGGCCATTCGCCGAACACCCAAATTTGCAGGGTGTTCGCTCCGACGAACACCCTGCAACATACTACACAGTGCATTCTGCTCCCTGATTGGGCAAAGCTTTTCCCAATCAGGGTGCAGTGTAAAAAGTTGCAAAGATTTGCTCTTGGGACTTTAAATGAGGTGTGACAGTTTATTGAAAAATACAATGTCAGCAAGTAAACACAGACGACAGGTACCATATTATGAAACCGATTTGTGATGTTATACATAGTATATTAGTATTCATAGTCAAGTTCAGTATTCCATAGAGCAATCCATGGTGGGTATAAAAATTCATCCTGATAATCCGATGCGTTTCATGAACAACCATTCACTTCCTCAGGGGATGGTGCGATACATGGTTTCTAAGAAATGCTGATGCTAAACACTAAGGGGTCACCAAGGAGCCCACACTTACAAATCTGTTAAAAGAAATTGCATGCTTATGATCCATTAGCTTCCGCTGGGAATGTCTATCCCAGGAGCTGTGAGCCTGGGAATCACGAGGGCCCGGCAAGACAAACAGGGCCAAACGCAAGCACAGACCAACATAGCGCTACATCCACGGTGATGGCTTGAGGAGAAATATCTATGTATCAGGGTCATATCTAAAGTGTATATGAATAGTAATATCAGCAATCCATACAAGGGGTATAATACTGTGCGGAAAGGGGTATCAACTGGTAACACTGAGAGTGAGCCTGAGTTTAAAAAGTATGTATCTGATGCTCAGATTAAATGCTAAAAGTGAGCAATAAAGCAAAAGAGTATCAATGACGTGCAAATAAAGTTGAATGAAATGACAAAACAAGAAGTAAACCAATAGCCCCAGAGGCCTCAAAAAGCAAAGGATAGTGAATTGAAGTGCCCTACCTAAGTGGGAATAAGTAGCAACAATGTACTATATTGTGCAATCAAAGTGAAATAAACCAACTCCCTAAGTGCATAGGATATGACATATAATGTAAGGGTGAAGGAGAGAAAGAGTGAGGATGAAAATAAAATCCTAGTGCATGTGATAAGGAAGAAAGAAAAAGGAGCATACACAGCCATCAAATCCCCAGTCTGAAAGGCAAAAAAAGTGGATGAATGTGACCTACCATATTGAAGCAATACTCTGGCAAAAGGTTGTATGCATCATCAGCGAACATTGTGGAGTCACTAAAGGCAAGTGCAGGGCTGGGCTCTCTTATCTGTATCTGTAACGAGCCCCCTTGGACCCCACCCAACGTCAGGTGGGTGCGGCCGACTGGGGAAGATAGATCCCCAGCGTGGCCGCATGGACTGGTGCGATGACATCACCTTGGATGCCACACCATGTTGGTCTGTGCTTGTGTTTGGCCCTGTTTGTCTGCCGGGCCCTCGTGGATCCCAGGCCCACAGCTCCCGGGATAGACATTCCCAGCGGCAGCTAATGGATCATGAGCATGCGATTTCTTTTAACAGATTTGTAAGTATGGGCCGTTGGTGACCCCTTAGTGTTTCGCATCAGCATAACATTATCTACTATCTTTAATACATGCTACAAATTGTTTATTTCTTAGAAACCATGTATCACATCAACCCCTGAGGAAGTGAACGGTTGTTCATGAAATGCAATGGGTTATCAGGATGCATTTTTATACCCACCATGGATTGCTCTATGGAATACTGAAATTGTCTATGAATATTAATATACTATGTATAACATCACAAATCTGTTTCATAATATGGTACCTGTCGTCTGTGTTTACTTGCTGACATTGTATGTTCCAATAAACTTGATTTTTACATTGTATCATTGGGTGTGTCGCACCTCAACTAAAGTCCTAGGGGGCAAATCTTTACAACTTTCTATGCTATTGAGGGATGGAGGTGGGTCACGGGGTGCATCAGGGCATATTTTATTATTGTAGGGAGCAGTGTAAGCTGACTGTTAAGGAACGGGGCTGGGAATCAGCCACGGCATCCTTAACAAATGATAAGTCATCAGCTGTCAATGCGTTTTTCTGCTGACAGCTGAATAAAAAAAAAAAAAACCCTATCAGTAAGGAAGGAATGGATCCAGCAGGAAATTTTTTTTTTTTTTTTACCAAAAATATATATCAGAATACATATTGGCCTAAATTGATGGAAACATTAAATTTTTTACATTTTTTATTGTATATGTTTTATAGCAGAACATTTTTTTTTATATTTGTCGTCATTTTTTATTTATAGCGTGAAAAAATAAAAAATGCAGATGTGATCAAATGCCACCAAAAGAAAGCTCTATTTGTGGGAAGAAAAAAAAAAGAACAAAAATGTTATTTAGTTACAGTGTCGCACGATATCGCAATTGTCAGTTAAAATACTGCAGTGCCGTATCGCACAAAATGGCCTGGTCCTGAAGGGGGGGGGTAAATATTCCAGAGCTGAAGTGGTTATCCTGTAATGTTCTACTTTCACTCTAACCTGTAATGATCTACCTGTGGCTGCTGTATGCTTGCATTGTGTGGCACCTAGTCCCACTCCTGGAGTGCATAAGGAGGTTTAGACTTGCTGGACCTACAGTCAGGTCCATAAATATTGGGACACAATTCGAATCTTTTTGGCTCTATACACCACCACAATGGATTTTAAATGAAACAAACAAGATGCGCTTTAACTGCAGACTTTCAGCTTTAATTTGAGGGTAATTAAATCCAAATCAGGTGAACGGTGTAGGAATTACAACAGTTTGTATATGTGCCTCCCACTTTTTAAGGGACCAATAGTAATGGGACAGATTAACAATCATAAATCAAACTTTCACTTTTTAATACTTGGTTGCAAATCCTTTGCAGTCAATTACAGCCTGAAGTCTGGAATGCATAGACATCACCAGACGCTGGGTTTCATCCCTGGTGATGCTCTGCCAGGCCTCTACTGCAACTGTCTTCGGTTCCTGCTTGTTCTTGGGGCATTTTCCCTTCAGTTTTGTCTTCAGCAAGTGAAATGCATGCTCAATCGGATTCAGGTCAGGTGATTGACATGGCCATTGCATAACATTCCACTTCTTTCCCTTAAAAAACTCTTTGGTTGCTTTCGCAGTAATGCTTCGGTGTCCCAATATTTATGGACCTGGCTGTACATGCGTTACAAACCTGGCCTTATTGATAGTGTTTAGATTGAGATCAGAGCATTCATCCTGCAAATAAAGATTCTCTCTATCTGCCTACCTTGCATTTTTTGCTTTCAGTAGATGGCTTAGCGTAGACAGTAAATTAACTCTACCTCTTGTATGCCCTGATCTTAAGCACGTCTGTTATCTGCTGATTGTCCCAACCATCTGCTTGTTTGAGTTCTTGGTACCTTGTGAGGTCTGCCTGTTAGTAGACTGTCACCGTCCAGACTGTTCTATGGTAGCACCTCAGTGAAAACTCTGTTCCCCCCTCTTGATTACACAATGTGCCCAATGACCCCTAGAGCCACTCTGATCTGTGGTGCTGCCTCTCCATGAAAAAAACATAGAGGAATTCTCTTATAGAAGAATTTGGCCCCGAGGGAGACCCCTGTACTAATAGGCACAGAGTAACAGGAGACCCCTGTGCTGGAGGATTGAATTACAATAATGGAAGAATCAAACAGCCCCATAATGGGGTAATGAAAGTCCCCTTCTGAGTGTTAATACATGGAATAACTTCAAACCCTCCCTAAAAAGTTCAACCCCTAATGAGAGTCATGGGCCCCCATCCAGGAGTGCAGGGAGACCCCCCCCCCCCCCACACACACACAAACACACACACACACACACATTTCTAGGTGTACAGGGGAAATATTCCGAGATTCCCCACTACCAAAGAGCCCTCCCTCCCCATCTCCAGTTGAAGGAGACCCCATCGTTGAGCAGTGCAAGAGGATGAATGGAAGAGACCCTTCACTCCTATCTAGGAATATAGGAATACAGGATTCTCCTATCCAGTAAAACATCTGGGAGGAGTGCAGGAGGTAATCAGAGGAGACCCCCATCCAGCAATACAGGAACCCTCCCTCCACCCTCCTCCAGTTAAGGTCCTATGCAAACAAGGCTTAAAAAATACTCTTTTACAGGTGTTCTGTATATGCACCATTATATAAAGGCTCTATGTCCATGAACACATAGGCATTTACAGGTTTATTGGAAAAGGAGCACTTAGAGGATGACAAAACAACCATCACTAGCGAATTCTGGGCAGAAGCTTTTGGGCAGAAAAAAATGCATAAAATTCATAAATGCTAGATGCATATAGGTGTATTAATGCATTTTTTTGGCCAGATTAATATAATATTATGGCCAATAGAATGCACTAATGGCAAATGCAGATCAAGGCATGTGCAATATAATTTTAAGTTGCTTTTTCCTACCAGGAGCAAAAGGCAAGCTGCCCACCCAAAAACCCATCCCCCGTTGGAGAAGGTAAATGATATGAACACACACCCTTACAGCCATATGCACCAAGGAGCACTAGTCCCAGTCCAGTGCAAAACATCAGGGGCGTAACTACAGGGGTTGCAGGGGTTGCAATCGCTACCGGGCCCCATGCTCCAGGGGGCCCGGTAGCAAACCAGTGGGTGAACTTCCAGGATCTCAAAGGTCACACTTGCGACCGGGCACTGGCATTGCACCACTGTGGGGAGGCCCCAAGATTGCAGGAAGGGGGCCCACTGCAGAACTTGTGAAAGGATCCTGCTGCGGGGCCATGCAACGAGAGTAAAGAGCCCCAGGATCAGTGGGAAGAGCCCCGGGCTTGAAGGGAAGGGCCCCGGCCAGGGGTCTGGGGGGCCCTTCATGGTTTCTTGCATCGGGGCCCTGAAGATTCTAGTTACGCCTCTGCAAAACATACAAAGTTTTGAAGGGCTGGGGAGCCATTAGCACGGGGGAGTTGGCACAATCTAGTTTAATCCTTTCGCTGCCGGGTCCTGTGCTTCACTTTACACGTTTAAACAGCTTTCAGAGTTTATTAAAGACCTCCCAAACCATACATTTTCTGAAAGCACAGGACCAGTTGAAAAAAAAAAGTTATTAATTTTTTAGGTTCTGTGATATGTGCTCAAATGATTATCATCAACTATATTTTTGCTAAAAATACTCTAAAATTGTTATTAGCAGACACAAACTTGGGAAAATGTACAACATTCCTGCCAAATTCCTACTAAATTTAAAAGCTAGCACTGTATTGAGTTAATAAATAACATTGGTAAATTTTAAATTGCATCTTTTTGAAAAAAATGAAAGGTACACAAAACTGTAAATAAGCCATTTAGTCTAAAAATCTGCAGGTTATCATTTTTGACATACAGCTTTCAGAGATTGTAAAAAAACTAACAATATATATTACATATACCCATATATTTTCTAAAAACACTGTTTTGACACATTGGGGTTTATTTGCTAAAGCAAGTGCTCACTTTGCAAGGAAAATTGCACTATGCATGGAACTTTACCCAAAGCTTAGTTAATGCTATGAAAATTCACTTTGCAATGAATACCCAATTGCATGCAAGAAAAAAAAAAAAAAAAAAAAACAGCACTTTTATCTGCACATGGTTGGATAATGGATGTCAGCAAAGCCTCACTCCCTCAGAACTGCATAACGATAAAAGATCTATAACACATATAATGAGCAGAGTATATTAAACTTCTACAAACTTAAATGAAACTTAATAAAAAAAAGTGCAGTTATAAAAATGATGTCTCCTCAGTGACATAGCACAGTTTATTTCTGTACACTAATTCAATGTGATGCTAATTACATACCTGTCACATTATCTTCTAATATTATAGACTTGCAGAATTCATGATAAAGCCAGTTATTGCAACTCCTCCCATGTGTCACAGCGATCAACTGTTATGTCCTAAATAAGCCATAGCAGCTTTAACACAGCGAAGGCAAGATCATTACAGCATCACCTACATGTACACACGACAGCATAATTAACATATTTTTAAACATTAACAGACAACATTTTAATGAGCATGTGGAAAAAGGGTTTGCAAGCTATGTGAGTATTGTAAAGATGTAAAGTTTTCCAAAACTCAAATCCCTACAAGGTCAAGCAACCAAACTTTGCTGGCTTTGAGGCATGTGTGGAACACATTTATTTTACAAATTTTGTTAGGAAGGTTTACCCTCTCTTTTTGTCCAGGTGACCATTGTCAATTGGGCTGAAAGTTGGGGAAAATCCAAAATTTAAAGTTGTCAATGAGTCAGGAACAAGCAGAAAATCTTCCAATATATATCAGTGACAGCTTCTTAATGGATCATTTACCTTACTTTGGAGATATCTCAGTTTACTCCCTACTGTATTGTGTATAAGATAGGGCCAGGGACTATTCATAGGATTCAGATATATTGGGCAGACTAGATGGGCCAAATGGTTCTTATCTGCCGACACATTCTATGTTTCTATGTTTCTATGAAAGTGACATAAAACCTCCCCAATGGAACATATAAAAAAATGAAAGGACCCTTCACTACTTTAACCAAAACTACAAAAAAAGTTTGTCTTTAGATACTGTTTATTTTAAATCTGGAGTGCACATATAAACTAGGAAGCTAGACTTTAGCCAAAACTATTTATTTAATTTTGGTGTATCCATATACACTAACTGGCTACTATATTAGTTACACCTTGCTAGTACCTGGTTGGCCCCTTTTATGCGTTCAGAACTGCCTTAATTCTTCGTGGCATAGGTTCAACAAAGTGTTGGAAACATTTCTCAGAGATCCTTATTGACAAGATTGCATCACGCAGTTGCTGCAGATTTGTCGGCTACACGTCCATAATGTGTATCTCCTGTTACACCACATCCCAAAGGTGCTTTATTGAATGGAGATCTGGTGACTGTGGAGGTCATTGGAGTACAGTGACCTCATTGTCATGTTCAAGAAACCAGTTTGAGATGATTTGAGCTTTGTGACATGGTGCATAATCTTGCTTTAAGGAGCCATCAAAAGATGGGTACACTGTAGTCATAAAGGGATGGACATGGTGTTTAAACAATGCTGAATTGTTACTAAGGGGCCCAAAGTATGCCAAGAAAATATCCCCCACACCATTACACCACCCGCCTGAACCATTGATACAAGGCAGGATGGATCCATGCTTTCATGTTGTTTACGCCACATTCTGACCCTACCATCTGAATGTCGCAGCTGAAATTGAGACTCATCAGACCAGGCAACGATTTGGCAATCTTTTATTGTCCAATTTTGGTGAGCCTGTGCAAATTGTAGCCTCTGGTTCCTGTTCATAGCTGACAGGAGTGGCACCCGGTGTGGTCTTCTGATGCTTTAGCCCAATGGCTTCAAGGTTCGATGTGTTCTGCGTTCAGAGATGGTATCTTGCATACCTTGGTTGTAACAAGGGGTTATTTTAATTACTGCCCATTCTCTTCTGACCTCTGACATCAACAAGGCATTTTCATTCTCACAACTGCCACTCACTGGATATTTTCTCTTAAACCCTAGAGATGACTGTGTGTGAATATCCCAGTAGATCAGCATTTTTTTAAAATATTTAGACCAGCCCGTCTGGCACCAACAACCATGCCACGTTCAACGTCACTTATATCCCCTTTCTTCCCCATTCTGATGCTCAGTTTGAACTTCAGCAAGTTGTCTAGATGCCCTAACTGCATTGAGTTGCTGCCTTGTGATTGGCTGATTTGCAATTTGTGTTACCAAGCAACTGAACAGGTGTACCTAATAGAGTGGCTAGAGAGTGTATAATTTGATACTGCTGTTTGTGTCCCTACTTGGGAGATCACACCTCACCTCCTGCTAAGGCATTTGAAAAAAAATGGAAAATGGTTTCATACTTACTGTCATTTTTCTTTACTGGTGCCCAATTATGGCAGAATACATATGGTACGAGGCTATACCCCAAACCAACACATGGTGCCTGAGGTAGCTATAAAAGTTTGGCATTGAGGATGCAGCCCCATTCTCATACATAGCTTAGAATGTTGGGAAGGGGAGATAGAAACATTTGCTGCCATGCTTATGTGCCAGGAGAGGAACATTATGGGAAATATAAAACAAATTTTAGATTTTCCTGGAGACTTCATGGTAGCATACATTTGGTAATATATCTCACTAGATGGTGTGGAATGCTGCCTACAATACTTAATGCTTATTATATAAAGCAGAAAAAGGAAAGGCTTTAGAACCAAACTTGACACAAGTAAATTAAGCAGCAATGGGCTATGAAGGCGTTGTAGGATAAACAACTGTATGCCTTACAGATTATTTCTGGCTAGACCTTTGCAAAAGCAGCCCAGGATGCTGTAATGTTTTTTGTATTGTGTGCAGTGATGGTCTTTGGCAGGGATATGCTGCTAGCTCTGCAAGCCTGTTGAATCTCTCTGACTAACCAACTCGTTTTAGTCTTATTTTATGCCCCCTTTCCTTTTCTGATTCCAGTAGCGATAATACATACTTTTTTGGATGATCTGAAAGTTACCTTGCAGAAAAGCTGTTAGTGTTGTGTCCATGGAAAATAGAGCTGTCTTCTGAGGACTTGGATGCTGAAAGATTCCAACCCTGGTTGATATGGAAGGAAAAGGTTACCTTGTCAGTACACTGCACTGGTCAGCAGCATACAATCTGGTGAGAAATCTTAGGATGAGTAGTACTGGCAGAACGTTATATCCCCCCTGGAAGTTAGAGCATCCAAGCATCCAACCCCTCTGTCTCCTGTCTTGAGTAAGTAGAGAAGGATTTCCTGTACTGCCTGCCAACTGTGAATGCAAACAAATGGTTAGGCAGAGGAGCTCATTGTTTGCAGATTCACATAAACACTTCTTGGCTCAGTTAGGATGGAAAATATGCATTGACATTTCTAGGATATTGGACTCCATCTCCCCTGGACCATTAGAGCTAAACAATGAGCTCAAAATCCTTTGCTGCCACAGTGTGTGGCTGTAGAACAGGGGTAGGCAACCTTAAAGAGGTGGAGATCTACCTGAACAACATAGGAGAAGTCAAAGATTGCCGAGCACACTTTCATCCAGTGTCACCTCCTCACACCGGATTTAAACCTTATTTGCTATCGACAGCGGCCCCCCTTAGGGCTTGTTCACATGTGATGTTGGGGGGGGGGGTGGGGGTGTGGTGGTAAAACCCTGCGGTTGACTTTGGTTTTACCACCCCCATTCCTTACCTACTTTAGTGTACACATGCCACAGCAGAAGTTAAGCCCCCTGTTGATTTTAGTGGGTGCTACCTCCTGCCAATCACGACCCATTCAAGTAAATAGGTTGCTGACCCTAACCCCCCCCCCCCCCAACTGTAGAAGGTTTTATTGTCCTCTCAATCACCATAGACTCTGCCTTGTCACTAAGTTTTGACAGACTGAAGAAAGACTTTGTTCAACTGTCTTAAGATCCATTGTTGGGAGGGTCTGGAATGCCAATGAGCAAATGTGGAGAGAGGTGGACAGCCAGAATAGGAGGCGTGTGAATGTAAATGTTTTACTACTATTGTAGTTATGAGAAATGTCTGCAAACATGGCAGGATCAGTATGTGCAGATACATGCCTTTGAGATCTATGGATATGAACCACAAGTTGTATGGACAAGACTATTGTCTGAAGAGATTCCATCCTAAATTTCTATAGCAGATTGTAGTGGGTCAATTTCTTCTGGAAGCAACAAGATTTTTTGTTTGCCATGAAAAGTGGGAATAAAGCCCTGTGAAGCATAGGCTGTACTAAATACTACTACCAGAGTGACAGAACATAACATTGCTATCTTGTGGGGTGATAGATAATGATTTGAATGGGCAGGTGGAGCCTTTTTGAATATCCATAAATGCTGGTGAGTGATTGAAGATCATGAGTTATTGCTTCGTCCATCTTGAGGAAGGAACTGGCAAAAGATGATTTTTCACCATGACTGTTATGCCAGTTGGTCAGTCACCCATCACTACAGCCAGAAAACTTGTGAAATTATTGAATTATTGAACTTAGCCCTTGAGGAAATCAATGGCTGCTTCCCCCCAAAAAAGCCAGAAGCAATCTTAAGTTCGCCAAGCATTTGTCTAATATGGTCACTTTTGACTTCTTCTCTCAGTTGCAACTCTACGTTATCCATTGCTGAATGAACTGCTTTGGCTTATAAGGCAATAGCAATAACAGGTAAACATGTAAGTCTTGATCTCATTAGTTGCAGGAAATATTTTTGAAATTTCTAATGCTTTTACTATATCCTCCCAGGAAATAGCATGCTATCTTACCTTGCTTAACTGTGAGAACAGTTAGGATAGTACAGGTAGTCTGCAAAACATACCCAGTTGGTGAGAAAAGAAAGGACTGGCACTTCCTAGCGCTTTTGAATTTAAAGAGTTCCTCTTTCTAAATTGCCTCTTCCCTAGTGTGTGAGAGTCTACCAATTGCGACATTACCACTGGGGCTCGGGGTTACTGGGTATTGGGGCACTAGACGTTGGATGTTGGGGCACTGGAGCTCAGGGTTCACATGCTGGATATTGGAGCAATGGATGAAAAGAGATGGTTATAAATAGAGCTGGCATGTGTGCACTTGTGTTCCTACTGCTTGAGATCCTGTGTGAGAGAACAAAGCATTGCGGTAGGCAAGGAGAGTAATGCTGCCTATTATGTTGCATCCATCATTACACAGAGGATGTTTTGGCCCCATTGAGGTCCTAATAAAGGGCTTCAAACCCTTAGTACCTTAGTAGCCAAAGGCATCAGTCTGTGTCTAGGAGAGGCAGAACCTTTGATCCATGAATTCTAAGGACAAAAAAAAAGAGAATAGGATTGTGATCTTCAGGTCAACCTATTATAGCTATCTCAAGTCCTTCGGGCTGGTTTAGAGTCTAAGGCTGGGTACACAAGGGTCAAATATCGGCCAGTTCAGAAGAAAACATCCAACATTCGATGGGTACACCGGCTTATTTGACACAAGCTGGACTAACAACTGGCTTTTGTTGAAGGGGGAAGCTACAAAACCAGCATCCAATCAGTGTGTTCTGCTGGGGAGGGGTCCCCCTGTAGGAATACAAAGGCACAGCGAGGTAGATTGCTGCAGTAACATGCGATCTATTCTGCTGGGTTTAACGAACAAAAACTTAGGTCTGATACATGCTATCAGTTTTTTTTTCAACCCCATGGGCTGAACGGGGGGGGGGACCTCAATGTACTAACTATCTGATGTTAGTACAGCGATCTCCCTGATGAGATTTTGTGTTCTGATAGGGGGACTGACAGTGCTGATTAGATGTTGATTGGATACTGGTTTGCCAGCATGCCCATTTGACAGAGGCTGGCCTATTCGCCGGCCTCTCTCAGACAGGCTGGTGTACACACAGGCTGAATGTCGGTTGGTTTCTGTTGAACTGGCTGATACCCTCTGATATTGGCCACATGTGTACCAAGCTTTATAGTGTGTAATAGGGTTAATCACATTTCCATGCTTTGTATGTATTAGTAGATAAGGAGACAATATGAAAAGTTAAGATATTTAATACCAATTATCTTACCTTTACACATCTTAGTAGACTAATAAAAGGTTACAATTTCTGGAAATATTTTAATTGCTTTACAATCCATCTTGTCTCAGTAACAGCTGAACTCTCTTATTTATTTAATGATCATCACGGGGACAGGTAGTGAATCTCTGCAATAGGGTCAGAGATATATATAGAATCCCAATAGATTTTTTTTTTTTTTACCACTCTATCTAAAATAAAAACAACGAAAATGAAAATTTGGTCTGGAATTAGACTTTAGAGTATCAAGAAAGATAGACCCCACTCCCCAAACCCTACCAGATTCCCAAACCCTACCAGATTCTTCAGGTAGTTATTGCTGCTAAATATTTTCCCTAATCTCATGGATTGTTATGGATATTCAAATGTATATAAATTACTTGCTAGCAGAAAAATATATGTTTGCGATGTGCAAATAACGTTATGAGCTAATAAAAGGATGATGTGCTTGTTAAAAAAATAATATTACACAGTCTCTGCTGCTGAGCTACTGTTTCTAAGCTTGCTGTGCATAATACTGTCTCAAAGGACTGAAAATCACTGTATACCCATCCATGGCATGTTTATAAATTTGGAACATACTTTGTTTGCATTTTAAATGCTGTTCTGCATTAAATATAAGCTGCAAAGGCCAAGGGAACAGTAAAGAAAACCTTCTCTCAAATGTTAACCTAAAGCTTTAAATATTAAAGTTGAACTGAACTCAAAACATGAAGATTTAGTATGTTATAAGGAACATCTAAAAACAGTAATTGTGACTAAGCAGCATCCTTAAATAAATATCTTTTGTAATAAATTCCTCCTAAAAATAGTAGCGCACTCCCTGGTATGTGACAGCGCCTTGAGACTTCTGTGCCGAAAGCACAATGTCTGCATATCTGTAGTGTGAAGTTATACCTCTGCAGCCACTGACTGTTAAACAGGCCATACATTATGCAATTTTCTTTCCTTTAACCATTGGTCGAAGGAAAGAAAATTACTTGATTGCTTGAAAACAAGTCAGTGTTGATGGTGGAATCCCTCCCGCAGCACTATTGTGTTCCACAGCAGGGACCCTTCCCCACCAGCAAAATGCAATGATCACTGATGGCGGCTATATCTGATTGGGAGAAAAACAATGACAGGCTGGTTATTCTGAATTCGATTGATGGACAACCAGTCTTCCCATAGATGGATTGAAATGCGTGTGGTTACTGCTGAATAGTATTGGGCAAACTGTTCGAGCCAAGCTAATGTTTGATCCGATCAAAAGTTTGAGATGGATAGAGCAGGGCTCAGTTTGCTACTAGCGAGTTAGTGTGTTCACCTATTGTGACTTGTTGAGTGTAGAGTGTTAGTGTAGTGTTAGTATAGTGCAGTGATGGCGAACCTTGACACCCCAGATGTTTTGGGACTACATTTCCCATGATGCTTCTGTACTCTGCAGTGTAAATTGAGCATCATGGGAAATGTAGTTCCAAAACATCTGAGGTGCCAAGGCTTGCCATCACTGGTATAGAGTGTGAGCATAGTGTGTTAGTGTAGTGTGTTAGTGTAGTGCAGTGTTTAACACGGCATTACATAACATTTATTACTGTGTACAGTGCTGTATACCCCCTTTTTTTGGTTGCTGCATGTTTGTTTATTTTATTTATGGGGGCTTTTTTTGGTCCCTTGCCTTCCCCCTCTTTTTTAAATGGTCAGCCGTAGTTTTCTGACTGCGATGCTGGTGTTCCCCCTTTTTTATTTTTGTTCTAGTTTTTACATTTCTGTTAGCGTCAGTCCTCAAAATAAAGTGCAGCGAACACCACTTTTACAGGTTACAGTCTCATGGAAAAGCTAGTTTTGAAGCTTCTGTTGGTCAGAGGATGATCGGTGGAGAAGGGGCCCGCCTCAGTGATGCATTTTAAAATATTTTAGTCCTCGGTGCCCAGGGCTGTCAGCTTCAAGATCCCATCAGAAGTGTCTGCATTTTATGGTGGAAGATTATCTAGGGGTGAAAACAGACATGGAGAGTTTTCCAGTAGATCACCCACTGGGTTTCTGGGTCATGAGAATAGACCACTGGCCAGAACTTGCCCAGTATGCAATTGAGCTGCAGGTCTGCTCTGCTTCCAGTGTGCTTTCCGAATGGACATTTAGTGCTGCTGGAGGTTTTGTGACAGATAAAAGAGCGTGTCTGTCCCCAGACTCTGTTGAACAGCTGACATTTGTCAAAATGAATCAGTCCTGGATTAGCAGCAGCTATCAAGCCCCTGATGCCGATGTCACTGATTAAGTGTTTTTGGGCTATGGAATCACTGCGAGACAGTCTATGCTGCCTAGCTTTGTGGGACTTCAAAATAAGGACTTTTGATTTTTCACATTCGGGTCCCATAGACTTTAATGGGGTTTGTCATTCGGGTCCAAACTTTTGCTGTGTTCGAGAGTTCTGGCTCAAACCGAACTGGGAGGTTTTCGGCCCATCTCTACTGCTGAACCGGACAAATTTTGATCCTTCTATGGCCAGCCTTAGTCTCAAGAGATTTGACGCAAGATTTGGTGATGTCAGTTCTGTGCTGCTAACTGTTTTCCTTGCTGGCTACTCTGAGATAGTAAAGAAAAGTCCTGCCTCTAGCAAGATGGTCACCTTCATACAAAAACACAGTGCAGAACATGACATGGTAAGTAATAAGGAAGCATTAGCTGTTGGGACACCACAGACAATACTGGTGACTGTTCCATTACCCTCCTGCTTTTTTGGGGGACATCCTCCAGAGTTAGGTTGCTCTCTAAAGGGGAACAGTTAAAATGGAAGTTAGGGATCTCACTGGGAAAACTTTCCTGTGCTTCCTTTCCCTGTGACACTAGTATGAGGAATGAGGTTGCAGTTACTGGGAAAGGAATTGCAAGAAAATGTTCCCAATGATATCATGGGCATTTTATCTGTTCTCCTTACTCAGTTCTTCTTTTTATTTTTCTCTCTCCTAAAATTATTTTTTTGCTCCTGGCCATGTGACCATTGAAGAGTTTTTTTTACAATTTCCTCTCCTGACATTAAACACGAGGAAATCTCCCCAAAAGGAATTTAGACAGCAATTAAAAACAGCCAAAGACTAGACCCTTCCCTTCTCTATCCAAAACAAAATAGATAGATTTGATTGGAGCTGGGTTTTAATAGTCTTTCTGCAATTGAAAAATAAAAAGAGAAGATCTCATATAAGGATAAGGGATTGGAATTTAAACATACTGTAGAAAAGAAGTAACCGCCTCTTCTTTCGTCTTTCCGGTTTAACACCTCTCTTGCTTTTACTATTATAACATGGCTCTGCATCTTCATGGTTACCTTCTTATAATTCTCATATGACCCCCCTCATTTTCGAGGACTCAAAACGATACCCATCAAGACTGCACATCTATCCACCAAGCAATATTGGACCATCCTCCCCCCTTCCCCCCTCTTCTAAACGCCTACTCCCCACAAAGGGGACCAATTCTTCTCTGTTGTGATTTACAGATACATCTGATAGGAAGAATAAGGTATACCTTTATGTTATAGATACTCAATTTTGATTATCATTCTTCTTTATATGGTCGATCTGAGAAGGTACATGGTTCGCAGACATTACTCAATGTTTAACTCGTTATCTCAAAGTCTTACATACACTATTGTCTGACTTAAACTGTAATAATAAGAAATTCTCTGGGGAAAAGAGAAGATAGAAAAGAGAGAGATGATTGGCTTTGCCCTCACCTTGACACAGATTGCTCCCAAAAGGGGTGTTCAGGTGCTCTGGAGGCATAGCCCCCATAATCATCAGTTTGCTGCAGAGCTCCCCGTGTGCATTGTTCGTATTGCTCGGTTTTACTTGTTTTTTACTGATCGCATTGACTATGCTTAGATAGGCATCAATGTCCTTTCATTACATTTTCAGGAAATGGATTATGTCCTTTCTAACTGTTTGTAAAAATGTAGAATAGCTGAAATACCTTTGCTGGAGAAAATGCTGCTTCCTACTCTCTCCTGCATAATTTGACCACGTTTCACTATGGAATTGGCACAATTTGAGTTTTTTTTTTCTTTTTTAGATTTTGTTTATTAAAGTTTTTTCTTCCATTTTACAAACAAAGAAAATAAAAAACCACCAGCCTTGCAGGGCGGAACAAACAAACCAACAACACAAACACAATAAATGGGGAGAAGGAGCGTAACCATCATAATTCCTTATCAAAGATTAGGACACTCTATCCACTGGGACCATTTTGCATGCAATTTTCACGTAGCGTTTCTAAGGCAGGGGTAGATAACCTTTAAGAAGTGGATATCTGCCTGAACAACATGGAAGACGTCAGAGATCACCGGGTACAGTGTCGCCTCCTCACACCTGATTTAAACCTCTAAGTGTCGCAATTGTGTGCATTGCACCGCAATTATGGGTTTAAATCAGGTGGTGAGGAGGCTACATATCGTGTCCTCACCACTTGTCCAACACACGTGGATCGCTTTTCAGCGGAGCAGCAGTGCTGCTGCACTTGTGAATGAGCCCTTAGTTGCATTTGGCAGCAGCACCCTTAGAGCTCATTCACACATAAAGTTGGGGAGTGGTAAAACCCTGCAGTTGAGTCACAAATGTAAAGCCCCCAATACCTACCCCCCCCTTTTAGCTAGCAACCCCTGTTGCTTTTGGTGGGTGCCACCGCCTGCCAAACCTGACCCATTCAAGTAACTGGGGCCATTCTGCAAGTGTCTCGCAACTGCATGCTTCTGCGGGTCCAAGGGGTTAAAGCAGCTGGTGAGAACATTTTTTTTGGGGGGGGCGCAAACTAACTCCTCCAGGTCCTTACTTGCAGCATCCAGCCTCGATGGGTGGCGGCTTCTGTGTTCCAACTCTGCCGGGACGAGGAACTGGAAGTGATGCCATGGCAAATTTTCATTTGCTAAACTCAAAAGTGGGAGTGCGCCGCAAGGACATTAAACAAGCAAATTAGAACCTAGAGGTCAAAAAATGACAGAGCTAATAAACAGCTATTAGTTCGGCTCCCCGCACAGTGGAACAATTTATTTTTAAATAAATGATAATATGCCAAACATTTTTAAACTTTAGGATGTTAAAAATTGTTAATCATATTATCATTTATTTAAAAATAAATACCGTATTTTCCGGCGTATAAGACATAGGTTTTGGGCTATACTCGCCGTATAAGACTAACCCCCTTCCGAAGCAAGGCAGCACCATTGAAAAACATCAGATTTCTCATAGATCTCCAAGGTACCCCAAGTACTGTAATACATGTAATCTCTCATAATATCTCCAAGGTACCCTAAGTATTACCAGTAGATGTAATCTCAAGACGCTGGCTGTGTGGGACTCCTTTACCGGTATACCGTATGTACCGTAGCTTCAGCTACATACATTATACCGCGCTGAGCCAATCACAGTGACCAATGTATTCTATTATTGAATGCAAAGCTTGCTCGGATTGGCAGAGCCAGAGAGGCGGGCTGATGTTACTCCGCCAATCCGAGTAGGCTTTGCATTCAATAATAGAATACATCGCTCTCCCTGATTGGCTCAGCGCGGTATACTGTATGTAGTCGAAGCTACGGTACATACGGTATACAGGTACAGGATTCCCACACAGCCAGCATCTTGAGAGATTACATCTACTGGTAACACTTATACTTAGGTTAGCTTGGAGATATTATACTCGGTCTATAAGACGACCCCCCATTTTTGGGGGATTTTTTTGAGGCTCAAAAGTAGTCTTAAACGCCAGAAAATACAGTAGTTCTATGAATATGAACTTGGGGGTTGGTGCTGAGCTTTGGGGCGGCGGTACCTCTGCGCCCCTTCTGGACTGGCCACCACTGGTTGCAGGGCATTTGCAGAGTGGCCTCATTCACTTGAATAGGTCATGCTACACCTACCAATCATGACAGGGCATATAACTCCCGCTGTTACATGTGTAAACCCCTAGCCACTGCGACTAAAGAGGGTGCGGTTGGGGCAGGGGTGGTAAAAACACATCTTGAATATGGGGTTTTACCACCCCCCCAAACAGCAAATGTAAATGAACTATTACTGTTCTGAGCCCCCTTTAAGGCTGCTTTTACACTGATGTGCTGCAGTTTACCTGCACCACGGTGCACCTGCGACCTTCCTGGGTCAGCTACGCTTGCCATAGACTTCTATTATATACTGCAGGTGTGGTGCACTTTCTGAAAGCGCACCAAAACTCCTGCATTCAGAAAGTGCACCAAACCCGCAGGATATAATAGAAGTCTATGGCTTAGCTCAGGAAAGCTGCAGGTACACTGCACTGCAATCGCGGTGTGGGTAAACCGCAGCACATCAGAGTGAAAGCAGCCCTATACTATTATGCACAGTGTATTGCTTTACACTGACCTGCAGATCTCTTCTTTCCTGCTGCTCGCACCACTCTGGAGACCGCTAGCCGGGAGTGCAGTTGGTATTTTTCGGCATGGAACAGCAACAAACACTACAGAGAAGGCATCGGCTTATGCAGCTCTTGCTCCCTACTACAGCGCCAACTTTACAAGTAGTCCCTCTGCATTGCACTCTGTCTGATGCTCTGGGATAGCGGGTCAGCAAGGCCAGACTGCGATCTACCTGTAACCTGGTTGCAGTCTACTGGTAGATTGTGATCTGCTGGTTTCTGTCCCCTGTTCTAAGATAATAGGTATGTTTTTTTCATGCAAAATATATTTATTAAGCCCTGTTATCCAATCAGAAAGAGAAGATGGTCGAGGGGAAGCCCACCTCAGTACAATTAATCTACCTTCTGCAATTGAAAAATAAAAAGAGAATAGCTGAAATACCTTTCCTGGAGAAAATGCTGCTCCCCGCTCTCTTCTGCAGAACTTTTTTTTTTTTATGAATGATCACATTCCCTCTGTTCTCAGCTGCATAAGAGCTAGGGGAGGAGGAACAGCAGTACACTGATCTTCCAAGTAAATTGTTGTGCAGAGAGATGGGTTTGTCAGCGGAAGTCTGATTACTGGAGGCAATCAGTTCTCAGCAAAACCAGAAAACTGACCACTGTATTAGTGTCACTGGTCCCCAAAAAGTTTTATGCCCAGTACACACGATCCGAAAATCGGACGACGCTACATCCGTTTTTGTTTGGTTACTAGGAACTCTCAATTATATTCGCAAATGGGATAGGTTACTTACGATACAAATTTTCTCGGACGATGATTCAAAAGCTTCCGGTATGCGTAACCACGCTGTAGCGTGTGAGGGGAAATGTTGTCTACTGCTCATGCGCTGTCTACTGCTCACCATTTTGTTCGGACGAACAACATACTGATAATATGATTATCGTACGATGTGTTATAATACGATCAAAATTTTTATGCTTGCACGACTGGGAAATATCGGGCGAACTGTCGTGATCGCCTCTCGTAAGCTGTGTACTAACGATCAGATTATCGTCCGATCTTTTCACAAGCGTTATTTTTCGTCCAATTTTCGGATCGTGTGTACGGGCCATAAGTGTCTGACTTTCCGTCGCAATATTGCAGTCCCGCCATAAGTCGCTGATCGCCACCATCATAAATAAAAAAAACTAATAGTTTGTAAATGCTATAACTTTTGCACAAACTAATCAATATACGCTTATTGGGATTTTACCAAAATATGTAGCAGAATACATATTGGCCTAAAGGTATAAAGAAATTTGATTTTTTAATTTTTTTATTGGATATGTTCTATAGCAGAAAGTAAAAAAAAATATTGTGTTTTTTGTTTATAGCACAAAAAATAAAAACCAAAGGGGTAATCAAATACCATCAAAAGAAAACTCTATTTGTGGGAAAAATATGACATACATTTTATTTAGGTACAGTGTTACATAACCGTGCAATTGTCAGTTAAAATAACGCAGTACCATATCACAAAAATAAAGCCTGGTCATGAAGGGGGGTAAACCTTCCGGAGGTCAAGTGGTTAATAGGCCAAAAGCAGTGAATGTTTACTATCCAAGGCACATTTCAAAGGGCACAAAGCCTTGACTTATCCTTGCAATTCAAGGATTGATGGTAACTATACATGACTGTATAATTTGTACAAGCAATATTGAGTCTGATTGCTTGTAGTGTAATTAAAACATAATTGTACTTTATCAGGTAAAGAGTACATCTTTTGTCAATCAAAGCTTTCCCTAATCAACAAACCCTGTCAAAGGTCTATCGATATTTAAAACGAGTTGTCAAGGAAAAATATAGAAATGTTTTTTGCAGATTGCTTATGGGTAAAACAGAAGCTGAAGCACATTCTTGCGGGAATTTAAGGAATACTCTCTTTGAGTGCATAGAGCACACAAGTGCTGGAGCGTTGGAAGCCACAGGGGGACACAAGGATAGGCACAAACAATTCCTGGAGACACAGGGGAGCTTAGCAGATAGTGTACTGATGCAATGCTCAAATGCTGAGAAACATGTTCCTTAAAGGGAAACTCCAGTCAAAAACTAAAATTTTCCTATTAATAGTATGTTAAATATCTTTATCTTTGATATTATTCATTTTCTAGCTAGCTGCTTGTGTACATTAGAAAGTCTTATCTAAACTTGACAATCAGCTTCTTTTTGTTCTTCCCTGACAACGCTATCTCCCTTTATCTGAATTTGATAAGCTGTCTTTCACTTCCCAGTCCCACTGCCTAGACATGCCCAGTCCTACCCCCATCCCTCCTATCCTTCACAGAACATGATCTCCTCCTGTCTTCATAGCCTCATTTAAACTAACAGCTTCTCCTTAAAGAGAGGTGGAGGGAGGGGAAGGGGTCACGTGACCGATGTAATATATAAAAGAAACAAGGTACAAAGGAACATTTTTGAAAGTTTAGAAGGATACAGACCGATTTCTATTGCTCATTACATGTGAGTAATGAGTTTTAGGCTCCATTTCCACTAGTGTGACTTGTCATGCAACTTTGGACACACAAAGTCTCACGACAAGTCACAATCACAGCCGATTGATTTTAATGGCACCCATTCCCATCTATGCCACTTTGAAAAACAGTGACTTTAAAAAGGTAGTGCAGGTACCTTTTCAAGGTCGCTGATTTTTAAAGTTGCATAGATGGGAATGGGTGCCATTGAAATCAATGGGCTTTGACTTGTCATGCGACTTTGTGTGTCCAAAGTCTCATGACAAGTCACACTAGGGAAAATGTAGACTTGGTGTGGTTGCCTGTACTATGATCATTGTAGACTGTGAGCTGAGACCCCAGAACACGTCCAGCTACACTGACAGTCCCCCTCCCCTGTGTCTAGCTTCCTTCTCCTAAGGTAGTCTTCATTCAAAGCCCAGCACAGCTATAATGTATATGTACCCCCCCCCCCCTGTGTCCTGTGTGATTGGCTCTTTTTTTATTTCTTTATTTTCTCATGAATTAGGATGTACAATGCATCCTTACTGTAGTGAGAACACTGGGCAGGAACCTATGATCAGCTCCTCCCATCCTGTATACGTCCATTGACTACACAGGAACAGTGCCCCTCATGTGTCATGATGGCCACCAAGGGGCTTTTAAACTAGGAGACGGGGGGGAGGGCTCAGAAGTAGAGTCAGTCAGGAGGGAGCAAAGGACTGAAGGCAGTTGTAGAGTCAGCAGCGACAGTAGTTCCATAACGTCAATTGGTAGGTCTGTGCGGGAAAACCTCAGACCAAACAGGAATAGACATAATCACCAATCACGATTAACATCTGTAAAACTAAGCGGGGTATATGCTAATGCCAGGAGCCTAGCTAATAAAATGGATGAGTTGGAAATGTTAGTACATGAAGATGACATAGACCTTGTGGGAATAACGGAGACTTGGTTCGACCCCTCACATGACTGGCTGGCCAATATCCAAGGGTATTCGGTGTACTGGAAGGACTGGGTAGGAAAAAGAGGGGGAGGGGTTTGTCTCTATGTCAAGAACAATGTAAGGGTGATAGAGAGGAGTGACATTACGGAAGGGATGAGTATGGATTTAGAATCGGTGTGGGTAGAACTCCATAGGGAAGGAGAAAAGGGAAAAGTAATTGTGGGGGTTTTCTATAGGCCACCTAGCCAAGGGGAGGAGGTAGAGCTAGAATTTTTAGCACTATTGGGTAAAGTGGCAAAACTGGGATCAGTCATCATATTGGGGGACTTCAATTATCCTGAAATTGACTGGGAAGAGGGGACTGCACACTCACAGAAGGCCCATCTATTCTCTGAAACCTTACAGGATAATTATATGTCACAGTTGGTGGATTCTCCGACTAGAGAAAACGCAGTCCTGGATCTATTGATCACTAATGACCCAGACCTAATCTCGGAGGTAGGAGTCCAGGACTACCTGGGCTCTAGCGATCACAGGATGATCACATTTAGTGTAAATAACAATATAACAAGGCAAGTGGGGAACATAAGAATCCTAAACTTCAGAAGGGCAAACTTTCCAAAATTGTACTCATTGATGGAAAGGGTAAACTGGGACCAAACCCTGGGATCCCTGACCACAGAGGAAAAATGGGAATGCTTTAGGAACATATTAAGCAAATGCATCTTGCAGTGCATTCCTATGGGAAATAAATTTAGAAGAGACAAAGCCAAACCTGGCTAGCTAAACCATAGAGTTAAAAACTTATTAGGGGAAAAAAATTGGCCTTCAAGAAATATAAATCAGAGGGGACAGTATCGGCTTTCGAGCAATACAAGGAGGCAAATAAGAAAAGTAAACACGAAATCAAGATGGCTAAAATCAACTTTGAGAGACAAATAGCGGAGGATAGTAAAAAAAAAAAAAAAACAAAGAATTCTTGAAATATATCAACAGCAAAAAAACTAGGGCAGAGCATATTGCACACATAATTAATGATGATGGGAGGATGGTTACAGAGGACACTGAAAAAGCAACCGTGCTGAATGCTTTTTTCTCGTCAGTCTTTACACAGGAAAAGGAGGGGTACACTGACCATGACTGTATGGTTAGTAGTAATACACAGGACTTGCCACTATGGCTAACAGAGGGTGAAATCAGGGAAAGGCTGGATAAACTTAACACAAACAAATCACCAGGCCCTGATGGCGTAGATCCGAGAGTACTCAAGGAACTCAGTAAGGTTATATCTAGACCACTGTTCCTGATCTTTGCTGACAGTATTAGGACAGGAAATGTACCAGGGGATTGGAGGAAGGCTAACGTGATTCCGATATTCAAAAAGGGGCAGAGGCATATACTGGGAAATTATAGGCCTGTCAGTTTGACATTGATAGTATGTAAACTTCTGGAGGGGATGATAAGGGACTATATCGTAGAGTTTGCTAAAGACAACAACATCATCAGCAGTAATCAGCACGGGTTTACAAATGGGCGTTCTTGTCAAACCAATCTCTTAACATTCTACGAGGAGGTGAGCTGTGAGCTAGATAGGGGCAGACCAGTGGATCTGGTGTACTTGTATTTCGCTAAGGCATTTGATACAGTTCCCCACAAGCGCTTAATTTATAAAATAAGGTCTGCTGGTATCGACAGAAGAGTTTGCTCTTGATACGAAACTGGCTAAAAGGGCGTGTCCAAAGGGTGGTGATAAACAGCGCATACTCAGACTGGTATGAGGTGGTAAGCGGGGTCCCCCAAGGCTCAGTCCTGGGACCAACCTTGTTCAATTTATTCATAAACAGCATTGAGGACGGGATCAGTAGCTCTATATCAGTTTTTGCAGATGACACAAAATTGGACAGGGCAATAACTGCACATCATGAAGCAGATATCCTACAGAATGACCTGGACAAAATAATGGAGTGGGCAACGACATGGCAAATGAGGTTTAATGTGGAGAAGTGTAAGGTGTTGCACTTGGGGACTAAAAACATAAAAGCACAATACATGTTAGGAGGGGAACCCTTGGGGGAATCAAAAATGGAGAAAGATCTGGGAGTCTTGGTTGATGATAGATTAGGCAATAGCATGCAATGTCAAGTGGCAGCTGCCAAAGCCAACAGAATATTAGCATGCATAAAGAAAGGGATGTATTCCAGAGATAAGACTATAATCCTTCCACTTTATAAAACTCTGGTCCGACCGCATCTGAAGTATTCTGTCCAGTTCTGGTCGCCAGTCCTCAGGAGGGATGTGTTGGAGCTGGAGAGAGTCCAGAGAAGGGCAACTAAACTGATTAGGGGATTGGAGGACCCTAATTATGAAGAGCATCTGCAATCGCTTGATTTATTCTCCCTGGAGAAGAGACGCCTGAGGGGGGACATGATAGCAATTTATAAATATCTCAATGGGGATCTCAGCTTAGAAAAAAAGCTATTCAGTCGAAGGGATTGCATGAGGACTCGAGGGCATACAATGCGATTAGAGGAGAAGCGTTTTAACCTCAGGCAACGTGGGGGGTTCTTTACTGTTAGGGCTACAAGATTGTGGAATTCTCTACCACAAGAGGTGGTTTCTGTGGGAACTGGAAGTATGGTGGCTTTCAAAAGACTCTTAGACGTTCATCTCAAGGATCAGAACATTCAGGGCTATGTGAGAGGATTACAGCCACACACACCTACACAGGTTGAACTGGATGGACTATTGTCTTTATTCAACCTCACCTACTATATGTAATGTGTTAAGTCATGTGACAGCACTGATTACTGCAAAATAAAAGTAGAAAAACTGGGATTTTTTTTCATTTTGACACATAAGTCTGAACTCTGCTCACATTAATGATTGCAGGAGAGAATTTAATGTTTTAGGCTGTACTTCCATTTTAACCCTGTAAGACAATGCCTGGCTATGCCAGCAACCTCTGATTGGCTGCACACCACTGGTCTCATACAGGGGGAAAGACCCGGCGCTGAAGGCGATACATTTTGGTCTGATCTATATAGTTGTATATAAAATGCACTTTTTATCTTTCAAAAAGTGTTTCCCAGTGCTAAACCTTTCATCCAATTTCTAAATGTCCTAATTTGTAAATTTCAAAAGCCAATACAAAGGGATAGTAGTTGTAGTAAAAAGCACTTGTGGGTTTAACTAATCATTTTATTTTTTTATAATTCTCCTTTAAGGGGCCTGTCCTATGCTCACATACTTTTGCTAATAGGTGCCCCTCATTCCTGTCTCAAAAAGTTGGGAGGTATGGTATGTTGCGCTGTCACTTAAAGGGCTTGTAAGTGCCCAAAAAAAATATATATTAACAATATATCTATCTATATATATATATATATATATATATATACGGTGGGTACGGAAAGTATTCAGACCCCCTTAAATTTTTCACTCTTCGTTATATTGCAGCCATTTGCTAAAATCATTTAGGTTCATTCTTCTTCCTCATGAATGTACACATAGCACCCCATACTGACAGAAAAACACAGAATTGTTGACATTGTTGCAGATTTATTAATAAAGAAAAACTGAAATATCACATGGTCCTAAGTATTCAGACCCTTTGCTCAGTATTTAGTAGAAGCCCCCTTTTGATCTAATACAGCCAGGAGTCTTTTTTTGGAAAAGATGCAACAAGTCTTTCACACCTGGATTTGGGGATCCTCTGCCATTCCTCCTTGCAGATCCTCTCCAGTTCTGTCAGGTTAGATGGTAAACGTTGGTGGACAGCCATTTTTAGGTCTCTCCAGAGATGCTCAATTGGGTTTAAGTCAGGGCTCTGGCTGGGCCATTCAAGAACAGTCACGGAGTTGTTGTGAAGCCACTCCTTCGTTATTTTAGCTGTGTGCTTAGGGTCATTGTCTTGTTGGAAGGTAAACCTTCGGCCCAGTCTGAGGTCCAGAGTACTCTGGAGAAGGTTTTTGTCCAGGATATCCCTGTACTTGGCCGCATTCATCTTTCCCTTGATTGCAACCAGTCATCCTGTCCCTGCAGCTGAAAAACACCCCCACAGCATGATGCTGCCACCACCATGCTTCACTGTTGGGACTGTATTGGACAGGTGATGAGCAGTGCCTGGTTTTCTCCACACATACCGCTTAGAATTAAGGCCAAAAAGTTCTATTTTGGTCTCATCAGACCAGAGAATATTATTTCTCACCATCTTGGAGTCCTTCAGGTGTTTTTTAGCAAACTCCATGCAGGCTTTCATGTGTCTTACACTGAGGAGAGGCTTCCATCGGGCCACTCTGCCATAAAGCCCCGACTGGTGGAGGGCTGCAGTGATGGTTGACTTTCTACAACTTTCTCCCATCTCCTGACTGCATCTCTGTAGCTCAGTCACAGTGATCTTTGGGTTCTTCTTTACCTCTCTCACCAAGGCTCTTCTCCCCCGATAGCTCAGTTTGGCCGGACGGCCAGCTCTAGGAAGGGTTCTGGTCGTCCCAAACGTCTTCCATTTGAGGAATATGGAGGCCACTGTGCTCTTAGGAACCTTAAGTGCAGCAGAAATCTTTTTGTAACCTTGGCCAGATCTGTGCCTTGCCACAATTCTGTCTCTGAGCTCTTCAGGCAGTTCCTTTGACCTCATGATTCTCATTTGCTCTGACATGCATTGTGATCTGGAAGGTCTTATATAGACAGGTGTGTGGCTTTCCTAATCAAGTCCAATCAGTATAATCAAACACAGCTGGACTCAAATGAAGGTTTAGAACCATCTCAAGGATGATCAGAAGAAATGGAAAGCACCTGAGTTAAATATATGAGTGTCACAGCAAAGGGTCTGAATACTTAGGACCATGTGATATTTCAGTTTTTCTTTTTTAATAAATCTGCAACAATGTCAACAATTCTGTGTTTTTCTGTCAGTATGGGGTGCTATGTGTACATTCATGAGGAAGAAGAATGAACCTAAATGATTTTAGCAAATGGCTGCAATATAACAAAGAGTGAAAAATTTAAGGGGGTCTGAATACTTTCAGTACCCACTGTATATATATATATATATATATATATATATATATATATACTGTTTATACACTATATTACCAAAAGTATTGGGACACCCACCTTTACACGCACATGAACTTTAATGGCATCCCAGTGTTATACCCTGTATGTAGCTTTCAATATTGAGTTGAGACATAGATGAGCAAGTTTGGGGTGTAGGAACTTGACTTGCCCGCATAGAGTCCTGAACTCAACCTCAACCTTAGGGATGAATTAGCGCAGACTGCAAGCCAGGCCTTTTTGTCTACATCATGCCTGATCTACAAATGAGCTTCTGGAAGAATGGTCAAACATTCCCATAGACACACTCCTAAACCTTGTGGACAGCCTTTCTAGAAGATTTTCAGCTATCATAGCTGCAAAGGGTGGGCCAATCCAATACAGAACCCTACGGACTATGACTGGGATGCCAATAAAGTTAATGTGCGTGTAAAGGCAGACGTCTCAATACTTTTGGTAACATAGTTTAAATGCGATAAATCTGGCAAATTCCTCATAACAATGAATAAATAGTTATTTAAATTATTATGTTTTGTGCTAACATGCAAACAATATATTGGAAAAATATAAAATCTGTAAACTGCATATAAGTGCTATTACTTGGGTTAAAAAACAGTTCCAATTTTTAAAGACCATGCTGGCATGCAAAAATAATACAAAAAATCTATAAAAATGTATATATGAAAAAGTCCTCAATAAAATAGTGATATTAGACAATGGTGCTCCACTCATGCACTTCCCATTTTACTTGTGCTCCTGGTGACCACCCAACTGTGCTCCACTCATAAGTATAAAAGATTTTCCTCTTACCAGATACTATAAACCTTAAAACAGGGTCCAGCCTTGCCTTAGTGAGAACACCCTTCACGTTAGGTGACAGCGTAACACCTTTCTCTAAATTAGTGTCCATTGCATTAAAAATCATTATCCTGCTTGAGGTGATTGTAGCCGTATTAGTGCACTTGCGATAGAGACAATTGAGTACTGTCCGCAATACTTTTTTTATTTGCACTAACATACAATTTTTCAGGACTAGCTTTCGGGGTATATCCCCTTCATCAAGGTTCAAGCAGTACTCACTAATAGGGATGATCGAAGTTCGGGCCGGATTTCAGAACCCCATTGAAATCAATAGACCCGAACTTCGGTAATCAAAAAACACCATTTTAAAGCCTAGGGTTCTGGGTCATGCCCCAGGGACTATTAATCACACAAAAAAAAGTTCTTAAAAATTGTCATTTTTGATAGAGAGACATTTATTTAAAAAATTAAAAAAAAAAAAAAAAAAAAAAATTCTTTGGATTTAGTATCTGGGGGGTCTAAAAAGTGTACCTGTGAAGTTTCAGCTCTGTAGCATGTCCAGAACCAGAAAAAAGAAGATTGTTTGTATTTGTGCAATTATAGATCTGGAATATGGCTTCTCGCTTTTCACAGCTTGCCGGTTTAATAGCAGGCTTTTTTTTTGGGCATTGTTTTGGGTTATTTGGAGTCAGGAAAAACATCTGAACTTGTGTATAGTGGTACTGTATACACAAGTTCAGATGTTTTGCCTGCCTCCAAAAACCCCCAAAAAATACCTTCAACAACACACCTGGGCGTTTTTTTTTTTTGGGCGCTAGCGTTTATATTGGGCAGTTTTTTGGGGGTTTTTGGAGGCAGGCAAAACATCTGAACTTGTGTATAGTGGTATATATAAAAAAAAAAAAAAAAATGCCCCAAAAAAACGCCTGCTATTAAACCGGCAAGGTGTGAAAAGCGAGAAGCCAACTACCTGTGCTGAAAGTGTTCTAATACAAACAATCTTTTTTTTATGGTTCTGGACAAGCTACAGAGCTGAAACTTCACATGTACACTTTTTAGACCCCCCAGATACTAAATCCAATTTTTTTTTTCAATAATTGGCTCTCTATCAAAAATCTATCAAAAATTACAATTTTTAAGAACTTTTTTTGTGTGATTTAGTGTCTGGGGGGTCTAAAAGGTGTACCTGTGAAGTTTCAGCTCTGTAGCATGTCCAGAACCCCCCAAAAAAATCATATAAGTGTAAAAGTGGGGTCCCAAGTTCCCTGCTCTAATGAAAAATTATCTTTTTTTCTGGTTCTGGACATGCTACAGAGCTGAAACTTCACAGGTACACTATACACAAGTTCAGATGTTTTGCCTTCCTCCAAAAACCCCCAAAAAATGCCTGCAACAACACACCTGGCCTTTTTTTTTTTTTTTGACGCTATCGTTTTTTGGGCATTTTTTTGGGTTCTTTGGAGGCAGGCAAAACATCTGAACTTGTGTATAGTGGTGTATATACACACATACTTATATGTATATACACACCTAGACATATATAGGTGTGATAGGAGCAGAAATATATTGGTGTTAATTATTTCATTAGCGCAAGTAGTTTTTTCTACTCCTTTCACACCTGTATATGTGCAGGTGTATATATACAGACATTGGTGTGTATATATACCCCCTATACACATGTTCAGATGTCATTTCTGACTCCAAACATGTGCTCAAAAAAGCACTAGCAATGCCTGCAGCCAAAAATGCTGGCGGCGGCGAAGCCATATTACAGAAACGAAAGTCAGCTAAGAGAAAATAGCTTTTCTCTATAGCGGTCACCCTGCTATGGAAGGGTTTGGTCACCCTGCCATAGCAGTCAGTGTCAGTTCACCCTACACTACATTACGGTCACCCTGGTATGGAAGGGTTCGGTCACCCTGCCATAGCAGTCAGTTCACCCTACACTACATTACGGTCACCCTGACACTTCATACTTTCCCTACAGAAACTAAATTTTTGAAGCTAACTAAAGTGTAAAGGAGCACTCTAACTACACTAGATATCCCTTTCCTCACACTAATAAATGCTAAATGACACTTTTAAAGTAAAATTAACAGAACTGCTTCCACTCTCTTCCATGTCCAGTATAACAATGCTAGGAATTTGGCGGGGGCTATCTTATATACTGGGGGGCGTATTCACTAATGATTGGTCTAGGGACCCCCTAGTCACTCCAATCACATTCCTAGAATTCTTCTGCCCCCTCAATTGGCTTTTGCTAATGGTTCTGGTCCAATCACGGGCTTTTAAAGCCCATTTCCTGTCCCATTGCATTTTGGTCGGTTCTGGTTGCCGAATTCCGAACTTTTTGGGTAAAAAGTTCTAAATTCGGCCGAACCTCGAACACCCAATGTTCGGGCCGAACCGATGGTGGACCCGAACCGTTCGATCATCCCTACTCACTAATACTGATAGCCTGATGACTGAAGAAGGGAGGAAACGGAGGAGCTGCTGTTCCTTTACTGTGCAATCAGCAGCCTAAAGTGGGCCAAGCACCTCCCCTTCTCCCGATATAGACTTTCTTCTTTTTTTTTTATTTACTCATATTGTCCCAGGAGAAAAGAAATCCTCTTGTTTTCCCCTTCCTCCAGATGCAGCGAACCCTGTTGGATTAGGCTAATGAGTATTAAAGTGGTTGTAAACCCCCCTCTGTAAGTTGTACCTATAGGTAAGCCTATATCAAGGCTTACCTATAGGTACTGTAAATATCTCCTAAACTTGCACTGTTTAGGAGACATTTACTGTATAGTGCGCCGATGATGTCGTCGGCGCATGCGCTCTGAAGGAACGGCCGCCCGTGTCATTTCTTCAGAGCCCTGTGCCGTGACCGGTGGCTCCTGCGCGCTGCATCAGGTTCTGTTGCTGTAATATTAGTACTCCTCCTTCTGCATCATCAGTGATTTTTTTATTTTTTTTATAGCGCAGCAGCACTAATAATTTTTAGGGCATAATTTCTGTCCAGTGTAACTGATGTACGTGATTGAATTTGCTAGGGATCTGGGATCCCTTGAAGACTCCCTATGCTGCCTATCCTATTCCTGAATCTTGATCATGCTAGCTTCCAACAATGTTTTTGGTTTAGGGCACCACCAACACCCAAGGCCCAATTTTTCTGCACCTGTTTGACAGGTGCATGCAATTTGAAGTTTTTTTTTTTTCCAATTTTTAACAGCAGGGCCTGTTCCTGTGCCTAGCAAGAGTAACTGTGAGGGGATACAGTGTTCAGGCACCACCAACACCCAAGGCCCATTTTTTATGCACCTGTTTGACAAGTAAGTGCATGTCATTTTAATTTTTTTTTTTTATTTTTTTACTGCAGGGCCAGTTCCTGCGCCCAGCAAAAGTTACAGCGAGGGGTTTTCAGGCACCACCAACAACCAAGGCCCAACTTTTCTGCACCTGTATGACAAGCAGGTCATGCTATTGGTCTCCATCCCTGTATATGAAAAACTGAGGTCAAATCAGACTGCATCCACCAAGAACGCAGCCAGGGATGGAGGTGCCTTGCCTACAGGCTGGTGCCTCACTTAAAGTCCCACTGTGTGATTTTACTGCGTTTTTGGTGGATGCAGTCTGATTTGACCTCAGTTTTTCATATACAGGGATGGAAACTAATAGCATGACCTGCTTGTGTCTCACTTAAAGTCCCAAATATTTTATGAAATTAGGGATGGAGGCACCGTGCTTTACAGGCTAATGCCTCATATAAAGTCACAATCTTTGTTTTATACTGCATCTGCCAAGGGGATGGAGGTGTATGCTTCTCAGCTGGTCCTTTTCAGTTTGTACCATTGCTACAACATCGCTATTAGATTTTTGATATATTAGACCAGTCGTGGATGGGAGCAGGCTGGGGGAGGTTTGGGCTGCCTCCCTCTCACCTTTCTCCCATCTATCCATTAGCAGCCATGTGCTTCTATTGTGGAGACACTTAAAATAGAAAGTGTTAGGACTGCAGGTAACACAGGGTGCAGTGTAGTGGCCCTGCAGCTTACACATGCGTTTGCAAATGTGTGTCAACTAAACCCCTGTTCTTTATTTATATCAGAGACAGGTCTATTTGGTTGGTGGCAGACTGGAGGGTGAGTACATTAAACTGGAGGCTGGCTGGCTTCCATGCACCTCTTTTAATCCTTTTAACTTTCAGTTTTTCTGATATAGGGATGGAGACACTGGGCATTACTTGCTGGTGTCTCACTTAAAGTCCCACATAGCCTATATTTTTCACAGTGCATATTTTTAGCACTGATTACTTTGTAATGTGTAATGTCACTGGTCCCCCCAAAAGTATCAAAAAGGTCAGTTAGGGGTCTGATCTGTCCGCCGCAATGTCGCAGTCCCACTAAAAATCGCAGATCGCCTCCATTACTAGTAAAAATAAATAAATAAATAAAAATGACATAAATCTTTCCCCTAGTTTGTAGACGCAATAACTTTTTTTTTTTTACAATCAAAGTTTATTGATAAAGAAAAGTATATAAACAGTATAACAAGAAGTGCCAACAAATCATCAAGTACATTGGAAACAAAGGTACAGTTATACATGTTTTGTAGTAAGTATTGCGCATATGTGCATAAAAAAGGGGGAAAAATACAAATATCCGGCATGAGAACTGCACAGCATAAAGGAGTACACAGTTAGTGAAATAGTAGAATAATAATACTATCTGCGTTAAACAACCTTGCAAGTAAGAATACAATGGCAGTAAAAGTAAGTATAACTATGCTAAGCAGAGAAGGGAAGGGAAGCATAGTGTCATAGCTTAAGAGTAAGTGAGCAATGTTACCAGAGTAAACCCAAGTACCCAATAGGTACTACCAACAATAATGAACAGTAATCAGGACCAAAGGACGTGTAAGTATCAGTAGTAGGACTCAGTATGCACAATAAAGTAGTAAAGTAGAAGTTGCATGAGCAATTCAGGTGTTTGTTCAGCAGGAGAAGGTTGCAGAGTATCTGAAAAGGTGCCAGGGGGTCCACAGTGAGTGGAGTTTCTGAACCCTATCTGAGGCTATCGCCACCGATTCCTCCATTTTATATATATAATTTACTGCAAACAGCCATTCCCTAACAGACGGGGAGGTAGGGGACTTCCAGTATTGTGGAATTAGTGATTTAGCCGCATTCAACAAAAAACTGACAATTTTTTGTATTTGTGAAGCGGAATTTCTGCCATGTGGAGTAGGCAGCATTCAGGAGTAAGTCGGAAGGGCGTGCCTGTGATCTCTTCAATCAATTTGCGCATTTGAGTCCAGTAAGCAGTAATTTTAGAACATTGCCACCATATATGGTAGAGCGTCCCTGGAGATTGGTCACATCTCCAGCACGTAGACGCAATAACTTTTGCGCAAACCCATCAAAATATGCTTACTGCAATTTTTTTTACCTAAAATATGTAACAAAATACAAAATGGCCTAAAAGAATGAAACATTTTTTTTTTTGGTTATATAGCAGAATGTGAAAAATATGTTTTTTTTCCAGAATTGTCGCTCTTTTTTTGTTTATAGTGCAAAAAATAAAAATCGCAGAGGTGATCAAATACCACCAAAAGAAAGCTCTATGTGTGGGAAAAAAAGGACATCAATTTTGATGTGATAAAGTGTCGCATGACCGTGCAATTTTCCATTAAAATAACACAGTGCTGAATCACAAAAAATGGCCTGGTCATTAAGGGGGCAAATCCTTATGGTCCAGAACTGGTTAAGGACTGTTTTCCATTTCGTTAGGCATTTAATGGTTAAATCACCTGGTAGAGTGTTGAGCATGTTGTATTTGACTGAAACTTTATTTTTAAAGCGGAGCTACAGCCCCCCCTCCCACCAGAAAATTAAAAGTCAGCAGCTACAAATACTGTAGCTGCTGACTTTTACTATTAGGGCATTTACCTGTCCGGGATCCCCCGATGTCCTCACCCAAGCCGATTCTTGAATCAGCTCTCGGGTGCTGGCGCCACCATCTTGGGTAAGGGAAATTTCCTACAGTGCATGTGCGATGGGCCGGCTTCAGCGAGGGATGAACTTCCATCTGAGTTTGCCGCGCCAAACTCAGCAGTAGGTGGGAGAGGGTACCTGTAAAATGCAGATACCTGCTCCCCCGCCCCCCCCCCCCCCCCCCACACACACACACACACAAGGTGCCAAATATGGCACTGGAGGGGAGGAGGAGGCAGACAAGCAGAGCTTCCCCTTTTGGGTAAAGCTCCACCCAAAATGGTTCTTGGTTGATACATTCCTTTTTGAGATGAGTGAGTGGTCTAGAGAATGGGGATACTGTTGGAAGGGATCAAAGAAAGTGGCACAATTGTGATAACCTCCAGGTCCTTAGATAGGACAAACAGGGATCCACTGTTATTTGCTCTAAGGAGGACCAACGTTGTATTGAGATGTTTCCTTTCCCAAAGATTTTCCTACACAAAACCCATGTGGTGTCAATCGTAGGGTGGGTTTTTATGAAAATACATACTTTACCAGGACACCAAAGTAATGATGTCAATGAGATTCTGTTAGAATTTTGTTCCAATTCCATCCAATGTTTCATCGCTTTGTGGCAGCAACAGTCAATCACTCTTGTGAGGTAACAGGCTGTAAAATACAGAGAGACATCTGCAATTCCTCCCTTACCTTTATGAAGTCTGAAGTCTAAGTATAAACTGCTTTATTCTTGGAGGCTTATGTGTCCAAAAAAATTGATCAAAGGTGTGATGAATCACCTTAAAGAAAAGAAAAGTGGATGAGTATTGGTAAAGTCTGCAGTAAATATAATGTTCTGAACAGGATAGTCATTATAATAACATCATTTCTCCCGCATCAGGAAAAACGGTTGCGTTGCCACATGTTAAAGTCCTTCCTGATCTGTAGAAAAGAAAGGAAGAGGAGGCGCAAACACCTAGTGCATTACCCGTGGTCAATGTAGCTAATATTTAATAAAAAATGCCAAATGCATACTCACAGACATAAAGATAAAAACATGTTACAAGAATCCACCGTGTGTGAACTGGAACAAGTCCTTCAAGCGGTCCCGACTGAAGGACTTGTTCCAGTTCACACACGGTGGATTCTTGTAACATGTTTTTATCTTTATGTCTGTGAGTATGCATTTGGCATTTTTTATTAAATATTAGCTACATTGACCACGGGTAATGCACTAGGTGTTTGCGCCTCCTCTTCCTTTCTTTTCTATGTACCCGCTTTGGAGTTCCCTGCCTGAGGAGAGCAGCACGCCAGTCTTCCCATTCGGAGTGAGCACTGGGCTGAATTTTTTGTACCTTCCTGATCTGTGTTAGAATGGGGGAGGGGGGAGCTGACCTTGTATGTCTTAGATAAGTTGCGTTTAATATTGGTCCCCAAATACAGTATCTGATGGTAGATTCTCACCATTTAAAAGCAAACTTTTCCTGAAGGTGGCGAACAGTATTATCTGAAAGAGAGATATTGAGGGCTTCTGTCTTTTGATAATTGATGGAGAAATCAGACAGGGAAAGCTGCTTCCATAAACCCCAGGAGCCATTAAAAGCTGATTTCCATGTTTTCGGTTACTTTGGACCAATTTGATCCAAACAAAGTATTTAAACAAGCTATTCCCTTCACTAAGTGCTTGAGTGTCCCTAAGCACTGTATGTACTGCATGGAACTTCTGATGCATACAGTACCCAGTGCTGGGCTCTGACTGTGAGACAGAGACTTCCCGTCTAACTCCTGGAACAATGCAGGGTTGGTCTGAGTGGCTCTCAGCCATCCAGAGGCAGCTTTGTATTTAGTGAATGAATACAAAGCTTCCTTTGATTGGTTGAGTCGGAGAGGCTGACATCATCAGTCTGTCCCTCCAACTCAGTGCCGCTCAGACTGACTCTGCTTTCTCTGTCCTGGGTGTGAGACAGAAAGTCTCTGTCTCACAGCCAGAACCCAACACTCTGTACTGTATGCAGCTAAAGCTACATGTACAGTAGTTCATACAGTGCTTAGAGACACTCCAGCACTCAGTGAAGTAAATAGTTTGCCTGGACCATCTTGGTCCAAAAACTATTTAAAGTCACAGGAGACAATGACATTTTTTTTTTTTAAGTCAATTGCACTTTAAATAACCACCTTAATATCACCTTCCCTATTGACTTTAATGCTGAAATCTCCCTATTTTTACAAAAGCTTCAGAAAAAAGGATTTTTCTTATTCAATGCTTGGAAGTGGTAACTCTATGACCTTCGGTTACATGATGCTGAACTGTTGTACAGTATATTTAACGATCTAAGAATTTACAACAATAAAATGCAATTTTTAAAGGCCTGTAGAAAACGTTTCCTAGTTTTTTGCCTAAGCTCCCTTTTTGCACATTTCATATTATACGGATATCCGTATTTATAATTATATATTATTGAGTCAATATGCAAAATAACATACCACGTACAAATATCTCACATCACTGTAAATAAATAGCTGAATTTCATGATGCCTTTTTATTAAATATAACTTAAAATAGCATCAAGGTTAAACTTCAAATGAGTAGTTACATTGCCGTGCAGTCTCTGAACTGAACACATAATTCAGAAAGGCAGGAATTGTCATTAAAAACCTATGATTATACAATTACACCATTTAAAGGTCTGCTGTATTTGACTAATTGATTATTATTAATCTTTTGCGCTGTAATATATATTATAGTGTAAGGTCACGAGTTTACTAAACCTGTAATTATATATGTCAAATATTAGAGAATTGTAAAGAAAATGTTTTTACAGTATAATAATAGAGTACACAATAAAGACTGTTCATTTTTTGCACAGTGTAATATCCAGCTTGCTAAACAGCTCATAATACTTGTTTTTCTTGGACAATTCTTACTACAATTTTGGGAGAAATAAAGCAGTACAATAAGCATTAAGTACATATTTTAATGTGAGTCAGAATAATAAAACAGACTAATTAGGGATGATCTGATGTGAGTGTTGTGAATAGTATATGACTGTGAATCAAATTCTTGTCTGGTTTAAATGCCAGCCTTACAAGCGTTGACAATTAAAGTATTTTTATAGCATATCTAAAGCCAAAAAAATGGATAGTAATAGATCTATTTTGGATGTAGTAGAGTTTTGGATAGAGTAGGGTTAAATGGTTAGTAATGGATCTATTTTGGATGTAGTAGAGTTTTGGATAGAGTAGGGTTAAATGGTTAGTAATGGATTTATTTTGGATGGAGTAGAGTTTTGGATAGAGTAGGGTTAAATGGTTAGTAATGGATTTATTTTGGATGGAGTAGAGTTTTGGATAGAGTAGGGTTAAATGGTTAGTAATGTATCTATGTTGGATGGAGTAGAGTTTTGTATAGAGTAGGGTTAAATGGTTAGTAATGGATTTATTTTGGATAGAGTAAAGTTTCGGATAGATTAGGGCAGGGGTGACAAACTCAATTTCATCGTGGGCCATATCAGCAGTATGGCTGCCCTCAAAGGGCCAGTTTTTTTCTCGGGTGTGCTACATACAGAATGGATGGTTCAGGAGTATGTTATGTACATAATGCAGGGTTGAGAGTAGTGCTATGTACAGAATGCAGGGTTTAGGGCTTCTCTATGTACAGAGTGCAAAGTTCAGGGGTGTGTTGTGCACAGAGTGCAGGGTGTGCAACCTCAACCCCAACTCCTCCCCACCTGGCCTTGCTCTAGTACCACCCTGTGTAGGTGGATCTGCCTCGCCTTGCAGGGAGATCATTCTCTCCATCAGATTCTGGAGATGTGTCCCCACTGTGAATGCAGACAGGGATCTGTTATATGTGGGGGCCGCTGAGAGAAAAGCTGTTCCTTGTGAACACAGAAGGCTTCCAAGGTTTACAACTTACAAAGGAGATTGGGAGCGGAGGGTGAGAATGCTACTTTTCCCCTTCACGTGTGAAGGTCGTGCAAGGCCTGTCAGCAAAAACTCCTTGGTGCTCAGGCCAAACATTGGAAGTGTGCCCCCAGTGGTTGCTTTACCTTATTCAAACTACTGTACATCCAAGTGCAGTATGTGTTTTCCAATAAGCTTTGAGTTGTCCTCAAGGAGTTTTTGCTGACAGCCAATGCATAGCTTACCCATATGAAGGGGGAAAACGGAGAACTGCCTGAGCAGTGGTATGTAATGTGTTGGGTAAAGATCCTGGAATGCATAGGGTTTTTCTTTTTTGAAAGGAGCATTAAAGGTGAACTAACCATTTAACCACTTGATCTCTGGAAGATTTTACCAGGACATTTTTTGCTATTTAAAGGGAATTGGCAGAATCAGCCAGGTACTTCAGATGGAAGATGTACATGAAAATTACAGAGACTTTGAGTTATAAAATACACATACTGTATGTGAACACAGACACAGAAAAAAAGTAGGGTAACACACACTTTAACAGATGCATGTTGACGCTGCTAAACTTGTCCTGGACATCTAGACATCTATAATTCCTGGTCAGGTAAGGGTTAAAATAATATAAACCATGAGTGATTTGGTTGCATGTCCTATTTACTGCATTGACATTGAAATGTAATTGAAAGTTTTGGTTTGATGACAGTTATATTCTAGTCTTAGAGAGATTTGCTCGGGGCTCCCACGTGCTGCTTTTGGGGTTTATTAAACCATACGAGAAGCACTCCTGGGATAGACTGCCATGAAAAAGAAACATGCCTGAAGTACACTTAATCCACCACTGAACTATGCAAGTGGGTGGATAATGTATTATTACAGCCTTTAAAAAAATGAATGGGACTTGCATATTTTTACACAGCAAGATTTAAAAAAGAGCCTGCAAATGTAATTAGCAAAAATGGCAGCAAGTGTTATGTTTCTCTTTCAATGACCGTTAAAAGAAGATATTGCTCTGGCTGTGTAATTTTTTTGGTGAGTTGGTTGACTCATTGGGGTTGATTTACTAAAACTGGAGAGTGCAAAATCTGGTGCAGCTCTGCATGGAAATCAATCAGCTTCCAGATCATTTGTCAAAGCATAAGGACCCTTTCACACAGGCTTTCCACCTGGCGGACTCCGTTTTGCTCACCGGGGGATTGATCCGCCGATCCCAGCTGAGCAGGCGGATGACAGCTCCGTCTCCGCTCACTGTGCAGAGACGGACCTGTCACAGCCCTGCTCTCCTGTATGGGGAGATTGGATAAAAATGAACAACCTGTCCATTTATATCCGATCCTATCGATCCCATCCTCCAGACGAATGGAAAATAGGGTTTCCATCCGTCTGGATCGGATAGCAGCGGGTGTCAGCATTAGATCAGATTGGCCTGAAGAACGAATAGGCTGGCCTGATCGGAAAGCCAGTGTGAAAGGACCCTGATTGAACAAGCTGAATTTAGAAGCCGTCTGCCTACCATGCACAGCTGCACTAAATTTTTCACTCTCCAGTTTTAGTAAATCATGCCCATAAACGTGCATTTTCAGAAGGAGTGGTAAAGCACAATAATTGCTTGGCACTACAAATCCAGATGCAGGGCCTGTGCATGCATACTTACTAACTGTCTTGGATTTTCCAGGACAATCTACCTATTTCGTTAGTTGTCCTGCAATGGCTTTTTCCCAGGATCTAGGGCTAGAACGAGGAAAGATGGAGAGGCCGGTGGGGGGGAATACTAATTATCGCTCTGCTACCCCAGTCTCCCTACATTGGAAATAGCTAAATCTCCTTTAAGCACCCTGCAATGGCTGCTGTCCTGCCTCACCCTGCCATCCTTACTGTACTTGTACCAGCAGTATACCACCAGGGCCAACCAATCCCTGCAAGATGGAGGGAGCAAGAGCCCAGGGGCCATCACTGAGGATCTTGCAGGAGATAGAGATCATGGATAAAGCCTGTGTGGGTTCTACCTTGCTCTAAGATGCAGAGAAGGGAGGGCTTGAGGTGGACCAACAGACCTCCTTTGTTCCTCTGTGCTGCCTCCTACTCTGACCCTGTGTTCAATAGATTCCTGGACGCAAATAAAAAAGGAGCCCCTGAATTTTTTTTTTAAATGTTGAAAACTATATGCATATAATGATTATGAATAATAATGAATTTGTTAGCTTGTGCAGATAAGAAAATTTAAATGAACACTGACCATATACTGTATACAGCAGGGGTCTCCAAACTGGGGCCCGAGGGCCAGATGCGGCCCTTTGCGTGCCTTTTTTGGCCCTTGGGGCACTATTTCTCTTACTGACTCTAACAACGGGGACATAATTCTTGCCACTAACACCGACAGAGCACTATTTTATGGATACCAATGATGGGCATCCTTCCACTAACTGACACAAATGATGGGGCAATATTCTTCCCATTTACACAATGATGGGGCACTATTTCTCCCACTTGCCTTATAGTCCCACATGGCACCTTTCAGGTACTTCACCCACCTCCATGTCTGTCACTCTTCCAAAGTTCTCAGTCTAACCTCCTCCTTTGACCTGAAGCAATGGATACATGCTTCTACTCACTCTGAAGGCCATATCCTTGACCTTTTTTTTTCCCCCCTATGCACTCCGTACAACCTCTCTAACTATCCTTTCCCTCTCTCTGATCACTACCTTATTAGTTTCACTCTCTTCCTCTCCTCCACCTCCTCTCCCTCCAACTGCCTAAGGCCTCATGTACACTGGACGTTTTTGGAGCTGCTGTTAGCAGCGTCAGACGTTTTTTTTGCAGCTGCAGAACGCCCATCCATGTTATTCTATGGCCTCATGCACACATAGAGCTTTTAGGAGCTCCAATGGGCATAGGCGTTTTACAGCTCCAAAAAAAACCCAGGAACTGTGCGTTCTGGAGCTGCAGCGTCAAGCTGTAAAAACGTCTGACGCTGCTAAAGGCTGCATAACGTTGCTTAACGTGCGTTAAGCCACGTTATACGTTTTTTTTTCTTCCATTCAAAATCAATGGTTCCCTATGGGAGCCTATTGATTTGAATGGAAGTCGCACCGCAGGTCGGATCAGGGTGATCCGACTTGCGGCGCAACCTGCACTGTGAGAATCTTGAGGGGGAACTCCACGCCAAAATGGGGAAAAAAACGGCGTGGGGTTCCCCCCCAGGTTCCAAACCAGGCCCTTCGGGTCTGGTATGGAATTTGAGGGTAGCCCCACGCCGAAAAAAACGGCGTGGGGTCCTCTCCAAAATCCATACCAGACCCTTATCCGAGCATGCAGCCCGGCAGGCAAGGAAAGGGGAGGGGATGAGCGAGCGGCCCCACCCCCTCTGGACCATACCAGGCCACACGCCCTCAACATGGGGGGTGTCGGTGCTTTGGGGCAGGGGGGTTCTGCACCCCCCACCTCAAAGAACCTTGCCCCCATGTTGATGAGGACAAGGGCCTCATCCCCACAACCCTGGCCGGTGGTTGTGGGGGTCTGCGGGCAGGGGGCTCATCGGATTCTGGAAGCCCCCTTTAACAAGGGGGCCCCCCAGATCCCGGACCCCCTCCCTATGTGAATGGGTATGGGGTACACTGTACCCCTACCCATTCACCCCATAAAAGGCAGTGTGTGTAAATAACGACAGGAGACGTTTTGGAAAGTTTATTAAAAATCTTCATCCCGTCTTCTCCCTCTCCGGTCTTCTGCTGTCCTCTCTTCTTGTCTTCTCCTCTCCGGTCTTCTGCTCTTTTGCTGTCGGCTCTTCTTGTCTTGTCTTCTCCTCTCCGGTCTTCTGCTCTTTTGCTGTCGGCTCTTCTTGTCTTGTCTTCTCCTCTCCGGTCTTCTGCTCTTTTGCTGTCGGCTCTTCTTCTTCCTCCGGTCCTCCTCCGATTTTGAATGGAGGCAGAAAAAACGCTGTTAACAGCTACTGTGGCCAAACGTGCAATAACGCTAGTGGAAAAAGCTACTGAAAGCACGTTTTTACAGCTGCCGTTTCCCGGCGTCAAGTAAACAGCTTTGGAGCACGTTTTTATGACGCCCTGTGTGCATGGAGCCTAACTGTTATCCGTAGAACCCTTCGCTATCTGAACCCTTCTCTTCTCTACTCTGCTACCGCCTACCGACCACCTCTATGACAAAATCTCATCCCTGTCCTGCACCAACCTAGCCACTTCTGCCTACAACGCTTCACTTTTAGCCTCCCTGGACACATTGGCCCCCCCTCACTACACACAGAATCAGGCCCCAAACCCTTCATCCTTGGCAAACAGATATCATAGAAGTTTGAAAAAGCATAGCTGTGCTCTTGAGCACCTATGGCATAAGACTATGTCACAGAAAGAATTTCAACCAATATAAATCTGCCCTCCAAAAATATGATTCCAGCCTCCACACTTAACAACTAATCATCCCGTCCCCATCAAATCTTCTCTACCCTCAACTCTCTACTTTGTCCTTCACTGCCTCCACCCACTAACTCACTCACTGCCCAGGAGATCGCCAATTACTTCAAACAGAAGATTGATACAATTCATGAGGAGATCTCTGCTGTTCAGATACCCTCCACGCTTCACCCTTCATGCCCACAGGTACAATCATTATGTCCCTCATTCAATCCCACCACTATAGACAAGGTTGCTTAACTACTTGCTAATATCCAGCTAACCACCTGCTGTAACGTTCATGCTTTTTTGTTAGTGGATGGATTTACAGCTGCAGAATTATTACACTCAGTAGCCTTGTAGAGATTCTGTTGAACAACATATCCAACTCTCAGGACTTCATCACCGTGCACAGCCTGTTATGCAATATACATATACTCAATCAGATGTTTAATGGAGGGATAGAATATATGAGAATGTATAGATGAGAGACAGGCAATTGTATGGTGAACACTAAGAGTAGTTTTAGGAGAGTTGCAGGTGATGGTAAGCAGATAGGTTCTGATGTCAAGTATAGTGCAGATGGTGAGAGGACACAGATGGAGTATACTTAGACAGAGTAACCTAGTGCAAAGATAGTTGAAGGTAGTCCCAAGAGCTAACTGTCTATGCAGATGATAGTAGATAGATAGATACAGATAGTCCTGGTAATTGCAGTAGATGACAGTAGGAGATTGGTTAGTAAGAATCCTCTGTGGGGTACTTATCACTTAGATAGGTTAGTAGTAACAGTGTCCTTAGAGAGAGGTGATCCCGTAGTGAGATACGGATCAGCAGCGAGGTTCCGGCTTCAGTTCAGCAAAGGGAAATGTCAGCAGCTCCGACTTCACAGGAGAAGGTGCGGTGAACATGTGGTGTGAAAGGGTGAAGGTGAAAACAGCATGCCAGGGGTGATCGGGTGGCGAGACACAGGATCCGAAAACAGGTTCAGGTAGCGAGATACAGGAACGTGTAGATCTGGTATGCTGACTTCAGAGAGCGGGACGCTCCAACCATGGCGGTTGAACGAGCAATGAGTGAGAGAAAGCCGGCGATTGAAATAGCCGCTCATAGCTGCGCTCGGCAATGATGTCATCCGGTCTTAAAGGTGTATGCGTCTCTTGGATAACAAGATGGGACACAATTTAGTATGAGAGAAATAGGGAACAAGGGTACCAGAGGTACCAGAACATTACAGTACCCCCCCCCTTAAGGCCGGCTCCGGAAGGCCTCTAGAACTGGTTTTTCTGGATATTTCGAGTGGAAATTGCGAATCAGTCTAGGGGCATGTATATCGGAGGTATCCAGCCAGGTGTCATCTTGGGGCCCATAGTTTTTCCATCGTACAAGATACTAGAGTCTTCTTCTATGGAAACAGGAATCCAAAATTTCTTTTATCTCAAATTCTTCTCCACCTTCCACTTGTACAGGAGGTGGAGGTGAGATAGTAGGCCTTATTCCTTGGTTAGGAACATGGGGCTTCAGTAGCGACACATGGAAGATGGGATGTATCTTGAGGTCCGTTGGTAATGTGAGTTGTACTGCAGCTTTTCCAATAAGCTTCTCTATTGGGAAAGGTCCCAGAAATAGAGGTCCAAGTTTTTTACTAGGGATTTTCAATCTCAGATTTTTTGTAGAAAGCCAAACAAGATCCCCAATGGCATATTGGGGAGAGGGTTTCCTACGGAGGTCGTAGTACTTCTTTTGTTGGCTATGAGCATGGGATATGGTATTGTTGAGTAATCCCAGAGAATCCTTTATCTGGGCAAGATAATCAGATGCCACTGGATTACTTGATGGCAAGATACGTAGAGGAAGGAGTGTGGGATGAAACCCATAATTTAGGTAAAATGGACTTTGTTTAGTAGTGCTATGAGTCGCGTTGTTATAGGCGAATTCCGCTAGCGGGAGGAGATCTGCCCAATCGTCCTGTAGATACGAAGTATAGCAACGCAGATACTGTTCAATGCACTGGTTAACTCTCTCTGTCTGTCCGTTGGTCTGAGGGTGGTAGGGAGAGGTAAGTTTACGCTCTATTCGTAGTATCTGACATAGAGCTAGCCAAAACTTTGAGATGAATTGTGAACCACGGTCAGACAGCAGTGTTTTTGGAATACCATGTAACTTAAAGACATGTTTCACAAGCAATTCCACTGTTTGTTTGGATGAAGGTAGTTTTCGGATAGGAGTGAAATGTGCCATCTTGGTCAGATGGTCCACTGACACCAAGATGGTGTTGAATCCTTTGGAAGGTGGTAGTTCCACTATGAAGTCTAAGGATACCACTTCCCACGGAACCTGGGGTATCGGTAAACTACAAAGTAACCCCGATGGTTTAGTGTTGTCAATTTTAGACCTTGCACAGATATCACAAGATGAAACTAACTTTTTTACAGTTGTCTTCATGTCTGGCCACCAAAACTGCCTAGTAAGTAGATTGAAAGTTTTAGTCATACCCATATGTCCTGCCATAGGTACATCATGCGACAATTCCAAGATCTTGGTTCGCATAGTAGGGGGTATGTATAATTTATCGTTGTAGTAGAGGAAGCCTTCTGCGTCAGTAGTTAGTTGTGGTGGAGGTGAGTCCAGTCCTATGCTGTGCAAAATCTCTTCCTTCAGGGAGCGAATGACACCGATAATACGTTCAAGTGGTATTATAGGAACTGAGGGAACCTCGGTACAATCCTTCTTGGTTAGTCGTGAAAGTGCATCCGCTTTTTTATTTTTGTCTACGGGTGTGTAAGTCACTAAAAAATTAAATCTCAGAAAGAATAACGACCACCGTACCTGTCGGTGGGAAAGAGTTCTGTTAGTCTGAAGGTATTGAAGGTTTTTGTGATCAGTATATATCAGGATTGGCAATTGAGTGCCCTCGAGTAGATGTCGCCAATTCTCTAACGCCAGTTTTATGGCTAGTAACTCCTTCTCACCTACTGGGTAGTTCACCTCAGGGCTGCTTAATGATTTTGAGAAGAAAGCAACTGGGTGAAGAGGTGAGGTGTTTGTTGGTCGTTGTGAGAGAACTGCTCCTACTGCCATATTTGACGCATCTACCTCCAAGATGTATTGAAGGCATGGGTCTGGATGGCATAGTATGGGGGCAGTAGTAAAGCTTGATTTCAGCAGACAGAATGCTCCATTTGCTTCTGTTGACCAATTAAAAGGTTTCTTTGTGCTTGTGAGTTGTGTGAGAGGTTTCACAATCGCAGAGAAGTTCTTAATGAATTTCCTATAGTAGTTAGAGAATCCTAGGAACCTTTGTAATGCTTTGCGAGTGGTTAGCACAGGCCAATCCAGAATGCAGGATATTTTGCTCATGTCCATTTTGATTCAATTTTTCGATATAATATATCCTAGGAATAGTACTTCCTCTTTATGAAACAAACATTTTTTTGATTTAACGTATAAGTTATGTGCAAGTAGCCTTGACAACACAAGTCTCACATGTTTTATGTGCTCAGGTAAGGAATGAGAATAGATAAGTATATCGTCCAAATATACTACGACACAAACATCAAGCAAGTCTCTGAATATCTCATTTATAAACCGTTGGAAGGCTGCGGGAGCATTACATAGCCCAAATGGCATTACAAGGTACTCAAACAGTCCGTATCTGGTTCTGAATGCCGTCTTCCATTTATCCCCTTTACGGATTCGAATGAAATTGTATGCCCCTTTTAGGTCCAATTTTGAAAAGAAAGAAGCTCCACGCACCTGTTCGATAAGTTCAGGAATAAGAGGTAAAGGATAACGATCCTTTATTGTAATGGCATTTAATTGTCTGAAATCAATGATAGGCCTAAGGCTAGAATCCTTATTACGGACAAAGAAGAGTCCAGCAGCAGTGGAGGAAGTAGAAGGTCGGATGAATCCTTTTGTCAAGTTCTCATCCAGATACTCCTTAAGATGAGAGAGTTCATCCTGCGAGAGAGGATAAACATGTCCGAAAGGCAACTTGCTATTAGGGAGTAGATCGATACAACAATCATAGTCCCTATGGGGAGGTAGCATTTGAGCGTTTTTCTCAAGGAAAACCTCCGATAAATCCTGATAACACTTGGGTATAATGTCATCCGGCACTACAGACATTATCCTATCATATGTGGGGAGATTACACGTCGTTTCACAATAGTGAGAAGAGAAGGTTAGCGTTCTTGTTTTCCAATCGATGATTGGTTGATGTATGTGTATCCAGGGAAGTCCCAAAATGATTGAAAAATGTGGTGAAGTTAATACATCAAAGGTGGTGGTCTCCACATGAGACTCGTCAGCAGTTACAAGGAGTGCCTGTGTCTGACTGGTGATAGGACCAGAGGATAAAGGGGTACCGTTAATAAAACTAACGGAGATAGGTTTGGGTTTAGAAACAATAGGTATTTTATTAAGGGAGACAAAACAAATGTCAATGTAGTTTCCACAAGATCCTGTGTCGATCATAGCCTTGGTGGTGATCCTAGTTTGGTCCCACTGCAATGTTAAATGAACAAAAAGATAAGGATTAGAAAAGGAAGTTGTGAGTCCCCCTAGCAAGACATTTGAACACTCACCCTCTTTCCTGCGGACAAGGGGACAGCCGCTTATCAAATGATTCGGGGATGCGCAGTACATGCAAAGATGTTCGGTTTTCCTCCTGGCACGTTCAGAAAGGGTCAGAGGTGTTCGTATCATTCCTACTTCCATAGGAGTAGGGTCAGCAGGCAACATCCGAGAAGGACTGGAAAATGGTGAGCCCATCTTTTCAGCCTTTCTTTCTCGTAGTCGTCTGTCAATATTGATACTGGTCTGTATCAGTCCCTCTAGAGTGCCAGGTAAATCCGCTCGGGCGAGCTCGTCTTTAACGGCCTCAGATAGGCCGAGTCTAAACTGCGTTCTCAAAGATGTGTCGTTCCACCCTGAATCAGGGGACCATCTTTTAAAATTTGCCACGAAATCTTCAACAGGTCTCCTTCCTTGTTTTAAGGCCCGTAATTGGGTATCAGCGGTACTCTGCTTATTGGGGTCTTCATATAAACTTGCGAGTTGTGCTAGAAATAAAGGGTAAGAATTAAGGAGTGGATCATCCTTTTCAAAGAGAGCGTCTGCCCAGGCCCGGGGTTCACCCGTTAAATAGGAGATGATGGTACCAACCTTAATTTGGTCAGTGGTGTAGGTTAGAGGTTTTAACAAAAAAAGCAAACGACATGCGTTTTTAAATTCACGAAATTTGCTCCGATCACCAGAAAACACTAGGAGGAGGATTTAACAGGAGGGTTTATCTTAGGCTCACGGGGCTGAGCAGCAGAAAGCTGTGTGAGGCGGCCAACCTGCTGTCTCAAGGTCTGATTTTCGTTTTGTACCTCTGCGAGCGCAAGGATCAATGCATCTACTTGCTGTTTTAATTGTAGTACATGAGTGGGATAGAATATACGAGAATGTATAGATGAGAGACAGGCAATTGTATGGTGAACACTAAGAGTAGTTTTAGGAGAGTTGCAGGTGATGGTAAGCAGATAGGTTCTGATGTCAAGTATAGTGCAGATGGTGAGAGGACACAGATGGAGTATACTTAGACAGAGTAACCTAGTGCAAAGATAGTTGAAGGTAGTCCCAAGAGCTAACTGTCTATGCAGATGATAGTAGATAGATAGATAGATACAGATAGTCCTGGTAATTGCAGTAGATGACAGTAAATAGATAGATACAGATAGTCCTGGTAATTGCAGTAGATGACAGTAGGAGATTGGTTAGTAAGAATCCCCTGTGGGGTACTTATCACTTAGATAGGTTAGTAGTAACAGTGTCCTTAGAGAGAGGTGATCCCGTAGCGAGATACGGATCAGCAGCGAGGTTCCGGCTTCAGTTCAGCAAAGGGAAATGTCAGCAGCTCCGACTTCACAGGAGAAGGTGCGGTGAACATGTGGTGTCAAAGGGTGAAGGTGAAAACAGCATGCCAGGGGTGATCGGGTGGCGAGACACAGGATCCGAAAACAGGTTCAGGTAGCGAGATACAGGAACGTGTAGATCTGGTATGCTGACTTCAGAGAGCGGGACGCTCCAACCATGGCGGTTGAACGAGCAATGAGTGAGAGAAAGCCGGCGATTGAAATAGCCGCTCATAGCGGCGCTCGGCAATGATGTCATCCGGTCTTAAAGGTGTATGCGTCTCTTGGATAACAAGATGGGATGCAATTTAGTAAGAGAGAAATAGGGAACAAGGTTACCAGAGGTACCAGAACATTACACCTGCCCTCTGGATCCTGTTCCCTCGCTAATGCTACGTTCACCCTCTTCCTCTATTCTACACTCTCTAACCCACATCTTCAATCTCTCCCTCTCTTCTGGCATCTTCCCCAACTCTCTAAAACATGCACTAGTCAGCCCCATACCTAAAAAGCCCTCACTGGACCCAACCAATCTTAACAACCTACATCCCATTTCAGTGGAAGCTGGTGAAGTTTTAAGATGGGGGGGCGCAAGACCCCGCCCTTCCATTTTGACCCCTCCCATTTCTAAGAAGCCCCATCCCTTATAGACTCCACCCATTTTGTCCCCTGTATTTTGCTTGCATGAACCAATTCTCCCAATATATCACATATTAAGGGGTCCATCAGTGCTAGTATATCCCATAATAGGGAACAGGGGCCATATTATGGGATATACTGTGAGAGACATTCTATTATGGGATACAATGACTGAGAATGGCACAAACCCCACAGTACAAACCCCTCAAGCACAAACAACTCAAGCACAAACCCCACAGTACAGGCCCTCTAGCATAAACCCCACAGTACAGGCCCTCTAGCACAAACCCCACAGTACAGGCCCTCTAGCACAAACCCCACAGTACAGGCCCTCTAGCACAAACCCCACAGTACAGGCCCACTAGCATAAACCCCACAGTACAGGCCCTCTAGCACAAACCCCACAGTACAGGCCCTCTAGCATAAACCCCACAGTACAGGCCCTCTAGCACAAACCCCACAGTACAGGCCCTCTAGCATAAACCCCACAGTACAGGCCCCTAGCACAAACCCCACAGTACATGCCCCCTTCAATATAGTGACCAGTATAAATGCCCCCTTTCAATGTAGTGACCAGCATACATGTCCCCAATGCAGTGACCAGTATACATGTCCCCAATGCAGAGCTATGCGTGCGTGCCTCCAGTGACCACCAGTATACATGTCCCCCAATGCAGAGCTATGCGTGCGTGCCTCCAGTGACCACCAGTATACATGTACCCCAATGCAGAGCTATGCGTGCGTGCCTCCAGTGACCACCAGTATACATGTACCCTAATGCAGAGCTATGCGTGCGTGCCTCCAGTGACCACCAGTATACATGTACCCCAATGCAGAGCTATGCGTGCGTGCGTGCCTCCAGTGACCACCAGTATACATGTACCCCAATGCAGAGCTATGCGTGCGTGCCTCCAGTGACCACCAGTATACATGTACCCCAATGCAGAGCTATGCGTGCGTGCCTCCAGTGACCACCAGTATACATGTACCCCAATGCAGAGCTAAGCGTGCGTGCCTCCAGTGACCACCAGTATACATGTCCCCCAATGCAGAGCTATGCGTGCGTGCCTCCAGTGACCACCAGTATACATGTCCCCCAATGCAGAGCTATGCGTGCGTGCCTCCAGTGACCACCAGTATACATGTCCCCCAATGCAGAGCTATGCGTGCGTGCCTCCAGTGACCACCAGTATACATGTACCCCAATGCAGAGCTATGCGTGCGTGCCTCCAGTGACCACCAGTATACATGTACCCCAATGCAGAGCTATGCGTGCGTGCCTCCAGTGACCACCAGTATACATGTACCCCAATGCAGAGCTATGCGTGCGTGCCTCCAGTGACCACCAGTAATGTACCCCAATGCAGAGCTATGCGTGCGTGCCTCCAGTGACCACCAGTATACATGTCCCCCAATACAGAGCTATGCGTGCGTGCCTCCAGTGACCACCAGTATACATGTACCCCAATGCAGAGCTATGCGTGCGTGCCTCCAGTGACCACCAGTATACATGTACCCCAATGCAGAGCTATGCGTGCGTGCCTCCAGTGACCACCAGTATACATGTACCCCAATGCAGAGCTATGCGTGCGTGCCTCCAGTGACCACCAGTAATGTACCCCAATGCAGAGCTATGCGTGCGTGCGTGCCTCCAGTGACCACCAGTAATGTACCCCAATGCAGAGCTATGCGTGCGTGCCTCCAGTGACCACCAGTAATGTACCCCAATGCAGAGCTATGCGTGCGTGCCTCCAGTGACCACCAGTAATGTACCCCAATGCAGAGCTATGCGTGCGTGCGTGCCTCCAGTGACCACCAGTAATGTACCCCAATGCAGAGCTATGCGTGCGTGCGTGCCTCCAGTGACCACCAGTAATGTACCCCAATGCAGAGCTATGCGTGCGTGCCCGACTGAGAGTGCACTTACCTGTGAGTCACGGCGGCTTCTCCCTCTCCTCTTCTTCGTTCGGCGGCGGGAAGGTGAGCGGCTCTTCTCCCTCTCGGCCTCTTCTGGGGCGGGTGACCGGCGTCGGCTTCTTCTCAGGACTGGACTCCTCTTCGGCGGCGGGAAGCTGACCGGGCGGTGACGGTGAGTGACCGATGCACGCACCGGCACCGCCCCCAACGAGGTCAGCATGGATGTCCTTAATCATGATTGGTCCAGGCTGGAGTCTGGACCAATCATGATCCAAGACATCACAAAAGGGGGGTGGTGTAGCGCCGTGCTCTGCGCTACAGTTACGCCCCAGAAGGCTGCCATTTGGCGCCTCTGCGGGTGGAAAACCCCACCCCCCCATAGGCACCAATGGAGCGGGCTCCAAAAGGGGGGTGGGTGTAGCGCAGTGCTCTGCGCTACAGTTACGCCCCAGAAGGCCGCCTCTCGGCGCCTCTGTGGGTGGAAAACCCCACCCCCCATAGGCACCAATGAGGCGGGCGCCCCTTGTGGGCAAATTTTTTTTTTTTTTTTAATCTTTTTTTTTTCTTTTTCTTTTTTTTTGGGGGGGCGGCGCCCCTGCGCCCCCTATGGGCCAGCCGCCACTGTCCCATTTCCTTGCTCCCCTTTTTATCCAAACTCCTTGAACGTCTGATCCACAACTGAATAAGCGACCACCTTGCCGAGAATAGCCTTCTTGATCCCCTTCAGTCTGTATTTCGTCCTTGACACTTCACAAAAACTGCTCTCCTAAAGCTAACAAACTATCTACTAACAGCCAAATCAAATCAACACTATTCTGTACACCTACTGCTGGACCTTTTTGTTGCCTTTGATATGGTTGACCACCCCCACCTCCTCAAAAAACTCCACACTTTTGGTCTCTGTGATTGTACTCGCTGGTTCTCTTCCTACTTATCCAACTGCACCTTTAACGTTACTTACAATTCTACTTCCTCCTCTCCTCTTCCTTTCTCTGTTGGGGTCCCACCAAGGTTCTGTTCTTGGCCTCTCCTATTTTCAATCTACACCTCCTCTTTGGGTGAGCTGATAGCCACCCATGGCTTCAAATACCATTTCTATGCTGACGACACCCAAATCTATTTCTTTTCCCACTAAGCTCACTCTCTCAGTCTCCTCACGTATCACTAATTTACTAGCAGATATATCAGTCTGGATGTCACACCACTTCCTAAAACTCAATCGATCCAAAACTGAATGTCAAAATCGATGACACAACTATCAGCCCATCCCCACATGCCAAGGTCCTAGGTGTATTTCTGTACTCTGAACTTTCATTTAACCCCACATGCAATCACTGTCCAAATCTTGCCGCCTTAACCTCTGCAACTTCTCCAAAATATGGCCCTTTCTAACCAATGACACAACAAAACTCTTAACTCACTCCCTGGTCATGTCTCGCCTCAATTACTGCAACTTCCTTCTCATTGACTTACCTTTATATAGGTTATCCCCCCTTCAATCCATCATAATTGCTGCTGCCTGACTCATCCATCTTACCAATCGCTCAGTGTCTGCTACTCCTCATTGTCAATCCCTCCACTGGCTTCCACTCACCCAACAAGTTAAATTAAAAATACTAACAACAACTTACAAAGCCATCCACAACTTAGCCCCCAGCTATATCACTAGCCTAGTCTCAAAATACCAACCCAATAGTTCTCTTCATTCCTCTCAAGACCGCCTGCTCTCTAGTTCCCTCATTACCTCCTCCCATGCTCACCTCGAGGACTTTTCCAGAGCCTCTCCAATCCTATGGAACTCCTTACCCCAATCTGTCCGACTATCTCCTACTCTATTATCTTTAAGACATTCCCTGAAAACCCTCCTCTTCAGAGAAGCCTATCCTACCCACACCTAACAACTGTATTTTCATTTTTTTCCATTAGCTCATCCCCTACAGTTATTACCTTTTGTTTCTCTTGACCCTCCCTTCTAGATTGTAAGGTCTAACGAGCATATCCCTCTGATTCCTCCTGTTATGAATTGTATTGTACCTGTATTGTCTGACCTTATGTTGTAAAGTGCTGCACAAACTGTTGGCGCTATATAAATCCTGTATAATAAAAAAATAATATTAATAATAACTTGCCCTAATGATGGGACATTATTCCTTCCATTGACACCAATGATTGGGCATTATTCTTTCCACTTGCACCAATGATGAGGCACTATTCCTCCCACCTGGGCACTGTTGTATCTTGTGAGGTTGGGAGGTGTTACATAGATATTGGCGGAAGGGATTTGTGTTGGAAGGAGGGATTTGGGGGTCAACCGGGGGTAAGCATTGTTCTAGGAGGGGAAATTTGGGGGGGTGCTAAGAGTGGTGATTTAGGGGGATTTGTGCAAGAAGGGAGTATGGAGGTGAAGGAGATTTGTGCTAGGAGGGGCGATTTTGGGGAAATTTGTGCTTGGAGTGGGACATTTTAGGTGGGGGACAGAAGATGTGTACTAGGAGGGGAAATTTTAGGGGTAAGGGATTTGTGCCAGCAGAGATTCATTTTCTTTGGGGGGCAGGGGGCATTTGAGCTGGTGGGATTTGGGGGATGGGGCAAAGATTTGTGCCGAGAAGGGGAATTTCAGTAGGGGGGGGGGCAGATTTGTACTTGGAAGAGGGGGAATTTATTCTTAAGGGGTAAGCATGCTGATTAGTGCTCAGTGTTTTTGTGAGGGGACTATTGCTGAAACACAATGCTCATGAATCTTGAGGGGAGGGGGGACACAATCTTGCATGTTCGCCCTGGGCTCTAGATTACCTTGTCCTGTGCTGGCACTGCCTCCCACTAATACCAATGAAGGGGCACTATTTCTTTCACTGACAGCAATGATGGGGCACTATTTCTCCCACTGACACCAATGATGGGGCACTATTCCTTCTACTGACACCAATGATGGGGTTTTATTCCCCCCACTAAAGATTTGGCACAGTTTATCATATATGTAAAATAAACCCTGAAAAGACTATACATACGCTTTGCTAAACCAATGTATTCTACTGCAAAGATGTCTATTTTCATCACACGTGTCTTCAATGCATGCTTTTTGAAGCATAATTCTAGCAGTCTATCCATCTGTGACATTCAAACTTCTTGTAAATGTCCTGAGGTTATAGCTCTGATCACAGACGAGGGGAGTTTTTAACCTGAGCCAATTTGCCTAAAGTCAGAAGCCAAACGGAGTGAACTCTGCCCAGAATGTGTCAAGATGCCCAGCCATTCCTCTCCTTACAAACAGCAGTGGCAGGCATGGAGACTCCACAGGCGCTAATGAGATACACTTGTAAGAATGATGTGCTTGCTCTCTGCTTCACAGAACAGAGATTTTTATTTAAAGGAAAGCTATAGAGTATTTTCAGCAAGTACGCAAGTTAAAGTTTTTGTTGTGACAGTTACGTGAAAGCAATGCCATTTTTATATCTACGCATGTTTGTTGCTTTACATTTCTGTATGAAAATGGAGGCAGGTTACTCCACAAGAGCTTGTACTGTTGCCAAGTTAAAAATATATTTAAAGGGAATCTGTCAGGGCAGAAATGTTGTAACTGATGGAAAAATATGGAGAACAAAAACAACCAATCACTCCGCCACCCCTACCCCTCTGTCTACACAAGCCTGCATATCATTTAAGATATGCAATGATGAGCAACATGTGGCAATGCATTATTATTCAGTGTGATGTGCTGCCAGAAATGGTGTATGCACCATTTATGGTAAGTTTTGGTGCATTGGCAGCCCGATAATTAGGAATGGACTGCCTTAATGCAAAGTATGTTGATGCACAGCCTATCTCACGCCACTGTGATGTGATCCTTAAACGTTTTGGTTCCCAAAGCTGATGACCACTCTGTATTTTCCTCTGTCCTTCCACCATTGGAAAGGGGGCTTCAGCAGTGCTCGACCTCATATGTCACCACGTTCATTCTGTTGAACCCTCCCCCCTGCAGTTATATTCCTTTCCTATCTTAGTAAGCACAGGCAGTGTCATGATCCCACCCACTTTAATAAGGGGGTGTGTTCATGACCGCCTGTGCTTACACTTCCTGATTGAACCAGGAAGTGAAGAACAAGGACACAGAGAGTGATACAGTGATGTGAATAAAGTAAAGCCAATGTCACATATGTGATCCTCAGGATTCCTATAAATCAAAGACAAATTGCTCACCTGTTTTCATGTGTGTTTCGGTAGATGCAGTTTATATTCTCCACTACAGGTGGTGCTCGTCCACAGCAGAAATGCAGATGGAAGAGGAAGTTGAGAGGAATCTAGCTCCTCTATGGTTTCCTCGGTCACAGCTATCAAATTTGATGCAGCCACTCCATGTGACTTTGACGGCCCTCCTGGGCCAGACAGAGTCTATTAAAGACCCTGGCTCCTGGGTTTGGTGCACATCTTGCGAGTGGATAGAGTAGGGACAGGTCACCCGTCCATCAGGAACAGTGCTTAGTGTCAGAGAAAGGTTCCAGAGGAGTAGAAAAAGTGCAGGGACACACCATCCTTCCTGGATGCCTCCTGGTTTGGTTGCAGACTGGGCAGGCCACATTCTGCATCTCAAGACAGACGCTGTCGGCACCTCTGATCCACCACTCTACTACTGCTTTGCTGATACAACTTGTGACTGCGACCAGTCAGGTTGCCTTCCTACTGGGTCTGTATAGGAAAACCCCCCCCCTGATTGGGAATGGGACTTTAACGGCCAAAATAACAGCACAATAGTAAAATTTAATAACATGTTTTTATCGAATAAACATAAAATCAACAGAAAAAGAAAACACGTGAAATAAGACACATGTGATACAAAACATATATCACAATAAAATACTTGTCACATCAGACAACGGTGTAGTAAAGCACAGACTTCCAATGGGCTCCCAACACCCTACGCGTTGCAGGATTACCCTTCATCAGGGGTGTGAGTGATGAAGTTCAGAGTGCTAATGTACATGTATTTCTGCAATAGAAAATAAACAATAATATACAAGAAATATATATATATATGTATATAGCAAGAAGGATGTCTGAGAAATACATTACATCCAAAAGGCAAACAAAAAAAAAAAACTGGGTCTGCTTTGTATTGCTGGACTTCTGTTACAATATATTCTTGTTACTGCACCTGGGCTCTGTGTGTTTTCTGCCCGCCTCATCATGCTGCACCTTCCCACATATGGCTTCCTCGCTAATGGAAACACTGCAAAATGTAGTGTAAGTCATTAGTGGAGTAGTAACATCTCTTGTCAACCAATCAAGCATGGAGCCACATATGGAGACACAGTATATAACCATCCTGCTCTAAGCAAAAATTACTATTCAAACTTAGTTTTCTAGGTGATAAACAGCCCAAGGGGATTTGTAGTCTGTACTAATTTTATCTTCCCCTAAACTCAGTATTGTTGTTGTTCCTGCCTTTTGCCTTATCTGGAAATAGAGCGAGAGGCCACAGGTCAAAGAACCGCTTTAGGCTTTATGCTGAGGACTGGATCAGGGACAGAAGTGATCCTCGGAAGTTGTCCTGCCTGGTTGAGAAGCTGTACTAAGACCAAGAACCAGGAGGAGAAAAAAGAGCTGTTGAAGGAACCTTTCAGGAACCTGGAGGCTTTCCTGAAAGGATGCGAATGAGCATGGAAGCATGCACGAAAAAGTTTGCTAGCCAGCTGGGGTATGCTATTTACAGTGTTGCCAATGCCAGTTTGAAGGTCCTTTACACTGTACAACCTGGAAGTGGATCTGGAGTCTGTAAATGTAGCTATGGGTATCTGCAACTACCTAACCTCTCTTCCTGTGAGCATGTAATAAAATCTCTAAAAAAGACAAAAGACTGGCGCCCAATGTTTCTGCATTCCCCATTACAAGCCAAGGACTCATCCCTGTTTTTTCTTACAAGAACAAGTTCAGGGTAATTGAAATGTAGCACCCCCTTATGTACATAGTGTGCAAAGGTTACATTTAGTTAAGCTTCACTATAGTTAGGGGAGCCAGGGTTATTTGGGGTTATTTACAGTTCAGAGGCCCGAGCCTTTGTCACCTCCCCCTGGCTTCTGGAAGCCTCCAGAAAGTTCAAGAACTTAGTGGGCAGAGAGATGGAGATAGAAGCCTAAATATTTATGAAAGCTCTACCAATCCCTGCGTGGGAACTGCCCAAAAGGTGGAGAGTTTGCCCATAAATGCTCAGAAGCCAGACAATGTGGGGGGGGGGGGGAGAATCCAGGATTCAGAGGCCTGGAGGAGACCACTGTGCTTTGTGGCTCTGACTCCAGGCAGAAGGTGTGCTGTGGTAGTGGACAGAGAGGATGTAGAGAGGAGAAGGAACAAGAGAGGGATCCTCATCCCCTTCCATCTCACCTTGGCTGATTGAGATACCCTGGCAAGCAAATGGAACCTAAACAACAGGAGGCCTGGGCAGAAGTTACCATCTATGCTGAAGGATTAAAAAGCGAGTGAGTGCAACATTCTAGGGGCGTACCTAGAGCATTAGGCACCCAGGGGCGGATCCTATATTTGGCACCCCCCCCCCCCAGGCTTGCAGGCGACGAATCGCTCATTGACTTGTAACGCCTCCACGCACTGCAGCCCGGAACCCAAAAGAATCCTCCTCCCTCTGCTGACCCCCCGCGACCAGGCCCCTCACCCTCTGCAAAAACAGCACCGACTGACCTGAGGCGCCAGACAGAAATACATAGAACTTGCAGTAGCACACTTACTGTGTGCTACTGCCAGTGGTGTCACTAGGGTTGGTGTCACCTGGTGCAGTAAACCATGGTGTCACTACCCCCCCCCCCCCCCAAAAAAAATTATTTTCCTGTTTTCTGAAAGCGCACCAAAGATGCAGCATGCAGGACTTTTGGTGCACTTTCAGAAAATGCAGAAAAAAAAAAACTTACAACCTAAAAAATCTATAGGACTGCAGTAATAACTGCGAGTAAAATGTAGGAAGGTCCCCTTTACATTACACAGCCCCCGTACCCCTGGACCCCTTTACATTAAACAGCCCCCGTAGCCCTATACCCCTTTACATTACACAGCCCCCGTACCCATAGACCCCTTTACACTACACAGCCCCCCCCATGGAACCCTTTACATTACACAGCCCCCCCATAGAACCCCTTTACATTACACAGCCCCCTCAATAGAACCCCTTTACAATACAAAGCCCCTGCCAATAGAACCCCTTTACAATAAACACCCCCAATAGAACCCCTTTACAATACAAACCCCCCCAATAGAACCCCTTTACAATGCAGACCCCCCCAATAGAACCCCTTTATAATACACAGCCCCCGCCAATAGAACCCTGTTACAATACAAAGCCCCCGCCAATAGAACCCCTTTACAAAAAACCCTCCCCCCAATAGAACCCCTACAATACAAAGCCCCCCCATAGAACCCCTTTACAATACAACTCCCCCCCCAATAGAACCCCTTTACAATACAACCCCCCAATAGAACCCCTTTACAATGCAGACCCCCCCAATATAACCCCTTTACAATACAAAGCCCCCCCGCCAATAGAACCCCTTTACAATAAACCCTCCCCCAATAGAACTCCTTTACAATACAAAGCCCCTGCCCCATAGAACCCCTTTACAATACAACCCCCCCCCCCAATAGAACCTCTTTACAATGCAGACCCCCCCCCCAATAGAACCCCTTTATAATGCATACCCCCCCCAATAGAACCCCCTTACAATGCAAGCGCCCCCTCCCCCTCCTACCTTAGAGCAGAGGAGGATGAAGTGTTTAAAGCTGAGCATAGGAGAGAGACTCACGGTCACTCACAAGCCCTGAATACACAGCGGGCGCTGCCAGAGTTAACTGTCCTAGATAATGAGAAGGCGATTGGTTGCTAGGACCACCTATCAACCAATCGCCTTCTCATTAACTAGAACAGTTAACTCCGGCAGCGCCCGCTGTGTATTCAGGGCTTGTGAGTGACCGTGAGTCTCTCTCCTATGCTCAGCTTTAAACACTTCATCCTCCTCCGCGCTCCTGTGTCAGCGAGCGGCGGAGGCAGTCAGGCGGCCGGCCCCCGGGTGTCACCCTGGTGTTTCCTGACACCCCCCTAATGTGTGGCACCCGGGGGGACCCCCCCCCCCTTGTTGGTACGCCACTGCAACATTCAGCTAGTTTTCAGAGGGACAGTATACTGTTGTCCTCCACCCTTGCTTGGGGAATTCTCAGTTGGAGCCAGGTTTGCTGGCATTTTTCAGGGAAGACTAAAGTCAACAACTGAAATCAAATGTGTGACTAGCCAGGGTGTAGTTATTCTGGAGGGAGTATAGTCTGGCTGTGCAGACAAAGTGGGGCCCAAAATCCAGCGGCTCCTGAGGAGGGTAGCACAGAAAGGGACTTCTATAACTCTCAGGATCCATTTAAAAACTCTCAAAATGGTGCAGGGTGGGGGATATGGAGGAACTATACAGGAACAGGGTGATTGTATGGTAGTACATTCTGACAAACAGACAATTAGTGAGGGACATAAATTCCTATTCTCCTAATATACTATATGTATATATATATATATACAGGATAGATAGATAGATAGATAGATAGATAGATAGATAGATAGATAGATAGATAGATAGATAGATAGATAGATAGATAGATAGATAGATAGATAGATAGATAGATAGATAGATAGATAGATAGATAGATAGATAGATAGATAGATAGATAGATAGATAGATAGATAGATAGATAAGTCCACAGGGATTGCTGCACAAATAATTTTCTTTTTTTTTTTTTTTTCAAATAATTTTCTTTTAACCATTTGCCGACCGCTGCACGACTATTTACTCCGTTTCTAGCCTGTGAGGGTCTAGGGAGCGAGCGCGCGCCCCCGGAGGCGCGCTCCCGCTCCCGAGTGGTCACGGACCCCCCACCCGATCGTCCGCCGGTCACTTGCGATACTATGTAGAACCGTTGATCACTGTTCATACATCTCAAGCCACAGCCAATCACAGTTAGAATCACGCCCCTAGGGACACACATAGCCCCTCCCTCTCAAAAAAAGTTAACCCCTTCACTGCCAGTGTAATTTTACAGTAACAGTGCATATGTATAGCACTGATTACTGTAGTAATGTCACTGGTAACCCCAAAAGTGTCAAAAATGTCAGTCAAGGGTCCGATCTGTCCGCCGCAATGTCGCAGTACGCAAAAAAAATCGCAGATCACCGCCATTACGCGTTAAAAAAAAAACAACAAAAATGACAAAAATCTTTCCCTTTGTTAGTAAACGCGATAACTTTTGCGCAAACCAATCAAAATACGCTTTTGCGATTTTTTTTACCAAACATATGTAGCATAAAAGAAATTGCCCGAAAATGTTAAAAAATTTTGATTTTACCATTTTTTTGGGGGGGATTTCATATAAAAAAATGTGAAAAATATTGTTATTTTTGCAAAATTGACGCTCTTTTTTTTGTTTATAGCGCATGATCAAAAAATCACACAGGTGATCAAATACCACCAAAAGAAAGCTCTGTTTGTGGGGAAAAAAACGATGTCAAATTAGTTTGGGTACAGCGTCGCACGACCGCGCAATTGTCCGTTAAAGTCACGCAGTGCCGAATCGCAAAATAGGCCCTGGTCAGGAAGGAGGTAAAATCTTCCGGGGCTTAAGTGGTTAAAAGAAAATTATTTGTGCAGCAATCCCTGTGGACTTTCTCTCTATATATGTAGCCTGTGGGATGGCTTGATTGTTTTGCACATGAATTAATGAAACAATGCTATAGTGCTGCTCACCGCATCTGCGATATATATATATATTATATATATATATATATATATATAGAAAATGTCATAGTCCTTTTATTCTAATTTGCAGAAACAGCAGAGGGGAGGCATACAGAGCTATTATATATAAAGTATTATTGTTGTTCATTCTGGTTGGATAAATGACACCACACATTTTCTATAACAATAGACTTTGTTTTGTATATTATAACTATGATGACAGTTGTTATAACAGCAATGTCAAGTCACATAATATAATATACTATTTAGTCTTAGAATTTCAAGATTTTGGTCTCAGAAAGCTTTTACAGCCCAGACCAATTCAGAATTGTACTGTTGAGTCTCCTGAGTTTTCAGCATTTGGTTTGTGTTATAAATGTTTTGTGCCTTTTCACCTTGCCTATAATAACAGCACTTTGCATTGTTTAAACCTATAATCAGGTGACAGCTTCATAGGCTATTCACCTAACTGTTGTGAAAATAAATAAAGCAAATTGATCTTTTATATATAAAACTACAAAAAAAAACGTTCTGTTGACCATTCAAATGATTTGTGGGTTTTTTTTGAGATGTGTTTATTTATATAGTCGTACACTGAGGCAGTTATTTTTGCTCATTACATTTGCATGCTATGCTTTCTGCTTAGCAGTGTTGCACATCTTCATCGTTCCATTCTTTCTGTTCTTGCTATTTGTGTTTTTTTTTTTTTTGTTTTTTTAATTTTTTTGGAGAATATGATTGTTATACAGTTTGTGTACTGCTGTGTTAATTGTTTATTTTTTTAGTTTATTTTTTCCTTCTGTAGAAAAAATGAGAAATGTTGCAGCTTTGGGACAAGAACGGTCTGGGATAATCGTAAGCAGTTTCTGTAACCACTTAGAACTCAGAATGTTAATTGAGTTAATGAGGGTTATTTAAGGAAAATCTTTTTTGAAAATAAACCCCTTTTTAACTTCTCTATTGACTTGCTGCCTCATTTGTCATGATTAGATTGCAGTACCTGAAAAATTGTATGTTAGTGCAAATAAAAAAAGTATCACGGACACGTCGGACAGTACTCAATTGTCTCTGTCGCAAGTGCACTAATACGGCTACAATGACCTCAAGTACAACATTCTAAAGCCTCATTTATACTTGAGGATAGGAGCTGAATGCGGTTGAGCCAGGTTTTTAACCCCCCCCCCCCCCCAACCACTTTCCCTTTAGCTGCAAAGGCAGCAGACAAGGATGTACGCACATGGCAAAGATGATCCTCCTGTCATGTTGGTGGGCACAGTACACCCCGCAGAGCACAACCCATCCACCTGAATTGGGCAGTGCGGCAGCAGCATGCATCATGCTGAGGTAGTGCACAATTTTAGAGGATAAAACAGGTGTTGAGGAGGCAACATGACACCTCCTCATCACCTGTTAAGCACCCTCTGAATAGTGATCCACCACAAATCTCTCTTTATAGGGCAAACAATTGTGTAAACACAGCCTAACTGTACAATGCAAGAAGTTACACATGATCAATGAAGACTGGCTTGCTGATTGGGACTTTAGCAATCAAGTTTTGACAGGTGGACAAGAGACCATGTGCAGGAGTGTACACAGTGTATGTGGGAATGTGGGAAGGGACTGTCATTATAACCCCACAGAATGTTTGCACACACACACACACACACATATATATTTGTATATATATATATATATATATATATACAGTGCCTTGCGAAAGTATTCGGCCCCCTTGAATTTTGCGACCTTTTGCCACATTTCAGGCTTCAAACATAAAGATATAAAACTGTAATTTTTTTTGAAGTGGAACGGAATTTATTGGATATTTCAAACTTTGTTAACAAATAGAAAACTGAAAAATTGGGCGTGCAAAATTATTTAGCCCCTTTACTTTCAGTGCAGCAAACTCTCTCCAGAAGTTCAGTGAGGATCTCTGAATGATCCAATGTTGACCTAAATGACTAATGATGATAAATAGAATCCACCTGTGTGTAATCAAGTCTCTGTATAAATGCATCTGCACTGTGATAGTCTCAGAGGTCCGTTTAAAGCGCAGAGAGCATCATGAAGAACAAGGAACACACCAGGCAGGTCCGAGATACTGTTGTGGAGAAGTTTAAAGCCGGATTTGGATACAAAAAGATTTCCCAAGCTTTAAACATCCCAAGGAGCACTGTGCAAGCGATAATATTGAAATGGAAGGAGTATCAGACCACTGCAAATCTACGAAGACCTGGCCGTCCCTCTAAACTTTCAGCTCATACAAGGAGAAGACTGATCAGAGATGCAGCCAAGAGGCCCATGATCACTCTGGATGAACTGCAGAGATCTACAGCTGAGGTGGGAGACTCTGTCCATAGGACAACAATCAGTTGTATACTGCACAAATCTGGCCTTTATGGAAGAGTGGCAATAAGAAAGCCATTTCTTAAAGATATCCATAAAAAGTGTTGTTTAAAGTTTGCCACAAGCCACCTGGGAGACACACCAAACATGTGGAAGAAGGTGCTCTGGTCAGATGAAACCAAAATCAAACTTTTTGGCAACAATGCAAAACGTTATGTTTGGCGTAAAAGCAACACAGCTCATCACCCTGAACACACCATCCCCACTGTCAAACATGGTGGTGGCAGAATCATGTCTGCAAAAGACCTGAGACTAGGATGGAGATTTGTCTTCCAACAAGACAATAATCCAAAACATAAAGCAAAATCTACAATGGAATGGTTCACAAATAAACATATCCAGGTGTTAGAATGGCCAAGTCAAAGTCCAGACCTGAATCCAATCGAGAATCTGTGGAAAGAACTGAAAACTGCTGTTCACATACGCTCTCCATCCAACCTCACTGAGCTCGAGCTGTTTTGCAAGGAGAAATGGGCAAAAATTTCAGTCTCTTGATGTGCAAAACGGATAGAGACATACCCCAAAAGGTGGCGCTACAAAGTATTAACTTAAGGGGGCTGAATAATTTTGCGCCCAATTTTTCAGTTTTTTATTTGTCAACAAAGTTTGAACTATCCAATAAATTTCGTTCCACTTCATGATTGTGTCCCACTTGTTGTTGATTCTTCACAAAAAATTACAGTTTTATATCTTTATGTTTGAAGCCTGAAATGTGGCAAAAGGTTGCAAAGTTCAAGGGGGCCGAATACTTTCGCAAGGTACTGTATATATATATATATATATATATATATATATATATATATATATATATATACAGTGTTGCTCATCTTAGTTTAAAAAAGTAATTAGTTACAGTTACAAATGACTTCTCCCAAAAAGTAATTGAGTTACTGACTCAGTTACCACATAGAAAAAGTAATTAGTTACTCAGCAAAGTAACTGACTTTTTTTTTTTAATATTCTATAATGCAATTACGTTCTATAACCTCTTTAATAGCAAATATGTTTATATTAACTGATGGAAGAATAGAAACACTATATACAGTATTTTAGAACATTTGTGGTGACGTGGGCGGCACACTGGTGGTGGGCGGCTGCCTGGATGGTGGTGGCATGGGCGCTTGGCACATTGGTGGTGACGTAGCACACTGGTGGTGGCGTGGCACACTGGTGGTGACGTGCGCTTGGCACACTGGTGGTGACGTGGCACACTGGTGGTGGCGTGGCACACTGGTGGTGACGTGGGTGTGGCACACTGGTGGTGACGTGGGCGGCACACTGGTGGTGGGCGGCTGCCTGGCTGGTGGTGGCGTGGGCACTTGGCACACTGGTGGTGACGTGGCACACTGGTGGTGGTGTGGCACACTGGTGGTGACGTGGGTGTGGCACACTGGTGGTGACGTGGGTGTGGCACACTGGTGGTGACGTGGGTGTGGCACACTGGAGGGGGGCAGCTGCCTGGCTGGTGGTGGCGTGGCACACTGGTGGTGGCGTGGGTGCTTGGCACACTGGTGGTGACTTGGGCGGCACACTGGTGGTGACGTGGGTGTGGCACACTGGTGGTGGGTGGCTGCCTGGCTGGTGGTGGCGTGGGCGCTTGGCACACTGGTGGTGACGTGGCACACTGGTGGTGGTATGGTGGGTGGCTGGTGGGTGGTGGTGGGGGGTCTGAGTCCTGTCTGTGAGTTTTTTTTTTTTGTTACCTGCTGTGCTGGGCTTGCTGGTGGTGGTGTGGCCTCTGGCCTGGCAGGCACACTGTTGTCCGGGTCCCTCTGGCTCCTTCCTCCTGCAGGCCTCCAGGCCTGCCTGTCTCTGTGCCTCTCTCCTCCTCTGGGCTGGCTGTGTGTGTTGGACTGGACTCGTTGGTGGACTGGTGGTGGTCTTCCTGCTGGCTGCTGCCCACTGCCCTGTGGTGGTGGTGGACTGGTGGTGGAGTCTCCTCTTGGCCTGGGGCTGGGCTATATCGTTAAACTGACTGCTGGTCTGTAACACTTTTCTGCCCTGCTGCCACTGGTTGACTAGTAGAGAGAGAGTGAGAGACTAGTACTTGTGTACACTTCCTTGTATATTTTATTTGGCAGTGCACTGGGCTGGCAGACTGGCACTGTGGGTGGGCGGCAATGGGCCTGGCTGGGTAGGACTAGGATGATGGGATCGCCGCCGGACTCTATGTCCGCTCTCCCCTGTCCTCCTGCTGCTGTGCTGGCGCGCTGTTCTGCTGCTGCAGTGCCTGTGAGTGAGACAGCGCCGCCGTGATGTCACGTGACTCACTCGATGAGTCACCTCCTCTTCTCTCTTCAGGACCGCGGACAGCGGTCATAGAGGACTCGGAGAGGGCCGGGGGAATACAATTACATCTACTGCCATCTAGTGGCGGTAGATGTAATTGCGGTAACGGCGTAACGCAGCCGGAAGTAGCGGCAGCGGAGTTACAGGGAGACAATGAGTAATCTGATAGATTACTCGTTACCCTGAAAAGTAACTGCGTTAAGTAACGCCGTTTACTTAAACGCAGTTACTTCCAACACTGTATATATATATATATATATATATATATGTGTGTGTGTGTGTGTGTGTGTGTGCAAACATTCTGTGGTCTTATAGTGACCCTGTCACTTTGTTTTTGGTTTTAGATATGCTTTAAAAAAGAGATTTAGCCGGTCTCAAGTTTATTGTAATGCTAAAATCTAGGGACAAGAAATGCAATTCAATTTGGCAACCTGAAGGCGCTCTGTACACTGATGATGTTTGGAACACCCCTCAGATATGCCATTTCCTGCTTGTGTGATTGGTTCACTGAAGGTTATACCCCCTTAACACTAGGCCATTTTTTTGCGATTCGGCACTGTGTTCATTTAACGAAAAATTGCGTGGTCGTGCAACGCTGTACCCAAATAAAATTGATGTCCTTTTTTCCCCGCAAATAGACCTTTCTTTTGGTGGTATTTGATCCCCTCTGCGGTTTTTACATTTTGCGCTATAAACAAAAAAAAGCGAGAATTTTGAAAAAGATACAATATTTTTTACTTTCTGCTAAAAAAAATTTAAAAAAAATCAAATTTTTTATCAGTTTAGGCAAATTTGTATTCTGCTACATATTTTTGGCAAAAACAAAAATCCCAAAAAAGCGTATTTTAATTGGTTTGCGCAAAAGTTATAGCGTTTACTAACAACGGGATAGATTTTTTGGACTTTTTTTTGTGTGTTTTTATAAGTAATGACGGCGATCAGCGATTTCTAGCGAGACTGCGACATTGCGGCAGACAGATCGGACCCCTAACTGACATTTTTGACACTTTTTTGGGATCAGTGGCATTAATAGAGTAATCAGGGCTAAATATTTTGCATTGTTACTGTATAAATGACACGGGCAGGGAAGGGGTTAACACCGGGGGGTGATCAAGGGATTCATGTATGGCTAATAATGCTTACTGACTGTCGGAGGGGGAGGGCTCTGTGACAGACACAGAGAGATTGGGGTTTTCGCTTAGCTGAAACTCCTGATCTCTCCCTGCCTGTGTGACAGAAGACCCGCCTGCTTTGTTTAGCAGGTGGGTCTTCTGTCAGTTTCTGTGACGATTGCCGGAGGCCGGCGGCGATCGCCGCAGCTCCTCCCGCTGCCTGACTCCCGCTGTGTCTAATCACAGTGGGAGCGCGGTCTGGGTGGCATGCGCACGCTGCTGAGACCGCGTGCACATAATCACATAGATCTACGTGATTATGCACAGCTGAGCCGCCCTGCCACAGTAAATCTGCGTGGGGCGGTCGGCAAGTGGATAGTGTCATTTTTGATGAGATACTCCCAAAAGGAAATCAGGTCTAAAAGGATGCATAAGAGAAAAGAAAAAACAGGCGCCTCTGAGTGTAGACTGTAGGACAATTTATTTATGGTAAATAAGAATAAAACTCACGTCATGCGTCCCGCGATTCTGTTTGCGCGATGTTACCGCGATTCGGCAGGCGGAAATCGCGGCAACATCGCACAGCGTTTGGGGTGCCATTGCAAATCACGGGCATCGCACAGGCGTCCTGCGGTTTGCAATGATTTCCGGATCGCGGGCAGAATCAACGCTATGCCCACATGTGAACGTAGCCTTAAGTTACACTGTATCATTGTGCGTTGGTCTCTTCTAGATTTACAAGCCAAGCTTCATTTGCTAGATAAAGTTAGCAATCAGACATGGTCTTTTATTGATTTGGCTTCAGTAAACTATAATCGCATTGGTAGGAATTATTGCATTTTATATATTATAAATGAGCTCAGCGACTTTGAATAAGAACAAATAGTACTATACTTGGTTCCTGTTATTAATTGTTTTCTGGGTGTTTTTTTATTTATAAATGCAATAATGGAAAGCTGCCTACTTCTCACTAGCTCAAGTTATCTTCCCAGGCAAGATGAAACGGCTCTTCATTGTATTTGATTTGATTAAATAAATCATTATTAAATTAAAGATCAAGGTTTGTGCAGGAAGAGGTAATTGAAGTTTCAGGACCATGTGTGCAGAAACACAAGTATGAGACGCCCCGGTATTAATGCAATAAAGGTATAATAGCATCCTTCTAATGGCAGAATTAACCTTGCAGGCTTGCTGTTAGTTCACCATTGATTTTTTTTTGCCTGCTTCTGTTTAACAAGAATCCAGATATAATCCTGATTTCATTATTGCTCCAGTGGGTCATTTAAATCTTTTTGAAGTGGAACATGGTAAATTTTCAAGAAAATTAATTGGATATATAATGAGGAACATCGTCTGTTTGTGTGTTCCCAAGGAAATATATTTCAAAGATGAGAATTCAGGACACCGGGTAAATGAGGGAATCAGCACACCCGCTTAGGGCTTATTCAGAACCAGCGTATATTTATGGACTTTTTTGCAATCCAATGCTAACTAATCTACCTCCTGTTTTCAATATTTCTTTTTTTATTTAAAATGAAAATCCATATTTATAGAAAAAAAGGGGGTAAAAAGTAGGATTTGATTCTTTGTGTTGCACCGTGTTTTACCGTGCCATACAGCAGTGCGGTGATATTCATTTTGAATTGTATCTCAAAGAACATCTACCTTCACTGAGATACTGGCGCGGAAAAGACCCAATCATGGAAATCCTGATGAAAAACAACAGATTCTTTCATCACACAAATGAGGGAAGAATCCTCCCTGCCAGACATTTTTTTTCTGAACGCTGCACCCACCACTGGCAGGATACCTTTGGTAGAATGCATGGGGAGCTGTCCCATGATCACATACCTGCAAGCCCAATCTGCTTTGGTCAGGGCAATCCCTGAGTATATGTACAGCCAGGGCAGGGACAAGGGGTAGGCAGGAGGGATGGCCCCCCTGGGAACTGTGGTTGCATATGAGTTGAGGGGGCACCTCAAGGAGATTGGGGGGAGGGGATTTGTGTTGGGAGGAGGAAATTGGGGGCGGTAGATGGTAAGAATGGTTCCAGAAGGGGAAACTTGGGGATGTGATTTGGGAGGATTTGTGTTGGGAGGGGGGAACAGGACTTGTGCTAAGAGGGGGGATTTGGGAGGTTTGTGCTAGAAAAGTTATGGGAAGGGATTTGTGCCAGGAGAATTTTTTTTTTTTTGGAGGGGTGGGGATTTATTCTATTTGGGATGATTGGGGGGTATTTGTGCTAGAAGGGGAACTTTGGGGGGAGGGATTTATGCTATGATGGGAAAGATTGGTGGAAAGGGGAATTTGCGTTGGGTGGATTTGGCGTGGGAGGGGGAGAGGAATTATGCTCGGAGAGAACATTTTTGGGGTTGAATATTTGTGCTAAGAGGGGGACATTTTTTTTTGCAGGGGATTTGTGCTGGGGACATATGGGGAGAGAGGATTTCAGCTGGGGGGCAAAGATGTGTGCATTCAGATTAATGCTCGATTTTTATGGGGGGTGGGATTTTTGAAACACAATTCTCATACATCTTGGGGGGGGGGCATAATTTGGCATGCTTGCCCTGGGCTCTAGATGACCTTGTCCCGGCACAGTGTACAGCTGTGGGGCAGGGAGGGATGCTTGAGACATCATTGACTTAATTTGGCCAAATTAGGTCAATAATCGATGCGTTCATGTGACAGCTTCCCACAGGTTCTGCCAAAACCGGGTTTGGACCATTGATTTTTGATCTGCCAGAAACGTACATGGCTTCTAATTCCTGTTGTCGGCTGAAAACACAACAGACTGCTTGCATACCAACTGTTTGTTACTGGGCGCATACTGCCATAAACGTTAGTACTGCTAGGTGCAGCAGCTGTCAGATAGAGTTCATAGAGTTTGACAGGCTGCTGGCAGCAGGACTGGATGGGGGACCTGTGCCCTAAACCTGCAGCTAAACACTGGAGCCTTGTGCACCTGGGCTAAACACCAAGAGTACATGAGGCCTTAAATGTAGAGACAAACTATTCAAAACTATTCAACATACTGTCCGGTAGCCGGACAGTATGTTGTTTACCGGCCGCTCGAGTTTGGCACAACGGTCATGGTGCATGTGGGCACTAATGACCAAGTAAGAGGAAGGTGGAGGATCCTAAAGAACAATTTCAGGGACTTAGGGAATAGATTGAGGAATAGGACCGCCAAGGTGGTTTTCTCTGAAATACTGCGGGTACGTTGAGCCACACAGGAGAGGCAGAAGGAGATTAGGGAACTTAACAAGTGGCTGAGGAATTGGTGTAGGAAGGAGGGGTTTGGGTTCATGGAGAACTGGGCTGACTTCTCAGTCGGCTAACGGCTCTTTAGTAAGGATGGGCTGCACCTTAATGGGGATGATACAGCTCTTTTGGGGAGAAAGATGGCCACCAAGTTGGAGGGGCTTTTAAACTAGGAGACGGGGGGGGAGGGCTCAGAAGTAGAGTCAGTCAGGAGGGAGCAAAGGACAGAAGGCAGTATTAAAGTCAGCAGCGACAGTAGTTCCATAACGTCAATGGGGGGGTCTGTGCGGGAAAACCTCAGACCAAATAGGAATAAAAATAATCACCATTCACTATCAACTTACACAAAACTGAGAGGGGTATATGCAAATGCCAGGAGCCTAGCTAATAAAATGGATGAGTTGTAAATGTTAGTACATGAGGAGGATATAGACCTTGTGGGAATAACGGAAACTTGGTTCGACCCCTCACATGACTGGCTGGCCAATATCCAAGGGTATTCGGTGTACCGGAAGGACAGGGTAGGAAAAAGAGGGGAGGGGTATGTCTCTATGTCAAGAATAATATAAGGGTGATAGAGAGGAGTGATATTACGGAAGGGATGAGTATGGAGGTAGAATCCGTATCGGTAGAACTCCACAGGGAAGAAGAAAAGAGAAAAGTAATTGCGGGGGTTTGCTATAGGCCACCCAACCAAAGGGAGGATTTAGAGCTGGCATTAATATCACTGTTGGGAAAAGTGGCAAGACTGGGATCAGTCATCATATTGGGGGACTTCAATTATCCCGACATTGACTGGGAAGAGGGGACTACACACTCACAGAAGGCCCGTCTATTCATGGAAACCTTACAGGACAACTACATGTCTCAGTTGGTGGATTCTCCTACTAGTGAAAATGCAGTCCTGGATCTATTGATCACTAATGACCCAGACCTAATCTCTGAGGTAGGAGTCCAGGACAACCTGGGCTCAAGCGATCACAGGATGATCCCATTTAGCGTAAATAACAATATAACAAGGCAAGTGGGGAACTTAACCACTTAAGCCCCGGAGGATTTTCCTGCTAAACGAACAGGGGGTATTTTGCGATTCAGCACTGCGTGACTTTAACGGACAATTACGCGGTCGTGCGATGCTGTACCTAAACGAATTTGACGTCCTTTTTTCCCACAAACAGAGCTTTCTTTTGGTGGTATTTGATCACCCGTGCGATTTTTACTTTTTGCGCTATAAACAAAAAAAGAGCGTACATTTTTCAAAAATAACAATATTTTTCACATTTTTTTATATGAAATTCCCCAAAAAAAATGAAAAAATCAAAATTTTTTAACATTTTCGGCCAATTTGTTTTATGCTACCTATGTTTGGTAAAAAAAATCGCAAAAAGCGTATTTTGATTGGTTTGCGCAAAAGTTATCGCGTTTGCTAACAAAGGGAAAGATTTTTGTCATTTTTGTTGGTTTTTATTTAACATGTCATGGCGGCGATCTGCGATTTTTTTTGCGGTACTGCGACATTGGGGCAGACAGATCGGACCCTTGACTGACATTTTTGACACTTTTGGGGTTACCAGTGACATTTCTACAGTAATCAGTGCTATACATATGCACTGTTACTGTAAAAATACACTGGTAGTGAAGGGGTTAACTTTATTTGGGAGGGAGGGGCTGTGTGTGTCCCTAGGGGCGTGCTTTCTACTGTGATTGGCTGTGGCTTAAGCTGTAAGGACACTGATCAACGGATCTACATAGTAGATCCGTGTGATCAGTGTCTTTACACCGAGGAGAATGACAGGTGGCTTGTTTACACAAGCTGCCTGACATTCTCCCTCTCCCCGCCGATCGCCGAGTGACCAGCGGACATCGGGTCCGCTGGTCACACGCGCGGGGGGGTCCGTGACCGCGCGGGAGCGCGCCTCCGCGGGCGCGCGCTCGTTCCCCAGAGCCTCACAGGCGAGCGACGTAGACCTACGTCACTCTGCCTGTGAGGGGCTGACTGCCGCAGTAAATATACTTTCACAAATTGTGCTCCATGATGGAAAGGGTAAACTGGGACCAAACCCTAGGAACACTGACCACGGAGGAAAAATGGGAATGCTTTAGGAACATATTAAACAAATGCATCTCGCTGTGCATTCCTATGGGAAATAAATTTAGAAGAGCCAAAGCTGGCTGGCTTAACCGTAATGTTAAAAGACTTATTAAGGGAAAAAAAATGGCCTTCAAGAAATATAAATCAGAGAGCACAGTATCGGCTTTCAAGCAATACAAGGAGGCAAATAAGAAAAGTAAATACGAAATCAAAATGGCTAAAATCGACTTTGAGAGAAAAATAGCGGAGGATAGTAAAAAGAACCCAAAGAAATTCTTTAAATATATCAACAGCAAAAAAACAAGGGCAGAGCATATTGCACACATAATTAACGATGATGAGAGGATGGTTACAGAGGACACTGAAAAGGCAACCGTGCTGAACGCCTTTTTCTCGTCAGTCTTTACTCAGGAAAAGGAGGGTTACACTGACCACGACTATATGGTTAGTAGTAATACACAGAACTTGCCACTATGGCTAACAGAGGGTGAAATTAGGGAAAGGCTGGATAAAATTAACACAAATAAATCACCAGGCCCGGATGGCGTACATCTGAGAGTACTCAAAGAACTTACTAAGACTATATCTAGACCACTGTTCCTGATCTTTGCTGACAGTATTATGACAGGAAATGTACCAGGGGATTAGAGGAAAGCTAACGTGATACCGATATTCAAAAAAGGGCAGAGGCATGTCCCGGGAAATTATAGGCCGGTCAGTCTGACATTTATAGTATGTAAACTTCTGGAGGGGATGATAAGGGGCTATATTGTAGAGTTTGCTAAAGACAACAACATCATCAGCAGTAACCAGCATGGGTTTACAAATGGGCGTTCTTGTCAAACCAATCTCTTAACATTCAACGAGGAGGTGAGCTGTGAGCTAGATAGGGGGAGACCAGTGGATGTGGTGTACCTGGATTTTGCTAAGGCGTTTGATACAGTTCCCCACAAGCGCTTAATTTATAAAATAAGGTCTGCAGGCATTGACCGCAAGGTCTGCTCTTGGATACGGAACTGGCTAAAAGGGCGTGTCCAAAGGGTGGTAATAAATAGCGCATACTCAGACTGGTCTGAGGTGGTAAGTGGGGTCCCCCAAGGCTCAGTCCTGGGTCCAACCTTGTTCAATTTATTCATAAACAGCATTGAGGATGGGATTAGTAGCTCTATATCAGTTTTTGCAGATGACACAAAATTGGGCAGGTCAATAACTGCACAGCATGAAGCAGATATCCTACAGAATGACTTGGACAATATAACGGAGTGGGCAACGACATGGCAAATGAGGTTTAATGTGGAGAAGTGTAAGGTTTTGCACTTGGGGACTAAAAACATAAAATCACAATACACGTTAGGGGGGGAACCTTTGGGGGAGTCAAAAATGGAGAAAGATCTGGGAGTCTTGGTAGAGGATAGACTAGGCAATAGCATGCAATGTCAAGCGGAAGCTGCCAAAGCCGGCAGAATATTAGCATGCATAAAAAAGGGATGTATTCCAGAGATAAAACTATAATCCTTCCACTTTATAAAACTCTGGTCCGACCACATCTGGAGTATTCTGTGCCATTCTGGTCTCCGGTCCTCAGGAGGGATGTGTTGGAGCTGGAGAAAGTCCAGAGAAGAGCAACTAAACTAATTAGGGGATTGGAGGACCTTAATTATGAAGAGCGTCCGCAATCGTTTGATTTATTTTCCCTGGAGAAGAGACGCCTGATAGGGGACATGATAGCAATTGATAAATATCTCAATGGTGATTTCAGCATAGAAAAAAAGCTATTCAGTCGGAAGGATTGCATGAGGACTAGAGGGCATACAATGCGATAAGAGGAGAAGCGTTTTAACCTCAGGCAACGTGGGGGGTTCTTTACTGTTAGTGCTACAAGATTGTGGAATTCTCTACCACAAGAGGTGGTTTCTGCGGGAAGTATGGTGGCTTTCAAAAGACTCTTAAATGTACATCTCAAGAATCAGAACATTCAGGGGTATGAGAAATGATTACGGCCACATACACCTACACGGGTTGAATTAGATGGACTATTGTCTTTATTTAACCTCACCTACTATGTAACTATGTAAAATGCAATCTGATGATTCTTCTGCTGAAAGGTGAACCCAAGGCCTCATTCACACAGGTGCTTATGCTTGTAGTCCATCTTTAAGCAGCTGGAACTGCAAGGTGCTGCTTGCAGGCAGCTCACTTATATCTAGGGGAAAGCAGCAGCTGCATGGCTACAGCTGTTTGTCCTTATTTGACACCCATGTGGGTGCGTGCCCTGAATGCAGATGGTGTGCATTCAGGGCCCCTCACCCCCATGCGCAAGGCTGTCAATTTGGAATTAAACGCAGCCACTGTGTTCCCATAGACATTAATGGGCCACCTGCACACAGCACCTGGCAGCTCCAGCCACTTGACATGGCCCATCCACAGATTACGGGTGTAATGTCAGGGTGCCAGGAAACCAGACCACACGAAGATGCAAGTAAAATAAAGCGATTTATTTATGCAACAATAATAATCACATAGCAAGAGAGAGGAGCAAAATCAAGAACAGCCAGGGTCAAGTTCGGAAATGGGTAGTCATCCAAGCCGGGATCGAGTCCAGAAACAGATAGTCATCAAAGACGAGATAGAATCCAGAAGCAAGTAGTCTGCAGAAGACGGGTGGTCGTCTGATGTGAGGTCGTCTGCTGATGCGGAATCCAGAGCCAGGAAGGTTGTCAGCCAAGCAAGGTCATGCACAGAGAAACCACAGAGACCAGAGGACTGCTAGCAGTGATGTACCTTGGAGCACAAATGTAAGGGCAAGGTCTGAAAGCCATCAGGTGATATAAATAGTCGTGTGTGCAAGGTCATCACTGACCGACACCCGGGCAGCAGACAAGTGATAATGCAAACAGAGTTTATAAGAGACAGCAGTCTGCATGTGTCCAAGATGGCTGCCAACAGAAAGGCAAAGTAAGACCTTGACATGTAATCAGCCATGTCTGAAACTGCACATATGATTAGCCATACATTTGTTCACATTATAATACTCATGTGTTTATGTGCAAACTGTGGTGGATCCTGGCAATACACTCAATGGCACTGTTGGTTGGGGAAAAATGAGCACCAGAAAAGGGAATTTCAGAAAGGCACAGAGGCAAATGGGGTAAAATTTTGTCCTTGCTGAGTCGATTCACCCTCGCTATTGGTCTTAGTAATCATTGTCTCTAGTATAGCAGGTGATTGGAAATACAAAATGTTTACATTTTCACAGCAATAGGAGAGGAGTGGAAATATTCCAATATATATATAAACTTAGACACCCACTGTCAAGTCCAAATATCTTTGCGCTTTAGGAGGAGTCAGTCACTTGACTGCTATAATGTGGAAACACTGCTGCTACTTAAACAAATACTGGATAATATTTGGAAATACAGAAATGGAAAAGAAGTAGCGCATGAAATCACTGTTAGATGACTTAAAGTGTAAAAAGCATGCTTGTCAAAGATACTGCTTGATAAACACTCAAAAACATATAAAGAAAAGCAATGTCCTTCAAGAACCTATGGAGGCCACAGGGAACGAACTGGGAGGTGCTCAAACACCTGTTACCCCAATCCAGACCCCAGTTGTACGCCCCAAAATGGGTGTGTCACACATACCTGTCAGACCCATGTTGGAGTGGACAGGACCTCCAATTAAGGGTGTGAACAGAGGTAATAAAAATAAAAGGGGTACCACGAGAGGTGGTTCCCAGGGAACGGGGATTCCAACCCACAACCAGTATCAGGCCTTGGCCAACAGATCCAGTGGGGTGATGGATGATACTGGACCCAAAACTCCACTGAACCCACCTAGACAGCCTTTTTTGGGGCGGGGTAGGGGCAGGGGGAGGGGCCGGAGTCGTCCATACAACACCCAATACTCACAACCGGAGAGACAACTGTATCGAGAGAGCACAGGCCCCGAAGAGGAGTACGGGCCGGAAGGAGGATACAGCTCCAAAAAAAGAAGGAGAGACTGGTAAATGAGGGGATATTTAATATCAGCAGTGTGACTTTAAATAAAGGTGAACTCCATATTTTGGACCAAGGGCTAAAATGCGCTCCAAAAAAGCCCATCAATAAATTTAATACCTATATTGATGTACACAAGTATATTAGAAAAGTGAATTTGAAAAAACACTTTCTAAATAACCCCATCACATCAATCAGCAATAGGAACAATGGAAGGATGATAAATAGTGGTTTACGTAATAAATCCACTTTTAACCCACCAGTGAGTAACAACCACTGTGTAGAAGTATTTAAAAATCTAGTCCTACGGGACCTGCAGGCCTTGGAACCAGGGTTTGAAATAACCAAGAAGTATAAACACATACAGGAAGGCCTAGATTCGCTAGAATCTCGTAAAGAGATTATCATCCGCCCAGCTGACAAGGGCGGGGGAGTGGTGGTGATGGACAAGCAATTTTATCACGATCAAATCATAGCTATGTTAAGTGATACTACAACTTACACCAGATTATCAAAAGATCCGACTGGTGACTTGGTGAATGATTTGAAACGGTTGGTAGAATCGGGTTTCAGGGACGGTGTCCTAACAAAGAAGGAACGCAACTATTTAACACCTAGTGCGTGCCGGATCCCGATTCTATACACGTTGCCTAAGGTCCATAAGGACGCAACTAACCCTCCTCCACGCCCAATTGTGAACGGGATTGGATCAGTGAGTGCCAGACTGGGCCAATATTTGGACCAGTTTTTACAGAAAAGTGTGGTTCAAACCAAAGCCTTTCTGAAGGATACTACGGATCTTCTTCTCATGCTGGATGGTGTGGTACTTGGGGACGACTCGCCGGTCTTCCTTGTGACGGCCGACGTGTCGTCCCTGTACACCATCATCCAGCATGATGATGCCTTGTTATCCTTAAATTGGGCACTTAGTCAGAGGGAGGATCTACCTCGAGAACAGAAAGTATTCATTGGTAGGGCTTTAGACTTTTGTCTGAGCCATAACTATTTTTGGCATCAAAGTAGGTTCTACAGTCAAAAAACAGGTGTTGCCATGGGCGCCAAATTTGCCCCCAGCCTGGCAAACTTGTTCATGTCGGAGTGGGAGGACAAGTTTGTCTTTAACCAGGTACGACATGAACTCAGGCTGTACAAGCGCTTTATTGATGACATCATTTTCATCTGGCAAGGGGCAGAGTGTAATATTCCGATACCTCTGGTACCCTTGTCTCCATATTTCTCCTCTCCTAATTGCGTCCCATCTTGTGTAACAAGGGACGCATATACCTTTAAGACCGGATGACATCATTGCCGAGCGCCGCTATGAGCGGCTATTTCAATCGCCGGTTTGCTCTCACTCATCGCTCGTTCAAACCCACATGTTCATCGCACCTACGCCTGAGAAGTCGGAGCTGCTGACATACCTCCCTTGCTGAACTGAAGCCGGAAACCTCGCTGGTGATCCGTATCTCGCTATGGGATCACCCCTCTCCAATGGACACTGTTATTCCTAAACCTATCTAAGTGATAAGTACCCCGCAGGGGATTCTTGCTAACCAATCTCCTACTGTCATCTACTGCAATTACCAAGACTATTTGTATCTATCTATTCACTATCATCTGCATAGACTGTTAGCTCTTGGGACTACCTTCAACTATCCTTGCACTAGGTTACTCTGTCTAAGTATACTCCATCTGTGTCCTCTTACCATCTGCACTATACTTGACATCAGAACCTATCTGCTTTACCATCACCTGCAACTCTCCTAATACTACTTCTAGTGCTCACCATACAATAGCCTGTCTCTCATCTATATATCCTCATATACTCTATCCCTCCATTAAACATCTATTAAATATATATAGTATATAACAGGCTGTACACGGTGATGAAGTCCTGAGAGTTGGATATGTTGTTCAACAGATTCTCTACAAGGCTACTGAGTGTAATAATTCTGCAGCTGTAAATCCATCCACAAACAAAAACGCATGAACGTTACAGATTGAACGAGCCCTTAAAAAAAATATGGATTCAGCAGAATTATCCACTCATGTACTACAATTAAAACAGCAAGTAGATGCATTGATCCTTGCGCTTACAGAGGTAAAAAATGACAATCAAACCTTGAGACAGCAGCTTGGCCGTCTCACACAGCCTCCTGCTGCTCAGCCCCGTGAGCCTAAGATAAACCCTCCTATAGTGTTTTCTGGTGATCGGAGCAAATTCCGTGAATTTAAAAACGCATGTCGATTGTTTTTTTGTTAAAACCTTTAACCTACACCACTGACCAAATTAAGGTTTGTACCATCATCTCCTATTTAACGGGTGAACCCCGGGCCTGGGCAGATGCTCTCTTTGAAAAGGATGATCCACTCCTTAATTCTTATCCCTTATTTCTAGCACAACTTGCTACATTATATGAAGACCCCAACAAGCAGAGTACCGCTGACACCCAATTACGGGCCTTAAAACAAGGAAGGAGACCTGTTGAAGATTTTGTGGCGAATTTTAAAAGATGGTCCCCTGATTCAGGGTGGAACGACACATCTTTGCGAACGCAGTTTAGACTCGGCCTATCTGAGGCCGTTAAAGACGAGCTCTCCCGAGCGGATTTACCTGCCACTCTAGAGGGACTGATCCAGACCAGTATCAATATTGACAGACGACTACGAGAAAGAAAGGCTGAGAAGATGGGCTCACCATTTTCCAGTCCTTCTCGGATGTTGCCTGCTGACCCTACTCCTATGGAAGTAGGAATGATACGTCCACCTCTGACCCTTTCTGAACGTGCCAGGAGGAAAACCGAACATCTTTGCATGTACTGCGCATCCCCGAATCATTTGGTAAACGACTGTCCTCTTGTCCGCAGAAAAGAGGGTGAGTGTTCAAATGTCTTGCTAGGGGGACTCACAACTTCCTTTTCTAATCCTTATCTTTTTGTTCAATTAACATTGCAGTGGGACCAAACTAGGATCACCACCAAGGCTATGATTGACACAGGATCTTGTGGAAACTACATTGACATTTGTTTTGTCTCCCTTAATAAAATACCTATTGTTTCAAAACCCAAACCTGTCTCCGTTAGTTTTATTAACGGTACCCCTTTATCCTCTGGTCCTATCACCAGTCAGACACAGGCACTTCTTGTAACTGCTGACGAGTCTCATGTGGAGACCACCACCTTTGATGTATTAACTTCACCACATTTTCCAATCATTTTGGGACTTCCCTGGTTACACATACATCAACCAATCATCGATTGGAAAACAAGAACGTTAGCCTTCTCTTCTCACTATTGTGAGACGACGTGCAACCTCCCCACACATGATAGGATCCTGTCTGTACTGCCGGATGACATTATTCCTAAGTGTTATCAAGATTTATCGGAGGTTTTCCTTGAGAAAAACGCTCAAATGCTACCTCCCCATAGGGACTATGATTGTTGTATCGATCTGCTCCCTAATAGCAAGTTGCCTTACGGACATGTATATCCTCTCTCACAGGATGAACTCTCTCACCTTAAGGAGTATCTGGATGAGAACTTGGCAAAAGGATTCATCCGACCTTCTACTTCCTCCACTGCTGCTGGGCTCTTCTTCATCCGCAATAAGGACTCTAGCCTTATGATCGTTATCCTTTACCTCTTATTCCTGAACTTATCGAACAGGTGCGTGGGGCTTCTTTCTTTTCAAAATTGGACCTAAAAGGGGCATACAATTTAATTTGAATCCGTAAAGGGGATGAATGGAAGACGGCATTCAGAACCAGATACGGACTGTTTGAGTACCTTGTAATGCCATTTGGGCTATGTAATGCTCCCGCAGCCTTCCAACGGTTTATAAATGAGATATTCCGAGACTTGCTTGATGTTTGTGTGGTAGTATATTTGGACGATATACTTATCTATTCTCATTCCTTACCTGAGCACATAAAACATGTGAGACTTGTGTTGTCAAGACTACTTGCACATAACTTATATGTTAAATCAAAGAAATGTTTGTTTCATAAAGAGGAAGTACTATTCCTAGGATATATTATATCTAAAAGTGGAATCAAAATGGACATGATCAAAATATCCTGCATTCTGGATTGGCCTGTGCCAACCACTCGCAAAGCATTACAAAGGTTCCTAGGATTCTCTAATTACTACAGGAAATTCATTAAAAACTTCTCTGCGATTGTGAAACCTCTCACACAACTTACAAGCACGAAGAAACCATTTAATTGGACAAAAGAAGCAAATGGAGCATTCTCTCTGCTGAAATCAAGCTTTACTACTGCCCCCATACTATGCCATCCAGACCCATCCCTTCAATACATCTTGGAGGTAGATGCGTCTAATATGGCAGTAGGAGCAGTTCTCTCACAACGACCAACAAACACCTCACCTCTTCACCCAGTTGCTTTCTTTTCAAAGTCATTAAGTAGCCCCGAGGTGGACTACCCAGTAGGTGAGAAGGAGTTATTAGCCATAAAACTGGCATTAGAGAATTGGCGACATCTACTTGAGGGCACTCAATTGCCAATTCTGATATATACTGATCACAAAAACCTTCAATACCTTCAGACTAATAGAACTCTTTCCCACCGGCAGGTACGGTGGTCGTTATTCTTTCTGAGATTTAATTTTTTAGTAACTTACACCCCCGCAGACAAAAATAAAAAAGCGGATGCACTCTCACGACTAGCCGAGAAAGATTGCACTGAGGTTCCCTCAGTTCCTATAATACCACTTGAGCGTATTATCGGAGTCGTTCGCTCCCTGAAGGAGGAGATTTTGCACAGCATAGGGTTGGATTTACCTCCACCACAACTAACTACTGACGCAGAAGGCTTCCTCTACTACAACGATAAATTATACATACCCCCTACTATGCGAACCAAGATCTTAGAATTGTCGCATGATGTACCTATGGCAGGAAATATGGGTATGACTAAAACTCTCAATCTACTCACTAGGCAATTTTGGTGGCCAGACATGAAGACAACCGTAAAAAAGTTTGTTTCATCTTGTGATATCTGTGCAAGGTCTAAAATTGACAACACGAAACCATCAGGGTTACTTTGTAGTTTACCGATACCCCAGGTTCCGTGGGAAGTGGTATCCTTAGACTTCATAGTGGAACTACCACCTTCCAAAGGATTCAACACCATCTTGGTGTCAGTGGACCATCTGACCAAGATGGCACATTTCACTCCTATCCGAAAACTACCTTCATCCAAACAAACAGCGGAATTACTTGTGAAACATGTCTTTAAGTTACATGGTATTCCAAAAACACTGCTGTCTGACCGTGGTTCACAATTCATCTCAAAGTTTTGGCTAGCTCTATGTCAGATACTGCGAATAGAGCGTAACCTTACTTCTCCCTACCACCCTCAGACCAACGGACAGACAGAGAGAGTTAACCAGTGCATTGAACAGTACCTGCGTTGCTATACTTCGCATCTACAGGACGATTGGGCAGATCTCCTCCCGCTGGCGGAATTCGCCTATAACAACGCTACTCATAGCACTACTAAGCAAAGTCCGTTTTACCTGAATTATGGGTTTCATCCCACACTCCTTCCTCCACGTATCTTGCCATCAAGTAATCCAGTGGCATCTGATTATCTTGCCCAGATAAAGGATTCTCTGGGATTACTCAACAATACCATATCTCATGCTCATAGCCAACAAAAAAAGTACTACGACCTCCGTAGGAAACCCTCTCCCCAATATGCCATTGGGGATCTTGTTTGGCTTTCTACAAAAAATCTGAGACTAAAAATCCCTAGTAAAAAACTTGGACCTCTATTTCTGGGACCTTTTCCAATAGAGAAGCTTATTGGAAAAGCTGCAGTACAACTCACATTGCCAGTAGACCTCAAGATACATCCTGTCTTCCATGTGTCTCTACTGAAGCCCCATGTTCCTAACCAAGGAATAAGGCCTACTATCTCACCTCCACCTCCTGTACAAGTGGAAGGTGGAGAAGAATTTGAGATAAAAGAAATTTTGGATTCCCGTTTCAATAGAAGAAGACTCCAGTATCTTGTACGATGGAAGAATTATGGGCCCCAAGATGACACCTGGCTGGATACCACCGATATACATGCCCCTAGACTGATTCGCAATTTCCACTCGAAATATCCGGAAAAACCAGTTCTAGAGGCCTTCCGGAGCCGGCCTTAAGGGGGGGGGGGGTACTGTAATGTTCCGGTACCTCTGGTACCCTTGTCTCCATATTTCTCCTCTCCTAATTGCGTCCCATCTTGTGTAATAAGGGACGCATATACCTTTAAGACCGGATGACATCATTGCCGAGCGCCGCTATGAGCGGCTATTTCAATCGCCGGTTTGCTCTCACTCATCGCTCGTTCAAACCCACATGTTCATCGCACCTACGCCTGAGAAGTCGGAGCTGCTGACATACCTCCCTTTCTGAACTGAAGCCGGAAACCTCGCTGGTGATCCGTATCTCGCTACGGGATCACCCCTCTCCAATGGACACTGTTATTCCTAAACCTATCTAAGTGATAAGTACCCCGCAGGGGATTCTTGCTAACCAATCTCCTACTGTCATCTACTGCAATTACCAAGACTATTTGTATCTATCTATTCACTATCATCTGCATAGACTGTTAGCTCTTGGGACTACCTTCAACTATCCTTGCACTAGGTTACTCTGTCTAAGTATACTCCATCTGTGTCCTCTTACCATCTGCACTATACTTGACATCAGAACCTATCTGCTTTACCATCACCTGCAACTCTCCTAATACTACTTCTAGTGCTCACCATACAATAGCCTGTCTCTCATCTATATATCCTCATATACTCTATCCCTCCATTAAACATCTATTAAATATATATAGTATATAACAGGCTGTACACGGTGATGAAGTCCTGAGAGTTGGATATGTTGTTCAACAGATTCTCTACAAGGCTACTGAGTGTAATAATTCTGCAGCTGTAAATCCATCCACAAACAAAAACGCATGAATGTTACACAGAGGAGGATTTGGTGGTCTTCATGGAACACCTAAATACCAACCACAATAATATTAAGTTGGATTTTCATCATAGTCCTGATGAAATCAATTTCCTGGATGTCACTATTAAAAGAGAAGGTAACAGATTAACCACGAAAGTGTACTTCAAAATGACAGACAGGAACAGTTATTTGGCCATCCAAAGTGGACACCACCCTAACTGGCTTAGAAATATTCCTAGGGGCCAGTTCATCCGAGTCAGGCGGAACTGCACTTCTGTAGATGACTACATGGAACAAGCAGCAGTTTTGAGGGATAGGTTTGTGGCCAAAGGCTATGATGAGACCAACTTAAATAAAGAAATCACCAAGATTGGGAATGCCCCCAGACCATTAAGACCTGCAGCTAAACCTGCTAGGATGGACGATGATCCTAAACAATGGAGCTTCTTGTCAGATTTTTCCAACGATTACAAGAAGGTAGAGGAAATCTTTAGACACCATTGGCCTATATTACAAATGGATAGAACATTATGTTCAGCCTTACCAGCCAAGCCATCGTTTATATATAGGCGGGCCCCAAATTTTGGTGATCAAATCATAAAGAAAGTACTAGACCCTCCCAATGTCTCCTTCTTCCCAGACATGAAGGGGTCTTTCACCTTTGGAAGATGTAGAGCCTGTTCATTTACACCGACCAATTTCAGGAGAAGGGACTCCTTCATGGTTCGAGCTATCAACAAATCCTTCAAAATCAAAAGCTTAATTACCTGTGACACCACACATGTGGTCTATGGACTGATGTGTCCCTGTAATTTAGTTTATATTGGCCGTACTAAGCGGGCCTTAAAAGTTAGAGTAGGTGAGCATATCACCAACATTTTGAAAGGAAATCGCGATCACAACGTGTCCGCACATTTCCGCCAGTTCCACCAGAGGGATCCTAGGAGCCTCCACTTCTGGGGGATTGAGCGAGTTACCCCGTCGTGGCGGGGGTCAAATTGGGTGAGGGAATTATCCAAATGTGAGACCAAGTGGATTTTCCTCACCCAGGCCCTCGCACCAACGGGGTGCACTCTCAAAATGGTTACTGGAGTATTATTGATTAGGCTTAATTGATATATTTTTTGTACCATTGGTGCGCTTTTTTAATATGCTTTTTATCATTTTTAATAGATATCATATTGGTACCTTCAGTTTGGGGTACTGATTATTGCAATATAGATTGTGTGTTGCATTTTTACTTTATATCAAGATGACCTGTTTTATATGCAGAATGTTACTGGTAATGCTCTGCAGATCCACATCGGCACGGGGTAGTACTCCAAGGAATAATAATGTTATCTTTTTCCCATATTATGTGATTTGGATTGTCATTTTTCAGTGCTAAAGTGAATCTGTATTATATGGCAGGTTTCCTTATTGTTGTTATTGATGTCGGAAGTTCCGCAGTGCGGTGAGCTGGTTAACTTCCGGTTTACTTACCTCATTGCCGATTGGACGCAGAGCGTTCCAGCAGGGCTATTTAGATGTCGGATGTTGTCGTTTAGGTCACGCCTCCAGTTGAAGTCGGACATGACGAAACCGGTCGGGGCGTGACCAGACGACACATCCGACATCACTTGACACAGCAGAGGAGCTACCCGGAAGGGACTGGGCTGGCGTGGAGTTAGCCCAGTACACTGGACGAGTTAGGCTTCCTCTCTGACCGGAGATATGGAATTTAATGCCTATCCATATGCTTTTACATGTGAGTGCAAAATTTATATATTTTAATAAAGCAAGTGTTTGGATGGTACTTCACTATTTGGAGCCCTTCTTTCTCTCCATAATACCATTACATTGAGGAAAGTGTGTGAAGGGTACTTCTATGCGGCAGTGGTGAAGAGACTCTGGTCTTCCATGCGTGTACTCCCTACATCTGTATGGTATCCCTGCTCAGTTTGCTCTGGTGTGAGAACACTTGAGCATCGTTTTCTGGTGAGTTGCCATTTCTGCTATCTATCGGTGTGACACCTGGTGGTGGATGGTGATCCATTTATATACTTCACGCACTCCTGGATTTTATGGACTTGAAGGACATTGCTTTTCTTTATATGTTTTTGAGTGTTTATCAAGCAGTATCTTTGACAAGCATGCTTTTTACACTTTAAGTCATCTAACAGTGATTTCATGCGCTACTTCTTTTCCATTTCCGGAAATATTCCAATGGTTAAACATGTTCTTGTAACAGATAGAAGTGGCAAATTGAGGCGCCAAATCAAAAACTGCACTTCATGAAACTATGGCCTGAATGTACATTTATACGTAATTTATATATAGTTTTTGAATTGGATGAGATTTTTTGCACTTTATGAATTATTGGAATTTAGTATTTATATTATTTATTTATTTATTTAACACTTTATTTATCAACACTATTTATTTAGCACCTAGCACTTTTTGATTCGGTGCCTCATATTGCCACTTCTGTCTGTTTTTTGGTTAGCCTAAAATTTATGGCAGCCGCCTCTTTATACCACATCTAATATTTTCACGTGTGTTATACATCATAGGGTGGCGCCATTTTTTTTGTTTTTCACACATTCTTGTAACAGCTGTTTAAGAGGGGATAGCCTCTCACTTTGAAGAGATTTCCTCCCACTTCCTGCTCTTTCTCTAGGAGAGGAAGTGAAAGGAAATATCCCAATAGGACACAGACAGCAAATAAACAATGCCTTAATGTTCCCAAATATAGCCTTGTAAGGCCGAACTAAATAATACACCTCAGGAAGTGCCGCCATGGCTAACAGAAGATAGACTTAGAGCTAAACTAGAGAAACTTAACATAAATAAATCCCCGGGACCGGATGGCTTGCACCCAAGGGTTCTTAACCTTCCTAGCGGTATTCCCGAGTGTGACTCGGGGTAAGATTTTAGTGCCAAAAGCGGTAACCCCGAGTCACACTCGGGGTAGCGCTAGGAAGATCGCTGGATGCTGGAGGAGGTTTTACTTACCTTTTCTCCGGGATCCAGCGATGTCTGCGAGCGGTGTGCGGCGGCGGAGCTCTCTCCCGATCGTCTGCGAGCCCCGGCTTCCGTCTCCGGCGACGTGACGTCCGCCGGGGGGTGGAACCGGCGGCAAATTCGAATGTAAAATGCACCAAACACACTGATATCGTTCAAAATAAAATAAAATCACATTACATTACCCCCCAGTGCCCTTTCCTGCAGTTTTACTGTACTTTTTATGTAAATATATGTATATATATATATATACATATATATACAGTATATATATATATATACATATATATACAGTATATATATATATATATACGTATATATATATACACATATACATATATATATATATACACACACACACATATTATATATATATATACATATATATGTATATATATATATATATATATATATATATACATACACACGTATATATATATATATATATATATATATATATACACACGTAATTCTTGTGAATGAGCAGCCCAAACCAACTGTATACATTATATATATATATATATATATATATATATATATATATATATATATATATATATATAATATATGTATACATAATATATGTATACATACATATATATATATATATATATATATATATATATAATATGTATAATAAATGTATACAGTTGGTTTGGGCTGCTCATTCACAAGAATTACATGCTTTCAGCACCTAAAATAATGGTACCGCTTTCAGCACCTAAAATCCAAAAGAATCATACCGCCAGGGAGGTTAATGAGCTCAGCCAGGTGATTGCCAGACCATTATTCTTGATCTTTAAGGATAGTTTACAGACAGGTATGGTGCCAGCTGATTGGAAAAAAGCCAACGTGGTACCAATATTTAAAAAGGGGCCGAGATATATCCCGGGTAACTATAGGCCGGTCAGCCTAACATCAGTAGTCTGCAAAATTTTGGAGGGGATGATAAGGGACCACATACAAGACTTTAGTAATGAAAACGGTATTATAAGTAGTAATCAGCATGGATTCATGAAAAATCGTTCATGCCAAACCAATCTATTAACCTTCTACGATGAAGTGAGCTGCCACTTAGATAAAGGTAAGCCTGTGGATGTGGTGTATCTGGACTTTGCAAAGGCCTTTGACACCGTTCCCCACAAACGCTTACTGTACAAACTAAGGAAGGTAGGTATGGATCATAAGGTGAGTACCTGGATAAAGAACTGGCTCCAGGGGAGAGTCCAGAGGGTGGTGATTAATGGGGAGTACTCTGAGTGGGCAGGTGTGGAAAGTGGGGTCCCCCAGGGTTCTGTCCTGGGACCAATCCTGTTTAATTTATTCATAAATGATCTAGAGGAGGGGATATCTAGTACAATCTCAGTATTTGCAGATGATACTAAATTAGGCATGCCAATATCTTCTATGCAGGATGTGGAAATCTTGCAAGCAGACCTGAACAAAATAACGGGGTGGGCAACTACATGGCAGATGAGATTTAATGTAGAAAAATGTAAAGTAATGCACATGGGGGCCAGAAACCAGAAAGCAAGCTACTCACTAGGGGGGGAACCTCTGGGTGAGTCTAGGATGGAAAGGGACCTGGGGGTACTGGTAGACAACAGGCTTGGAAGTGGCATGCAATGCCAAGCCGCTGCAAGCAAAGCCAACAGAATACTGGGTTGTATAAAAAAGGGGATTCACTCCAAAAATAAAGAGATTATTCTTCCACTCTACAAAACTCTGGTCCGGCCACATCTGGAGTATGCTGTCCAGTTCTGGGCACCGGTCCTCAGGAAGGATGTGCTGGAACTGGAGAAAGTCCAGAGAAGGGCAACAAAAATAATTAGGGGAATGGAGGACATCAGCTATGAGGAAAGACTACAAGCACTGAACTTATTCTCTCTGGAGAAGAGACGATTGAGGGGGGATATGATATCAATGTACAAATACTGTACTGGCGACCCTAGCATAAGGAACAAACTATTCAGAGTAAGGAAATACAATAAGACACGTGGCCACTCACTAAAACTTGAGGAAAGGCGGTTTAACCTTAAAGTGCGTAAGGGGTTCTTCACTGTAAGAGTGGTAAGGATGTGGAATTCTCTTCCGCAAGCAGTCGTATCAGCGGGGAGCCTTGATAGTTTCAAAAAACTATTGGATGGACACCTTAAAGACCACAACATACAGGGGTATACAATGTACGGTTAAAAGCAAACACACACACACATCATAGGTTGAACTGGATGGACTTGTGTCTTTTTTCAGCCTCACTAACTATGTAACTATATGTAACTAGAACAAAAATTATGTTCAGAAACTGCACCAAAACCCCTCATGGACTTTAGAGACAGACCATAATTGTAAAAAATTGTAAAAAGGTATTAGATTTATTAATTAGTAAAAATGTGTAGGAAAACATACAAACATTACAATCATTAGACAAATATATAAGAGATACCCATTGCAACATAAAAGTATGGCAATTGAGTGGCTTCCCGTGGTGAACCATCCGGCTGGCTTTTATAGATTATGCATGAACACCTAACATGTTTTGGACTGATATAGTAGAGTCCTTCTTCAGAGGTACAATAATGGATGTTATTCTTTTCTAGAACATAAATTTATTATATTAGTAACATAGTTATGTCTATCATGAGTAATAATGTATATAAGGGTAAGTATATCCCAGAAAATATATATAAAATGATATCACAGTCAAAACATTACAGTGACATTAATACAGTAATCAGTGCTAAATAATATGCACTGTTACTGTATAAATGACACTGACAGGGAAGGAGTTAATACTGGGGGTGATCAAGGGGTTAAGTGTGAGCCTAATTGTGCTTACTAATTGTGGCTGGGTCTGTGAAAGGCACACAGAGATCGGTGTTTCAGCTTAGCTGAAACACATGATCTCACTGTGCCTGCCTGACAGGAGAGCCGCCTGCCTTGTTTACATAGGCAGGTGGCTCTCCTGTCAGTTTCTCCAAAGATTGCGGGAGGCTGGTGGCAATCGAGCCCGCTCCTCCCACAGTCTAGCTCCTGCTGTGTCTAATCACAGTCGCTGAGACTGTGTGCACATAATCACGTAGATTTACGTGATTTTGTGCAGCCGAGCCACCGTAAATCTGTGTGGGGCAGTCAGCAAGTGGTTAATATGCTGCACATTTTCACTGGCAAGCTGTACACTTGTAAAGCACTTGAAGGACAAGTTCTAGTTGACACTTTTCCAATTTGTAGCAAATGTGCGTGGCAAGTCTTTAGCAAGAGCAAAGTTGAGTCTACAGCAAGAGCTCTGCAAGTCTACAGCATGGAAATTCAGCCACAGTGACCCCTGTGCTAGGATGACTATTGCACAACATAAAGGAACCAGAACATGCAGCAGACATGCAGAATATTTGAAAGAAATTTGATCTGGAGTCATGCAATGCAGACTTTCTTCAGTTCTGCAAAAAACTTGTGAGCCTGGCAAGTCTAGAAATAGCTTATCAAGTAATTTCCAAACTTGCAGCACAATTGCTTGCTATCTGGGTAGTCACTTCACCTGGTATATGTAAGGGTTTACAACCACTTTAATGTCCTCATTTCATATCTCGACCAGGACTCTATCTGCATGGAGTATACATGTTCTCCCTGTACCTGACTGGGTTTCCACTGGGTACTCCGGATTTCTACCACACTTTACAAACTGCTGGTAGGTTAATTAACTCCTGTCTAAATTGGGCCTAGTATGTGTGTACAAATTGGCACTGCACATATGTTATCACATTCTGCATGCTGATCCCAAGCCTGAGCAAATGGGGAGGTATCACGTACCTAATCAGAGGCCGAGGTGCTGAGAGGGCTTCCCTTGTGGCCATAGGCGTGCGCACAGGATGTGCCAGGTGTGCCTGGGCACACCCTAATCACCCTGTGTGGCACATATTTCCCATGTTTAGACCACTAATATTTCACCAAATACTAAAAAGTCTCCTTTTCTGCTAAAAAAAAAAAAAAGTAAAAAAAAAAAAAAAAATTGTAAAAAATATCCCACTGACACCTATCCTTGCTCTTGTGATACCATCCACTGCTCTACTGACACTGCCAGTATATAAACACATGCCCACACATGAATACAGTATATGTTTGAGTTTTGGGGTGCACACCCTAATGCAAATGGCTGCGCACACCTATGCTTGTGGCTAAGTGCAAGGCACCCCTGGAGGTGGAGACAGGGAGTGCTGTGCCCAAAGGAACAGGGGTCACCAGTAGGGATGATCGAACGGTTCGGGTCCACCATCGGTTCGGCCCGAACATTGGGTGTTCGAGGTTCGGCCGAATTTAGAACTTTTTGCCCAAAAAGTTCGGAATTCGGCAACCAGAACCGCCCAAAATGCAATGCTTCAGGAAATGGGCTTTAGAAGCCCGTGATTGGACCAGAACCATTAGCAAAAGCCAATTGAGGGGGCAGGAGAATGCTAGGAATGTGATTGGAGTGACTAGGGGGTCCCTAGACCAATCATTAGTGAATACGCCCCCCAGTATATAAGATCGCCCCCGCCATATTCCCAGCATTGTTATACTGGACATGGAAGAGAGTGGAAGCAGTTCTGTTAATTTTACTTTAAAGTGTCATTTAGCTATTTTTAGTGTGAGGAAAGGGATATCTAGTGTAGTTAGAGTGCTCCTTTACACTTAAGTTAGCTTCAAAAATTTAGTTTCTGTAGGGAAAGTGTTAAGTGTCAGGGGACCGTAGTGTAGTGTAGGGTTAACTGACAGTGACTGCTATGGCAGGGTGACAAAACCCTTCCATAGCAGGGTGACCGCTATAGAGAAATGATCATTTCTCTGTGTTGCTTCGGGACAGGCATGTGGCTTCTCACCAGCAAGCATTTTTTAATGCTGCAGGGGCTGCCACTGCCAGTGCTTTTTTGAGGACATGTTTGATGTCAGACATGACATCTGAACATGTGTATAGGGGGAATATATAGACATATATGTCTGAATATATACCCCTAGACATATATAGGTGTGATAGTAGCAGAAATAAATGCTTGCGCTAATGAAATCATTTACAGTAATATATTTCTGCTACTATCACACCTATATATGTCTAGGGGTATATATTCAGACATATATGCCTATATATACCCCCTATACACATGTTCAGATGTTTTGCCTGCCTCAAAAGAACCCCAAAAAATGCCAAAAAAACGCTAGCGTCAAAAAAAAAAAGATGCCCAGGTGTGTTTTTGCTGGCATTTTTTGGGGGGTTTTGGAGGCAGGCAAAACATCAGAACTTGTGCACAGTACCACTATACACAAGTTCAGATGTTTTGCCTGCCTCAAAAGAACCCCAAAAAATGCCAAAAAAACGCTAGCGTCAAAAAAAAAAATGCCCAGGTGTGTTTTTGCTGGCATTTTTTGGGGGGTTTTGGAGGCAGGCAAAACATCAGAACTTGTGCACAGTACCACTATACACAAGTTCAGATGTTTTGCCTGCCTCAAAAGAACCCCAAAAAATGCCAAAAAAAACGCTAGCGTCAAAAAAAAAAATGCCCAGGTGTGTTTTTGCTGGCATTTTTTGGGGGGTTTTGGAGGCAGGCAAAACATCAGAACTTATGCACAGTACCACTATACACAAGTTCAGATGTTTTGCCTGCCTCAAAAGAACCCCAAAAAATGCCAAAAAAAACGCTAGCGTCAAAAAAAAAATGCCCAGGTGTGTTTTTGCTGGCATTTTTTGGGGGGTTTTGGAGGCAGGCAAAACATCAGAACTTATGCACAGTACCACTATACACAAGTTCAGATGTTTTGCCTGCCTCAAAAGAACCCCAAAAAATGCCAAAAAAAACGCTAGCGTCAAAAAAAAAATGCCCAGGTGTGTTTTTGCTGGCATTTTTTGGGGGGTTTTGGAGGCAGGCAAAACATCAGAACTTGTGCACAGTACCACTATACACAAGTTCAGATGTTTTTCCTGACTGCAAAGAACCCAAAAAAATGCCTGCTATTAAACCGGCAAGGTGTTACAGCAGAGAAGCCATATTCCTGTGCTTAAAGTTTTCTAATACAAACAATCTTTTTTTTATGGTTCTGGACATGCTACAGACCTGAAACTTTCGTGAAGTTCGGGTGTTCTGGTCGAACCGAACTTTTCAAAAGTTCGATCATCCCTAGTCACCAGCTCCGGCAAGCTCCAGTGAAGAGGTGACTGCTGTGGTAGTAGACACGTAGTGCGTGCTGCAATGCAGGTTGCCTTCAAGGTGACCAGAGGAGGTAGCCAGGCGTCAGAGTTGTATAAAGTACTCAAAACCCATACTTGAGTAAAAGTACCAGTGCTCAATCAAAAAGTGACTTGAGTAGAAGTGGAAGTGCTCGATCAAAAAGTGACTTGAGAAGAAGTACTAAAGTATTCAACATTTTTTGTACTTAAGTATTGCACGTAGTTTTTTTAAAAAAAATTGCTACTCAAGTACTGAAAGTAAAAGTACAAGTACTGTGTTATGTAGTTATTAAAGAAAGAAGTCAAAAGTTTGAACATCATATTGTTTTTTATTATTTCAAATGCAGCTTTTATTTATACATACAGTAGTATTTATTTTTGTATACGCTGATAATACACATGTTTTGAGCTTCATGAAACCTGCCATCTACTGTTCTGGCAGTGGTAATTTTTATAATTGTAACGAGTAACTATGCAGCATAAAAAAAAAATATTGGAGTAGAAGTATTGAAATCATTGAAAAAATGTAGTGAAGTAAAAGTGGAAGTAGGAGAAAAAAATTCTACTCTAGGAAAGTACAGATACCGCCTTTCAGTACTTAAGTACAGTAGTGAAGTAGTTCTACTTAGTTACTATACATCTCTGCCAGGCGTGCAACAAGAGAGAGGTTAAGGTTAAGCCAAGGGGTCAAGCACAGTTCCTCAAGCAGTAGAGGAGTCCAAAGAGCAAGCCAGGGGTCATACACGGGAACAGCAGACTGGAGTAGAGGAGGAAAACAGGTGGTCGGAGCCAGGAGGAGAGACAAGACAGGTGAGGCAAGCTGGGTCGGTAACAGGTACTCCAAGTAAACAGGAAGCTGAAGATCATCCAGCAACTAATGGCTGGAGCAGGCTGGTTTAAATAGGCCATTGGGCGTTGCTTCATTAGTGTGGGCGGCAGATTCAGCTCTCTTGTGGTAAGTTCCCTGACAGAAGGATTGAGAAAAGACTTGGCCAACAATCTTGTAAAAAATAAATAAAAAATCACATGGAAAAAGAAATCAAGTGTATAAGACATGATGATCAGTGAGATGGATACTGTATGACTTAACGGATATATATGACATCGCCAGGCCCTTCCCCCAGACTGTGCAAAGTGGATTAGAATTGTCAGTCAAGGGATTTGATCCATCTGAAGGGCCGGTATTGGTGGCTGGATTGGATCCTATACTGACAGCCCTACCGTGGCTTTTCATAGTCTGGTGGTGGGTCTGGCAGTATCACAAGACTTAGCCCCATTCCTAGTCAATGCTGCAGGCAAAAAAAAAAAAAACATGAAAAAGTCATGTGATCCTGTATTGAGAATGTGTAAAAAAAGGTATTTAATGCTTTTATTCATGAAGCGGTTTATATGTATTAAATGTCTGCTGGTGTGCCCTGTAACTTAGACATTTCAATAATATCGGTGTTTAGAATCACTTTAAGTCCTTTGTGGCTATCGAGGAGTATTATTAAATGAAGGTTTTTGTGCCCAGAAATCAGCTTTAAAGAGTAGTATTCAAGCAGAGATAAATGAGCTAATTACATTTATAGTTCACAGTGAGTTCAAACAGCTGACAGACTGGAGAACAATTATCAGTGCACAGCTACTCTCTGCAGGTTCACAAATATATAAAGCCAGTAATCATCTTCCAGGCAAAGAAAAAAAAAATGTTTTTTCATTTTTATTTTTACAGAAAATATTGCTTAATTACAGTATACATGATTTAATTAGACAGTGGATCAGTATGAGTATACTTTTTGTTACAGTTTTTTTTCTTAGTCTACAACTTTTTCTTATTGCTGCTGCCGCCTCCGCACTTTCTCTCTTCCCCTCAACACCTGCAGAGCAGAGTAGTGACTGTGGGGGGAGATAGAGAGCACACTTATCAGTGCTGAACTGTGGAGAGACAGAAAGCTAGAGTGATGCTCCGCCCACCACCAGTTGAAAACACAGAGGAAGGGCATATGGACTGCTGTGCATCCTGGGACAACAAGAGCCTGCTGTAGATGTAGTCCCCAGATAGTCTGAACATGTGTATCAGAATGGCAATGGAACTACACATAGCAGCTTGATCGGGGCTCTGCGGAGAGGAAAAGGAAAGTCTGTTCCTAGGCTCAAGGCAGATGTAGTGAGGGGAAAAAAAATGAAGATTGAGTGAAGAACCAGACTGAACAGGGATAGGATTGGAAAGATAAATGAGACCAATCTTTTTCAACCAGGGTGCCTAGGCACCCTAGGTTGCCTTGAGGTTGCTGTGGCAAAATGGCTAAAAATTGCCCAAAAATTGTATACAAGGTAGGGAAGTGGATGAAGCCTGCCTTTTAGTTACACAAAGCTACAGGTTTTTCTTGTGCACCATTACAACCTTTTTGCTGCCAGTGCCCTAACGACCAATTACATCTTCAGTTGATGAGGAGGATGTCAGTCGCCTGAATAGCATCCTTGTTTGTCCCTCCACTGCTCCTTCCCATCAGTGTTGGGGGTCACATTAGCTGAGTGAGGGAGAAGAGAAACATTGGAATACTAGTCAGCACACATTTGCAAAAGTTTATTTGCTTTGGAGGAATAAATCCACTCTAACGTTTGGTTTCCTGAGTGTGTGGATGTTGCTGTATTATGTAAAAGAATTAGAATAGTTTTTACATTTTAGAATGGGGTTCCTCAAGGCTGTCCATAATTTTGGAGGGGGCCTCAAGAATGTCCATCAATTTTTAAGGATGCCTTGACTGAAAAAAGGTTGAAAAACACTGAAATAGACCATATAGATCTAGAGACGTGTGTTATTGTCTTAATACCAAATTAGTTTTTTTTTTAACTTTATTTTCTCTATGAAAGGGAATGCAAAAAATTATTATACAAGTATTAGCACCTTTTTAGGCTCCCCTCCTGAACCTCTTCGCCTTTGCCTTCAGTTAAAACGAAGTTCCACCTAAAACAAGAAAAATTACATAAAAATACCCCCGGGACAGTTAGGGCTAGTGCATTCCACAATGGATAGACTCTGAACTGTCCGAGGTTGCACTTACCTTTTAGAAGAAATACTTACCTTGAAAATGTCTTGTCCAGTGCTGCCATCTCAGGTGTGGGCAGCTGAAGCCAGCGCGTCCTCTTCTGCATCCTCTTCCGTCCTCTTCGGTCCCACGATGCACTGCACCGGCCCCGCCGTCACTTCCGGGGCTGCAGCGTCATCCCTGCACAGCTTCTGGGCATGCCCAGAAGCTGTTTAGCAAGGTATGACGGCGCCTGCACCGGAACTGACGTCGGGGCCAGTGCAGGCACATTGATTCCTGGGAGCGATGACGTTCAGCTCCCAGGAATCATTGCAAGCCAGGAAGTGACGAATCGCCGTGGCCGCCGAGGGGAGGAAGAGGAAGTAAGGTAAGTAGGTAAGTATATTTTCTTCTAAAACAAGGTAAGTAAAAAAAATAAATAAATTGTGATTATCCATTTGTTTTTCAGGTGACCCAGAGCAAGAAGATGGACCGAAGTTAAATTTTAGGGTGGAACTCCACTTTAAGCTTAAAAGGAACCTTGGTTCCTCTGTTTCCCTGAGTTTCCCTTAGTTTTCTTAAAGCAGAACTTCACTCAAAAAATGAGTTTGTCTCTTTTGCTCCCTCCTCCTAGCTTGTAACTGAGTTACAGTTTTTTTTTTTTATGTATCAATTTTTATTGGTACCTGCCCCCACTTCCTCAATCCTCAAATAGGCAAGGATCACGTCTCTTCCCCACCCCTTCTGAAGTCCCCTGGAATATGTGACATGTTCCAGGAGGCTGTAGGGCCATTTACAAAGTGCTGCACAGACTTGCACAGTGGAGAGCTGGCTGTAGTTTCTCAGGAAGCCACAGATGGCTCCCTTATCCAAGATGGTGGAAGGATCTGCAGACGATGGTGGGATCCACAGAGGAAAAAAGAACCAGCTGTGGGAAGACGTTGCTGGATCACAGGCACTGATAAGAACAGCTACAGTATGTGTACACGCTAAAAAAAATAAATAAAAAAAAACTCAAGTTACTCTTTATTATTAGGCCCTCTTTGACTCTACCATTCTATTATGTTTTTCCATCCTGTCTCACATTGTTCTCTGTTATTTATATGTTAATTTATTAAGGGTGATGCAGAAGTTCTACTTTATATTAGGGGTAGGACAATCTGTCTGGTTTCGTTTTTCCGAGGGTTCGGGAAATCCTGTTTGAAAATCGGCAAACCCCAACTCAGTTTTAAATTCCATTGACATCTATGGGGGGAAAATCCTGTTATTAAATTCTGGCCATTTTAAAAGCTAATAGGCAGGCAGGTGCATCCAGGGGTGATCATGTGTCCCTAACCGTAGCTAATCTCTTTGGGTAATTACTTCCGAACAGCTGTGGCCACTGTCAGCATGTCATTGCTTTGTGTAGGCTGACAACTGTTTGCTTCCACAGGTGATTCCAACCTGTGTGTATTGTTTCCCCACTATACCTTTTGTTTGGCCCTCAGGGCTTGACATAGATGTTTCCAGGAATGTAGCCATAAATGTATGCTCCATACCCAAATGAGCTTACACTTTAAAGTTCTGTTGCATTGATCAGGTAAGTTAATGATGTTAGGTTGGTGAGTAAAGCCGGCTACGCATGGATGGAACTTCAGCTGGTTCAGCAGGGATCGGCCGAATTTCATACCATGTATGGGCAGGCTGGTTGTGTAGACGTGGCTCTACTGACCTATTTTCCCTGTTCAATTAGCAACACCGGGTAAAGCCTCAAATCAGCTCTAATCAGCTGGGTTAAGCTCTAATCAGTGTAATCTGATGGCAGGGAAGTCTCCTCACTGTCAAAATACAAAACCTCAGCTAGGAGGATTCCCCCATCCACACACTAGAATTTAATAATTTTTTCAATCCCCTGGCTGAACAGAAAAAGATGACTCATCTATGGACTGCTTAAGGAAATGGATGGTTCCTACTGCAAAGTGCTGGGGGAAAGGTTTTTGGCGTTTTGACAGGACATATACTGTATGATTTAAAAAGCTTTTGTAATCCACATTTTAGTAAACATTTGTTGAATTGTGGCACATTCCAAGACTACTGTGAGCAAAGGTGCATCTCTGTAGTAGCACAAAATCCAAAGAAAAAAAAATAATGTGCATCTACTGTAAACCCCAAAACTTTTTTTGACAGTTTTGGATAGAGTGGTATGCAGTGCATCCGGAAAGTATTCACAGCAATTCATTATTTCCACATTTTGTTATGTTACAGCCTTATTCCAAAATTGATTAGGTTCATTATTTTCCTCAAAATTCTACAAACAACATCCCATAATGGTAATGTGAAAGAGGTTTGTTTGAAATATTTGCACATGTATTAAAAAAACAACAAAAAAAAAAATCACATATACAGTGCCTTGCGAAAGTATTCGCCCCCCCCTTGAACTTTGTGACCTTTTGCCACATTTCAGGCTTCAAACATAAAGATATAAAACTGTAATTTTTTGTGAAGAATCAACAACAAGTGGAACACAATCATGAAGTGGAATAAAATTTATTGGATATTTCAAACTTTGTTAACAAATAAAAAACTGAAAAATTGGGAGTGCAAAATTATTCAGCCCCTTTACTTTCAGTGCAGCAAACTCTCTCCAGAAGTTCAGTGAGGATCTCTGAATGATCCAATGTTGACCTAAATGACTAATGATGATAAATAGAATCCACCTGTGTGTAATCAAGTCTCCGTATAAATGCACCTGCACTGTGATAGTCTCAGAGGTCCGTTTAAAGCGCAGAGAGCATCATGAAGAACAAGGAACACACCAGGCAGGTCCGAGATACTGTTGTGGAGAAGTTTAAAGCTGGATTTGGATACAAAAAGATTTCCCAAGCTTTAAACATCCCAAGGAGCACTGTGCAAGCGATAATATTGAAATGGAAGGAGTATCAGACCACTGCAAATCTACGAAGACCTGGCCGTCCCTCTAAACTTTCAGCTCATACAAGGAGAAGACTGATCAGGGATGCAGCCAAGAGGCCCATGATCACTCTGGATGAACTGCAGAGATCTACAGTTGAGGTGGGAGACTCTGTCCACAGGACAACAATCAGTCGTATACTGCACAAATCTGGCCTTTATGGAAGAGTGGCAAGAAGAAAGCCATTTCTTAAAGATATCCATAAAAAGTGTTGTTTAAAGTTTGCCACAAGCCACCTGGGAGACACACCAAACATGTGGAAGAAGGTGCTCTGGTCAGATGAAACCAAAATCAAACTTTTTGGCAACAATGCAAAACGTTATGTTTGGCGTAAAAGCAACACAGCTCATGACCCTGAACACACCATCCCCACTGTCAAACATGGTGGTGGCAGCATCATGGTTTGGGCCTGCTTTTCTTCAGCAGGGACAGGGAAGATGGTTAAAATTGATGGGAAGATGGATGGAGCCAAATACAGGACCATTCTGGAAGAAAACCTGATGGAGTCTGCAAAAGACCTGAGACTGGAACGGAGATTTGTCTTCCAACAAGACAATGATCCAAAACATAAAGCAAAATCTACAATGGAATGGTTCACAAATAAACATATCCAGGTGTTAGAATGGCCAAGTCAAAGTCCAGACCTGAATCCAATCGAGAATCTGTGGAAAGAACTGAAAACTGCTGTTCACAAACGCTCTCCATCCAACCTCACTGAGCTTGAGCTGTTTTTCAAGGAGGAATGGGCAAAAATTTCAGTCTCTCGATGTGCAAAACTGATAGAGACATACCCCAAGCGACTTACAGCTGTAATCGCAGCAAAAGGTGGCGCTACAAAGTATTAACTTAAGGGGGCTGAATAATTTTGCACGCCCAATTTTTCAGTTTTTTATTTGTTAAAAAAGTTTGAAATATCCAATAAATTTCGTTCCACTTCATGATTGTGTCCCACTTGTTGTTGATTCTTCACAAAAAAATTGCAGTTTTATATCTTTATGTTTGAAGCCTGAAATGTGTCAAAAGGTTGCAAAGTTCAAGGGGGCCGAATACTTTCGCAAGGCACTGTACATAAGTATTCACAGCCTTTGCCATGACACTCAAAATTGAGCCCAGGTAAATCCTGTTTACACTGATCATCCTTGAGATGTTTCTACAACTTGATTGGAGTCCACCGGTGGTAAATTCAGTTAATTGGACATGATTTGGAAAGACACACACCTGTCTATATAAGGTCCCACAGTTAACAGTGCATATCAGAGCACAAACCAAGCCATGAAGTCCAAGGAATTTTCTGTAGCCCTCTGAGACAGGACTGTATCGAGGCACAGATCTGGGGAAGGGTACAGAAACATTTCTGCAGCATTGAAGGTCCCAATGAGTGCAGTGGACTCCATTATTCGTACATGGAAGAAGTTTGGAACCATCAGGACTCTTCCTAGAGCTGACTGCCTAGCCAAACTGAGCGATCAGGGGAAAAGGGCCTTAGTCAGGTAGGTGACCAAGAACCCGATGGTCACTCTGACAGAGTTCCAGTGTTTCTCTGTGGAGAGAGGAGAACCATCCAGAAGAACAACCATCTCTGCAGCACTCCACCAATCAGTCCTGTATGGTAAAGTGCAAATAAGAATAAAACTAGTAGTACAGTGGTGCGTCCAGTTTGGCCAGATGGAAGCCACTCCTCAGTAAAAGGCACATGACAGCCCACCTCGAGTTTACCAAAAGGCATCTGAAGGACTCTCAGACCATGAGAAACAAATTTCTCTGGTCTAAAAAAACAAAGCTAGAACTCTTTGGCCTGAATGGCAAATGTGATGTCTGGAGGAAACCAGGCACCACTCATCACCTGGCCAATATCATCTCTACAGTGAAGCTTTGTGGTGGCAGCATTATGTAGTGGGGATATTTTTCAGCGACAGGAACTGGGAGACTAGTCATTATCAAGGGAAATATGAATGCAGCAATGTACAGAGACATCCTTGATGAAAACCTGCTCCAGAGCGCTCTGGACCTCAGACTGGGGCGAAGGTTTATCTTCGAACTGGACAACAACCCTAAGCACACAGCCAAGATAACAAAGGAGTGGCTACAGGAGAGCTTTGTGAATTTTTTTGAGTGGCCCAGCCAGAGCCCAAACTTGAACCCGATTGAACCTCTCTGGGGAAATCTGAAAATGGCTGTGCACGACCTTCCCATCCAACCTGATGGAGCTTGAGAGGTCCTGCAAAGTAGAATGAAAGAAACTGCCCAAGCTTGTAGTATCATACTCAAAAAGACTTGAGGCTGTAATTGGTGCCAAAAGTGCTTTAACAAAGTATTGAGCAAAGCTTGTGAAAACGTACTGTATGTACATGGGATTTTTTTTGTTTTTTATTTTTAATAAATTTGCAAAGATTTCAAACAAACTTTTTTCAGATTGTCATTATGGAGTATTGTTTGTAAAATTTTGAGGAACTGTATATGTCTCCTCTAGGTACTGTAGATTCAGTCTCCCCTTTTGTTCGTCAACCACTGTAACTCTAACTGAAAGTATCTGAAAATTGTCAACTTAGCTGGAAAAGTGGTGACATTTTCCAATGTGGACACTTGCTCTAATAAAACATGTCTAAGATTAGGGATCAGCTCAGTATACTGGCTGTTAGAACATTTGTTCCAACACAGAATGTTTAGGGCATTTAACATGAATTAATATGAAAGCTTCTGGCTGTCAATGGTTGCTAAGGAAGCAGCAGCTGCTTGCACCCGCTGCATCCTTACTAACCACTGCTGTCATCCGTCCCAATCACATACATGGCAGGGAATTCCCAGTGAAGTAAATTAAGCGTTAGATCAGTGCCTTAATATGGCCCCATAGACATGGCCATATTTTGGCAATGATGTCACCACTATCCCCACCCTTCCTTTGTATAGCTGATCGTAGCATAAGAAGCTGTCATTCGGCTTTGTTAGTAGCAGCTCATTTTTTTTTTTTTGACAATAACAATGGACAATGGACTTTTTTTAAAACTTTTATTTCGGAATAACACTCTTTTCAAATGTTTAGGTGTCTTTATTTCAAAATGACATGTTTTTTTGTGAATCGGTAGGTTTAAAATGTACCCCATACTCATTCATGTGGGGGGCTCCCAGCTGCATAGGATTATAGGGGGCTGCCAGATTCTGATAGGCTGCATGCTGATCTAGCATGGATTTTAAGGGAAACCTCATGCATTTTTTTTTCCATGGAGTCCACCTTATAATTTATGCCAGACTAGAAGAAATCCTTACCAGAATCAAACGGTTTGCATTTGGAGGGGGGGTTGATTCTACGCATTTAATTTCCTTCTTGCTGTAAAATGTGTTGGCAGTGTCATTACCAGCTTCTTAAAAAAAAAAAAAAAAAACAAGCATCACACAAATCCCTCCAAAGTTCCTCAACATAATACAGTATCTCACAAAAGAGTACACCCCTCACATTTTTGTTAATATTTTATTATATCTTTTCATGTGACAACAATGAAGAACTGACACTTTGCTACAATGTAAAGTAGTGAGTGTACAGTTTGTATAAGAGTGTAAATTTGCTGTCTCCTCAAAATAACTCAACACACAGCCAATAAAATATTTACAAAAAACGTGAGGGGTGTACTCACTTTTGTGAGATTCTGTATAACAGGACCTTTGAGCTCTGCTATGCATTTTTGACTCCTTTTGATTTTATTTGGGTTCGGGATCGGCATCTGAGCATTGAAGTTTGCCGATCCCTGCTTGAACCGAACCAAGGGCAGTTCAACACATCACCATCTATGGTGGGAATTCCCTCACTTTGGATATATTCATGTTGATTTCCTGTCGTGTCCCCAGAGGTTTTGTACATTTCCAACTCTATCAAATTTATAAAAAAACAAATCATGGCTCATTGCTAACTAAAATGCTAATAACCATGTTTGATGTCATTAGTACTCTTTCTAAGCTATGTGATGATTACTGATGTGTGCATATGACTTGAGCAATAACATATATATATATATATATATATATATATATATATATATATATATATATATATATATATATATATGTATATATATATATATATATATATATATATATATATATATATATATATATATATATATCTATATATATATATATATATATATATATATATATATAATTAGCTAATAGGCAAATCTACCATAATAATTACAGTATATAATTTTAGATATATAATTAGCATTCTTTGCCACACATGTAACCTAATTAGCATCATAATTTAGGTTCACATTTTAAACAGATCTTAAAGTTTCTTTGTGATGTACTACCATCTGCAGAGACGTCAGTTCGACCTGTTTCATACCCACAGATACCATTCCTGAACTTTGCATCGCCTGATTGAATTAACCTGGGCACCATTGATTCTCCGATACATAACAAGTGTTTATCTCAGTTAATTAATTGGGCCCAGGTTAATTCAGTCAGAAGTCAGGAGGGGGCAAATATCTCCCACGTGAAAAGATAGATGCTGAACTCTTCTCCGTGCTTTCATCCAGTTATCGACATTTATTTTCTCCTAGCAGAAAGGCTTTATTCTTCAAACAAAGTTTGCTGAAAAAAATACTTTTCTTTCTGAAAAAATACTTTTCTTTCTGAAAAAATACTTTTCTTTAACTATACAGACCTGAAAAAAATAATGGGGCGGGCAACTATACTGTATGGCAGATGAGGTTTAATATTGAAAAATGTAAGGTAATACACTTGGGTGTCAGAAACATGAACACAAGCTACTCACTAGGGGGGAAACCTCTGGGGGAATCTAAGATGGAAAAGGACCTGGGGGTCCTAGTGCACAACAGGCTTGGCAGTGGCATGCAATGCCAAGCCGCTGCAAGTAAAGCCAACAGAATACTGGCATGTATAAAAAAGGGGATTTACTCCAGAAATAAAGAGATTATTCTCCCACTCTACAAGACTCTGGTCCGGCCACATCTGGAGTATGCTGTCCAGTTCTGGGCACCGGTCCTCAGAAAGGATGTGCTGGAACTGGAGAGAGTCCAGAGAAGGGCAACAAAAATAATTAGGGGAATGGAGGATCTAAGCTATGAGGAAAGACTACAAGCACTGAACCTATTCTATCTGGAGACGAGACGATTGAGGGGGGATATGATATCAATGTACAAATACTGTACTGGAGACCCTAGCATAAGGAACAAACTTTTCAGAGAAAGAGAATACAATAAGACACGTGGCCACCCACTAAAACTAGAGGGAAAATGGTTTAGCCTTAAAATACCTAGGGGGTTCTTTACTGTCAGAGCAGTGGGGATGTGGAATTCTCTTCCACAAGCAGTGGTATCAGAGGGGAGCATCGTTAGTTTCAAAAAATTATTAGATGGGCACCTTAAAGACCACAACATACAGGGGTATACAATGTACAGTTAACATCAAACACACACACACATCATAGGTTGAACTGGATGGACTGATGTCTTTTTTCATCCTCACTAACTATGTAACTATACTTGGGCTGTAATTGGCTATACACATCAGAGCCTCCATAGCTAGCTGTCTTAGTAAAAATGCGGGCTATGTGTTTATGGTTATGCCAATAGAGTAGGACAGGGAGGACTCTTGCAGATACTTCTAGTATAAGCTTTTCTTGGTCAACAGCAATCAGGAAAGATTTTCTAACTTCTTCCTACCCATAAACATGGGAACAAAGGAAATCCTATGTCTATGTAACCATAGAGAGACTCTGACTTTTCCACGCACTGGCAGTTGAGAGTGGGATGCCAAATTTTATATTTACATTTTTGATATATACTCAAAGGTTAAACTACCTGACAGTTTTACATATCTCCCTTGGTGCTTATTGGTGAGATATCTATGTGTGTGAGTTCTTGGATCTACACACTGGATGTTGCCATTATGAGGGGGCTCCCACTCTTCACGTTCCATGGTGATCTACACGCATCCTCACTTTAACGCATTAACTAACCATTCTTGTAACCCCCGTAAAACTTACTATTACTTTAAAAATTAACTCTTAATGTAACCCTGATGGAAATCCCCCCATAATTCTTAAACTAACCCTTCTTCGTAACCTTAACACTAATGCTCCCTGTATTTGTAACATAGTTTACTATCTAACTTTGATCCTCACTATAACTATAACACTATTCCTCCTTATGCAGACTCGGGAGAAAATAAGGACACAGGCAGTAAAAAAAAATCTAGATTACAGACACATCTGAACGCCACTGATGAGGAGTGCACAGTTACTAAAAATACCATATTATAGCTCTTAAAATAGAAAATGCCATCACCCCATATGGAGCCTCAGGTGTTTATTGAGAACTCAAAAAAAACAAGTGACACAGATAAAGTGACAAAACCGAGTATTTCCAGCTAGGATTTGGGGGCTCAAAAGACCCCTTTCTGAAAGTTGCTGACCTTTACAGACCAATTTAGCAAAATAAATGTTTATATTGCTTTCTGACAATCATTTTGCCTTTCTGCCTTGGGAAATAAAGGATCTTATCCGTATGTGAACAATTAGGATGTTGCCACAATGGAGGAGTCTTTAATCAAGTACTTTACTGCACATATTGAAACAAAACTTTTTCGAGATTGCAAATGTTCCTTTAGAAATGCTAAGTTGTCCTGCCACAGAAGGAAGTGCCAAACTTACATCATCCTACTCTAATGATCTGGATTTTATGAGACGTTCACAACTCCAAACACTGGTTCGATACTTTCAATCCTTACATTATTCATCTTTAGTTACTCAGGGACATCAAGAAGACCTCCCATTCATTCATAAATCAAAACAAGATCTCAATATTACATTCAATCAAGCCCAAAAAATCACATTAAGATTTTTTGCACACAAAAACCCCAGAGACGATAGGTCTACCTGGGGTTTAGACTATTTTTGTGGATTTTTGGCAGTGTAAAGAATGTGGGTACTCTTGGAAATTTTACATTAAGAAAGTCTAAATTATCTTTGTTAATGAGGCCCTCTAAAAAGGCCCCTATGCAGAGGTTTCGAAATTGACTTTTAAAGGTGGAAACTAGTTTTGGATTATTAGGGAGATACCAGTGTTGATTGTTTAACTACTTAATATGGTGGGGCAGGTGTTACAAGAGGTTGTTAGAGTAGGGAATGAGCTGATGGCAGATTAGTTGGAGGTGTGATAGGCTTCCCTGAAGAGATGAGTTTTCAGGGATCGCCTGAAAGCAGCTAGAGTAGAGATAGCTGTACAGGTTGAGGTAGAGCATTCCAGAGGATGGGAGAGGCCCTGGCGAAATCCTGGAGACGAGCATGAGAGGAGGAGACAAGGGAGCTTGAGAGTAGGAGGTCTTGAGAGGAGCGGAGAGGACAGTTTGGGTGATATTTGGAGACAAGATTGGTGATGTAGCTCGGGGCAGAGTTGTGAATGGCTTTGTATGTTGTGGTTAGTAGTTTGAATTTAATTCGCTGGGCAATCGGGAGCCAGTGTAGGGATTGGCAAAGAGGGGAGGCAGACGCTGAGCGGTTGGTAAGGTGGATAAGCCTGGCTGGGTGTAGTGACTGTTTGTAAATCTAAAAAATCATCAGGTTGTGTATTCTGTGTTTTGGAAGTGACAGAGCTAGTGCCCTTATTTAATACTTTTTGGAGAAATGGTGTTAAATTACACCGGAACTAGTGTCTCCCGATTGTGGTGAATTGGGGCGCTTTTTAGTGCTAAGGTCATTAGGGGAGTACCCACCACCATTCCGAGTGCACATAAGTGAACGTGCCCGTGATGGTTGAAGTCCAGAAGATTGTGGAGGTGCCTGTGAAGACATAGATGTAGAACTAGAGGAGTCAGATTCTGACATTTCTTCCGTTTGAGAATGAGATTGAGTAGGTGGGTGCTTTTGCCTAACTCTGAGGGAGTGTAGTGTCTTATTTCCCCACTTATAAGCATAGCCTCCCATGAAGGCTAATTTATCTTGGTTAAATTTATAGTTTTTTGCAATGATTTCTTTGTTCATTGTCTCCAAGCGATTTTTTTTTACCTCCTGCCATTAGGTGGCAAATTCTGATTGTTCAAAAACATTTTTATATTGTGTATTCAAATTTTCTATTTCAGTATTGTAAGAATATTTAATAATAAATATCTCGCGCTCGTACTTATGTCAGAATATTTATACTGCTCTGAATATAGCAGTGTATTTATTTATGGTTAATAAGCAAAGATCTGTGAAAAAGGAGAGTCTTCACCTATTGCCATAAATCAATGTCGTGAATTCTTTTTAATTGATTAATTTCTTTTTAAAAGCATATACCAATCTTAGTGAGTACAGTCTACAGCGTGGAATATAGATAAAAATATTTATTCTCAAGACATGCAAACACGATATATGATCAAACAAGAAATGACACAAAAAGATAACTTCTACATAAAAATGCTAACTTCAAATAATCAATGCAATGTGATGTTTAGCTCAATAATGAAAGTGAAACTGAAACAAAGTGAAAGTAAAACGAAAGTAAAATAAAAGTCACAAAAGTGAAACCAAAACGAAAGCAAGATTACCATTTCTTCCCAGGTATAGTATAAGCCATAAATTAATGTTCTATATAAACAGACTACAATGGTCTGCGTAATCACATAGCCAAAGTCATTCCACTGCAGATGAAATGAGAATAAGCCATGCAAAACGGAAGACTTAAAATTGCAAATAATGCATTTAATCTGATATTAATAAAAATGTATAAAAACAAAAATCAGCTTTTTAGAGAAAAATCTACTATGGCTTATACGGCTGGGATTGTAATCTCATTACCCTTAAATATGCAATATAAAACATATAAGGAAGGAATAAACAATTGTTGAATAAAATCAAATAATACAGCAAGGCATAATTACCACACTTAAGATAGCCGCTGGCTTCAATTGGGCATTACCAAAGTCCTAAGATGGACGCCTTTCTTAAGATGGTGGATTCCCTTCAAGTTTCAGATGAATGATGTGGATCAAGGTAGAGTATGTCTGAATGAGTCTATCGAGTAATGTATTAGCGTGTGTGATGTAAGTGTGAGTTGTGTTGTCAGTAGTGTAATGTGTTGTGTCTCTCATATCTGGGTTGGTCTTTTATATGGTAAGAACAAAGAGCTATAAAAATTACCATAAGTAAAACCCAGAGGGATGAAACATTATCTCCATTGGTCAGGATATTCTATACCTAATCTAGTGAGGTCAGAGACACACCCCTTTTGATAATTAACCCCATACTTGGTCTAATAAAATTAAGGATGATTCCTCTATATGTAAGATTAATCATATAACACAACATAAAACTTTGTCCAGACTACCAGTACATACATAAATGTCCACCTGTGTCTCCATCATTCACCTTGGCAAGTAATGCCATTTCAATAATTATATTATTTAACACAATATAATATTTTTATATGGAAATCTGAAATTATCTCAAGACTGCACCTGGTATTTTGTCTCCAGAGGGCAGTGTCGTACCGTTCATTAGATTTTGTATTTAACACTTTTACCACCATGTCCTTATCTGATGACCTCTCTGACCTCTGGCTAGTGAATAGCCATTACTTCTTTGACCATGTCTTACACTGTCAATTAAGATGTCTGGCCTGTAGGATTTACAACACCTTGAGCACTTAGACTAGACTTCTCTGAAATGAGGTAACTAGGGACGAGATACATATGTCCTTACACTTATTAGAAAAATAATTCTAAGTAAGATTATTACTGAGAATATAAACCCAAAATGTGATATAACATTCCTAAATATATATGTATATGCCTTACATAATATAATGATATAATTATAGCTAATATCTTCTCACATATAATAATGTATCTATGAAAACTTATATGGTTCATCTTTAAATGTCTGCTAGAATATACTGGGGTATTGTCCATTGTTATATACTTATAGACAGACTGAGATATCCCCCCTTAACATAGCGTCAGACTGAAGTTTTATCTGATCGAGATGTCAAAAGAAATCTTATTTATGATTACATAGAAATACAAAGATCTCTGTTGAAACCATAGACCCTTTGTAAGCCTGTGAGAGACATTTTGTTTAACAAGTATATATGAACTTTGTTTCACCTTAAAAACAAGATGGACGCCATCCTGTTCAAAATCTCTTATGCATAATATGAAATATACATGGCTTTTAAAATCATTTTTCTTTTTACCTATTATTATTTTAATCAACCCCCAATAACCCGACATATCCCCCCCCTTTCTTCCCAGTAGACAAGTGAGCAACTTAGGCCTATCTGGAAAGAAAGCTTTTTAAGGAGTAGTAAAAGAAAAAAAAAATGTCTTGTTCTCTTTTTGTAAGAGAATAGTTCATATTGGGAATTGTGCATAACTTTTAAGTAAAGCGGTAAAAATGAGAAAAAAAAAATCAGTTCCAAATGTCAGTTCGTAGCGACTTTGCTGGTGTTAGCTATGTCACAAACTGTTCCTTGTTAGTCTCTTTAAATTCTGATCTCCTAGTAAAGAAACTCAAATGTTCCTTGAAATCTGCATCTCCAGCTTGCAAAGTGTTAATGGAGACAGAAATTAACTGCTGCAATGGCATTAGCAACTACCATTCAAAGCGCAGTAAAACAATGTTGGCAATCAGGAATCAGAGAAATCTGTTTGGACGTTCAACCTTGGATGTTGGTTGGATAATGAATGGTTTCAGCATGGTCTAGAGTGTCATACACCTAGACTGAGGTTTTTGCTCACATGTGCAATGCACCATTCTCACATCTCCTTCAACTGAAAACAGGAGGTAATGTGATTCCTCTTAAAGGATTTCCTCTGATCAAATGCACAAAGATCTGTTGAAATAAATCTTCCTCTCCGTCAACAAGAATCTGGGGCGTCTCGCAGCTTGATTCCTGAAGAGGGATCCAATTCAATGAGGTGTTCCATCCAGAGCTGGGCTTTAAGGAGAGATGACTCATCCGATCGCTGTGTCTTTTGGCAAACATCATCGTCTGTACCAATCAACGACCTGGCATGGAAGGTTAATCCCCTCCTATTAGATGAAACATACAGTATGAATATACATTCTTATCAATTGACTTTTCAATGCGATGTTGGTACCCTAAGCTTTCTCAGAGTTCTCCTTTAATCCACCGTGTGATCAGTCCTTTTATGACACCAGGGAAGGTGAGACTATATATGCGACCTTTCCTTGGGCGACTGACTTCTGGGGCTTATTAACATGGTGATGTATTTTTCGCCATGGATACTACACATTGGACAATGATACAATAATACAATAATACAATATCTTTGTTTAAAGTTTACCTACTACTTAGGGAAAAAATATAATATCTCCCCCTTTGGGGCATCAATGCAATTTATTGTAGGCAACAAACTACCTGGCATTGAGGATTCCTTCTTGGTTACCGTATACAACCTTTAACCTCTTGACTACATTACGTCATTAGGGTTTGATCCTCCTTGGTATCACCGTCATTGGCGATTTTTCAAAATGTGCCCGCTTTAAGCGACCTGTTTGAGTCAGAGGGATGAAGTGACCACTGAAAAATAGGAGGGTAGTTAGTATCTCACAACCAAGATCCCCCCCTGACAGGGATTTCAGGATCCTCAATGCTGTGACCTGGGATAAAATGGTGTTAGAACCTCTGCATCCTATGCCTCTATTCAGTGTATCCCTTCTGATTCCTGCCCCCTGGGCATTCAAAGATTTTATGGCCTTTGGCTGGCCATAGGATTTGTTCCTAAAGAGGAATTTATTTTAGTTCTGGGCTGTAGTACCCAGAGTGAACCAAGTGATCAACTGATCAATTTGGCTTCTACTCAGCTGAAAACTCTACAGAGTTGAATTATTGGCTCCGCCTCCTGCGGTGCCTATGTCTCTCGGGTTCAGACAGATGGGACAGATCCCCATCAGAACCAGTTACTCGGTTCTGGCGTGAGGTCTGGACCTTAATGTCACTTAATTTTCCCGAGGATTTTGGGGAACCCAAGGATGGGGCAAATTCCTATTTATTTGCGGGTGTCCCCCTCCCTTGTTGATGGGATGTCCGGTGTCCTCCTTAAGGTATCCGGTGTCCCCTTGGGGCCTAGGTGGTATATCTTGCTCCTTTGCCAAGCTTATTATTATGTACATGGGCAATGCATCAAAGCACAGGGATTTAAATTCCAGGTGGTTGTACTCAGCTCCTTCATTGAAGGGTGTTAGGCACTTTTGAGTACAGCAAAAAAAAAAAAATTCAATGGGGCTTTGGTGCTGTGTACATTTTAAATTGTAGATAACAGCTCTAGCAGCAGTAAAGTTTTTGTATGGGCTGACTTTTAAATTACATCCTGCAGACAACACAGAAAGTTGTTTTCATAGGTCTCAGGGTGATCAATAATGTCTAAGGACCCTTTTCATGACAAAATCAGGACAGTACTCTTTTTAAAACTTTTTAAAAAAAAAACTGGAGGTGCATGGTATCTTTTTAGGGGTGCTGGTCTTTTTGCAGTGACCTGATATGACTCATACCTATTTATACATGGCTGCCCAATTTTTTGCCCTCCTATATTTGGAATATGGCTGGGGTAGGACAGGGACTCTATGCCTGACTCCCCCCCTTGTCTGGGTCATAACCAACAGACTGGGAGTCATATCTGGATCTATGAATGATTATTTCATATTTAAAATGCGGGACTAATTAAGCATTGCCCTTATGCATGGACACCATGACCTTTTGGAACTCTTTTACGTATTTACTTATGAGTTCCTGTCATAACTTGAACAGTTACATTTTTTTTTTCAAAATTTTCCACTGCTGGTTACTCAGCAACTTTTGCTAGAAAACATTTTTCCTTGCTCAAAACTTCCTAATTATTGCATTAATCATTTACATTTCACTTTCAAATGATTACTTTCATTACAGTTTACTTTATAAGACTTCTACCACAGTTCTACTTCATTTTGCAGTTTCACGCTACATTCTCTTATTTTGTGCTTCCCAATAGAGGTTACTTTCACCTGCTCAAGGAGGTTCCTAATCTCATTCTCTCATTTATTTGGAGTTTGAGATTGAAACTTTACTAAACTCCTTTTTGCTGAGCCTTCTGGTGCAGTTCCTCATAAAGATACAGTAAGATTGGCCATGACCAAAAAGTATGTGATCACACTTCCTGACGTCTTTTGGTGTTAGATAAGCTATTGGTGAGTTCATACATACAGGTTGTCCTCTACCCATGTCAGATGCCCTTTATTGGCCCGACTTCTGAGGATTTTGATGTATGACTCAAACCAGCATTTACATATTCCACCATTTCAGACTCAGAGAGGTGTTTCCACACATTTATGATCTGTGCCAAATCTACTGGGGTTGTGGCATTACCACTAGGGACTCACAACTTGCCAGAGTTGGCAGCGTGAACATTACCTGCTGTAGACATTTTTAAGGCATTTCTATCACATTCATAATTAATAAAAAAAAAATTCCAAAAAAAAATTTTTTTTTTTATTTTATTTTTTTAAAGTTATTGATTATGTCACCTGATCAATATATATGATTGGCATATGTAAGAAATCAATAATTATCTCACTGGGGCCTCCATTATATGTAAGAATATTTAATAATAAATATCTCGCGCTCGTACTTATGTCAGAATATTTATACTGCTCTGAATATAGCAGTGTATTTATTTATGGTTAATAAGCAAAGATCTGTGAAAAAGGAGAGTCTTCACCTATTGCCATAAATCAATGTCGTGAATTCTTTTTAATTGATTAATTTCTTTTTAAAAGCATATACCAATCTTAGTGAGTACAGTCTACAGCGTGGAATATAGATAAAAATATTTATTCTCAAGACATGCAAACACGATATATGATCAAACAAGAAATGACACAAAAAGATAACTTCTACATAAAAATGCTAACTTCAAATAATCAATGCAATGTGATGTTTAGCTCAATAATGAAAGTGAAACTGAAACAAAGTGAAAGTAAAACGAAAGTAAAATAAAAGTCACAAAAGTGAAACCAAAACGAAAGCAAGATTACCATTTCTTCCCAGGTATAGTATAAGCCATAAATTAATGTTCTATATAAACAGACTACAATGGTCTGCGTAATCACATAGCCAAAGTCATTCCACTGCAGATGAAATGAGAATAAGCCATGCAAAACGGAAGACTTAAAATTGCAAATAATGCATTTAATCTGATATTAATAAAAATGTATAAAAACAAAAATCAGCTTTTTAGAGAAAAATCTACTATGGCTTATACGGCTGGGATTGTAATCTCATTACCCTTAAATATGCAATATAAAACATATAAGGAAGGAATAAACAATTGTTGAATAAAATCAAATAATACAGCAAGGCATAATTACCACACTTAAGATAGCCGCTGGCTTCAATTGGGCATTACCAAAGTCCTAAGATGGACGCCTTTCTTAAGATGGTGGATTCCCTTCAAGTTTCAGATGAATGATGTGGATCAAGGTAGAGTATGTCTGAATGAGTCTATCGAGTAATGTATTAGCGTGTGTGATGTAAGTGTGAGTTGTGTTGTCAGTAGTGTAATGTGTTGTGTCTCTCATATCTGGGTTGGTCTTTTATATGGTAAGAACAAAGAGCTATAAAAATTACCATAAGTAAAACCCAGAGGGATGAAACATTATCTCCATTGGTCAGGATATTCTATACCTAATCTAGTGAGGTCAGAGACACACCCCTTTTGATAATTAACCCCATACTTGGTCTAATAAAATTAAGGATGATTCCTCTATATGTAAGATTAATCATATAACACAACATAAAACTTTGTCCAGACTACCAGTACATACATAAATGTCCACCTGTGTCTCCATCATTCACCTTGGCAAGTAATGCCATTTCAATAATTATATTATTTAACACAATATAATATTTTTATATGGAAATCTGAAATTATCTCAAGACTGCACCTGGTATTTTGTCTCCAGAGGGCAGTGTCGTACCGTTCATTAGATTTTGTATTTAACACTTTTACCACCATGTCCTTATCTGATGACCTCTCTGACCTCTGGCTAGTGAATAGCCATTACTTCTTTGACCATGTCTTACACTGTCAATTAAGATGTCTGGCCTGTAGGATTTACAACACCTTGAGCACTTAGACTAGACTTCTCTGAAATGAGGTAACTAGTGACGAGATACATATGTCCTTACACTTATTAGAAAAATAATTCTAAGTAAGATTATTACTGAGAATATAAACCCAAAATGTGATATAACATTCCTAAATATATATGTATATGCCTTACATAATATAATGATATAATTATAGCTAATATCTTCTCACATATAATAATGTATCTATGAAAACTTATATGGTTCATCTTTAAATGTCTGCTAGAATATACTGGGGTATTGTCCATTGTTATATACTTATAGACAGACTGAGATATCCCCCCTTAACATAGCGTCAGACTGAAGTTTTATCTGATCGAGATGTCAAAAGAAATCTTATTTATGATTACATAGAAATACAAAGATCTCTGTTGAAACCATAGACCCTTTGTAAGCCTGTGAGAGACATTTTGTTTAACAAGTATATATGAACTTTGTTTCACCTTAAAAACAAGATGGACGCCATCCTGTTCAAAATCTCTTATGCATAATATGAAATATACATGGCTTTTAAAATTATTTTTCTTTTTACCTATTATTATTTTAATCAACCCCCAATAACCCGACAGTATCTAACTGGCACATATTGTGAGAATATTGTTTAACTAAAAGAGACATTAATTCCTTGCTACTAGTGTTGAGCGAACACGGACTGTATTATTCGTGTTCGTACCGAATAATTGGATTTTTTTTACCCGAACACGGACACGGACACTTTACTGTATGTTCGGGTAAAAATCCGTGTTCGGTCGTTTTATTTCCGGGTTTTGCATGCTTTGGCGCTCTTTTCATGGCGGGCTTTCAACAGCCAATCAACAATCGTTTAACTGGTGTGCCTTAAGCCATCCCAGCCATGCCTGCAAATGTCTTAGTAGCTGTGATTGGCCGTCTGAAGCATGTGACCAAGTCTTTATAAGTTCGAGGCAGCCGCCGCAGCAGCGTCATTCTGCTGCTTAGCTAAGGGACAGAGCACACATCAATGTGCTGGCTGCTGATTAGGGAAAGATAGGCAGGAAAAAACCATTTGTGTCCGGATAGAATTGAGGGACAGGTCGGAGTGTTTAGGCAGGGCGAGTTGTAGGCATTTTAGGGATAGAGTCTGCTGAATTATAGGGTCAGTGTCTTCTACAAACTACAATCGATATTGCTGTGTGGGGGGTGGGGTGAATCTGCACTCAATCCTGATCTACGATCTCTTCTCAATCCTGTTAGGGACAGAGTCTGCTGAATTTTAGGGAAACTGTGTTCTACAAACTACAATCGATATTGCTGTGTGGTGTGGGATTGGAGATAGGCAGGTGTCAGTGATCCACATCCATTTTTCTGTGTGTGAGCTGCAGTGAACACAATCTTTTTGGGCTGCAGTGAACACAATCTTTTTGGGCTGCAGTGAACACAATCTTTTTGGGCTGCAGTGAACACAATCTTTTTGGGGTGCAGTGAACACAATCCTTTTTGGTGTGCAGTGAACACAATCTTTGTGGGGTGCAGTGAACAAAATCCTTTGTGGGGTGCAGTGAACACAATCTTTTTGGGGTGCAGTGAACAAAATCCTTTTTGGGGTGCAGTGAACAACATCCTTTTTGGGGTGCAGTGAACACAATCTTTTTGGGGTGCAGTGAACAAAATCCTTTGTGGGGTGCAGTGAACACAATCTTTTTGGGGTGCAGTGAACACAATCTTTTTGGGGTGGAGTGAACAACATCCTTTTTGGGGTGCAGTGAACAAAATCCTTTTTGGGGTGCAGTGAACAAAATCATTTTTGGGGTGCAGTGAACACAATCTTTTTGGGGTGCAGTGAACACAATCTTTGTGGGGTGCAGTGAACACAATCTTTTTGGGGTGGAGTGAACAACATCCTTTTTGGGGTGCAGTGAACAACATCCTTTTTGGGGTGCAGTGAACACAATCTTTTTGGGGTGCAGTGAACACAATCTTTGTGGGGTACAGTGAACAGAATCTTTGTGGGGTGCAGTGAACACAATCTTTGGGGGGTACAGTGAACACAATCTTTTTGGGGTGCAGTGAACACAATCTTTGTGGGGTGCAGTGAACACAATCTTTTTGGGGTGGAGTGAACAAAATCATTTTTGGGGTGCAGTGAACAACATCCTTTTTGGGGTGCAGTGATCAAAATCCTTTTTGGGGTGCAGTGAACACAATCTTTTTGGGGTGCAGTGAACAAAATCCTTTGTGGGGTGCAGTGAACAGAATCTTTGTGGGGTGCAGTGAACACAATCTTTGGGGGGGGTACAGTGAACACAATCTTTTTGGGGTGCAGTGAACACAATCTTTGTGGGGTACAGTGAACAGAATCTTTGTGGGGTGCAGTGAACACAATCTTTGGGGGGTACAGTGAACACAATCTTTTTGGGGTGCAGTGAACACAATCTTTGGGGGGTACAGTGAACACAATCTTTTTGGGGTGCAGTGAACACAATCTTTGTGGGGTGCAGTGAACACAATCTTTGGGGGGGTACAGTGAACACAATCTTTTTGGGGTGCAGTGAACAACATCCTTTTAGGGTGCAGTGAACACAATCTTTGTGGGGTGCAGTGAACAACATCCTTTTAGGGTGCAGTGAACACAATCTTTGTGGGGTACAGTGAACAGAATCTTTGTGGGGTGCAGTGAACACAATCTTTGGGGGGTACAGTGAACACAATCTTTGTGAGGTGCAGTGAACACAATCTTTGTGGGGTGCAGTGAACACAATCATTGTGGGGTGCAGTGAACTCAATCTTTGTGGGGTACAGTGAACACAATCTCATACTTCTGAAGATTTGAGGGTGCTGCCTGTTCCATACTCCCCCTACTCCTCATCTAGCCTTTTAGGGGTACAAACAATAGTAATTGGGGCCTAGTGTGGTTGTGTACGTGTGATATACATACACTTTTTTTGGATCATATTTTCTATTCCGCTATTTAATCAAAAACCTTTGGGGATCAGTTAAATTGGGGGATAGTCTGTGTTGGTACGTGTGAGAGAGATCCACCTTTCCAAGTTGTTGGGGTTCATCTCATACTTCTGAAGGTTTGAGGGTGCTGCCTGTTCCATACTCCCCCTACTCCTAGCCTTTTAGGGGTACAAACAATAGTAATTGGGGCCTAGTGTGGTTGTGTACGTGTGATATACATACACTTTTTTTGGATCATATTTTCTATTCCGCTATTTAATCAAAAACCTTTGGGGATCAGTTAAATTGGGGGATAGTCTGTGTTGGTACGTGTGAGAGAGATCCACCTTTCCAAGTTGTTGGGGTTCATCTCATACTTCTGAAGGTTTGAGGGTGCTGCCTGTTCCATACTCCCCCTACTCCTCATCTAGCCTTTTAGGGGTACAAACAATAGTAATTGGGGCCCAGTGTGGTTGTGTACGTGTGATATACATACACTTTTTTTGGATCATATTTTCTATTCCGCTATTTAATCAAAAACCTTTGGGGATCAGTTAAATTGGGGGATAGTCTGTGTTGGTACGTGTGAGAGAGATCCACCTTTCCAAGTTGTTGGGGTTCATCTCATACTTCTGAAGGTTTGAGGGTGCTATCTGTTCCATACTCCCCCTACTCCTAGCCTTTTAGGGGTACAAACAATAGTAATTGGGGCCTAGTGTGGTTGTGTACGTGTGATATACATACACTTTTTTTGGATCATATTTTCTATTCCGCTATTTAATCAAAAACCTTTGGGGATCAGTTAAATTGGGGGATAGTCTGTGTTGGTACGTGTGAGAGAGATCCACCTTTCCAAGTTGTTGGGGTTCATCTCATACTTCTGAAGGTTTGAGGGTGCTGCCTGTTCCATACTCCCCCTACTCCTCATCTAGCCTTTTAGGGGTACAAACAATAGTAATTGGGGCCCAGTGTGGTTGTGTACGTGTGATATACATACACTTTTTTTGGATCATATTTTCTATTCCGCTATTTAATTTAACTGGGCCTCCATGCGAGACCTGTGTGCCTTGTTGCGCTGTTTTGAGTACTCCACCAACATGGCCAGTGGCAATGACGCCGTTCTCAGCTTAACTATCCCACTTCTATGCCTCCTTGAAAAAACAATTCGGGCGATGATGGAAGAGGATGTGGCACAGGATGAGGAGGAGGAGGAGGATGAAGAGGTAACATTTCCAAGGCTTTCAGGGCAGTCATTCGCAAGGGGCTCCGAGGGTGGGTTCCTGCACACGCAAACGCCAGGGACGCAATTGTCCAGCAGGGGCACAGTTCTGGAGGATGAGGAGGATGAGGAGGAGGAGGAGCTGGAGGAGGAGATGGAACCATGTTCACAGCAGGGTGGCACCCAGGCCAGCTCATGGCCATCACTGGTGCGTGGCTGGGGGGATACAGAGGACACGGACGATACACCTCCCACAGAGGACAGCCTTTCGTTGCCTCTGGGCAGCCTGGCACACATGAGCGATTACATGCTGCAGTGTCTCCACAACGACCGCCGAGTTGCCCACATTCTAACTTGTGCTGATTACTGGGTGGCCACGCTGCTGGATCCCCGTTACAAGGACAACGTACCGTCCTTAATTCACTCACTGGAGCGCGATCGCAAGATGCGCGAGTACAAGCGCACGCTGGTAGACGCCATGCTGCTGGCATTCCCATCTGACAGCGGGGCCACAGTGGAAGCACAAGGCAGAGGAGGAGGAGGAGGAGGTCGCCAACGCAACCAGGGCACCGCCAGCACCTCAGAAGGCAGGGTTAGCATGGCCGAAATGTGGAAAAGCTTTGTCAGCACGCCACAACAAACAGCAGCACCAGCAGCTCAGATGGAACGTCTTAGCAGGAGGCAGCATTTTACCAACATGGTGGAGCAGTATGTGTGCACACGCCTACATGTAGTGAATGACGGGTCTGCCCCCTTCAACTTCTGGGTCTCCAAATTGGGCACATGGCCTGAGCTTGCCCTTTACGCCTTGGAGGTGCTGGCGTGCCCTGCAGCCAGTGTATTATCTGAACGGGTATTTAGCACGGCTGGGGGCGTTATAACAGACAAGCGCAGCCGCCTGTCCAGAGACAATGTGGACAAGCTCACGTTCATTAAAATGAACCAGGCATGGATCCCACGGGACTTTTCCGTACCTTATGCAGAATAGCAATGGATACCGACCTTACCCACCCATTGTTCCATTTTTGCTCTTTCTCACTCTTTTGGGGTGTACCCTCATTTAAAATTTTTGAAAAGAAGCAGTGTTGGCTACCTCGTCCTCCTCCTCAGGGCCAGATTAATGTAGGGGCTATTGGAGCTGCAGCTCCAGGCCCCTACCTTTTATATAGGCCCCGGGTTGGCCATATTCACTGTTACCGCTCTTCTGTCACTTGTAAACACAGAAGTCTGGCTTCTATGCTCGCTTCCCCAGGCAGCACCCTCAGAACCTCCCCACACAGCGTGAAGGCCGGACAAGGAGGGACAGTTGGCGATGCATGGATGTGTTTATGGGCTTCAGAGACAGCATCCCATGTTGAATTAGGCATGCATGGCTGCACCCTTCCTCCTCTGGGTGCATGGCAAGGCACGGCCCTTAAGGCCCTTCAAAATCCTCAGCACCAAGCCCATGATGCTGTTAATCCGGCCCTGGTCCTCCTCCACCGCCGCTTCCACCTACACCGCCCATAGGTGTGCGCAGCCTATTGCATTAAGGTGTGCACCCCAAAGTTGAAATACACATGCATGTGTTTGCCAGCAGGGAGAGTAATGTATCGGGGCCATGTACCTGTAGGCAAGGAGAAATAGAGCAGAGCAGGTCCCAGGGAGATCTTTCCCATCTCCTCACTGGCAATGCTATGTGCCCTAGGTGATTAGGGTGTGCCCAGGCACACCCAGCACACCCTGTGCGCACGCCTATGTCACCGCCACATCCACCACCACCTCAACCTCCCTCCTACTCCATATGGGCCTCGTCCTTCAGAGATGAAGAAGAACATTGTTTTATTTTTCTGTTTTTTTTTGTTGTTTTAAGTTATTTCCCTATCCACATTTGTTTGCAGAGCACTTGCCATGCTCTTAATTACGTTTTGCTGCCATTTGCAGCACTCTAGCCCTTTCCTTTGGTGTTTTAGAGCCATTTTAGTGCCTTAAAGTTCGGGTCCCCATTGACTTCAATGGGGTTCGGTGTCCGGGAAAAGTTCGGTAAAAGTCCGGGACACGGACCCGGACTTTTTTTTAAAGTTCGGCCGAACCCGTCGAACACGGACATCTAGGTGTCCGCTCAACCCTACTTGCTACAATCATTCAGAGCGCATTCCCATGATTTTTTGAACGCCTCCAAAGGATTTTTTTAAAGTAGGAAATGTACGTTGGCGTAAGCCTTGTGGGTTTAAATCCTCTTTAATATATTTCTCAAAAAAAAAACAATGTGCCAGTATAGATGTGATTTCCATTTCAGGAGTCCTTGAATTTATTTCCAGATATGTCTTACGTTCCTCCTCACCTTTGTGACATGAGGTATAATTATATTGAATATTGGACATAAAGCCTGTCCAGGCGGTACCGAGAAAATCCATTTAGTGAGAATAGGGTAAAGATTCCAATTGTAATAAATGAAAAAAAAAATCACCCAAAAAGCCATAATTTACAAATAACCTGAGCAGATGTAAATGGTGAGCGCCAGGTGTGTTAGCCACCTACTAATGCAAAATAACTAAAAGGGTTGCTCAGGGAGCATTAATTATAATGTATAGGTACCCACATCCCAATATTTCTTTAAAAAAATTGTTTGGAAGGTTGGGGCAAAGGGGAACCATCCTCAGACATTACACAGTTTAGATAAAATAAAAAATAATTTCCAATTTAAAACCACAGAAGCACATACAAAGTATATAAAGGGTCCCTTTATGTAGTCCCTTTCCAGGAGGGTGCTAACCAAGAACTACCTCAGAGAAAATTGTAGGTGTAGACCTCCGGACATGTTTTGCGGTTGCCCACTTCTTCTGGAGAGTAAGGAAATTAAAAAAGGGGACATATACTATAAACGACAATAGGAAACATACATATGTCATTACATAAAAATACGTACATCATTCTTTCCACAGCTGTGAAGCAAAGCATATAGCAGCTATGGCAGGTGTACACACCCAGTTTTTGCCTCTTCAGCTGAAGGGGGTAGCCAGGGCCGGCCCTACCAGGGACCATGGGACCCAGGCGGCACTTAGAGCGGGGCGGCCGCCTCTTCTCTTCTTCGGCTCAAGTAAAAAAAAAAAGGTCCGCGGCCGGTGTTCCGTGAAAAAGCCCTACCTGTGAAAAATCCCTACCCTCGTCACTTCCGGTGCACCTACGTCATGGAACAGCTGAGCAGCTTACCAGTGCGCATGCTCACTGCTCCAGAGGGTAGGGAATTTTCACCGGTAGGGTTTTTTAACGTTACACCGCATCAGCTGTTGCCGCAGGTACATTAAAACCTTTCCGCTGCAACATGAAATCATCTCCGCTCCTACCCCTGTGACTTCCCTGATCTCGGCTACTAAATGTAAAAGCGGCGGTGGGTCTATGAAAATATAAATCACGGAGCCGAGATCTCCGTGATTTATATTTTCATACACCCGCCGCTTTTACATTTATTAGCCGAGATCAGGGAAGTCACAGGGGCAGGAGCGGAGATGATTTCATATTGCAACGGAGATGTTTTAATGTACCCGCGGCAACAGCTGATGCGGTGTAACGTTAAAAAACCCTACCCATGTCCGCAGCCCTGCATTTTCCTATACCATGTCCGCAGCCCTGCATTCTCCTGTACCATGTCCGCAGCCCTGGATTCTCCTGTACCATGCCCGCAGCCCCGCATTCTCCTGTACCATGCCCACAGCTCCGCATTCTCCTGTACCATGCCCGCAGCCCCGCATTCTCCTGTACCATGCCTGCAGCCCTGCATTCTCCTGTACCATGTCCGCAGCCCTGCATTCTCCTCTACCATGCCCGCAACCCCTCATTCTCCTGTACCATGCCCGCAGCCCTGCATTTTCCTGTACCATGCCTACAGTCCTGCATTCTTCTGTATTATGCCCACAGCACTGCATTCTCCTGTACCATGCTCGCAGCACTGCAGGGCACTGTGGCACTATAGACAGGAGAGAGCCTGGTGCGCTCATCTGCCCAGTGTCTACTGCTCTGTCCTGCTCCTGCTGTCACTCCATACACACTCACACCCCTCTGACTGCTTTCATAGTCCTATAGAATGTGGGGGCCTTTTGGAGGGCATGGATGTTTTTTGGGGGGGATGGGGGCAGCATTTCATTCTTGGACCCAGGCAGCACAATGTCTTGGGCCAGCCCTGGGTGTAGCGGTTGTGGAGTGGTAAAATGTGGGTCAACCAAAAGGTTTTACCACTCCCCAACCTCACATGTGAATGAACCCTATAAGTGCAGACAGTCACAGTTCTCCGATCCCCACCACACCAGCCTCAGTGTCACCAGAAGAATGTAGCTAGAATCAGTGTTCCTAATTTGCCTGTTTATTGACCATATGTCTACCTGTTACTTGGACTGACCCATCTGCTCTGACTATGTCCCTGAAAGACACCAGTCCCATCCCATTCCACTGCACTCCTGGAACCAAAGAAACTCTTTTTTTTCCCTGTATTTCCTAGCCAGTGAATGGCATTCCTGGGGGCATCTACATGCCAGTAGGCTAGGCTTGCTTTGCCTATAGGAATTAGAACTGCTATAGGTGACATTACACTAAGCTATATTCCCTGACCACTCATATAGAGGAAATCATTACAGTTCATTGTTTTAGATACAATTAGTTGATTTGTAAGATACACAAGATAAAATGTCCGGTACATAATCGGTCCAAATACTGAAAATGTCTCACATATGGTATCGCAATACTCAGAAGTAGTAGCAAAACGTGTTTAGGGTTGTAACTCTTAGCATGCTCATGCTACTATTAAATTGACAACTTTGTGACAAACTAATTATTTTCATTCCCCATTTTTCTAAAATTTGTAGCAAAAAAATGTAATCTTCAAAAATCTCACTATGCCTCTTATAAAATACCTTTTGGAGGGGGGGGGGGGGGTTACTTTCCAAAACTGTGGTCATTTATTGGGTATTCTCACTGTTCTGGTGCTCCAGGGCCTCCAAAAATGTGTTAGGTATTCAGGAAATTAGAAGCATAATTTACACCCCTAGAAAGCCTAAAGGTGCTTCTTGGATTTTGGGCCCCCTCTGCGTGGCTAGACACATGTGGTATCCCCATACTCAAGAGGAGTATCAGAGTGTGTTTTTGGATGTAATTCTAAGTATGCCTATGATTTGCGTTAGAAACATCTTTTCAATTGACAACTTTGTGTAAGAAAATACATTTTCATTTTCTTTCCTGCATTTTCCAAAAACTTGTGACAAAAAAAGATATTTAAAAAAACTAATTATGCCTCTTACAAATTACCTTGGAATGTTTGCTTTCCAAAATGTTTTTTTTTTTTTTGTGGGTGTTTCCACTGCCCTGATGCTCCAGGGCCTTCAAAAATGTGATAGGTAGTCAGGAGGTTGGATGTGTAATTTATACTCCTTGAAAGCTGCTTCTTGGATTTTGGTTCCTCCTATGCATCTAGGCTGTGAAAAAGTCTCACACATTTGATATCCCATACAGTACTCGGGAGACAAAGCAGAATGTGTTTTGGGGTGTAAATATAAGTATGCCTATTCAGTGTGTTCAACATAACTTGATAAAATTACAACTTTGTTATTTCAAAAAAGCACATTTTATTTAATCTCCTAATTTTTCAAACAATAGTAACACAAATGACAACTTTAAAAAATCACAATGCCTCTTACTAAATATCCTGGACTTTTTACTTTCCAAAAATTGACATTTCTACTGTCCAGGCATTGCAGGGCCTCAAGAAATAAAATTAATGATTGAGGAGACCATCAGTACATTTGGACTGATCAATTTTTAAATATAAATACCATAGTTTGTAGATCCTATAACTTTCACACAGACCAATTAATATACACTGATTGGGGTTATTTTTATTTTCAAGAAATGTAGCAGTATAAATTTTGGCCTAAATGTTTTGAAAAAAGATTATTTATTTGCAAAATTTTATAACAGAAACTAGGAAAAACCTTTTTTTTTCAAATTTTTCGGTATTTTTTTTATTTATAAATAAATAATCCTGCGAGCAAATGGGTTTTAGCACTATTTATAACTGCAGCGAGCACAGCACTCTCTCATAAGTGTAGGTTAAATAAAAAAAATCACTAGTGCCATGCAATTAAAGTGCTTCCAGTGTATAAATAACTAAATAAATGCAAATGAATAAAAAAATTATCATGTGCTAATCTTCAATTAATCATATAAATATAAAAAAGTGCTGGATTATCAGGTGTTAAAAAATCAGGCAATAGTGACCAAAATAGTAAAATATAAATATATAAAGTGCCAAAATTCATATTTAATTTCAAATATTTCATATAATTAGGTAAACAACATACACTATAAAAAGTGACAATAGTGCTGTGAACGATCACCTCCGTGATTGTATAAATAATCCACTTAAAGCGGAGTTCCAGCCTAACCGCACACTCACCTGTCCCACGGTCCAGCGATAAGCAGTCTTCTCCCTCTCTGCTCCGTGGCGCCGGCATCACTGACGTGGGCACCCGGCTGTGACAGTTTGCGGCTTCACAGCCGGGTACGCACTGCGCATGCGTGAGTTGCGCTATGCGTCGTGATTGGCCGGCAATCTTCTGGGACCTCTGACATGTCCCAGAAGATTGCAGGGAGGGAGGGAGAGAGGAGAACTTCTGCTCAGGGTGCCGCGGAACTCCGAGCGGAAGTGGGAGCGGGTACATGTCAAAACTAGGTACCCGCTCCCCCCCCCCAAAAATGACATGCCAAATGTGGCATGTCAGGGGGTTAGGACTATTTAAAGTGGAAGTTCCACTTTTGGGTGGAACTCCGCTTTAAGTGCCTGTCAGAATTAATAATTAATAATAATTAATATCTCGCTGTGCCTCCATTATGTCAGAATGTTGATACTGCTCTGACTATAACAGTATCTATTTATGGTTAATAATAAGCAAAGATCTGTGATGTAGGAGATTCTCAACTTATCCCATAAATCAATATGTAGCGAATTCTTTTTATTGAATAATTTCTTTTTAAAAGCATATACCAATCTTAGTGAAAACAGTCTACAGTATGGAATAGATAAAAGTTTTATTCACGAGACATGTAATCACGATAAATGATCAAACTTGAGATGACCCAAAAAGATATAACTTCACAAAAATACCAACTTCAAACAATAAATGCAATGTGATGTGTAGCTCAATAATGAAAGTGAAACTGAAACAAAGTTAAAGTGAAACGAAAGCAAGATTACCATTTCCCCAGATGTAGTAGAAACCATATTTAATGTATACTATACAATCAGACCACAATTGTCTGCGCAATGCAAAACCTGATAAACACTTCACTGCAGATGAAGTGAGAATAAGCCATGCAAAACCGAAGACGTAACATCGCAAATAATGCGCTTAATCTGATAATAATAAAAATGTTATAAAAACAAAAATCGTCTCTTTAGAGAAAAATCTACATATGGTTTATACTGCTGGGATTGTACTCTCGTTACCATTTAAATATGCAAGGTAAAACATTTAAGGAAGTACATAAACAATATTGAATAATAATCAAATAATTAGCAAGGCATAATTACCATATTTAAAATGGTGGCTAGCTTAGAATAGTAGTTACCAGGTTCCTTAAGATGGCTGCATTTCCAAGATGGTGGCCAATTAGGGAGGAGCTTCGTTTGGCGTCCCTCAAAGGTTCAGATACATGGCAGATTGAAAGGAAGTCTGTGTAGATGAGTCTGTGCATAGCTGTTAGTAGTGTGTATGTTGTATGTGTGATGTATATTGGGCAAAATGTGATGTGTCATGTGTCTCTCTCATCTGGGCTTTTATATGGTATAGACAAAGGACCATTAAAATTACCATAAATTAAACCCAGAGGGAGTGACATTATGCCCATTGGCTAGAACATCTTAACCATTAACTGGTGATGTCATAGGGTGACACCTCTTGGTCAACCAGTATATTAAAATTAAATAAGATTTCTTCATTTAAAACTATTATAACACAACAAAATGTAACCATGCTTTCATCTACTAAATGTCCATTCAATCCACCAGGTATCTGAATAAAGAATTAATCTTGATAACACCATTCTATTATTTAATATATCTTATTTAAAATATATTGGATTTTACTTTTTAACCCAAAGACTTCAATTACCGTAGTCAGCAAAATGGCAGTATTGCATTGCACTTAGGTTCAGTATGACAGCATTATTTATCTTCAAATAAACTTCGAACCTTTATATTGACCCATAGCTTACAACCAGACCTTCTAAATTAAACACCTGGCAAGGCCAGAAAAGTTTATGATGCTTTCTACGACTTACAATTTACAAATGTTTACTGAAGCCTGTTTTTGACATACAGAGATGATTCATCAAACTCAGTAACGTTAGCTTTTTAGCAAAATATGAAACAATTATGATATATAACGCTTTCCTATATTTATGTATGCTAGTTATATATATATAGATATATTTCAGTGTTAATACTATGTTACATATAAGATTATAACATATCTGTAAATTTTAGTTTTACATAGGTCTAAGCATAGAAAAATACTGACTTGTTTTATGATTCCAAACAGAGATAAGATTACCTTGGAATAGTGTCTTAGACCTTATCTTAAAGAAAGTCAACAGACTATTTATTTATACAGCCTGTCTGGAATAAACCTGTTGAATAGCCACTTTTCCTGCATAGGCACTTTTTGTTAAAGGAAATTTTAACCATTTAGTAACCTGACAGAAATGGATGTCATTGCTAATTCTATACAGAACAAAATATAACATTTCATTTCTATTTGTGAAATTAACCTCCCCAAATAACCCTGACATGCCGGTTCACATTTGTGCGATGCGGGAACGCTGCGAATATGCAGCATGATCCCGCATCGCATCCGCACCTCTGGCAGTTCAAACTGCCATATGCGATACGCAGGGGGTGTCAATTAAAAGTTAACGACACCTCCGGTTGCGATCGCATATCACAGTGCGCTCCGAATTACATATGATCTCCGTGATCGCACTAATGTGAACCGGGGCTTAAAGTGAAAAGGAGTAAACAAATAAACAGTCCACTTTCAAAGTTTTTGTTTATATCACAAAAAAAATGTAAACCTCATTGGTGATTAAATGCCACCAAAAGAAAACGTTATCTCTCCCAAAAAATGATAAAAATTTAATTTGGTTAAGAAATTCTCATTCAAAGTGTGACAGAGCTAAAAACCTAAAATTGGTCTGGGCAGGAAGGGGGAAAAAGTGTCCGGTATCGAAATAGTTAAGCAACTCTGTACTAGACGAGTATCTTGGATTCCATGATCTCCAGACTGTTTCACAATTATATTATCATTACTTACAGATTTTTTCATAACCTGCAATAAACCTTACAGTTCTGCATCTTTTTGTGTTTTTGCTAATTAAGCCCTTGCTTAGTCTTATCCCTTAACATGTTTTTGTTGATATATTTTATGTCAGTTGCTGCAGGTGCAGAATTAAAAGAACATAATAGCGAGTTTTCCAAGAGCGTATTTTGCTATATTTGCTTATTATAACCTATATTAAGGCCTATTTTTTTTTTAAATATATTTTCTAATGTGCCTAACAGATTATGATGATGGCTAGCTATCTATAAGAAAGGCTTTTTAGCACTCTGGCTCATTAAGACAATTTTTTAATTAAGTCTGAGTTTGAAAGGTTTGCTTTTAGTCTTTGTGTACAAAATTGCAAGTATGGCTATGCTGTATATTAGCGTCCTATTACCAGGGATTTGTTTTAATTGCTCCATCTGCCCTTTGCATAGATGCTTCAGAAACTGCTGGTAAGTTATCAGACCCAGTTATTGTGTTGTATTGTGTAAGCTGAATCCTATAAAGTTTCACACTAAAAGAAAAAAACTTAGCCATGTCTTTCTCATTGACTCTCACAATAAATAAGTGAATAGTAGATGACACTGCATTTGTAATTAATTAGATACAAAATGTGCTTAAAGTGATTCTAATGGCATCTATGCATGAAGGTGAGAAAAAAAAAACATTTTGCATGCAGCTCCCCCCCCCCCCCAGACTTACCTGAGCCTGATCGCGATCCAGCGATGTGTACAAGAGCCGCTGCTCTTTCAGCTCTTTTTCTCATCATTGGCTGAGGCACTGCAGTTGGAGCCAAGGGCCAGTGAGGAGGGAGCAGGGATGTGGCTGAGCCCCATTCTGTGTGTCTTCTGAACACACAGAGCAGGGCTCAGAAGTGAGCATGCTCAAGTGCCCCCCATAGCAAGTGGCTTGCTATGGGGGCACTCGGCAGGGAGGGAGGAGTCCAGACTGCTGGCGGGGGACCCGAGAATTGGGAAGATCAGGGCTGCTCTGTCCAAAACCCCTCTACAGAACAGGTAAGTATAACATGTTTATTATTAAAAAAAAAAAAAAAGTTGTACCTTTAACTACTTAACAACTGGAAGGTTTTACCCCCTTAATGACCAGGCCATTTTTTGCGCTACGGCACTGCGTAATTGTAACTGACAATTACACGGTCGTGCAATGCTGTATCCAAATAAAATCAATGTTCTTTTTTCCCCACAAATAGAGCTTTCTTTTGGTGGTATTTGATCGCCTCTGCGATTTTTATTTTTTGAGCTATAAACAGAAAAGTGCGTCCATTCTTAAAAAAAATATATATATATTTTTTTTACTTTCTGCTATATAACATTCCCAATAAAAAAAAAATTAAAAATCTATTTTTTTTTATCATTTTAGGCCAATTTGTATTCTGCTACATATTTTTGGTAAAAAAAATATCCAAATAAGTGTATATTGATTGGTTTGCGCAAAAGTTATCGCGTCTACAAACTAGAGGATAGATTTATGTCATTTTTATTTATTTATTTATTTTTTATTAGTAATGGTTGCGATCAGTGATTTTTAGCGGGACTGCAACATTGCAGCGGACAGATCGGACACCTAACTGCACTGTTACTGTAATAATGACACTGACAGGGAAGGGGTTAACAACAGGGCGATCAAAGGGTTAGGTGTGTCCCTAGGGGGTGCTTTCTAACTGTGTGGGGGATGAGCTTGCTGGATGAACACATAGACCTGTGTTCCTAAATAGGAGGAACACAGAATCCCTCTGTTCATCACTGACAGAACAGCATTCTGCCATTTTTACATCGGCAAACCGCCCTTCTGTCTCCATGGGGAGCGATTGCAGGTGCCCGGCGGACATTGCATCCGCTGGACCCGCTGGTTGGCTCCCCCTGTGGACAATCTGCACGTACGCGTGCCTCTGGTGGCGTGCCCCCACTAGCTGTCTCATGAAGCAACGTACAGGTAAGTTGTTTCAGGGGACAGAGCTGACCTGCCGCCGTAAAAGTACGGCGGCTGGTCGGCAAGTAGTTAATTTCACTTTAAAGCAGACCTTAACGTACAATGTAAGAGGTACTTAGAATGTATTGATTGGCCCCTCCACCTGAAAAAATTACCTGCACACAGCATTTTTAAATGAGAATACCAGGTATGGTAATTTTTTACATCTTGTCCAGCTTGACCAATGTAGCTACCATCAATAACCCTCATGCCGTGCTAAGCTCTGTGAATATACTGTAAATTGTTTTGAAACAAAAATGTAAAAAAAGTTCATAAGATGATGTGAACAGTCGGCAACCATATGCTGAATCCAGGTAATTATGATCAGGATGTTGTGTGTCCCAGCTCCACTTAAAACACCACATGTGCATACACCAGTGAAGATGTCTCCTTACTATGAGATTTGAGACTCTGGGGTAGATTTACTAAAGGCAAATAGACTGTGCACTTTGCAAAGTGCAGTTGCACTCTGCAAAGTGCAGTTGCACTCTGCAAGTGCAGTTGCTCCAGAGCTTAGTAAATTAGGTAAAGTTTCACTTTGCAAAAAAATACCCAATCAAGTGCAAGGAAAAAAAAATGCATTTTTGCTTGCACATGATTGGATGATGGAAGTCAGCAGAGCTTCTGCTCATTTACAAACCTTTGGAGCAAAAGACGTTCCTTCTCTTGCAGAGTGCAAATGCACTTTGCAAAGTGCACAGTCTAATTGCCTTTAGTAAATTTACCCCTCTCTGGGAAGAGAAGTCTACAAAAGCTTGTGTGGAAAAACCTTCCACCTGGTATTGCGTTCCCCTGCACAGGTCCTCCGTCAGTCTCCAGCAATGATAAAAAAGAGCACCAGGCCCACATAGTGTAAAATCCTCACAATGTTTATTAAAAATCAAATAAAAGCTATACACAAAGGCTGGCATACAGAAAAGACTCCAAGAACCACAATCCAGTGAGACATAACATAGAACGTGGTGACATTGTGACCTCCGGTTACTGGGAGGACAGAATTTCACCAGACGACATCACCTTTGCCTAAGTACAACAGGTGGAAGATAGGAGTAGGGTAAGCATAAAAGGAAACTTTTTTCTTTACAGGTACACTTTGCACTTTCTATCTGCATTCAATTTTCGTAGGGGTAGGGGTATGGGAAATTAAAGGTGGAACTTGTATTTTTCTGCAAGGTCCACTTTAAAATTACTACACCAGCTAAACATAGGAAACCACTGGCATAGCTACCACCATAGCAGCCCATGTAGCTCCATAACAGGGGACCTGAACATCACATAGCTAATCAGAGTAATTGCAATTAGGCCTCCCTCCCTGCCTGTTTTTAGGTGAAATTGTATATTGGCAGGAGCAAGCAAAGATCACTCTACTTTGTCATGGATTGATCTGCTTGCTGCGCCAGGATAGTTCTGGTGGGAGCAAAGAGGTGACCGAGACAAAGCTGGGCATCCAGACAGTTTAACCTAATGATTTTTTTTGGATCAAGTTGGAGTTCACTAGTATTGTTTATCCAAGTCATGGTAGAGGTAGTAGCAGTTCTGTAATTTTGATGACCTTTTGCCACTCATCAAAACAACTGAATGTGACCAACCAGTACTAGTCCACCGTTTTTTGGCTTTGTTATATTATAAGGCATGATATGGTGATCATTCAATTTTTCAATGCTGTGACTTTTAGTTCCAAACAACAGATGAATTACTGTTACCCATCTGTGATGATATTGGCTTACAAATTTGTCCCATATCAAGTGCTCAGCATTTGGCTACTTTATGTATGAGACAAACATGCATTTGTGCATTTTTTTGGTGGAGGAAAAATACCAAGATGATGCTATGGGGGCCATATGATTCATAGTTACTACCACATTACCCCTGCTGACAAGTTCTTCGGGACTAAGCCCCACACTGCCTCCTGGTTTAAACTCCTGAAACAGCTAAAGCTCATATTAAGAATCCATGCTGCAAATGATCTAAGACATTCCTACAGGGCTACCATGGCAAATCGCTCACTCCATCAGCAGGTGCCTGTGAACCCTTCCTATGCTAGGTAAACTTATGTTACACAGCAACTTGGCTGCCACACCTAAGGCTCCTCTTTGATTATTTTAACATCAGGATCACACCTACTGTATGTGGTGCATCAAGGGTTATGTTGCACAACAACATGGAGTGTGTCAAGGCAGCCATATGGCTAAAAAATATATACTGTATATACTGGTATTTTAGGTCATACACCCAGCTATAAAATAGTTTGTGTAACTTGCTTGCTATGTGAGCTTATATTTTACTGCTACTTAGATTAGTTCAGTTATTTACTGGTTGAGTGAGGTAGGGGTAACAACTTATATGTCCCCATAGGTCACAACTAAATTGCATCACAAACACCCCCTAATTACTCACACCCGGTCCTGGGCATGGGAGGTTCTCATTACCATTGAATTTCTATGTTGAGTGAATGTCCATTACCATGTCCTCATACTCTCAAATACAAGTTTGCTGTTTGAATTGTTTTTTAAACACCCGTGTGTGGCCCTCAGGAAAATACTTCCTCTTCTCCCCTTTCCTAGTTTGTTTATTCTCCCTTTTCTCTTTCTTTCTTCTTCCTTCTATAAGCTAGCCGTCTAGCAATTGACATAGGTTTATAAGTCTCCTTCTCACATTCCTTATTTATACTCTATTGAGCTCACTCCCAAATCACACTTTAACCCAGGTTGTGATCCTGTCGGTGACGTCACCGGCGCATGCGCTCTGAAGAGACGACATGCCCATGCCGTACCTTTAGAGCTCTGTGGCGGTGCCGAGGGTTCCTGCGCCTACGCGTGGGAGTGATACCACCGCAGATCCGGCCATTCATACAGCCGGAGCCCGCGAACCCTGAAGAAAGACTAGGTAAAGATGGCAGCAATGTGGATCTGTGACAATGCTGCAAGGAAGGGGTCAGCTTTAAAGGTAAGTCTGTCATAATGTACTAGGGGGCCCAGTTAAATTTTGTTTCAGTGGTGGTTTACTAGCGCTTTAAGGTAGCTTCATAGCACCTGCTGCCTGCCTCCTTTTTTTGGATTATCATTATGATGACATTTATCATCTTTTCTCTCTGTAGATGCCTCAGCTTGTGAACCACCACCTTTGATCTTACCTTCTGAATGTACTATGAGTAAGTTTCTGCTCTGCATTATCCGTGATGCATTTGTAATATTGGTATCTCTCGCAATTGCTGTGTAGAAAATGTTGTATGCTTTCTTTTTTTTCTCACTAAAGATCTTGAACAAGAATACCCATGTATGAATAATGGTGGCTGAATATTCATTTTCATTTTACTAAGAGGACGCCTCATACTAGGTGCTCAAGGACTCAACTGAATTCCGAAAAAGTTTTATGGAAGTCAGATTAATCTCATAAAAAGCTTTTTTACCTTGAACACAAACACAGAAATAGCAACCACATTGACAAAGCAGAACTGAGAATGTTACATTGCTTTTTCTCATTTTACCTCACCGTAAATGTCACTGATTCCGCCAGAAATACTGATTTTTACTTATCAAAAAAGGTCATTTTTGAAAAATTGCCATAAAATTTCAACTTAAATGATAAGGAATATGCATAAATGTCATTTTTTTCATACTGTCATTGCAAGTTATAAAAGTTAAAGAATTATATACGATATTTTACCTATCTATCGATCGATCAATCTGTCGATCAATCTATCTACCTATTAATTTATATATAGGGTATGTATGCTTTCCTAGTAGAAGGTTGTTCAAAATACCGTTCCAGCTCGTTGAATAAGTGAATAAGCAGACACAAACTGACGAGGCTATCATTTCTTGTTTATTCTGCTCTCTTGACCTATCACCTTTTTCCTTGTCAATACATTTGCGTTCACCACACCTGATTGGCTTCCAGCCAGGCCTCTCCTTCACCCAGTCTAAGGACTGCTGTATAAAGTATTAAAAGGGTGTGATACTAAGTCACATTCAGATACTTCCGTTGATTACATTTAATGGTGTGTTTATTTATTACAATAATGTTCTAAATCAATGGTCTCCAAACTGCAGCCTGGAGGCCCGGATGCAGCCCTTTAAAGCAGTAGTATACCGCTTTTTTCCACTTTTAACTACAGGTAAGCCTATAATAAGGCTTACCTGTAGGTACAATTAATATCTCCTTACGGTTTAGGAGATATTTGCACTGCATGCAGCCGCTCATGCGAGCGGTGCATGCGCTCTGAAGGTCCGGCGGACCTTCAGCTTTCCTTGCCGGGAGCTTGCCGGAAAATGACTCCTGAGCGCATGCGCGGGAGTGACGTCCTCGCGGCTCCGGCCAATCACAGCGCCGGAGCCGCCGAACCCGGAAGAGACGCCGAGGGATCATGTCAGCTCCCACAGCGGTGTCCGGGGGTCCGTGTCGGGGCTTCGTTCTAAGGTAAGCAATTCATAATGAGCTAGTATGCGATGCATACTAGCTCATTATGCCTTTGTCTTGCAGGGTTTTTTTTTTTTTTTTTAGGTTTACAACCGCTTTAATTACTCTTATCTGGCCCCTGGGTCATTATTCCCCCTATTGTTGCTGACATAGTTTCTGCCACTGACACCAACAATGGGGCACTATTCCTCCCACTTACACTAATGATGGGGCACTATTTCTCCCATCAAATGATTGAGAACCGTTTCTCTGGGTTCCAGATCAATCGTACGAGACCTGTATCTGTCATTGACAGCTCGGTCTCTATGCTGGAAGTATGCTGTGCTGTGAGCTCTCAGCACAAACACAATGGTGCATATATGCAACCTCATGGATAAAGACTCTCTTCCAAGAGGCTGTACGCTTGGCGGCAAGTGGTGAAACTAGTGTTATGTGTACTCAGAGTTGAATCAAATAGTTGATCGCCTGTTGTTGGAAATCACCATCGCTAAGTCTTTATGAATTATAGAGGCATGTTAAAAGGACCATGGTCAACGAAAAGAGGGTACAGGAGCGGGCCTTAATTGACTACTTACTGCAATTGCCAATCACAGGCTATCACAGTGATCCGAAAGACAGAAATCAGTCTTTGCTTTGTTTTGTCGTTTTATTAGTGGACAACTTGAATGGGGTAACAGGTTATGGAATGCAGAGTGTGACAACAACAAAGTTTCAGGGACACTTCCCCCCTATTTACAGACTCCTCTTCTTCCTTCCTCCTGCACAAACTTGGTTCCTCTCTGTACAGCTTCTGCTGGCTCACTCCTAAGAGAACTAACAGTCTATTGTCAGTTTTACAAATTTACAGGCAGGAACTCTCAGTCCCTTGGTAAAGCAATACATAAGGAGTGAGCAGCACACCACATCACCTTCTGCCTCCCTATGGCCACTGATCCCAGTTCCACTGCTTTCAGAAATTACAAGCCCACCTGGCTACCACTGGCCGCACCTGGCTGTCCTCCTGCTGCCAGTCCTCCTTACTGGCATGCTCATTGAGATTCCCCAAGGCAAGGTTTGATTAAGACTTGGCACACTTCAAGAGAGCACTGCTACAGCCCAAGTCTCTCCCTTTGTCTGTTCCTGCACTGTGCTGATCTACTCACTGTCTCTCCTTGCTCTTTCTGCTGCCTCTCCGGCTTGAATCCCATTACCTGCCTCCTGTGGTGGGATCTTTCCAGGCCAGGCTCCCAACCTCCAGCCCAAGTAACCCCCAGGCAGGATTCCCTTATAGGCCAAAAACAGCCTCCCTCAGCACTGCTTCTCCATCTTCCATCCGACTCCCCTACTGGCATATGGCTCATGTCTATTTAAAGTGGTTTTAAAGCCTTATGTTTTTTCACCCTAATGTATTCTGTGCATTAGGGTGAAACACTTTCTGTGCTTCAGTTTCCCACCGGACCCCCCTCTTCCTTTCCTGAGCCTTATCTGATCCAGTGATGTGCAAAAGTGCAGTGGCTCCAGCCACTGTCGCTCTTCTCATTGGACAAATTGATAGCAGAAGGAGCCATTGGCTCCTGCTGCTGTCAATCAAAAGTAACAGGGGAGCAGGGGGTGTGGCAAAGTTCCTCTGTCTGTGTCAATGTATACAGCAGCAGAACTCATGAGCGAGCCCACACGGGTTCCCCCATGGAAAGCCACTTTCCATGGGGGCACCTGATAAAGAGGAGGGGCCCGGTGCAGCGGCAGGGGATCCTAATGGAAGAGGATCAAGGGCTGCTCTGTGCAAAACCATTGAACAGAGCAGGTACAGTGGGGATCGAAAGTTTGGGCACCCCAGGTAAAAATTTGTATTAATGTGCATAAAGAAGCCAAGGAAAGATGGAAAAATCTCCAAAAGGCATCAAATTACAGATTAGAAATTCTTATAATATGTCAACAAAAGTTAGATTTTTTTTCCATCATTAACACTTTCAAAATTACAAAAAACAAAAAAATGACATCTGCAAAAGTTTGGGCACCCTGCAGAATTTATAGCATGCACTGCCCCCTTTGCAAGGCTGAGACCTGCAAGTGTCATGGATTGTTCTCAATCCTCGTCTGGGAAGACAAGGTGATGTCAATCTCAAAGGTTTTAAATGCCCAGACTCATCTGACCTTGCCCCAACAATCAGCACCATGGGATCTTCTAAGCAGTTGTCTAGAAAACTGAAACTGAAAATAGTTGACGCTCACAAAGCTGGAGAAGGCTATAAGAAGATAGCAAAGTGTTTTTCAGATGTCAATATCCTCTGTTTGGAATGTAATTAAGAAATGGCAGTCATCAGGAACAGTGGAAGTTAAAGCAAGATCTGGAAGAGCAAGAAAAATATCAGACAGAACAGCTCGCAGGATTGTGAGAAAAACACTTCAAAACCCACGTTTGACTGCACAATCCCTCCAGAAAGATCTGGCAGACACTGGAGTTGTGGTACACTATTCCACTATAAAGAGATACTTGTACAAATATGGTCTTCATGGAAGAGTCATCAGAAGAAAACCTCTTCTACGTCCTCACCACAAAAATCAGTGTTTGAACTTTGCAAATGAACATATAGACAAGCCTGATGCATTTTGGAAACAAGTTCTGTGGACCGATGAGGTTAAAATTTAACTTTTTGGCCGAAATGAGCAAAGGTACGTTTGGAGAAGAGGGGGCACAGAATTTAATGAAAAAACCTCTGTCCAACTGTTAAGCATGGGGGTGGATCAATCATGCTTTCGGTTTTTATTGCAGCCAGTGGCACAGGGAACATCTCAGGAGTAGAAGGAAAAATGGATTCAATAAAATTTCAGCAAATTTTGGATGGTAACTTGATGCCATCTGTGAAAAAGCTGAAGTTAAAGAGAGGATGGCTTCTACAAATGGATAATGATCCTAAACACACCTCGAAATCCACGGGGGATTACATCAAGAGGCGTAAATTGAAGGTTTTGCCATGGCCTTCACAATCTCCTGACCTCAACATAATTGAAAATCTATGGATAGACCTTAAAAGAGCAGTGCGTGACAGACAGCCCAGAAATCTCAAAGAACTGGAAGACTTTTGTAAGGAAGAATGGGCAAAGATACCTCAAACAAGAATTGAAAGACTCTTGGCTGGCTACAAAAAGCGTTTACAAGCTGTGATACGTGCCAAAGGGGACAGTACAAGATATTAACTTTGCAGGGTGCCCAAACTTTTGCAGATGCCATTTTTTTTGTTTTCTGTAATTTTGAAAGTGTAAATAATGGAAATAAAATCAAACTTTTTTGACATATGATAAGAATGTCTAATCTGTAATTTGATGCCTTTTGGAGATTTTTCCATCTTTCCTTGGCTTCTTTATGCACATTAATACACATTTTTACCTGGGGTGCCCAAACTTTCGATCCCCACTGTAAGCATAGGCCCTTTTTTTTTTTTTTTTTAAATTGAATGTTTAGTATCACTTTTAGGGCTTCTTTAGCTCCCTGCTAGGCCCCCAAACTGGGGATTGGCTAAAGGCCACTGAATATTCAAGGCAACCCCTCCTACCTTCCGCCCACTATTTTCTAGAATGTACTCCAACATTTTAGAAACAGTGGGAGGCACGAGAGAGCTGCCAGGATGAGTCATCCAGCCCTGGCCTCTAAAAACCCTGCCCCAGATTCGGTGACTCAGGTTTATTCTGGGTCAAGCTATAACTTGCCTATACTCACTTTAGTAGCACACACTAGAGGGTGCTACGCATACTACCACATATAGACTTACATTGTGGTTCAGTCTGGATACGTCTGAAAAACCGACAGACAGATCCAGACTGAATGATTGCCCAAACTGTTGTAAGAACAGGCAGATGTATCAATACTTTCTGCCTAAAACATGCTTTTTCTATGTATGATAATGGCCAGGTCCCTCTGAGGCATTAAAAGAAAAGAGAATCTATATTAAGAATTAATGCCATCTTGCTCTACCATTTAATTAGTATATGCCTGTAAGTGACTGTACGGCAAAAACAAGATAAAATAGTAACTGAAATAAAGCAGGTATCACATACCACGGCAACACACTAGAAATAAGTGATCACTGGTGGTTAAGGTTTTAAGCAGCACTGTTATATTACATTGCAGGTGTACTAAAATTGGCTATACACAAATGGAGAATTCTAATGAATTCCTCCATCCACAATAAATAGTGTGGATGGAGGAATCTCCCTGCTGGCTATAGTAGCACCCATGGCTTTCTGAATACCTAAGCAGTGACGACAGCTGATAGGATACAGCCATTGTTTGGCTGACGATTTTCCTTTCGGTTATTTTGATTTTTCAATCGAAATGTGTACGCTGGGTGGTGCCATCAGGTGCCATCAGGTGCATCAGTGCCACCCATGGCTTGTATTTCGGACCATTTACAAATTCAATCCATATACTGCCAGCTTAAAGCAGAGTTCCACCTAAAACCAAAAAAAATACATAAAAATACCCCCGGGATAGTCATTCCACAATGGATAGCCTCTGAACTGTCCAGGGTTGCACTTACCTGCAAGAAGAAATACTTACCTTGAAAATGTATTGCCCAGCGCTGCCATCTCAGGTGTGGGCAGCTTGAAGCCAGCGCGATCCTCTTCTGCGTCCTCTTCCGTCCTCTTCGGTCCCACAATGCACTGCACTGGCCCCACCGTCACTTCCGGGGGGTTCAGCGTCATCCCTGCAAAGCTTCTGGGCATGCCCAGAAGCTGTTTAACAAGGTATGACGCGCCTGCACCGGAACTGACGTCGGGGGCCGGCTCCGGGTCATTGATTCCTGGGAGCGATGACGTTCAGCTCCCAGGAATCATTGCAAGCCAGGAAGTGACGACTCGCCATGGCCGCCGAGGGAGGAAGAGGAAGTAAAGTAAGTATATTATCTTCTAAAACAAGGTAAGTAAAAAAAAAAATTGCGATTATCCATTTGTTTTCCAGGTGACCCGGAGCGAGAAGATGGACCGAACTTCAATTTTAGGGTGGAACTCCACTTTAATAAATTACACCATAGTGAATAAACAAATAAATACATCTTCATTTAAATTCTAGAAAGTAAATAAAAGTTGTGAAATCCATGTATACATTTCCTATTGTGATTTCTGAAATTAGTACGAATTTTAATTCACAATTAAACAAACTGCACATGTCTATTTGTATTTGTATCTATTTTTGTATTTGTATCTATTTATGTGTATTTGTGCTGTTCCCTTTTTTTAGGTCTAGGAAAGCTGAAAGTAGCTTTGATAACCCTCAGGTGTAGAAGCTGAAAAGGAAAGTAAAAAATTGCACATTCTATTTTGCCTTCCTTACTGCCTCCACTTCGTTTGGCCAAAATGGCAAAATTTTAAGAAATTAGTAGAAACATTTATTTTGGCTCCCACAAAAACACTTGCTTGGCATATAGATAGAACAAGAAGGCATGCACAAACTAGAAACAAAGGTAATGACAAGGAGCCAGCCAGACTTCACCCTGGCTGAAAATGGATACAAAACTTTTGGCTCAGACTTCCAAGAATTTGCAAGCCACCAATTTACAAGCAGCATGAACCTGGTCGAACTCCAGTTCAATTTATTGATCTTAGGACAAAGCAAATAATGTGTTATTTCAAATGCACTGATGTTAAAATGCACTACTGTTTAACACACATTCTTTCTTTCTTTTTGCTTCACAAAACCCCAGAGGGGCAAACAAAAAAAAAAAACACTAAACAGAGACAATTGGAAGTTTGCAGACTTTAAGTTGTCTTAGCAAGACCCTTGTAAATAAATCCATTTTCTAAAAAGGCATTTCCTACTGTGTGGCGAAATGGGCAAAAATGACTCTGAAAACATCTAGGAAATAGACCCCCTGTCCTGAAATCCATTTTCCTCTTTCTAAAAAGCACAAGCAAGGAGTCATGCCATGCTTTTAAACAAGCTCACTCATCCAAGAGCAGTGGTTGTTGGCATGTAACATAGAAAGACTGGTTAATTTTAATATATTTTTTCTTTTGGAAAATTTTATCTAGTTTTATTATTTTTTTTTTTATTATTATATTGTAATGCAGATAAAAGGGATTTCTGCTTATCACCTTCTGAGCACATTTTTGCCTATTTTAATTGTGGCCAGGGAAATCAAGCAAATTTGCAAATATACATTTTCAGTCTTATCATTTCTCTTGCTCCCCTTTACTGATGTTAACATTGGTCATATTAAGAGGGTCTCCAGATATTATGGGGCCTTGGGTCCAGAGGGTCCTGGACTTGTGGAGCGAGCTAGAGCTAGATGGCTGATCATTATACTGGAGCTGTTACCGGAGATGTCGAAGGAGGTGCATGATGCATACCTTATGACGGTGATATCTTCTATGGATAGGATAATTCAGCTGAGATTTCTACATCAGATGTACTATACATCCATACGCCTATTTCGTATGCATAAAAGGGTTGCTGCAACCTGCCATAAATGCTCAATAGCTCAGGGGACGTTTCTTCACATGGTGAGGGACTGCCCTAGGGTGAGGCCGTTATGGTCTCAAGTGACTGAGTTCATAGAAGATAAGTTTGGCCTTCCTAATGTGTGCTCCCCCTTGATATGTCTTCTGGGGATTATTGAGAGTGTGGAGATGGACGTGGCTACAAAGCTCTTCCTCCGAATTCTCTTCTTTTGTGTGCGTAAACTCATAGCAAGGAGATGGATACCCTCCTCTTCATAGAAGCCTATCCTACCCACACCTAACAACTATACCTCCATTTTCTCCATCGGCTCATCCCCCACAGTTATTGCCCCTTGTTTCACTTGACCCCCCCTTCTAGATTGTAAGCTCTAATGAGCAGGGCCCTCTAATTCCTCCTGTATTTTTTTAACTGTATTGTCTTCCTTCATATTGTAAAACGCTGCGCAAACTGTCGGCGCTATATAAATCTTGTATAATAATAATAATAATAATAATAATAATAGATACATACCGAAAGGTTGACGCTAGCAATGTGGATGAAGATGGTAAATGCTGATATTTCCATGACATAAGAGGCGCAGGGGTCCTCCAAGAAGTTCAGGAAGATCTGGTATAGATGGGTGGATTCTACTAATACATTGGAGGGAGAGAGGGATATGTGAGATACAAACAATAACCCTGAGAGGAAGGGAATATGCCTTAAAGGATCTGGTTAGGGATTATGGTATTGAACACTAGACGGAATTTAAGGGGGTGGGTTTCCTCCCTTGGACTAATCCTACATTTTAAAATACTTTTATTTCAAGATGGAAGATGAGGTTCTGTTTTGAAGTTTTAGCATACTGTTATTGGTTATTACAAGAAATGGTCGCCCCTTTTTTGAGACTGGAAATGTTATATTAATTTAATTTTAAAAAAATGTAAAAAAAAGGCTAAAATAGGTATCCTCTCTGAATCTGTGAGAGAATGGTGTTAAACATGGTATTATTGGGTGACTATATGAGAAGGAAACTTGCTATCCCGTGGATAATGATTAAAGTGGAGTTCCACCCTAAATTTATACTTACCTCCATCTTCTCGCTCCGGGTCACCTGAAAAACAAATGGATAATCGCAATTTTTTTTTTTTTTACTTACCTCGTATAGAAGAAAATATACTTACCTTACTTCCTTCTTCCTCCCCTCGGCGGCCACGACGATTCGTCACTTCCTGGCTTTGCAATGATTCCTGGGAGCTGAACGTCATCGCTCCCAGGAATCAATGCGCCTGCACCGGCCCCGACGTCAGTTCCGGGGTGCGCGCGTCATTCCCTTCTAAACAGCTTCTGGGCATGCCCAGAAGCTGTGGTGGAGGGATGACGCGCGCGCACCGGAAGTGACGGCGGGCCCGGTGCAGTGCATCGTGGGACCGAAGAAGACGGAAGAGGACGCAGAAGAGGATCGCGCTGGCTATAAGCTGCCCACACCTGAGATGGCAGCGCTGGACAATACTTTTTCAAGGTAAGTATTTCTCCTAAAAGGTAAGTGCAACCCGGGACAGATCAGAGGCTATCCATTGTGGAATGCACTAGCCCTGACTGTCCCGGGGGTATTTTTATTAAAAAAAGTATTCCCAGGGTGGAACTCCGCTTTAAGACTACTGTTTTTGTGTATGCCTTTTGATACCTTCTGAATGAGATATGTACTATCTATTCTGACACTGTTTGTGAACTTGTGTTGAATAATAATGCTTTTTTTTTTACAAAAAAAACATTGGTCATATTAGTTCTAATACTTTTCTGTGCAGAAATAGGGCTCCGTGAATGCAGAGGTATATAAAAAAGTACATCCATTTGGTTGTTTATGCTCCATATCCTCAATTCTCCTAACTAGTTGACAATGATCAGCAAGAAGTGACCGCATCCAAAGGGATCACAGGAGCTTTCTTTCTTTCTTTATTACCTGAAAACATTTCCTGTCTATCTCCCCCAACACAGCATATTTTTACACTGTTTCAGACATGTTACAGAGGCCCTGAACTGTACAGAGATAGAAACGATGGCTGTTACCAATTAACAATTTAATAATTATGCGTGAGAAGCAATACCTACAGGTTCATCTCAAAAAGTTAGAATATCATCAAAAAGTTAATTTATTTAAGTAATTAAATTCAAAAAGTGAAGCTCATATATTTTATATAGATTCCTTACATGCAGAGTGATATATTTCAAGTATTTATTTCTGTTAATTTGGTGATTATGGCTTACAGCTAACAAAAACCCAAAATTCAGTATCTCAGAAAATTAGAATATTGTGAAAAGTGTCACACTCTAATCAGCTACTTAACTCAAAACACCTGTAAAGGTTTCCTCAGCCTTTAACCACTTGCCGATCGCCCGCCACAGATATACTGCGGCAGGCTGGCTCGGCTGCACAAACCGATGTATGGGTATGTTGGTTCGCGGGAACGCTCCTGGGGTCGAGCACACCCGCTGCCACTAGGCAGGAGGGATGCCAATCCATGTGACCGGCAGCCGTGCTTGTCGCCGGGCACCTGTGATTGCTGCCCGCTGAGAGAGAAGGACGGTCAGCTGTTGTAAACACAGCAGACCGTTGTTCTCTCTGAAATGATCACAGAGCACCTGAAATCCTCCTATATAGGATCACAGGTGTCTGTGCTCATTTCACAAGTCCCTCCCCTTGATAGTTAGAAAACACTCCCCTAGGCTCACACTTAACCCTTTGATCACCCCTGGGTTAACACCTTCCCTGCAAGTGTCATTATTATAATTATAGCGCATATTTTTAGCACTGATTACTGTAGTAACGTCACTGGTCCTCCCAAAAATGTTGCAAATGTCAGTTAGGGGTCTGATCTGTCCATCGCAATGTTGCAGTCCTGCTAAAAATCACAGATTCCCGCCATTACTAGTATAAAAAACAAAATTACATAAATCTTTCCCCTAGTTTGTAGACGCAATGACTTTTACGCAAACCAATCAAAATACGCTTATTGGGATTTTTTTCACCATGTAGCAGAATACAAACTGGCCTAAAATGATGAAAAAGTTTGATTTTTAATTTTTTTTGGGGAATGTTATATAGCAGAAAGTGAAAAATATATATATATTTTTTTCAGAATTGTCGCTCTTTTTTTTGTGTATAGCGCAATAAATAAAAGTCACACAGGTGATCAAACACCACCAAAAGAAAGCTCTATTTGTGGGGAAAAAAGGACATACATTTTATTTAGGTACAGCATCGCATGGCCGCACAATAATCCATTAAAGTAACACAGTGCCGAATAGCAAAAAATGGCCTGGTCATTAAGGAGGCAAATCCTTCTGGTCCAGAAGTGGTTAAATGGTCTTTCAGTCTGGTTCAGTAGGTTAAACAATTATGGGGAAGACTGCTGACTTGGAGGGTAATTTACAAAAGGTCTTTGCTAAAGAAGCTGGCTGTTCACAGAGTGCTGTATCCAAGCATATTAATGGAAAGTCGCATGGAAGGAGAAAGTGTGGTAGAAAAAGGTGCACAAGCAACAGGGATAACCACAGCCTTGAGAGGATTGTGAAGCAAAGGCCATTCAAGAATTTGGAGGAGATTAACAAGGAGTGCATATGGCTGATGTCAGTGCTTCAAGAGCCACCACACACAGACGTATCCAGGACATGGGCTACAACCGTTGCATTCCTTGTGTCAAGTCACTCCTGAATCAGAGACAATTTCAGAAGCGTTTTGCCTGGGCTAAGGAGGGAAAGGACTGGCCTGTTGCTCAATGGTTCAAAGTCCTCTTTTCCGATGAAAGTAAGGTTTGCATTTAATTTGGAATTCAAGGTCTCAGAGTCTGGGGGAAGAGTGGAGAGGCACAGAATCCAAGTTGCAAGAGGTCCAGTGTGAAGATTTCACAGTCCGTGATGATTTGGGGAGTCATGTCATCTGCTGGTGTTGGTCCACTGTGTTTTACCCTCTACCAGGAAATTTTAGGGCACTTCATGCTTCCCTCTGCTGATCAGCTTTATGGGGATGACCCGTATTCCTGATGGGAGAAGGAGAATTTTCTGCCCCGGGGATTGCACATTTCATTCACAGTGCTGTGTGTGGAGTTTGCAGAGTGCTGATCATTGCTGTGCCTCCTCCTCCAGCCTGCACAGAGCCGGGGCTCAGGTCACCAAGGGGCAGAGAGAACAGCACAATCATCTGAATAGTGTGCAATCATCTGAATAGTGTGCATGGAAGTCAGCAGGAGCTTTCTATTATAGGGCAGAAAATTCTCCTTCTCCCATCAGGAATACGGGTCATCACTAGACCTCTACAGGCATTACCAAACCTGATTCAAGACCAGACGTTTATAAGGAACTTGGATTGGAGAAGGGAATGAGTGGGATACTCCTCTGGCTCAACTATTCACAAGGAGCGTGAGGTTGGCGGAGGAGTGTGAAGTAATTTCTGATATACTGGCGATTGTAAGGTGGATCCTTCAGGAGGGCTCAGATTCACTCTGGACTTTGACTATTGTGTCACAACCCTGCTTGCACTGACCCCCTATAATCAAGGGGCCGGTGCTTTCTGGTAAGCATTCCCACACACTGGGTGTCCATGTGGTGAAGGGAGTGAAGATTTGTTTTCATGAGGAAGAATCATCCTTTTTAGACTGCACCATTTAATGTTTGTTGGTGTATGGGACTTTATTTACGATTCACTCATCTGCTTATTGCTGATGCACTTTATATTTGGTGTATACCAGGTAGACCGGGCACCCACAGGAAACTCCATGTGGGCACCCCAGTGCATAGGACAGCCAATAAAATAGGACACTCAATTAGGCAATAATAGGGAAAGAGAGTCAGGGCACAAAATGAAGCAGGTTGAATCCAGGCCAGCAGTGACGCAGTGGGTCGATGCGGTAGGCACAGTGGAGATAAAGTCAAAGTCACAATCCAATGGAGAAGGGGAAAAAAAGAAGGGAAGGGGAACACGTCTGCCACGTGTAGGGACAAGGACCAGTCAATGGGGTACGTCCAACCAGGACAAAAAGGGGGAATCTGGGGAGGGACTGCAGATGCCACAGCAATCTCCTCAAAAACTGTGAGCATGGTAAAGGCAGTTACAGGTAGTGCAGCCGGACCGCTTCCGCCGTTTCACAGTAACATAGAACAACAACCGGTCATCAGAATAAAAGAGAACCAGGGAACTTCCTAGTCAGAGTAGTGAGCATTCCAGGGGACAAGTTGGATCACAGGAGTTGTCACGGAACCCCGCGTCTGGGAGAGGCAGCAGCGCGCAGTGCCCCACCATTAGCATCTAGCCATTGAGCAGCAGCAGCAGGCTTGCCAAAGAACAGGACTTCATCTCTGGCAACTACGCAAAGCTTGGAAGGAAACAGCATAGCATAGGGGATATTGAGGTCCCGGAGTCTCCTCTTCACATCCACAAATTTCACCCGTTGCTTTTGGACCTCTGCAGAGTAGTCAGGGAGCAATGAAATCTTGGAGTTGTCAATCTTAAGGCGCCCCTGCAATTCTCTGGCTTTAGTAAGGATAATGTCCCTATCCTTATAGTTAAGGGGCTTGAAGATATATGTGCGCGGAGGGGCACCCGGGGGGGGGGGAGGGGACGCATGGGGACTCGATGTGCACGTTCCACAGAAAACATGGCGGTGAAAGAGTCCTGCCAAAAGGTAGATGTTAAACAACGTTCAATAAAGGTCACTGGGTTCTTACCCTCAGCTCTTTCGGGGATGCCAATAGCCCTGATGTTGTTTCGGCGCATCCTGTTCTCCAAGTCGTCTAGCTTGGAAGCTTGCTGAACAGTGAGTAGGGCAGTATGTTTAACCTCTCTTTGCAGAGGTGCCATGTCGTCTTTCAAAGAGCTGACGCGACCCTCCACCGCAGATGTGCGTTCCCTGAGCTTCTGCATGTCATGGCGCATAAAGGAGATTTCGGCTTTGACCCCCTTTAGTTCAGCTGTCAGGGCCGTGATTGAAGTAGTGCAGGTCGTCACAGCCGCCATGATGTCCCCCAGGGTGGACTCTGAGTCAGGGAATAGGGAAGAGTGCATCGGGGGCCTGTTCCAACCCAGCCGCTTCCCAATCCACAAACTGGCGTGAGATATCCCCCAGCGCCACAGTATCGTCAGTATCTGACTGCGATCCCGGGGAGATTGTCAGCGCTGTCCCACTGGATGCGGAAGAATCACGGGTCGCTGGTTTGGCGAACAGTTTTTGTGCAGGTTCCATGTACTTCTTTTTTTGAGAAGCACGCTGCTGGGGGCCGCCATCTTGGGCCGGAACGGCCGGAGCTGCCTTGCCGTCTTTTCCCCGCTTAGACATGAAGAAGGAGAGGTCCGGAAGACTCACCAGGTGCGCCCCGATGCCCAGAGGATCTCAGAATCTCCCCGGAGGTAAGCAGGAGAGCGGGTCCGGTGTTGTGAAGGATCGGTAACAGGATGATCGGCGGAGCTAACGGCGCACACGTCCTCTCACATCCGCAGCTCGGCCACATCCCCTGATGCACTTTATATTTGATATTGCACTTTGTATGGGATTTTTTATTATTCCCTCATTTATTTGTTGATGCACTTTATATTTGATTATGCACTTTATATTTAAGAATTTATACATTTCAACATATTTAACCGCTTCCATACAGAGCAGTTAGACACCCTTCCTGCCCAGACCAATTTTCAGCTTTCAGCACTCTCACACTTTGAATGACAATTGCTCAGTCATGCTACACTATAACCAAACAAAATTTTTATCATTTTTTTCACACAAATAGAGCTTTCTTTTGGTGGTATTTGATCACAACTGGGGTTTTTTTTTTTCGTGATATATGCAAAAAAAATAGCAAAAATTTTGAAAAAAAAAACACTTTTTTTTAGTTTCAATTATGAAATTTTGCAAAAAATAAATTTTTCTTCATACATTTGGGCCAAAATGTATACTGCTACATGTCTCTGGTAAAATTAACCCAAATTAGTGTATATTATTTAGTCTGTGTGAAAGTTATTGAGTCTAGAAGCTATGGTACCAATTACTGAAAATTGATCACACCAGATGTACTGACTGCCTATCTCCTTTCTTGAGGCCCTGAAATGTCAGGACAGTACAAATACCGACCAAATGACCCCTTTTTGTAAAGTAGACAGTCCAAGGTATTTAGTAAGAGGCATGGTGAGTTTTTTGAAGTTGTAATTTTTTCCCACAATTCTTGGGAAAATGAAGAAAAAATTTTTTTTTTCTTTTTTTTCCCACAAAGTTGTCAATTTATAAGCTATTTCTAACACATAGCATGTACACAGCAAAAATTACACCCAAAAATACATTCTGCTACTCCTTCCGAGTATGGCGATACCACATGTGTGAGACTTTTACACAGCCTGGCCACAAAAAGAGACTCCATGTCCAAGAAGCACATTCAGGCGTTCTAGGAGCATAAATACACATAAAACTTTCTTACTACCTATCACACTTTTCAAGGCCCTAGAGCACCAATACAATGGAAAAGTCCACAAAATGACCCCATTTTGGAAAGCAAACACTCCAACGTATATTCTATGAGGCATTATGGGTCGTTTGAACATATCATTTTTTTCCACAGGTTTTTGGAAAATGTGGGAAAAAAATGAAAACTTTTTTTTTTTACACAAAGTTGTCAATTTATAGGATATTCCTAACACATAGCATGTACACAGCAAAAATGACACCCCAAAATACATTCTGCCACTCCTCCTGAGTATGGCAATACCACATGTGTGAGACTTTTTCACAGCCTAGCCATATAGAGGGGCCGAACATCCAAGGAGCATCATCATGCATCCTAGCCACTTGCCTAGGCCTATTTTTGACATTTGGTGTTTACAAGCTAAAATCAGTTGTTTTGCTAGAAAACTGCTTAGAACCCCCAAACATTATATATTTTTTTTTAGCAGAGACCCTAGAGAATAAAATGGAGATTATTGCACTATTTTTTATCACACCGTATTTGCGTAGCGGTCTTCCAAACGCAGTTTTTTTGGAAAAAATTCACTTTTTTTAATTAAAAAATAAGAAACCAGTAAAGTTAGCCCAATTTTTTTCCATAATGTGAAAGATAATGTTACGCCGAGTAAATAGATACCCAACATGTCATGTTTCAAAATTGCGCACGCTCACGGACTGGTGACAAACTTTGGTACTTAAAAATCCCCATAGGCGACAATTTAAAAATTTCTACAGGTTGCCATCTTTGAGTTACAGAGGAGGTCTAGGGCTCAAATTATTCCCCTTGCTCTAACGATCGCGGCGATACCTCACATGTGTGGTTTGAACACCGTTTACATATGTGGGCGGGGTTTCTGTATGCATTCGCTTCTGCGCGCGAGCTAACGGGGACAGGGCGCTTTAATTTTTTTTTTTTTTTTTTTTTTTACTATTTATTTTATTTATTATTTTTTATTTTTACACTGTTTAAAAAAAAAAAAAAAAAATTGATCATTTTTATTTCTATTAAAAGAAATGTAAATATTCCTCGTAATAGAAATAGGCACGACAGGACCTCTTTTTTGTGAGATCTGGGGTCAAAAAGTCCTCAGATCTCACAAGTACACTAAAAGATAGAAAAAAAAAAAAAATAATAATTATAATATAAAATGAAAAAAAAAAAAAAAAGGACCTTTAAACCGGTTGCTAGGCAACAACATTTTCCGTAGCTCCGGTCCTCCAAGACCATAGAGTCAAGTGAGGGCAAGCTTGCCCTCACTCGACATCCTGTCTGTGAGGATTCGGGACCGGATCGTTTTCCCCGCTGCCGGCGGGTCCGGTAAGCGGGGAAAAGGACCGTAACGTGTCGGGAGGGGGGGGGGCGCCTCTTCCGCCATCCCGGAAGGGTGATCCCACGGCGAATCCGCCGCTGGGACCACCCTTATCGGAAAGCCAACCGTCCACCGTTTAAAAAAATACCAGGGTTATGGCAGCTATCTGCTACCATAACACCGGTATTTAGGTTTAAACGGACGACGTATATAAACCTTTTTGGACTTGGACATGGTGGCTGTATGAAGGGTGACAGGTACTCGGGTACTTTGTTGGGCAGGTGACAGGTACTCTGGTACTGATGAGCAGGTGGCAGGTACTCGGGTACTCCGATAGGCAGGTGACAGGTACTCGGGTACTCTGATGGGCAGGTGACAGGCAGGTGATAGGTACTGATGAGTAGTACTCACTGACTGATAGGTGATACTGTACTGATGGGTACTGATGATCAGTACTGATACGTGATAGGTACTGATGAGTACTGATGAGTAGTGATGGGTACTGATGAGCAGGCGGCAAGTACTTGGGTGCTTCAGGCGTCAGGTACTCTGATGAGCAGGTGGAAGGTACTCGGGTACTCTGATGGGTAGGTGACAGGTACTCAGGTACTCTGATGACGGGTACTCCGTTGACAGGTACTCAAAGTACCCGAGTACCTGTCATCAGAGTACCCGAGTACCTGTCATCAGAGCACCCGAGTACCTGTCATCAGAGTACCCGAGTACCCGTCATCAGAGTACCCGAGTACCTGTCATCAGAGTACCCGAGTACCTGTCAGAGTAACCGAGTACCCGCCATCAGAGTACCCGAGTACCCGTCATCAGAGTACTCGAGTACCTGTCATCAGAGTACCCGAGTACCTGTCATCAGAGTACCCGAGTACCCGTCATCAGAGTACCCGAGTACCTGTCATCAGAGTACCCGAGTACCCGTCATCAGAGTACCCGAGTACCCGTCAGAGTACCCGAGTACCTGTCATCAGAGTATCCGTCATCAGAGTACCCGAGTACCTGTCATCAGAGTACCCGAATACCTGTCACCAGCCCATCAGAGTACCCGAGTACCTGTCATCTGAGTACCTGATGACAGGTACTCGGGTACTTTGATGGGCTAGTGACAGGTGCTCTTTATTGGGGGGGGGGGCAATCAGTGTGGTTGGGGTGCACTGTAGTTGGTAACTAGCTGTTACCACACTCTCCTCCTCACACAGGATCAGTGTGTGAGGAGGAGAACACGGTGACAGCTAGTTACCGTGTTCTCTGTTGACATTTGTGACCGGCTGTGATTGGACACAGCCGGTCACGTGGTAAAGAGCCAATTTCATTGGCTCTTTACCTAGATCGGGGATCGACTCTGTCCGAGGGACGAGCCTCGTCCCCGATCGCTGCTCTGCGCGCCCCGGGGGCGCGCATTGCAGAGAGAACGAGCGGCTCGTGCTGGAGCCGCTCATGTGATCGGCTGTGATTGACACAGCCGATCACGTGGTAAACAGCCAATTTCTATTGGCTGTTTACCTTGATCAGTGATGGGCTATGTCCGAGGGACGAGCCTCATCCCTGATCGCGCCGCTGCGCGCCGCCGGGGGCGCGCAGTAGCAGCTAGAACGGGCCGACGTCATATGACGGCGGCCCGGATCTAGACAACCACTTTGCCGACGTCATTTTACATGACTCGGTAAGGAAGTGGTTAATTAATTCATTAATCACTTAGTGCACTTTAGGTGAGCGCAGCTTTATACACTTTAGGTGTATTTTATACCATACTATACTGTACATGGACATACTTTTCAGTAAGCCAACATTTCTTTATTAAATTTTTATTGGTCTTATGTAATATTCCAATTTTCTGAAACACTGAATTTTGTGTTTTCACTAGCTGTAAGCCATAATCATGTACATTAAAATAAAGAAATGCTTGAAATATATCATTCTGTGTGTAATGAATCTATATAATATATGAGTTTCACTTTTTGAATTGAATTACTGAAACAAATTACCTTTTTGATGATATTCTAATTTTTGGAGATGTATCTGTGTATATATAAATACAAAATCAGTATGTGCATATGAATAGTACTGTGCAAAAGCTTTAGAGACTGAAAAATGCTGTAAAGAGAAGATACTTTAAAAAAATAATGCAATAAATTGTTTTTATTCATCACTTAATAATTTACAAAGTGCATACACAGAAAACAAACCTAAATTGAATCAAGGGCCTGCTCACACCAAACCCGTTGCAGGAAAAGCGTGTTCCATGCTCGTTTCCTGCACGGCATGTGAACACGCTGCACTTGTGATCAGCATGTGGGTGCCAATGTATTCTTTCTGTTTAAATTGAAAAAGAAAGAAAATAGTACAGTAACAAGTTGAATGCAGCACAGTTGCTCTGTCTGATGTAGAAAGTATATCCAATCAACATATCCAACATGAATTTAATATTCAAGGATTGAGAAACATGCACATTGCAATTGTTGGGGGGAGGTAGAGAAGAAGAGAAGGTAGGGCAGAAGGGGGCTCCAGCTTGACATTATTTCTTTCAGTCAATGTATTCCTAATGGCACTCCAGATTGCAAATGCAGTGCGTTTGTAGGCACCAAATTGCATGGTACCGCAGTACAATGCGGTTTGGTGCAGTGCATTTTGAAAAAGTAGTGCTTTCACCCCTGTGGTCCAGGGTGTTTTGAAGCCCATTCAAATCAATAGGCTGTCAAAACAGACCACACGGGAATGAGTGGGAATTTAACAGAAAAACCCTAAGGTTTGGTGTCTCAACCTTTTTGCCTTTAAAACAGCAATAATTCTCCGAGATACACTTGCACACAGATTCTTTAGAAACTCTGCGGGCAGTCTTAATGATATTGACATCAAGGCTCTATGAGAGAGGTAAAATTTCTTCCTGGATTCCTTGTACTTCCTTTTTATGTAGATCGTTATTTATGACTTTAGCTGTATGTTTAGGGCTATTTTCCTGCAGCAGAATACATTTGGGACTGATTATTCTGATCAAACCAAAATCTGACTAAATCTCCAATTCCTTGATCAGAAATGCCGCCCCATTTGGGGTCTTCAAATTATAATAGGAAGTCAGCATGATGTGCCTTTCTTTACTATGTTTGCTTGGCTGACCACTGTGTGTTTGGTTCTCAACACTGCCTGTTTCTTTGTGCTTCTGCAAAAGAGTTTGGACAACACATCTGGAAACCTGTCTTTCCTAAAATTTCTGCCTGTGAGGGACTGACTTTGATGCAATAAGACCACCCTAGGGTTGATTTACTGAAGACAAATAGACTGTGCACTTTGCAAGTGCAATTGCACTTTGTCAATGCAGTTGCTCCAGAAAAAGTAAATTAGGTAAAGCCTCACTTTGCAAAAAATACCCAATCACACGCAAGGGAAAAAAAAGAAAAAAACAGTATTTTTGTTTGCACAATGAGCGTTCTCTCATTTACTAAACAATCTTAACTACCGTATTTATTGGCGTATAGCACGCACTGGCGTATAACACGCACCTCCCATTTAGGAGGGAATTTTAGGTAAAAAGCTTAAAATTTTAAATAAAAAGCATTGAACTCAGAACTATTTTTTTAAATCAAATGCAGTCTTACCTGTGCCCATGAATGCAGCCTCATCAGCGCAGTGTCCATAAATGCAGCCTCGCCAGCGCAGTGTCCTCTGCAGCCTAGCCAGCGCAAATGTCCCCAATGCAGCCTAGCCAGCGCAAGTGTCCCCAATGCAGCCTCGCCAGCGCAAGTGTCCCCAATGCAGCCTCGCCAGCGCAAGTGTCCCCAATGCATCCTCGCCTGCGCAAGTGTCCCCAATGCAGCCTCGCCAGCGCAAGTGTCCCCAATGCAGCCTCGCCAGCGCCATTACATTGCATTACATTACATTACTTTTTTAAAAAAGCCGGGCAGCTCTGAGACAGAGGGGGGGCGGGCCGTGCGAGGAGAAGCGAGTATGAGCCGCCGCTGTCATCTGACGTCCCGGCGCCTATGATAGACGTCACATGTCCCGTGTCCCGGCATTGGGCCACTGTGCTGTCTATCATAGGAGGCGGGACTTCTTATGACAGCAGCCACTCGTCATTCCTTCTGCTCCACCCGGCCCGCCCCCCTCCTCTTCCTCTCAGCGCTGCCCGGCTTTTTTTTTTTTTCTTTTACTATATCAGCGTATAACATGCACTGGTGCTTTGCCCTCCATTTTTAGGAGGAAAAAGTGTGTGTTATACACCGATAAATACGGTAAGCTCTGAAGCAACTGCACTTGCAAAGTGCACAGTCTATTTGCCTTTAGTAAATCAACCCCCCCGTGCCTTGTTGCTGTGCTCAGTCTTGCCAGTATTATTTACAATGAATTGTCTTCAGCAACTTAAGCTCTACTAGAGCATGGTTTTTCATCACCCAGTCTTGTTCGTTCTTCACAATGGATTCTGTTTGATTTAATGATTATATTTTAGCCTACATTTTGGATCATTCCATGATAAATTCTCAAATGTGTGCAAGTATACCTGGGAGAATTGATATTGTTTTAAAGGCAAAGGTTGAATACATCAAATATTGATTTAAATCTTCACATATAAAATACTATAATATGTATCATACTTGTATCATAAGAATTTTTCATGGAATGATCCTAAAATATAGGCTAAACTACAATCATTAAATCAAACAGAACAGTAACAATGGTCAGGTCCAAGGAGCATAAGTAGCTAAAGATAAGGTCCATGAAGATCGGCATGGACATCCATGTCAAGCCCGGACAGGCTAATTCCCTAATGAAGCTGCAGAAGGGATTATGCACTCAAAATGTAGTGTAACCAAGAAGGAAAAGAAGCCAGGTGAAAACCCCAGAAGGAAGAAAAGGAAAGAAGGACAAGAAGCAAGAGGAGGAGAAGGGGGGGGGGGGATGGAAGGGAAATGGAGGGAAGAGGGGACCAACATAGGAGGAAAGAGAAAGAAAAGAGCAATGAGGATATGGACTCGGGATCATCAGGTAAATCGGTTACAAGCATTTAATACCAGATGGAGGAAGCAAAGTCAAAGTTCCCAAATCTTTAAAAACTTTGCGTGGGAATCCTTGAGAATGCTGGACATACAGTATGTTCATTAAACATTAAGACAGTCATATGGTCTCTACCACCCTTAAAAGGAAACGTAGGATTTCTCCAGGCCTAGGCAGTCGTTCTTTTGGCTGACAAAAAAAGGTAGTTTGCAAACGTTTGCTGGTGAGCATAGAGGCCTGGGATAGGGCAATGTAGCAGGGCCAGTTAAGCATCCTTTCAGATAGGCAAGTGGAACAGAGTATCTAGCAGGCCAAAGACTAGAGACCAAAAGCCTATCAAATGCGAGCAGGTTCACCATGTAAGTAAAACATCCCCGCAGTGGCCACAGCCCCAGAGGCAGCGGTCACTAGAACTGGGGTTGGCATGAGCAATATGCGCTGGAACCCAATGCCCTCATAGAAGTACGTTATATGCTGCCTCTAAAGTAGCTATATTGAATGAGCATCTTGCTATAGAGGACCAGGATTTCCTCCAGTCTGATAGATCTAGCTCGGATGCCAGGTCCCATTCCCATTGAGAAACATATGGACATTATACCATTCAGGGATGCATAAAGGGTGGAGATAATGCCAGGCAAGCCTGGGGTGTTGGCACGTGTGTTCAAAGGTAGTTTTTCTGAAAGGGGTAACAAGTGGTACAGTGAAGGGACAATATCCAATGCTGGAGTTGGAGGTAGCAGAAAAACTCTGAATGAACTTAACATGCTTTTTAATCATTTAAATTATACCCGTGATCCTGCCATGAAGATCCTTGTTTAGGCACTTTCTGTTTTAGCTTGTGCTGCTTGTTCTCTGTCTCCAAGTTGTGCTCCTGTGTTATCACACTTCTACCTTGACATCAGATAGCGATTGCAATTAGTCGTTTTAACACACATTACACAAGCATTGTCCACTGCTGTCATCATCAAGAAACCTACCTGAGAAATGGCATGCAACTATCTCTAGCGTGCATACAGTAAATGGCCACAAAGAGGGCCATTTTCAGCATCACCAAAATGCAACACAGAATGAGAAAAACGTAAAAAACAAGTATATACAGAAAAGCAATGGCAGTTGTTTAAAATACACAAGGGGTTATTTACTAAAACTGGAAAGTGCAAAATCTGGTGCTGCTGCGCATGGTACACAATCAGCTTCTAACTTCTGCTTATTCAATTAACCACTTAAGCCCCGGAAGATTTTACCCCCTTCCTGACCAGGGCCCATTTTGCGATTCGTCACTGCGTGACTTTAACGGACAATTGTGCGGTCGTGCGACGCTGTACCTAAACGAATTTGATGTCCTTTTTTTCCCACAAACAGAGCTTTCTTTTGGTGGTATTTGATCACCTGTGCGATTTTTTGATCATGCGCTATAAACAAAAAAAGAGCGTCAATTTAGCTAAAATAACAATATTTTTTACATTTTATTATATGAAATTCCCCCCCAAAAAAATGTAAAAATCAAAATGTTTTAACATTTTAGGCCAATTTGTTTTATACTACATATTTTTGGTAAACAAAAAATCCCAAAAAGCGTATTTTAATTGGTTTGCGCAAAAGTTATTGCGTTTACTAACTAAGGGAAAGATTTTTGTAATTTTTGTTGTTTTTTTTTTAACGCGTAATGGCGGCGATCTGCGATTTTTTTTGTGGGACTGCGACATTTCGGCGGACAGATCGGACCCTTGACTGACATTTTTGACACTTTTGGGGTTACCAGTGACATTACTACAGTAATCAGTGCTATACATATGCACTGTTACTGCAAAAATGACACTGGCAGTGAAGGGGTTAACTTTTTTGAGAGGAAGGGGTTAAGTGTGTCCCTAGGGGCATGATTCTAACTGTGATTGGCTGTGGCTAGTTGTGTAAGAACAGTGATCAACGGTCCTACATAGTAGAACCGTATAATCACCATTTTTACACAGGGGAGAATGACAAGCGGCTTTGTTTACATTAGCCGCCTGCCTTTCTCCCGGTGTCACGGACGATCGTGAGTGCCCGGCGGACATCGGGTCCGTGGGGCACATGCGTGGGGGGGGTCCGTGACCGAGCGGGAGCGCGCATTCGGCGGTGCGCGCTCGTTCCCCAGGGCCTCACAGGCTAGCGATGTAGACCTACATCGCTTTGCCTGTGAGGGGCTGACTGCCGCAGTAAATCTACTGACGGCAGTCGGCAAGTGGTTAAGCGTTGACAAAAAAACTTGTAAGCTGATTTTGCACTCTCCAGTTTTAGTAACTCAACCCCACAGTGCTTTAGAAAACAAAATGTCCTTCAGTCAGAGTTAGTATCTACCTAAAATACATTACAAAGGATTGTCAGAGTACCATGGACTATTTAAACAGACAGCAGAGTAGAACAGCTTCCATTTGTCTGACAGAACCTCAGGCTCAGCTCTAATAATGGAGGATTTTTTTTTTTACCATAGCTGAAAATATTCACGCAAATTATCTGAAAAGGGGACTAGAGCCCCACCTGCTGTAAAAAAAAGGCTGTATACTAATAATAATAATTCATGTCATATATACATAACTAAAAAATATTAGAAATAGATATTTTTCTGGTCATAATAAATATAGAAAATATATATAAACGCATGATTAATAATAATGAACTTTTCCTTCCCTTCAATAAAGGTTTATTCTGCCTTTCCCTGGTCATTTCCTTAAGCAGTCTTCATTTTAATGATGACACTTACTCCATCTTCTTCTATATTTATTTTATTGGCTTCTTCTCCCTGCGTGGCATAAATTATATGTTTATATTAGCTACATGACATGATTTGTGTAAATGAATGCTGACAGGTTTTTCTATTTATTTGAAAGAAGACAGACCAGATAGGTATTTATTTTCTCCCTCCTAGTAATGCCCTTAAAGATTTATTTATATAAAGAGCCATTACATTAATTATGGTAAGAGTTCTAATCTCGTAATGTGAAAACCTTAACCATTTACTTACTTCCAAATTGCCTAACAACCTGATTCACTAGAATGGACACTTGGGCTGTATCTTTCCGATGTAGTAAATAAAAATGTAAATAAAAATTTAAAGGAAACTTCATGATTCGCTAAAGTATACCCTAAAGCCATTTTGTTTGTAGAATATAGAATATTAAGAATAGTTAAAACCCTGTTTTTCATTTACCTTCTGTGTACCATTGGGGAGATTCCCCAGTGGGTACAATAGAAAATAAGAGGACATTTATCCAAAGTCAAGAAAATTCCCTCTTAGAAAGTTGTCACGGCAACAAATGACCGCCACTGGAAAATGTACCTTATATTTCTGTTCTTGTGGTAAAATGGTTGGATTTATATGCAGGCTGCCATTGTTGAACTCCTTCTGAAAATGCTAGTTGCCTAACTGTGTCTGGTTTCAATACTTTTGGAGTTACTGACCTGGAACAAAGAGTACAGATCAAGATACAATGAAGTAATCCGCGTACTTTCAGTCAGTGATTTAGATCAGTGGTCCTCAACTCCGGTCCTCAGGGCCCACTAACAGGCCAGATTTTAAGTATTACCTTGGGGAGATGCAGACTAGAGTACTGCAATCACTGAGCAGCAAATTATATCACCTGGGATGGATTTCAGTTATCTTGCAAACCTGGCCTGTTGGTGGGCCCTGAGGGCCAGGGTTGAGGACCACTGACTTAGATAATACTGAAACCACTGTATAATCTTGATAGGGTAGCGCAGACACTTTGACTGGTCCCGCTATCTTGTCCCAGGTCCATTTTTCCCACACTCTAGCAGCAGCCAGGCACACAATAGCATTTACACTTCTGACACAATAAGTCATCTAGGGGGGTTGCTTTTTCTGAATTTTATTGCAGTCTAGCTTGGTTAGGGGATAGAGAGCTGTGGGATACTCCGGAAAGTTAAACAAAAGTAGGAAGACACCCTCTCTTAGCAACTACTTCTTCTTGAAAAGTCCCTTTGCAACAGCTTTTGGGAAGTGGAAATCCATGGGCACCAAAGCAATGTCATAGGCCTGGCGAACCTCAGTCTCAGTGCAACTGGGAGTTAAAAAAAACAGCATTCACCCAGATCCTGCTCTCAGGTCTTTACTCACAAGTCCTTGGGTGCTGGGGTGCCCCTCTCAAAATCAGGCATACAGCTGTGCAGTGGACTCATCTGACTGTATCCTTCTTTGGCTTGCAGTCTCTCATAGGATAGGGCCCCAGCGTAGCTCCTGGCAAAGGTGCAGGGTGGCCTGGGAGGACTACAGCCCTCCAGGATGGGTGTTTCTCCTACTGGACAAGGGCATTCACTGATCCAGTCCCTGACTATTTATACTGTCTCCAGCCACCTTCTTAGCAGGCCCCCCTCAAGGATTGGCTGGGATCTCATAAATATTTAAGCTGTTCACTCAATCGTTTCCTCTTCTATGTTCTGGTGCTTTCCAGAAAGCAGGGCAAAGCAATTAAGTGTGCAGCCTGTAAGACCCTGATCAGCTCAAAGCAATCAGCAGCAGATCCACTGATTACAGAGGAGCACAACAAAAAGGACTACATTTATTTGACAGCCTAGTACCTAACTAGGAGGGTGCTAAACTAGTCAAGGAAATATTATTTTTAGGAGGGGTCAGCAATGGTTGGGCTTTTTTCTGTATGTACTTTATTCAAGGCTTATCTCACAAAGACTTAGAAGCAATAGTACATCCAAGTCCCGCTGTCCATCAGGAGAAGCAGTGAAATTGTCGATGTTTCACTACTTATCTCAGTTTAACCACCTGTCCTCAAAACTACTATAGTGCTACCCCCAAAGGAGCCGCTGGTTGAAATGGGTCCTCTGATGCTGGCCTCAAAAAAATCACTGATAGTAAACCAAACACCCAGCAATAACGGTATTTTAAGGAAGAATACACCAAATCAATCAATAAAAGCAAACTTAGTATATTGATGCCTATTAGTTTTTACATGGTGTGACAAAAGACTGATGATGTAAGAAGGAATTAAGTAACAGAGATAATGGTGCACCAGGTGAAACAGGGCAATAGGCCACACTCAGAACCTACAAATTTTACCAGTCACCTAGGTCAGCTTACTACAGAACTCCATTGCCCAAATGCAGGTATGCTAGGTCTAAGACTGCCTGAAGGAAACCATCAGGGCCTGAGCAGTTAAAGATAAATAATAGGGTATGGTATGAAAGCAGGCTCAATAAAACAGGGACAGTCATTAAATGGTTTCTTCTGCTGGCTACTATCGTGGCTCTTTAAAGCATTGATGCACTTCAAGACTATTTAATGAGCCTGCATCCAGTTGAGGTGTGCTTTGAGAGCTAGTATAGTCTTTGGCTCATATGTAAGACAATTGAGTGACCAGAGATTGGATCAAGTCAAGTTAGATACAAGAATAGTTCAATGAGGAAGTATTATGTTGAATATACGCACTGGAGCATTGTATTTTGTCCTATTGCATACTGATTAAGCAGGCCTAACTGTGGTGATAGAGGGTATAGCGGTTAGTCTATTCCTTAATAACTCAGTTCCTGTCAACAGTGTAAATAAACGGGCTGACAGCGCTCTCACCAGTCCTGCACCCAGCTGTAAGTCACAAAAGATAGAGAGCCCCCCCCCCCCCACTCTTCCCAGATGTCTGGTGAACATCGCTGGGGATGGTGATGAGCGGCTTCTCCCTGAATGACACAGCTGTGCAGTGTTCTCAAGTAGACTTACTCCATTGCTGGGATCTTAAATGCACTGCCACAGAGGTCCACACTCTCCCTCGTGTTGGGTAAATTACCCCAAAGGTTATCCGGCAGTCTGGTAAAAATCCCTCTGCCACTCCACCAGCTTCCTGTGGCTCCCTGGGAACTGGGAGTGGTTGAATGAAGCGACTGTTGAATGAAGGGCTGGGGGGGGGCAAACAGACAACGAGAAGGGCGAACAAAGAGAAAGGTTTGAGCAAGCATAATGGAAACTGGCAGCCTTCTGCTGTTGAGCCACTTTGAACATCGAGTAGGAACCAAGCTGCCAGCACTTGGCTACACTACTAAACAAGTATAGTTAAATGTGATCTAATACTCCAATTCATACCATGATATGAATAGATGAATTCTTCACAGACATATTCGAGGGACTGTAAAAACTGCACAGGACCCATATCCACAAGGCAGCTAAAGTAATACTTAGTATGGTATGGAAGAATGCAGGGCTTCATGAAGTAACTACATGACTGAGATGAGCAAGTTGAGGGTTGAGAATGGATAAAAAATGTAGTGTGGACATGTAGGCGGAATAAAGTTTTCATTACAGGAAATGAAAATGTTTGAGAGGAGCCACAGGGTTGTCATTCAGGAGTTAGATCTTGGGTAGCCCTTCCAGCAATTTCTTTAGAACCAAAGTTTTCCCACCACTAAAAGCCTTTTTGTTTGGCTTTTTCATCAAGGTAGTTCTAAAAAAGGGGGCATATCGGATGGTATAGAGCCCTCAGGTAATGCTAGTTGTCTTGGTTTCCTTGGGGCTTGGTTTCCAGTGGACTTTAAAACAGACCTTTACACAAAAAGATCTATTCCCCCCCAGCCTATTACATGTAGCCCCTAGAGGACTGCTGAGAATTATGCTTTCTGGATTCCCCTGGATTACCCTTAGCAACTGACAGCAGATAAACAGCAATGAAAGTTCAATCCAGGGGATGTTGGTTTTGTGGTGTTATTGTGAAATGGGATAGGAGAAGGGATGAGTGGGATACTCCAACTGACAACTATTCACAATGGTGAGGACAACTGGCTTTAGAATGCGGCAAGGCCACTGCTTCCTACTTGATTTACTCTTCAGGGTTCTAACTTGGCACCCCCTTTTTCACTTACTGTGTGTGCTGACACCCATCCACTGACTCTCCACTGGAGTGGTCCCCTTCCTGGGCAAACCCCCGGCAAGCTTCCCGGTACTCACGAACACTGTTTTTCCCAAGGTTGCTTTGCCTCCAACTCCACCAGTCAGCTTTTATGGACCTCCTGGCTCAGCTCCACACTCCTGGTTCACTAGGCCTGTGACCACCATCCATAGCAGCAGAAGGAGAGACAGCCGTGCCCTCCTTCTGGGACTTGGCTTCATGTCCAAAGACCCCCTGCCACATGTGCCCTTGACTTTTATAGTGTATGCCAGGATGCACCACTCTCTGTGCCAACCCACTGGGACAGCTACAAAGTCTGTGTGTCATTGGCTGGGTTTTCTCCACTGTCCAACATGCCTTCCTATTGGACACAGTGGGGACACTCCCTCAGACCAGAATAATCACACATGGACACATGCAACAGGCATAACTAATAATCAGGCAGACAGAACAAACTATATTTCACCTGCCTACCACCTATCTAGGAGGGTGCTACATCCACAATCATGTTTTTTTTTTGTTTTTTTTCAGGAGGCGAGTACCTTTTTTGGTGGTACTTTTCCTGATACCTAGCCAAGCCTGAGAACCGGACTTTCTGTCTATGGTACTGTATATTGAAATGAAAGACCTGCTTCCTGGATATTTTTATTTGTATGTTAAAATTGTTGTACAATTAGTTTTTACTAACAAATGGCTACTGTGACCAGTTAAACCCAATGTCTCACAGTCTGGTGTCTTGGTGTGGGAATGGTGGGGGACGTGTTTAAGGAACCTAAATGACGTGTTTAGTTTAGAATGTGGCAATACACTGTACCCCATTTTAGCAAAGCTTATTTTTTTTTAATTACTTTTCTAATTCTGAATTTTACAAATACAAACAATGTCAGAGACCCTAAACCAATGTATTTACTGTTAATGTTTTTATAATTCTAAAGGGCAAATAAAATGTGGTTCTCTCCGCACATACAAACATAATGCACAAATTAAAACAAAATCACCTATTGACTATAGACCCTGGAAATTGCCTGATCCTTTGAACAAATGTCTAATTACTAGAAATTATACTTACTGAGAAACTTTAAAACAGCATGACACTTTCATTAGGGTTATGGCAATTAAAAATTAGTGCATCGTCGCAGTGGTGTGTCCACTGTGCCTCTCCCTGTGATTACCAACCCTGATGAGAACAATTATAGGGATTTGCTTGTTTTTTCCCAGCTAACTGCGTAATGCATGTAAGTTGTACTTCAGCCACCTGCACCTACATAATGTTTTAAATTTAAATGGACCTAGCTGTAAAAATGAAAATATTAGAAAAACTAGAAACAGAAAAAAGGGAAGAAAAAATACATTATTATCTAGCTTTCCAAGCACAAAGCTGCACCTTAGCCTTAGACCAAGATAAAGGCATCTATAGTGGTTGCCCGTGTTTTTTTTATTTTTACTTTTAGGGATGAGAAAGAGGGACACCTTCTAGTACAAAGTATATAGGCAAAGGATACCCCTGACAAGTTCCCAGTGACATGGACCATGAAGAATAAAAAACTTACAAAAATAACTGGTTATTGAGTTTGTATTAAAGGTTTAGGCTCCATGTACATGGGACGTTGTTAAAAGTCCCTTTGAATGCTGGAATTTTTAGGACGTTTGAAATGTCCGTTCAGTCGCGTTTGTACCCACGTTTAGCGGGCGTTTAGCAGCGTTTGCGGGCGTTTGCGTTTAGAAGCGTTCCTAGAGGTCATAAAAATTATTCCCCTTTAAAATGGAAAAACGCGAACGCTAAACGCGGGTCATCGCGTTCAGACGCGTTCAGACGCGTTCAGACGCATTCAGACGCGTCCGGACGCGTTTGTGCGTTTGAAACGCTGGGAAACACACGTTCGAACGCAAATAATTGCGTTCTAAAAACAGTCCCTGAACGCAACTACCTGCAAATGACTGTAAACGACCTGGTGTACATGGACAGATAAGATAAAATGTAGATGGGTTCAGGGGCTTCTGAAAAAAACGCCAGCGTCCCGTGTACATGGAGCCTAAGGGACCATTCAAACAACTGTGATCCATTATGTATTGGTACGAATGCAATGCCATTGATTTTGAAAGGCAAACCAACACGCTTTGCCATTGGAGTGTTTCGGTGTCGCGCAAGCACTGATGTGCGTTCCAGTGCGCTGGCTAAAAATGCTACATGTACCTTTTTTGGTGCATTATGGTACACAAGGCAGCCAATTCAAATGAATGAGATGTCTTAATGAAATGCACATACACTATTACACTGCAGTTATAATACAAAAAGAAAAAACAGCTCCCCAACAAACATGTTATACCTACCTGCTCTGTACAATGGTTTTGCACAGAGTAGTCTCTTGCCTCCTCTTCCGGAGTCCCCGCCAGTGCTCTTGGCTTCTCCTTTTCTCTGTGAACCACCAAAGGAAGCTGTTTCTTATGGGGGTGCACGTATGTCACTCCCGAGCCAGGCTGTGTGCGTCTATAGACACATACAGTGTGGCTCAGCCCTGTCCCTCGCTCTGCTCACAGGATTTGGATCGAGTGAAGGGGGAGGATACAAACAAGAGACGTTTTTTACCTAAAAGCAGGGAATGCATCAATTAAAGAGGAAGTAAACCCTCCTCGGACACTTTTACCTATAGGTAAGCCTATGATAAGGCTTACCTATAGGTACTGTAAATATCTCCTAAACATGTACCGTTTAGGAGATATTTACCTTACATGCATCCAGTGATGTCACTGGCGCATGCGCTCTGAAGGAACAGCCCCTGGTGCCGTTTCTTCAGAGTCCCGTGCCGTGACTGTCGGCTCCCGCGCGCGTGCGCGGGAGTCACGTCACCACGGCTCCGGCCAATCAGATGGCCGGATGCTGCAAACCCGGAAGACGGGCGACTGGACATGTCGCCCGTCATACAGGTAAGCGGGCTGCACGGCGGGGGCTCGTTCTAAGGTAAGTATTGCATAATGAGCTAGTATGCGATGCATACTAGCTCATTATGTGTTTCTCTTACAGGTTACCAAAAAAAAAAAAAAAACTTTGTACGGGTTTACAACCTCTTTAAAAAAAAAATTTGTCTTTACAACCACTTGGTTTTTAAAATGTAAAATGAAAAAAAAAAAACACTGCCTCCACTTCATCCCTAACCCGGCCTATGCCAGAATGACACCAGGGCTGGCCTTTTGTTCCTCCCGGTGGATGGCATATGATGTCCTCCCGGATTGCCCATGACACAGCCCATAAATGATCACTGTACTGGTACCATGTGATCGCTGTAACCAAGCACAACAGGTCGCATGACAGTCCTTACAAGCCATCCATTGTGTGCAATTCTGTTGCTAGCTGTGATTGGTCACAATGGTACAGACTAGGCCAATCATAGCCCATCTGTGCCATGTGATCAGCTGTGGCCAATCACAGCTAATCACAAAAAACAAACTGAAGGATGCGATCACTGCCACACCCTTTCTATGATGAGACTGCACTGCGCTGGTGATAGTATGTAAAAAAAAAAAAAAAATGTATTTCTTAATTTTCCAAGATATTATGACAAAAACTACAACTTCAAAAAACCTGCCTCTAACTAAATACCTTGGACTGCCTAAATTCCAAAAAGGGGTAATTTAGGGGGTATCTGTACTGGTCCTGACATTTTTGGGCCTCAAGAAATGAGATCAGTACATCAGGATTGAATGCTTTTCAGATATACCACAGTTTGTAAATTGCATAACTTTACTACGGACTAAATAATATATACTGATTTGGGTTATTTTTTTACCAATAAAATTTAGCAGAATACATTTTGACCTAAATTTGTAAAGAAAGATTACTCATTTGCAAACTTTTATAACAGAAACAAAGAAAAGTGTGTTTTTTTTTTTTTTTTCAAAATTTTCAAACTTTTTATCAAAAAATAAAAAAAAAACCCAGTTGGTAAATAAATACCACCAAAATAAAGTTCTATTTGTGTGAACAAATAAAAATATAAATTTAGTATGGGTACAGTGTAGCATGACCGCGCAGTTGTTATTCAAAGTGTGAGAGCGCTGAAAGCTGAAAATTGGCCTGGGCAGGAAGGGGGTAAAAGTGCCCAGTTTTGAAGTTGTGTACATCTGACCAAAAGGTGGACAAGGAAAGAGGGGCAGAAGGACTTGGTTCCAAAATAAAGATAGTTGCAGGCTATGGTTGTCTTAGGCTTAATGATAAAAAATAGAAATAACTGCTAACAAAGCAAATAACTGTACTCTCTCCTCCGGTTGGTTATTGCCTGTACAGGGATGATAAAGGACAGTGCCGGGACAAGGTCATCTAGTGCCCAAGGCAAAGATACCAAACTGCACCCCCTCCTTCCCTTAGGGTTAGGGTCAGGGTGCCACCCTTCCTGCCCACCCCTTGTCCCTGCCCTGATAGCATGCATTTGAGACGTTTCCATGGGCCATTATTGATGCATGTTTTGTGCAACCTTTTCTGCTGTGATAGGGATGTGCTCTGGGACAGGGAATAGGAAAAGGTTTAGAGCCCCATTGCTGTTTTGTATCCTACAACACATCTCTGCGGCCTGACAGGTATAGCAGTGTATCTAACGTTGGACTTACTGATAGAATGGTGAGAGACTGTTCTGGATTTATTCAGTTTGGCCCTCATGTACAGTGTAGCAGTTTATGAAACTTTACTATAATCCTATATGTATCATGTAAGGTACACTTGTGCCATACTGAAGGCCGGTGCTAGACTATTTTACACCCTAGGCAAGACCAGCTACTTGCATCCCCGCCTCTAAGTGTTGACTGTAATAATATTAAAATATTTATATAGCGCCAATTGTTTGCACAGCACTTTACAACATCAGTACAGACAGTTACAATACAATTCAATACAGAAGGAAATGGAGGGCCCTGCTCATTAGAGCTTAATATAGTTTAATAAGCTCATAATTGTAGCAACTCACATAATGTAAAACACAGGAAGGCTCATTAATTATAATTCCCCATGGAACGGTCGCTACTGCACGGCAGGGGGACCCTGGAGGAGTACGGATGTACAGCACTGTCAGGGACGTGATAGACATTGAGGAGCCTTCCTGTGTTTTACATTATGTGAGTTGCTTCAATTATGAGATTATTAATTATTTGCCAAATGCCCTCAGCATATATACTGTGGCAGGCTGGCTGGCTGGGCTGCGCAAACTGCCATACCTGTACACTCACACCCCACTAGGCAGTGAGGATGCCGATCCATGGGGCTAGCAGCTTCGATTGCCGCCGGGCACCCGCGATCGATCCCCGCTGACAGAGAATGACAGTCTGCTGTTGTAAACACAGCAGACCGTTTTTTTCTCTGAAATGATCATAGAGTGCCTGTGATCCTCCTATATAGGATCACAAGTCTCTGTGTTCATTTCACAAGTCCCTCCCCCATACAGTTAGAAAACACTTCCCTAGGCTCACACTTAATCCCTTGATCACCCCTGGGTTAACCCCTTCCCTGCCAGTGTCATTATTACAGTAACAGTGCATATTTTTAGTACTGATTACTGTAGTAATGTCACTGGTCCCCCCAAACGTGTCAAAAAGGTCAGTTAGGGGTCTGATCTGTGCACCGCAATGTCGCAGATCGCCGCCATTTCAGTGAAAAAATAAATAAATAATAAAAAAGACATACATTTTTCCCCTGGTTTGTAGACGCAATAACTTTTGCGCAAACCAATCAAAATATGCTTAGTGTGATTCTTTTTTTTTTACCAAAATATGTATCGGACTACAAATTGGCCTAAAAAGATGAAAAAAAATGATTTTTAAATGTTTTTATTTTTTTGGGAATGTTATATTTTTTTTCGAATTGTTGCTCTTTTTTTGTTTATAGTGCAAAAAATAAAAATCACACAGGTGATCAAATACCACCAAAAGAAAGCTCTATTTGTAGGAAAAAAAAGGAAAGGACATCAATCTTATCTGGGTACAGTGTCGCACGACTGCGCAATTGTCCGTTAAAATAATGCAGTGCCGAATCGCAAAAAATGGCCTGGTCATTAAGGGGGCAAATCCTTCCAGACCAGAAGTGGTTAAACTATATTACAGTCTACACTTAGAGGCGCTTCTCTTTTTCCCCTTTTGTCTTGACATTTATAAAGTAGGGAAACCAGCGGCGGTGGCTGCGCCCTAGGCGGCTGCCTTGTTCACCTAGCGGTAGCGCTGGCCATACTACACCAGTGACAGATACCTGAACACTTGCTGTACAGTTGGACTGATTTTTTTGCTCCGACTGCACACCCTTTTCTCTAAAAGTAGGATACATGGGCATCTATTATAGTGCCATGTTATATCAATGACTGGGGAGTTTATGTTGCCTTACTTTGATTTTCATTCACTACTGCACCAACTTTAGGATGACTATATAACTGCAGAGGTGTGCAGGCTGCATTGTATCAAGTAGATTTAAGGATCTACTATGGCTCTGTAACTGTCAGTTTGAAAAGGGATTTATATGACACATCATGCATGTACATATTTTCATAACAGCTCGCTGTCTACAGATTTGTGTTTTTTTGTAGTGCAGGAGGATGTTGAGGACTGCTCAATATCCCCTCTATAATATGTATTGCTACCCCAGGAGCTGCTGTTTGATTTGGGTCCTCTGCTCCTGCTCCAGCCGTATGAGGACTCACTGACGCCACCAGTATATCTTTCTTTATGCTTTACCTCTTAGCGCTGGCACCTCCCGGCCACTTAAAAGGTTTATGATGCCGGGGAGGCAGGGCAGGGCTTAAGATCACATGACCGCCATGATTGGCTGGTGCAAGGAGTGATCGGGAGCTTTCGGTTATGCAACTTTAACTGTGTCAGGAGCGTGCAACATGCTTGCTCTCTGCACAGGTGTTATGACAGCAAATCAGGCAAATATGCTCCCCCTCGGTGCAAAGGACCAGGTGCCGAGAGGCCGCATATTTGCATGCGGCTGGCGCCAAGGGGTTAATCAACACACAAGAATTGGACTCTATGAAAAATAGCAGAATGTTTTGGCAAGTTAAATTCAACCAACATAAAGCATAATAATGGAAACAAAACCAAACTCACAGAGTTCCTTGCAGTGATTTTAACATATATGGTGACTCTCAACAGTGTAAACTATAGCTCTACTCATAAGATGAGATCCAACAAGTGACACAAATGGGTAACAAAACTGGATAGGTCACTTGGGAGCTCTCACAGAGAGGGACTAAGCCTAAGCTTGTGGTAATTGAATCAATATCAAATATGGGTCTGCCCTCAGGATAAAGTAATCTGAATGCAGTTCTTAGTGTTAATCTTCTGCCGGCTAAGTTGGGGCCATTGAGGACGTTGAATGAGGCATGTCTATGGTGTGAACAGTTGCAATCCTGAAAGGTATAGGGGATCCTTAAAGCACAGTTTCAGAAGTTAGATGAAAAAAAAACAGGTACATTTGGCCACATTGAGCCTAGTTCAGCAGCAGCAAATGCTAGGACAATGGTGTGTGGTAGTGTAAACCCACAAGCTTCTTGTAAGTGAGCAGTAATAAAACTGTCAGTATTTCTGCCTAACTGGGGGTCTGCGACCCTCTACTGCTTTCCCTGGAAATCTACAGCAATTGGCCGAGACTTTGTAGGAGCCAACCTTGGTTGACCTTTAGCTGTCTGGCGGGAATGCATTAAGGTACCTGAGCGATTTTCAGCTTTTAAAACGCTCAGCTTTGAAGCTCCAAAATGCACAAGCAAAATTCCATTAATTTCAATGGCTCCTATTCACATCTGAGCATTCTGTTGCCTAAAGCAAAATGCCTGAAGTTTAAAAAAGTACATGAGCTTCTTTTTGGCAGATTATAAGTGTTTTTGGCCCCACATCAATAGAAATGCCTGACTTGAGCAGAAAAAGCTTGTAAAACGCTCAAATAGCAGCTCTCCACCCCCAATTTTTTCTCCCTCTCCCCCCCCCCCCCAGTACTTTCTATTAGCTAAACAAAAATGTCTGAAGCTGTAAAACACTTGTAGCTCTAAAACACTTTAACCACTTGTTGCCCACCCGCCGCAGATCAGTTTTATTTGGGTACAGCGTCGCACGACCGCGCAATTGTCCGTTAAAGTAACGCAGTGCGGAATCACAAAAAATGGCCTCGTCATTAAGCGGTCAAATCCTTCCGGTCCAGAAGTGGTTAAAAAAGCTTTTAAAAAGCTGCAAAAAGCTTTAAAAAGAAAGCCTGAAAAACTCCAGTAAATCAATACACTCAGGTGTGAATGGAGCCTAAATTTAAAAAAAGGTTTTACTTTTAGAACCATTATAGCACCCATAAAGTCCCACTTTTAGTTCATTACTGGTATAGCTCATGGTATTCATGGCAATACATGGCAATATAGCTTCCTATTAACTGATGTAACACCCTCCTAGGTAGGTAGGTGCTAGGTAAATGCATTGATTGCTCCTTATGCTTATCAGGGGAGCCTGATCTATTAGATTGCCTGTTACATGTTTCCAGGATGTTATTCACTGGGTCTGAGGGAGTGTCCCAACTGCATCCAATGAGGGAGCTTGTTGGACAGTGGAGGTAACCCAGCCAGTGACACATTTGTTTTATGGGAGTCCCAGTGGGAGGGCATTCTGGAAATGCATCTTGGGATTGCTCATAAGAGCTGAGGGGACATGTGGCAGGGCGTCTTTGGTGGGAAGCAGAGTCCCAGGAGGAGGCAGACGGCTGTCTCTCCTGCTGTGTGTGAGGAAGGTGGTCTTAGGGAGTTGGCCTAGTGAACCAGGTGTGGAGCTGAGCTGCAGAGGATCTAGTGAAGCTGACGGTGGAGCTGCTGGCAGAGTCTCTCAGGAAAAACAGTGTCCGTGAGTACTAATGGATTTGCCAAAGGATCTGCCCAGGAAGGAGGACCACTCCAATGAAGTCAGGGGATCAAGGAGCTAGCTCACACAGAGAGAGTTACAGTAAAGGGGATGCCGTGTAGAACCCTGAAGAATAGGGATAAAGGGGGTGCCTAGTTGGGCCCTGAAGAGTGATTAACAGAGCAATACAAGTTCATGCAATTCTTCTTCACTGCTAGTGACAAGGTGAAGCAGCGGCCTTGCTTCACTCAGCTATATCTAGACGCCCCAGCAAATTATGCATAGTTCATTCAAGTTGGAGTATCCCACTCATCCCTTCTCCTATCCAAGTTCTCAAATAAAACTATTTTAATAACCCCTAGACTGTTTCTTGACTGAGCCAAGCACTGTAAAGATGCTAAACTGTCGTGTTGTTGCTTCGGGTAACCCAGGGGAACCTGTCACCAGCAGCTCCCAAGTGCTGCACTTACATTTGTCTTTAAGACCTGTAAAGTTTATTTATTCACATATTATTGTAATAAAGCTCAAAATATTAGCTGCATTGATTTAGAAATTCTTTTCTGGCTCTAAGTAAGATTTTAGTTAATTCCTACAAAGTAAATATTCTTTACATATCACCTGCCCTTTAATCAAGCCTACACAGTAAACACAAAATAGCTCCCATCTCATTAAAATTATCAGCTGAGGATTTTTGAAATCACTCTTTAACTGGGACGTTTAGCCTCGCACTTTATCTCAGATGGATGAAATTAATGCAATTACATTTTGAAATCATATTATCAAAAACAAAGCCTCATAAGACGCGATTCAATTATAAAGTTATGCTAATTTATCAGGGTACAAAACAGTCAGAATAAGGACTTGCTGCTTATACCACCCAGCCTGCTCTTTGCGCAGGAGCCTTGAGATGTCACACACGGGGAGCGAGAAAAAAAAAAATGGAAAAGTCATAAATTATTTCCAATGTGACTTTGAAATCTGGGGATGCTACAAAGATCTCAGTGCATTTGAGAATTGAAAACTGTCTTTGAAACCTGAATTCTCTATCAACCCTTTCAAGCTTTTTTTTTTTTTTTTTTAATACGTGAAAATAATTTATGAAAAATATCCATGCCACCGCAGAGATCTTACTAATTTAAAATAACGGTATGGCGGTAAGATTAAGTTTGGAACATGGAATGTAAATGAGAGCTTTCTTTTTTTTTTTCCTAAAATGTCTGGTGGCTTGTTGAAATGATGTTGGTAAAAAATAAATCTTAGTCTGGTAAACAAAGATTAAAGCTCAGCTCCAGGAACACTGTATATAAAAATACACATCTGAACCTGGTTGTGTATTGATTAAAATTTTAATTACATTTATTTTTAAAATGTAGCTATTATGAGTTTACAAATGCTCTCTTCGTGTTAGTTTCTTGCATAATAGCACTCAAGCTGGGAGAGGAAGGATCAGCACTCTCCGACAATCAAAGCTTTTCTGATTTGCACAGGTTTTCTAGTACTTCGTAGGGTGCCGAAATACTTCATACTGGCCAAAAAGACCACTGTGTACTGCATATTTCACTTTTTTTGTTTTTTTGTCACTATTTATCCATTATTATTATTATTATTATTATATAAGATTTATATAGCCCCGACAGTTTATGCAGCGCTTAACGCATCCATAAAAAGGTTACACTGCACATGGTTTGTTTATGCACAGAGACAGAGTGTGCAGGTTATTGAAGGCCTGTCCTGATATTGGGGGGAGGTTCTGTGGCCTTTAGGTCTTTTGCCTCTCCCCAGCCAGAGAGGCCCCTCTTTGGGAGAGCTCACCCCCACACCTAGGGTTGATCCCTAGCGGAGTCCATCTATTTTTGGCCTAGACCATGGCGTACCTTGCCCCTGTCAGGAGCCTTGCACCCCAGGGGGTTCCAGGCAAGAGGCCCTTCCTCTTCAGAGGTTTGGCCATTTTCTGTACCCTCTGTGTACTTGTTTTGTGTGCTGATATTTCACAGTTCACTCTGTTTGTTCACATTGGTCGCATAAAGCACTGCACCCTGGAGCTTCTTAAAAAAAGAAAAAAAAAATAATTCCTCGGAGGGAAATCAGACAAGAGGGTCTTTATATATGTCCTTCCATTGTGCAATCTGCAGGCTAGGGGTGGGTCTCTGACCAAGCCATATCGCATAACTGGAAAGTTAATTGATATTTTTTGAAAGGGACCACTATCGGGAAATACAGTAGAGATGGCCTTGCGGTTCACCCGGCGGTCGGTTCGCAGCGAACTTTGCTCGTTCGCTGTCCGCCAAACACGCGAACATATGGCGATGTTCGCGGCCGCCATATTCTTTTACATTGTGAAGAACTTTGACCCATGACACATCCATCAGGTGGTACAGGACAGTCAATTGAGACATTTCAGCACATGGACACACCCCCTACCTTATAAATAGACCTGATCTGGCGGCCATTTTACATTCTGCTTTTTGTCAGTGTATGGAGAGGTTTGCTGTGGGGAGCAGGGACAGATTGTCAGTGACACAGATCGCTCAGTTACAGGTCCACAAAAGTCCTTTTAAGGACTGGTATTTGGTATAGGTGTACTATCTATATTTTCTCTTTTGTCAGTGTAGGGAGAGGTTTGCTGTGTGGAGCAGGGACAGACTGTCAGTGCCGGTTCACACTGATGCGATCACAGAGATCGCGTGTAATTCAGAACACACTGCTCCTAAAATTATATGCGATGTCTGTACGGTGAAAATTCAGCCATACAGTTTGTATGGCTGAATTCGCACCGCAATCGCAGTGAACACGCCCAGGACCCTTTTTTTTGGTCCGCAGCAGAATCGGATCTCATGATGGTTCACACCAGTGCGATCCAATTCTGTGCAAACTGTCAGATCGCACTGCGATATGCGATCTGAGCTGGGGGTGTCGTTAACTTTGAATTGACACCCCCAGCGTATCGCATATGGCAGTGTGAACTGCCTGTGCTGCGGATGCGATGCAGGAACACGCAGATATATTCGCAGTGTTCCCGCATCGCATCAGTGTGAACCGGCACTGAAAGGACTGGTATAGGTGTACTATTGTTTGGTGTGCAGTATATAGGGGTGTAATATACTTATAATATACTTTCTAATATAGAAAGCACATTATAGTGTATTTGGGTACTGCAGAAATGTTGCCTCTTTCGCTGCGTTAACTCTGCTACACACAGTGACAAAAGTTACTAGAAAATATTTTTCATAACTGGTGTGATAAACCAGTGGCCCCCCAAAATGACAGATTGAAGTGGGGTGTTATACTTTCATAATAGTGTATTTGGGTACTGCAGAAATTTTGACTGCGTTAACTCTGCTACACACAGTGACAAAAGTTACTGGGAATTTTTTTTTTTATAACTGGTGTGAAATACCAGAGGCCCCCCCAAAACGACAGATTGAAACGGAGTGTTATATACCTTCTTCCACATATACTGCGCTTCTCTAGAGACTTTTGTCACAGGGTAATTTAAAAAAATGACAGGCAGAGGAAGAGGCAGGCCCTTCTGCAGGGGTGGTAGGGGTAGGGCTGGAGCACCAGGCCAGTGCCAAAGTGGGAAGTTGCAGAAGGTGTGTTCGATTACGTCAAAGGACGCACCAGACTTGGTTGAGTGGCTCACTCAGCCTTCCTCTTCTGCACCCTCCTCATCCTCTCTATCTGCACCCTCTTCACTCTCTGCTGTGTGCACCCCCAAAGACACCGCCACCAACACCACCACCATATACCCTCCGCTTGAGTCACAGGAATTATTTTCTGATCCATCACAAGACATTTAAGATGCGCAGCCATTCTTGGCATCGGTTAAGGAAGAGGAGGTAGCAACAGCCGCCACTCAGCAGTCTGACGACAGTACCCAGATCAGCCCAAGATGGTTGGTCCCCGCTGTTGCTACCTACTCTGAGATCTCTAATGTTAGTGGTGGGGAAGGTGACGTCGATGATGCAGAGGCAAAATTTCTACAATACACTATTATGAAGGTATATTGTTATATAACACCCCCGCTTCAATATGTCGTTTTGGGGGGCCACTGGTCTATCACACCATTTTTAATACTTTTTTCTAATTGCGTTTGTCACTCTTTGTAGTTGTAGTATCGCTGCAGAACCGCTCACCAGTCACAATGCTGCACAATACAAATCCACTATTATGCTTTCTATATTCATGCAGCATTGCGACTTCCTCATCTTCCTGCTCCTGCTCCTCGAGGGCTTGATCAATGACACAACGCAATGCACGCTCCAGAAATAAGGCGTAAGGTACGATGTCACTGATGGTGCCCTGGCTGCGACTGACGAGTTTGGTGATCTTATCAAATGGCTGCACAAGTCTGTATGCGTCGCGCATGAGCAGCCACTGGCGTGATGAAAAAAACCCAAGTTCCCCAGAACCTGTCCTGCCGCAGAGTTCGTACAGGTAGTCGTTAACTCCACGTTTCTGCTGGAGCAGCCTATCAAGCATATACAAGGTTGAGTTCCATCCCATCGGGCAGTCACAAATAAGACATCTGACAGGCAGGTTGTGTCGCCACTGAATGTCAGCAAGGCGAGCCATGGCTGTGTAAGATCTTCTGAAATGGGCCGAGATTTTCCTGGCCTGCCGCAAGACGTCCTGGACCCCAGGGTTTTTTACAACGAATTGCTGCACGACCAAGTTCAGGATGTGTCCCATGCATGGCACGTGTGTAATTTTGCCCTGCTTCAGCGCACTTAGCAGATTGGCACCATTGTCTCACACCATTTTACCAACTGTAAAATTGAGCAGTGTTAGCCACCGATCTGCCTGTGAACATAAAGCTGAAAGGAGTGCAGGACCAGTGGGGCTCTTGGCTTCCAGGCACAACTGACGCAGCACAGCATGGCAACATCTCACCTGGCATGTGGAATAGGTTCTGGGGATCTTGGGCGGCGCCGCAGAAGAGACGGTAGCAGTGGAAAAGGAGGAGTCAGCCGAGGAGGAGAGGGAGGATGGATTAGGAGGAGGAAAAGAAGAGGCAGGCCTGCATGCAATCCATGGCGGTAAAACCAAATCTACACGGGTTACATGCTTGACGGCCCGTCAGAAGGTTCATCCAGTGGGCAGTAAAAGTTACATACCTTCCCTGCCTGTGTTTGCTAGACCACGTGTCTGTGGTCAGATTTATGTTGGCACCGACACTGTGTGCCAGAGATACATTCACTTGCCACTGAACATGGCCATATAGCTCTGGGATGCTCTTCTGTGAGTCCACCAGTTCAAATGGCAGTAGTTGGCGGGCTATCAGTTCTGACAAGCCAGCGGTCAACCATTGGGCAAGAGGGTTATCCGGCGTCATAATTTTTTTTACACTCGAACATTTGGGCCACGAAAGCCTGCCTTTTTCTAGAAAAAACGTGAGGACGGCATGATACAACGTGGAGTGGAGGACAATTGTGAGGAGAGAGGAAAAGGAGAAGAGGCTGGACGGTAAGAGCCTGGAGTGTGGCTTTGTGGGTTCTGACGGGGTTGCTCCCACTGGCTCGGTGATGGGAGTCCAGGTGCCTTCTTAGGCCCCTTTCACACAGGCGGACCGTTCAGATCCGCCTGTCTGTTTTTTTGGCGGATTTGAATGGTCCCCCCATGCATGTCTATGGGGCATCTGATGTCAGCGGAGACATGTCCGCTGACATCCAATCCGATCCGTCAAATCTGGACAGATGGAAACCCTATTTTCCATCCGTCCAGTGGATCGTCCCTAGGTGAGTGTTGGGCTTACCGCGACTTATGCGTTGACTGTAAAGGCTTCAGCATCAGGGAACGCATAGACCGACAGGTGTCCGACTACATCGGGTTAACGCCCGATGTGGACGCTCTGAGGAGTGATGAGCCCCTGTACTACTGGGTGGGCATGTTTGACCTCTGGCCAGAGCTTGCACAATTTGCAATGGAACTGTTGGCTTGCCCCTTGTCCAGTGTCCTGTCCGAAAGGATGTTCAGCGCAGCAGGGGCGATCATGACCGATAAGCTCATTCGCCTAGCTCACGACAGTTCACGACAGTGATGACTACCTCACATTTCTAAAAATGAGTGAGGCATGGATCTCGGAGGAATTCAACACATGTGACCAGTAGACCATGTTTGATTCAAATTACTCATGACAGGCCACAAATATCCGCCACCACCCATAACAATTCATGGTCCCTGTCTTAGGTAAATACAGCGGCATAAAAGGCCTTTTATGTCCGTTGAATGCCTAATTGCTACAGTCTGTCCCAGCTCCACACAGCAACCTCTCCCTACACTGACAAAAGACTTTTGTGAAGCTATTAGCTAGCGACTTGTGTCACTATACAGTCTGTCCCTGCTCCACACAGCAACCTCCAGCCACCGAATACAACGTTTTTTGCTGTCAGGTGAACGCCTGTGGGCTAATTTTTGGGGCCTGTACTGGCCGACACTTACTTCTTTATCCTGTGAATGCCTAATTTTTCAGACTGGAATTGAAAAGCAATGGGTCTGTAAACGTTTTGCTAAATTGTGGAACGGATGCGGACCCATTTTACAGACGTGTGAATGGACCCTATATGTATTTGACATGTATTTACTGGCTGCTGTCAGTTCTGGCTGATTTAGAAAAATAAAAATGTATGGCAACTTTTCCAATAGCAATATTTCCGGTATGTCAGTGTCCATGTTGTGGGACTATGTGTGCACAGCCAGTAAGTATTTTGTGGCTGAAAATATGACCTGGAGGTTTTAAATGTTCGCCTGCCATTAAAGTGAATGGGGTCCACCGCAAACTTGCTGTTCGCGAACATTTGAGAAAGTTTGCGGATGGCGTTCGCGAACCACCCCATCCGATGTTCGTCCATCACTATCAGGAAATCATAAAAAATTTGATTTTTTTTTTTGGGTAGACTTTGTTTATAAATAAACAGTTGTGTTCAGCTTGTAGAAGCATTTCAAAAACAGTAAGAAAAATGTTTTTTTAATTCAGATTTTTATGTTTTTCTTTAACCTCTATGGGTTTCTTTTATATGCATTAACACAGGTTAGTATTAGTTTACCTCTACATTTAAATTAATTGAAGGCATTTTTGGTGCCCCGCCCTAGTTAGGCTACATTTTGATTTTGGCTCTGCTGTTTTCTTGATCTGGTCAGTTTCCCTAAGCTTAGTGATTGATTATTTCTGCCTGCCTCTGCAAGAAGCTTTCAGAGAATAGAGCCGGAGGGCCAGCCACTAAAGTTATGAATACAGTATTTATCTGTTCTCAGCTAATCCCTAGGATGGGCAGTCAGGAGGTGGCTGAGGGAGAAGACAAATGTTTGGGAGGCTTGCTCAGGGTGTTTTTGTCCTGGAGCTACTGCTCCTGGTATGCACACTTTGTACTGGGGTTGCTGGTTGGACCTCAGCATGTGCTTGGCTGAGGGCCTCAATGGGATATAATCAACAGACATGGAAGCCCTGGTGGCAGACAGCTGTCCCTGGACCTTGTGAGTAAGATTTTGATTATGAATCCCAGGTGTGCATGTGCTTCGAGATGAAAGGGCCAGAGGTTGCTGTAGAACTGCGATTGATTGCATAGCCATTGGCTGCAAGCGCTGATCAAATGCTGGTTTGCCAGCATCACTATTTGACAGACTGGTTTCTTGTAACCTAAGCCAGATCTCCAGCACCAGAAAACCAGTGTGGGTGTATGCTCATGCTCATATGCATGTTCAGTACACACATGCTCATATTTTTAAGCGAATGATCAAGGTTATATGTGTTGGTTATCTTGATCAAAGGCATGCATGCGTGCACACCAATTAGCATGAGCACTTGGTGCCGGTCTGGTACTATGAGCAGTTGCTGAATGGTCTTCAGCTTGTTCCTGAGACCTGATCCTATGTACCTGCCTACCAGTGTATGACCCAGCTTGCCTTTGGATTTCACTTTTGCTTATGCCTCTACTCTGCTCACTTGATTACTTTGGCCTGTTTACTGGCCTTGTCTTTGCCTGCTGATTCTTTACCTCTTTGTCTGGCTGTTACTGACCTTGGCCAGCCCCCTGGACTTCCTCTGCTTGTCAATTTGGTTCCTTGCTGCTCAGTTGTTACTGACCACTGCCTGTCTCCTGGTCCTGCTTCTGTCTCCTGCTCTAAGGCCAAACTGCTTCTGAATCCTGTTTTGAGGACTGCAACTACCAGCTCTTCCCACTTGAAGAGTGGACATCACCAGCAAGCTACTCCAGCATCTGTGCCATTGCCCTCAAACTCTGTCTTCATCTACAGGAGTGTTGGGCGTGAGATGTAAGGGAAGTCTCCACAACATTCCAGTCTTCACCCGGTGTGTGATACTTCTGTTGTACAGACAGCAGTACAGACGTACCGAAATTTATCCGAAATTCTGCTGAACTGGCCGAATTATGGTACGTTTGTACTGGACTTTAAACTATTGCAAGGAGGTGTGCTACAAACAAAAAGCAGCTCCAGGAATTGATGGTCAGTAACAGGTGAATACAACACTTCGAGCACCCCAAACTTTAAAAAGGGTCCTATCAGCAAGAAAAGAAAACCTCTAAAGCCTGCACTATTACCTGTTTGTGCCTGAACGTATATATTTGACAAAACAGAAAGGGGTTCATTAGAAAAAATTGGCACCACAAGCACAATGCGTGTTTTGGTGCATTTCCAGGAACATGCACAGAAACACAAGTTCACAGAATGCAAAGGTATGATTTAGTTTTTTGAAGCGTGACTACATCAACATGCTAAAATATATTGAGACAGGATGTGCAGCTTTGTGTCTTATTACAATATTTATGCTAAGTTCTACAGTGCATTTTGCTGGGCGTTTTCCATTTCTGTACACACGATGTTGCCACTAGGGATGATCGAACGGTTCGGGTCCACCATCGGTTCGGCCCGAACATTGGGTGTTCGAGGTTCGGCCGAATTTAGAACTTTTTGCCCAAAAAGTTCGGAATTCGGCAACCAGAACCGACCAAAATGCAATGGGACAGGAAATGGGCTTTAAAAGCCCGTGATTGGACCAGAACCATTAGCAAAAGCCAATTGAGGGGGCAGGAGAATGCAAGGAATGTGATTGGAGTGACTAGGGGGTCCATAGTCCAATCATTAGTGAATACGCCCCCCCAGTATATAAGATAGCCCCTGCCAAATTCCTAGCATTCTTATACGGGACATGGAAGAGAGTGGAATGCTGTTCTGTTATGATGCGCTACAAAGTGTCATTTAGCTATCTGTAGTGTGAGGAAAGGGATATCTAGTGTAGTTAGAGTGCTCCTTTTACACTTTAGTTAGCTTCAAAAATTTAGTTTCTGTAGAGAAAGTGTTAAGTGTAAGGGGACCGTAGTGTAGTGTAGGGTTAACTGACAGTGACTGCTATGGAAGGGTGACAAAACCCTTCCAAAGCAGGGTGACCGCTATAGAGAAATGATCATTTCTCTGAGTTGCTTCAGCATAGGGATATGGCTTCTCACCAGCCAGCATTTTTTATGCTGCAGGGGTTGCCACTTGCCAGTGCTTTTTTGAGGACATGTTTGATGTCAGACATGACATCTGAACATGTGTATAGGGGGTATATATACACAACCATGTCTGTATATATACACCTAGACATATATAGGTGTGATAGTAGCAGAAATATATGCTTGCGCTAATTAAATAATTTACACTAATATATTTCTGCTACTATCACACCTATATATGGCTAGGTGTGTATATACATATAAGTATGTGTGTATATACACCACTATACACAAGTTCAGATGTTTTGCCTGCCTCAAAAGAACCCAAAAAAATGCCCAAAAAAACGCTAGCGTCAAAAAAAAAAATGCCCAGGTGTGTTTTTGCTGGCAGGGGAGAAGCCATATTCCAGTTTCCGAAGCAACTCAGAGAAATGATCATCTCTCTATAGCGGTCACCCTGCTTTGGAAGGGTTTTGTCACCTTTCCATAGCAGTCACTGTCAGTTAACCCTACACTACACTACGGTCCCCTTACACTTAACACTTTCCCTACAAAAAATGAATAAATTAAAGCTAACTAATAGTGAAAAATAGCACCTAACTACACTAGATATCCCTTTCCTCACACTAAAAATAGCTAAATACACTAATACAAACAAACAAAATTCTGGACATGCTACAGAGCTGAAACTTCACAGGTACACTTTTTAGACCCCCCCCCCAGATACGAAATCCAAATTCAAAATTAAAAAACCTCTTTTTTTTTTTCAATAATTGGCTTTTTTATCAAAAATGACAATTTTTAAGAACTTTTTTTTGTGTGATTAATAGTTAATGGGGCATGACCCAGAACCCTAGGCACTTTTTAGGGGCATTTATTGGGTTTTAGGGCTTAAAAATTGTGTTTTTTGATTACCGAAGTTCGGGTCCCATTGATTTCAAGGCGGTTCTGAAATCGGGCCGAACTTTCGGGAAGTTAGGATGTTCTGGCCGAACCGAACTTTTCAAAAGTTTGATCATCCCTAGTTGCCACGATTTGCATTGTTTCATTTTTTTTGGCCAATTTGTTGTTGGGCAGATTAGAAAACGCAAATCACAGCAAAATAAAGGCAAAAACGCACTACATGCTTTTTTGCAGCTTCTCCATTGAAGGCTGCATTCACACTAATGCAATATTTTTATGCTTTTTACAGAAATGGAATTCATTTTTTTAACATGGGTTCCTATAGAAAACGTTCACATCAATGCATTTTTGTGCCTCTGTGTTTTTGGAAAAGGTCGGGGACTGTTTTTCCTGCAAAATGTAGCGTTATGCATGTAATAGTGTTCAATGGACCCGCTTCCAAAAATGCAAGTATTGTGTTTTTACCGTAAATTTGCCGCAATTTGCGTTTTTAAATCTCCAACAACAAATTTTCCAAAAAAAAAAGCATAAAAAATGTAAAACGCAATTCGTGACAAAATCGTAGGAAATAACATTGAAAAAACAGCAAAAAAACACTACAGGAATGCTCAAAATATAAATAAAATTCAAAAAACTTTCCGCGCTAGTGTGATAAATAAAGCAATGATAAATGTCAGCAGCCAACACAGAATCAACCAATAGTGATGTCGCGAACCTAAAATTCGCGGTTCGCGAACGGCGAACGCGAACATCGGCAAATGTTCGCGAACCGGCGAACCGGGCGAACCGCCATAGACTTCAATAGGCAGGCGAATTTTAAAACACACAGGGACTCTTTCTGGCCACAATAGTGATGGAAAAGTTGTTTCAAGGGGACTAACACCTGGACTGTGGCATGCCGGAGAGGGATCACGCAAAAAAAAGTTCTTAAAAATTATAATTTTTTGATAGAGAGCCAATTATTGGAAAAATTAAAAAAAAATAAAAATAAAAAATTTCTTTGGATTTAGCATCTGGGGGGTCTAAAAAGTGTACCTGTGAAGTTTCAGCTCTGTAGCATGTCCAGAACCCCTAAAAAACAGCATTTTTCTTATATTTTCAGGAATATGGCTTCTCTGCGGCTGGCTTTTTCTCTTGCAGGCATTTATCGGGCATTTTTTTAGGCAGGCATGTCATTTTTTGTATTTAGTGTCTGGGGGGTCACAAAAGTGTACCTGTCAAGTTTCAGCTCTGTAGCATGTCCAGAACCCCTAAAAAACAGCATTTTTCTTATATTTTCAGGAATACGGCTTCTCTGCGGCTGGCTTTTTCTCTTGCAGGCATTTATCGGGCATTTTTTTAGGCAGGCATGTCATTTTTTGTATTTAGTGTCTGGGGGGTCACAAAAGTGTACCTGTCAAGTTTCAGCTCTGTAGCATGTCCAGAACCCCTAAAAAACAGCATTTTTCTTATATTTTCAGGAATACGGCTTCTCTGCGGCTGGCTTTTTCTCTTGCAGGCATTTATCGGGCATTTTTATAGGCAGGCATGTCATTTTTTGTATTTAGTGTCTGGGGGGTCACAAAAGTGTACCTGTCAAGTTTCAGCTCTGTAGCATGTCCAGAACCCCTAAAAAACAGCATTTTTCTTATATTTTCAGGAATACGGCTTCTCTGCGGCTGGCTTTTTCTCTTGCAGGCATTTATCGGGCATTTTTTTAGGCAGGCATGTCATTTTTTGTATTTAGTGTCTGGGGGGTCTAAAAAGTGTACCTGTCAAGTTTCAGCTCTGTAGCATGTCCAGAACCCCTAAAAAACAGCATTTTTCTTATATTTTCAGGAATACGGCTTCTCTGCGGCTGTCTTTTTCTCTTGCAGGCATTTATCGGGCATTTTTTTAGGCAGGCATGTCATTTTTTGTATTTAGTGTCTGGGGGGTCACAAAAGTGTACCTGTCAAGTTTCAGCTCTGTAGCATGTCCAGAACCCCTAAAAAACAGCATTTTTCTTATATTTTCAGGAATACGGCTTCTCTGCGGCTGGCTTTTTCTCTTGCAGGCATTTATCGGGCATTTTTTTAGGCAGGCATGTCATTTTTTGTATTTAGTGTCTGGGGGGTCACAAAAGTGTACCTGTCAAGTTTCAGCTCTGTAGCATGTCCAGAACCCCTAAAAAACAGCATTTTTCTTATATTTTCAGGAATACGGCTTCTCTGCGGCTGTCTTTTTCTCTTGCAGGCATTTATCGGGCATTTTTTTAGGCAGGCATGTCATTTTTTGTATTTAGTGTCTGGGGGGTCACAAAAGTGTACCTGTCAAGTTTCAGATCTGTAGCATGTCCAGAACCCCTAAAAAACAGCATTTTTCTTATATTTTCAGGAATACGGCTTCTCTGCGGCTGTCTTTTTCTCTTGCAGGCATTTATCGGGCATTTTTTTAGGCAGGCATGTCATTTTTTGTATTTAGTGTCTGGGGGGTCACAAAAGTGTACCTGTCAAGTTTCAGCTCTGTAGCATGTCCAGAACCCCTAAAAAACAGCATTTTTCTTATATTTTCAGGAATACGGCTTCTCTGCGGCTGTCTTTTTCTCTTGCAGGCATTTATCGGGCATTTTTTTAGGCAGGCATGTCATTTTTTGTATTTAGTGTCTGGGGGGTCACAAAAGTGTACCTGTCAAGTTTCAGATCTGTAGCATGTCCAGAACCCCTAAAAAACAGCATTTTTCTTATATTTTCAGGAATACGGCTTCTCTGCGGCTGTCTTTTTCTCTTGCAGGCATTTATCGGGCATTTTTTTAGGCAGGCATGTCATTTTTTGTATTTAGTGTCTGGGGGGTCACAAAAGTGTACCTGTCAAGTTTCAGATCTGTAGCATGTCCAGAACCCCTAAAAAACAGCATTTTTCTTATATTTTCAGGAATACGGCTTCTCTGCGGCTGTCTTTTTCTCTTGCAGGCATTTATCGGGCATTTTTTTAGGCAGGCATGTCATTTTTTGTATTTAGTGTCTGGGGGGTCTAAAAAGTGTACCTGTCAAGTTTCAGCTCTGTAGTATGTCCACAACCCAAAAAAAACAGCATTTTTCTTATGATTTTTAGTAGAAAACTAATGCAGTGTCTTTCCAGCTGTCTTTTTTTCTTTCTGGCAAGCTGAAATATGATATGCCAAGGCAAACATGCCTATCAGTTGAGCTATGACACAGACAACACTGCACACATGGGGAAATATGTAAAACAAAAAACAGGAAAAGGAAATTAGGTGACGGTAACAAAACATGATATTGTGATTGGCCAAATAAAAAGTCACCTCGCGATGAGGTCGCGCCAAAGTCGCGCTAAGTCGCGCCAAAGTCGCACTGGAAGCGACGCTACTTTAGTGGTAGCGGCAGTGTAAACCAGCACTAAAACATCCAGTGTGTGAATACGATCAGGTATGATGTTTTATCGGTCAAGTAGTGTAAGGGTTACGCCCGTTGCCCGCTTCACAGTGACAGACCAAACTCTGACAGACCAAACTCCCCGTTTAACAGTCAGTCAGTCCATTTGCACAACCGCAAACTCCCAATTTGCACAAGGTTGGATACCAAGCTAGCCATGTCCCGTTCCTTGTCCTCACTGACATCATTGAAGGTCTCTTCCTCCACCCAGCCACATACAACACCAAGGGTCCCCGAAAGGTGAGAACAAGCCCCCTGGGACGCCTGCTGTGGCTGGTATTCCACCTCCTCAAAGCCACCTTCCTCCTCTGACTTCTCTTCTTCAGACTCCTCTCTCTGCGTTGCCACAGGTCCAGCAATTGACAACGACAAGGCTGCTTCTGGTGGTGATGAGGACCACAACTCTTCCTCTTCATGCTCATCTACAGCCTGATCCAGTACTCTTCGCAGGGCACGCTCCAGAAAAAACGCATATGGGATGAGGTCGATGATGTTGCCTTGGGTTCGACTGACCACCAGGGTTGTCATCTCCGCAAAAGGACGCATGAGCCTACAGCCATTGTTCATGAGCATTCAGTAACGCGGCCAAAAAATACCCAGCTCCGCAGAAAGAATGAAAGAAAATGAATGTTTTTTTTTATGAAAAATTATCCTGCGGATCGCTTTTGGTCTGTACACAATGAAGCAACGACCTTATCATCTGGGGTGTGCCAACACAATCCTAGAGGTGATCGCTTCATTGTGATACGCAAGCCCCTTCACCACGACAAGGTAACGATCACGAAGGGGAATTGACACATGTATGTGCCTTTTTTTTTGTTTTTTGTTTTTTTGCAGCCACAGTGTAGCACCAGAGGCCAGAAAAATTAGGCATGTACACATGCATGAAAAAGCAGGTATTGTTGCAGCCGCTGCTGTAGCAGCGGCCTGAAAAATTGAGGTTTTAAGGCAGAAAGTGCACTAAAACATTGCTGCTTGAACCGTAGTTGGTGGCGGAGACGTCACGTAAGTCATCCGGCATGCAGAGAATGATTATATACAGCAGCGTGTGGACCATTTTTAGGCCAAGGCATCTCAGTCATCACCAGGCCTTTTTTAGTCAAATGCATCCCCCACTGTCAGTCCCTTCGGGATCCATGCCTCATTCATCTTAATAAACGTGAGGTAATCAAGACTTTTTTGACCTAGGCGACTTCTCTTCTCAGTGACAATACCTCCTGCTGCGCTGAAGGTCCTTTCTGACAGCACACTTGAAGCGGGGCAGGCCAGAAGTTCAATGGCAAACTGGGATAGCTCAGGCCACAGGTCAAGCCTGCACACCCAGTAGTCAAGGGGTTCATCGCTCCTCAGAGTGTCGATATCTGCAGTTAAGGCAAGGTAGTCTGCTACCTGTCGGTCGAGTCGTTCTCTGAGGGTGGACCCTGAAGGGCTGTGGCGATGCATAGGACTAAAAAAGCTCCGCATGTCCTCCATCAACAAGACGTCTGTAAAGCGTCCTGTCCTTGCCGGCGTGGTTGTGGTGGTAGGAGGAGGATTACTTTCACCTCTTCCCCTGTTGGATTCCCGTTGTGCTGTGACATCACCCTTATACGCTGTGTAGAGCATAGTTTTTAACTTATTTTGTAGCTGCTGCATCCTTTGCAACTGCCGGTAATTGGGTAACATGTCACAGACTTTCTGCTTATACCGGGGGTCTAGTAGCGTGGCCACCCAGTACAGGTCGTTCTCCTTCAGCCTTTTTATACGAGGGTCTCTCAACAGGCATGACAGCATGAAAGACCCCATTTGGACAAGGTTGGATGCCGAGCTACTCATGTCCAATTCCTCGTCCTCACTGATGTCATTGAAGGTGTGTTCTTCCCCCCAGCCACGTACAACACCACGGGTACCAGATAGGTGACAACGAGCACCCTGGGATGCCTGCTGTGGTTGGTGTTCCTCCTCCTCAAAGCCACATTCCTCCTCTGACTCCTCTTCCTCACACTCCTCTTCCAGTGTTGCCGCAGGTCCAGCAATCGATGGTAAGGCTGTTTCTGGTGGTGGTGATGGTGACCACAACTCTTCCTCTTCCTCTTCACGCTCATCTACGGCCTGATCCAGCACTCTTCGCAGGGCACGCTCCAGGAAAAAAACATATGGGATGATGTCGCTGATGGTGCCTTCAGTGCGACTCACTAGGTTTGTCACCTCCTCAAAAGGACGCATGAGCCTACAGGCATTGCGCATGAGCGTCCAGTAGCGTGGCAAAAAAATACCCAGCTCCGCAGAGGCTGTCCTAGCACCCCGGTCATACAAATACTCGTTGACCGCTTTTTCTTGTTGGAGCAGGCGGTCGAACATTAGCAGTGTTGAATTCCAACGTGTCGGGCTGTCGCAAATCAAGCGCCTCACTGGCATGTTGTTTCGCCGCTGAATATCTGCAAAGTGCGCCATGGCCGTGTAGGAACGCCTGAAATGGCCACACACCTTCCTGGCCTGCTTGAGGACGTCCTGTAAGCCTGGGTACTTCTGCACAAAACGTTGCACAATCAGATTCAACACATGTGCCATGCACGGCACATGTGTCAACTTGCCCAAATTCAATGCCGCCAACAAATTGCTCCCGTTGTCACACACCACTTTGCCGATCTCCAGTTGGTGCGGGGTCAGCCACTGATCCACCTGTGCATTCAGGGCGGACAGTAGTGCTGGTCCGGTGTGACTCTCTGCTTTCAGGCAAGTCAACCCCAAGACAGCGTGACACTGTCGTATCCGGCATGTGGAATAGCCCCTGGGGAGCTGGGGGGGTGCAGTTGGTGTGGAGCAAGACGCAACAGCAGAAGAGGACTCAGCCGAGGAGGTTAGCATAGAGGATGGAGTAGGAGGAGTAGAGGAGGTGGCAGCAGGCCTGCCTGCAAGTCGTGGCGGTGTCACCAACTCCTCTGCAGCAGAGCCACGCATTCCATGCTTGGCAGCCGCCAGCAGGTTTACCCAATGCGCAGTGTACGTTATATACCTGCCCTGACCGTGCTTTGCAGACCAGCTATCAGTGGTCAGATGGACCCTTGCCCCAACACTGTGTGCCAGACGTGACATGATTTCTTTTTCCACAATAGAGTACAGGTTGGGGATTGCCTTTTGTGAAAAATAATTTCGGCCGGGTACCTTCCACTGCGGTGTCCCAATAGCGACAAATTTTTTGAAGGCCTCAGACTCCACCAGCTTGTATGGTAAAAGCTGGCGGGCTAAGAGTTCCGACAAGCCAGCTGTCAGACGCCGGGCAAGGGGGTGACTCTGCGAGATTGGCTTTTTGCGCTCAAACATTTCCTTCACAGACACCTGACTGTGGGCAGGTGACGAGCAGGAACTGCTGAAGGTGAGAGGCGGAGGGGCGGGTTGTTGATAGGGGGCATGGAGGACAGCAGTGGTTGACGTGGCTGAAGATGCTGGACCAGGAGGAGGATGGTGGCTTTCAGTTTGTGTGCTGCTTTTACTCATGTGTTGATCCCATAGGCGTTTGTGATGTGAGCTCATGTGCCTTCGCAAAGCAGTTGTACCTAGGTGGGTGTTGGACTTCCCACGACTCAGTTTCTTTTGGCACAGGTTACAAATGGCATCGCTGATATCAGAGGCAGACACACAAAAAAAATGCCACACTGCTGAGCTTTGCAAGGACGGCATTCTGGTGGTGGCAACAGCTTGCGTTGATTGGCGTGCTGTCTGGCTGACCCCGGGTGCCGAATCTACATGCTGTCTGACTGCGCCACTAGCTCCTTGCGATGACCTCCTCCCCCTGCTTCCAACTCGTCTCCTCCTCCTCTCTGTCTCCCCATCTGAACTTTCCCCCTCTTCTTCTGCTCTTCGAGCAGGCACCCAGGTGACATCCACAGACACATCGTCATCATCAGCCGCTTCACTTGACAACTCAGCAAAGGCAGCAGCAGCAGGTACAACATCATCATCATCACAATGTACGTCCATGTGTATAATGCTGCCTGACTGAGACATATCCCCGTTATCTACATCCTCTGGCACTAATAGTTGCGCATCACTTATTTCTTCAAACTGATGTGAAAATAACTCCTCTGACGGATCAAGTGAAGCGGCTGTGGTGCTAGTGTTGGTGGTGGTGCCGGCGGGCTGGCGAGTGGTAAATTGAGAGGTGCCCGAAGCTGAGCTGGAGGAGGATGGTGCATTAAGGTTCCGAGCGGAAGCTGTAGACGATTGGGTGTCCTGTGTAAGCCAGTCAACTATGGCCTCAGAATTTTTTGAGTTCAGGGGCTGTGGTGGCCTCTGAACACTGGGCATTATTCTAGAGCCTAAGGAAATCACAGCACCACGACCACGACGGCCCTTGCGGGGTGGCCTGCCTCTGCCTGTCATTTTTTTTTTAATGTGTTGTTACTGTTGTACTATGAGTGCAAGCTGCTGTGCCACCTTATATGTCAGTGGTGGGTGGGCAGTGGCACAGTACACTCTCTGTGGACCTGACAGCAGTCACTGGCACCCAGGCAACTGCAATTTAAAAAATATATATATTTTTTTTTACTTTGCAAGCTGCTGTGCCACCTTATATATCAGTGGTGGGTGGGCAGTGGCACAGTACACTCTCTGTGGACCTGACAGCAGTCACTGGCACCCAGACAACTGCAATTTAAAAAATATATATATATTTTTTTACTTTGCAAGCTGCTGTGCCACCTTATATATCAGTGGTGGGTGGGCAGTGGCACAGTACACTCTCTGTGGACCTGACAGCAGTCACTGGCACCCAGGCAACTGCAATTTAAAAATATATATATATATATTTTACTTTGCAAGCTGCTGTGCCACCTTATATATCAGTGGTGGGTGGGTGGGCAGTGGCACAGTACACTCTCTGTGGACCTGACAGCAGTCACTGGCACCCAGGCAACTGCAATTTAAAAAAATATATATATTTTTTTTACTTTGCAAGCTGCTGTGCCACCTTATATATCAGTGGTGGGTGGGCAGTGGCACAGTACACTCTCTGTGGACCTGACAGCAGTCACTGGCACCCAGGCAACTGCAATTTAAAAAAATATATATTTTTTTTTTACTTTGCAAGCTGCTGTGCCACCTTATATATCAGTGGTGGGTGGGCACACAGTGGCACTGCAGTGGGCACAGTACACTCTGTGGACCTGACAGTCACTGGCAGCCCAGGCAACTGCAATAATAAAAAATATTTTTTTTTTCAATTTATTGCAACAAGATGCTGTGCCAACGTATATATATCAGTGGTGGGCAGTGCACTGCAGTGGGTACAGTGCACTCTGTGGACCTGACACAGCACTCACTGCAATTATGACAGAGAAAAAAAAAATATTTTTTAAAATGCCAGGTACTGTGCCTGTGCCACCCGAAATGAGTGTGGTGTGCACACAGTACAGTCTGTGGTAGGTCTGTGGCCTCTCACACACAGCGGGCAGGCAACTGCAGTGTACAATAGATATATATATATATATATATATATATATATATAAAGAAAAAAATCTATTACCTTACCAGCCCTTGAAAGGGCTTTTGGGGACACTATATATATATATATATGTATATATATAAAAATAAAAAAATCCTCAATTACCAGCCCTTAAAAGGGCTTTTGGGGACACTAGATAGATATAGATATATATATATATGAAGAAACAACTCAATTACCAGCCCTTAAAAGGGCTTTTGGGGACGCTAGGTATATATATATATATATATATATATAAAAAAAAAAAAAAACACAAATACCAGCCCTTAGAAGGGCTTTTTGGGGTGCTGATATTACAGCAGTAGTGGACCAAGAACACTGCAAGACCAGGAACACTGACTAACTGTCCCTAGCTTAACAGCAGCAGCAGCAGCTCTCTCCCTATTCTCACTACACACACTGCTTCAGAATGATCTAAGATGGATGCTGCCCTTGCTTATTTATAGGAGGTGGGAGGGTGTGGGAGGGAGGTACGCTGATTGGCTGGAAATGTGTCTGCTGACTGTAAAGTTCAGGGTCAAAGTTTGCCTCAATGATGTCTTATGGGGGGCGGACCGAACATCGCATATGTTCGCCGGCAGCGGCGAACGCGAACATGCTAAGTTCGCCGGGAACTGTTCGCCGGCGAACAGTTCTATACATCTCTATCAACCAACAATGACTCAAAATAATAATAGAACATAAAAGTGTAGCGCTAAAAATATAAATCACAATAATGATGAATAGTGTCCAAATGAATAAACAACTAATAATAACAATAATGTGCATATAGAAATAAAAAGGGAAAAAATATTTTTTTGGTGTCCAAATGAATAAGTCCCAAAGAAAAATTAATGTGAAATCAATACATAAGTCCGCATGCACAATAATCCAAGAGGGGATTCTTCCCGTGGCACCAAGGGTGTGTGAAAGAAAGGAACACCTCTGTGATGGGGTAAGGAAAACAGCTTACCAGATTTCCATGGCTGCTCAACTTAATGAGTCAGCCTCTCCCAGCTTTTAATCAAGACCACTGAAGATCTGATGTTGCATGAATACTTATTCAGTACAGATGGACTACCTCTTAAAATGCGTTCAGGGATCAGTACAGGGTAAAATCTCCTCAATAATTTCCAGCAGTCATAAATGAATATGTAGGGAAAGAGAAAACGAAGCCCATAGCGTGATCCCGTTTAAAATACAATCTTATTTATTTAAAAAAAGGTACTCACAATGTGGCATGAATAAACAGGCATATCAATTGGTAATAAAAGGGATGGAAGAGCGGCGTCCCGCAGACTGTCCCAGGTAGTAGATAATAAAGGCCGGCGAAAAATTTCAAGGGGCGTGTGGACGTTGCGTCTGGAATCGCCAACGTTTCGTCTCAATAGACTTCGTCTGGGCGCAGAGAGAGAGAGGTGTTCCTCTCTTTCACACACCCTTGGTGCCACGGGAAGAATCCCCTCTTGGATTATTGTGCATGCGGACTTATGTATTGATTTCACATTAATTTTTCTTTGGGACTTATTCAAAGTCCCTGACCCTTTCCAAAAATGCAGTGGCTGAAAAAGCATAGATGTGCATGTGTCCCATAGATAACCATGTTAAATGCACTGTAGTGCGTTTCTACAAAAAGCACCAGAAAACACATAGGTGTGAACCTGGCCTTAGGGCCCATTTACACAGCGGCTGCACATCACATTGTGGTAAACTGTATGTTACAGTGTGCTTCACCACAATCTGCACCACTATCCGATAAATGCATTTGTGCAATGCAGTGCCACATATTCTTTTAATCAAAAAGGTTTTTATTTTGTCAAACACAATACAATGCATAAGATCAAACAATCAATTGTATAGAACCTCAAACCAGTAGAGGTTCGCAGTGGCAGTTGCAATCAGGTATCAGTCAAATGAGACAAAAATAGAACATACATATAAAACAAATCATGCAGGATATTAAAACCCAGCCATAAACCAAGGTGAAAGGTAGGATGGGACAACAGTGTGCAACATGCATGTAATCGTGCAACATTCCCTACCACATGAAACTCAAACAGTTGAAAACTTGGAGGAAAGTGGGAGAAGACCCGCCACTTTCCATCCCCCCCTAAGGGGATTTGGGATTGCTAAATACCTGGCCAGGCCAAGGTCTTAGAGCACCATAAAGGTTGCGAAACATCCGGAGACCCCCTCCCAGGTCCAGTCGAGGGGGATTCCCAGACTGATATCCGGGGATCCCACCATTCCTCAGAAATAGTCAACCTGGCCCTCAGGGTCCATCTCTAGTGTTAAAACCAGAATTTGCAGATGGAAGGGGGCAACAGTGGCAGGCCAACCCAACTATATCGTCAACTGTCATCGGTGGATACATCACAAACAACATACAGATACAACAAGAAAGGGGAAAAGAAGAAGAGTGGGTGGGAATAGACATAGCTTAGGAGAGGGGATAGTCAAAGGAGGTAGTCACCGGGGGAGTCAAAAAGTAAGCAGGGAAGGAGAAAAATCAAGTTCATGCTACAAGTGCCACATATTCTGAATGGCACCTCAATTAAATATGCTAATGGTCCTGCATTGCAGTGCAGCAGAATGCAGTACTGTGTGTTGCCAAAAAAATAGTATATTTTCCAAAGTGGGTCATTATAGGGTATGTTTCATAATTAGTCAGGTTGAAAAACTACACAAGTCCATCTAGTTCAATCAATTAAAAAAAAAAAAATGATACAATCCCATATACACAACCCTATACTCAAAGATGATCAAGAGGAAGGCGAAAACCCCCCAGCAAAGCATGATCCAATTTACTCCAGCAGGGGAAAAAATTCCTTCCTGATCCCCCGAGAGGCAATCGGATAGTCCCTGGATCAATTTTACCAATAAATGTTAGTACCCAGTTATAATATGTACATTTAGGAAAGAATCTAGGCCTTTCTTAAAACAATCTACTGAGCTGGCCAGAACCAGCTCTTGAGGGAGTCTACTCAACATTTTCAAAGTTCTTGCTGTGATGAAACCTTTAAGTTTTTGGAAATTAAATCTCTTTTCCTCCAGACATAAAGAGTGCCCTCTTGTCCAATGTGATGACCTTAAGGTGAATAACTCAACACCAAGTTCACTATATGGACCCCTTATGTATTTATACAGGTTGATCATATCCCCCTTAATCTCCTCTTCTCAAGAGAGAATAAGTTCATATCCTCCAATCTTTTCTCATAGCTGAGCTCCTCCATGCCTCTTATCAGTTTGGTTGCCCTTCTCTGCACTTTCTCCAGTTCCCCGATATCCTTTTTAAGAACTGGTGCCCAAAACTAAACTGCATATTCCAGATGAGGTCTTACTAATGATTTGTACAGGGGCAACATCTCTCTCTCTCTCTCTCTCTCTGCAGCCAATACCTCTTCTAATACAAGAAAGAACGTTGCTTTTTTTGGAAACCACAGCTTGGCATTGCATGCTATTATTAAGCTTATGATCTACCAAAACCCCCAGATCCTTCTCCACCATTGGTTCCCTCGTTGTACTCCCCCCTAGTATGTATGATGCATACATATTCTTAGCCCCCAAGTGCATAAATTTACATTTATCAACATTAAACCTCATTTGCCACACAGTTGCCCAATTAAACAGTGTATTGAGATTGGCTTGTAAGTTGGAGACATCCTGTAAAGACATTATTCCACTGCATAGCTTGGTGTCATCTCCAAAGACCGAAATTATACTTTTAACTTTTAATCCCAGACCCTATATCATTTATAAAGATATTAAAAAGTAAGGGTCCTAGCACTGAACCTTGGGGTACACCACTGATAACCTTAGACCTTTCAGAGTAAGAATTATTAACCACTACTCTCTGAATTCTATCTTTTAGCCATGTTGAACAGTTTCAAGCTGCAAAGCGCCTGTATTATTATTATTATTATTATTTTTTCATTATCTCTTTATTGAAAAAATGTTTTGTACAGAAAATCCGCAACTGCTGATAGTGTCCAGAACAACCTGCATATGGTAGAAGTTTGTTTATACAAGTATCAAAGCATCAGCAGTGCATATTTTATTACACCATTCTTGGGATGGTATCAAGTAATCACAACAGTATTATTGTTAGAGTACCAAGTTGACCAACTTTACCAAGCTGCTTCAAAGGACCTTTTTGAGTCAGCCTGGTATGCTATAATTTTTTCAAACGAGTAAATGGAATGAACTTTGTATTTTTTTCGTAACTCCCCTAATGACATTTCAAAAAAAAAAAATTCTCCAGATTTGACAGCCTAGTAACATCTTTTGTGTGGGCTGGACGCACCCCCCTGGTTGCCAGGAAGACACTGTATCTCCCACTTTCAAGGGGGGGCTTGGCACTCCCTAATTTTCAGCTTTACTTTTGGGCAGCAGTGTTGGTGACAGTCCGATGGTGGTTCTCCCAGCCCAAGTTCAACTCTGCAGTGACCCTGGAAGCAGCCCTACTGGGTTCCTATGCGGCTCTGAGCAACCTCGTTTTTCGGGGTGAACGGGCCCATCCCCAGATCACCAGCCGGATGCGGACGGTGTTACAGATATGGGCTCGAGCACGAGATGTGTATAGGAAGGCATTACATATATCTCCCCACACTCCATTGTAGGGTAACCCTAATTTATTACATTTGCAACAACTCCCTGATCCTCAGATATGGGTGGCTAGAGGGATTGTGACCATGAAACAGATTATCCAAGAAGGGAGACTTCCATCGTTCGAGGTCCTCCAGCAATTACATTCATTGCCAAAAACGATGGAGTTTCGCTATTGGCAACTCCGTCATGCAATGTTGGCTCAGTTCCAGGGACCGGTTGTTTTGGAATCGGACCCTTTGGAACGAATGCTAACCTTTAAGGTCATGGGCAAATCCTTATCCTCCATATATCTGCGGCTTCTGATGGACCATAGTCAGTCTCTAGAGAAAATTTATAATAAATGGAAAGGGGACATTCTGGGCCTGACCATTGAAGACTGGAAAGACTGTGTTAGTAATTATATCCCTTCAATGATATCGGCTAGAGATAGATTTATACAGCTTAAGTTTTTACATAGAGTATATTACACACCACAACGCCTTGCTAGAATATACCCCATGAGTGATCCTTTTTGTACTCGCTGTGGTTGTGACATTGGTACTTTTTTCATGGTGTATGGTCATGCCCAGCACTTGTTTCTTTTTGGAAAGCGGTGACAGACACTCTGAGTGAAATCTTTGATACCACTGTTCCATTGGATCCAATGGTGACATTATTGAATAATCTAAAGGACGTGGTAGGGGACAAATATGTTAAATTATGCATCACTTATGCTTTATTCTATGCTAGGAGAGAAATCCTTCTGAGGTGGAAGCTGTCGGAGCCTCCCACCCGGACATCCTGGATAGTTGCTGTTGCTAAGACACTCCCACTCTATCGTCTTACCTATAATAGTAGGAATTGTCCTAAAAAATTTGATAAGGTTTGGTCCTCCTGGATAGATGCTGTGGGTGTGCCAATGTCTCCCGTATCTAATGATGTGAGTTAGAATAATTCTTTTTTTTTTCTCTCTCTCTCTTCCCCTCCCCTCTCCACCCTCTTCGGTTTTTTTTCTTTGCTTTCCTCTTACTTATATGATTACGAATATTCATGTTCTTCGTAGTATCTATTCTATCTTTATGTATTGATACCCCTCTGTGTAGGGTGATGTGCCTTAATTGTAAGTGTTGTCTTGGTTTTTTTTTTTAATAAAAAGAAAAATTTATTTGTAAAAAAAATAAAAAAAAAATGGAATGAACTATGGATATTACTTCTGACCGATTGGGTACTCCCTTCCAGTGTCTAGAAATTGTGAGTTGAGCTGCTAGCAAAATGCCAGTAGACACCTTATGGTGCACCATAGGGAAGTCATCTATCCCTAGATTTAAAAGCGCTAGAGCAGGAGAAGGGTTAGTTAAAATGCTGGTAATGCTAGAGAGGAGCAATAACACACTTCGCCAGGAAACATCTTACATTTTTGCAGGACCAGAGGGTATGTAAGAGGTTACCAACTTGGCCTCAGCCACGCCAACATAAGTAGGACCCATCTTGCGAAAAACGGGCTAGCCTGTATGGAGTAAGGTGCAAAAAATATATATAGGGACACAGCGCAAATCGGTATTGAAAGTGAACAATTGAAAATAAATAAGAATAAATGTTATCTACAATGTAGAGCTCTTAAAGTGCACCGTGCAATGGTAAGTGCAAATAATGTGCAAAAAAGGCTTAAGTGTAGAGAACATACAATAAATGGTGGTATAAAATCAATAAATAGAATGAAAATGCCAGTCCAAATACAGTCAGTCCAATAGAACTTTCAATAAAAATGATGTCTATGAGCAATTCCAAATGGGTCCCACGAAAGTGCTGGAGTGCCAAGAAGAAGGTGCACAATCATGCAATCATTCCAGTGCAGTGAAAAGGTGCCGATCCTCCCCCTTTGGGTATTCACTTACCGGACACAAATGACCCCTAAGCTGTACAGCTAAAAGGGTCGACAGAGCTTGTGTCCTAGTAAGGAACCAGCTGCCACACTTCCCCAGGTCGGATGTACCTTCAATAGTTCTCAAATACCCCGATGAATATGTATGGAGAGAGGATGCTCACAATAGTGTAAATCCGATTTTAAATATTTATTGTGCAAATCAAAAATTAAAACTCACATTTCGTAGCATAAAACAGGCGTGTAATACAAATGATCTGGTCCTTCCTGGTTGTATTGTGCGCTTGGAAGCTCCGTGGTTACGGCGTGCGTTCCACCGCACAGGAAGGGGCGTATCGCTAAAGCGTAGACCGGAAATTGCATCGACGCGTTTCGCCCTCGTCTTCCGGGCGTTTTCAAAGATGTATGGAGTAAGGTACCACCGTGTTATCATTTTCTGTGTTGTTTCCCAGTAATTAACACAGCGTGAAACGGAAAAGGAGCATCGCAGTGCAGAAAGCCATTGACGAGGTACAAATACTGTTTGCAAGTTGGCTTCCCATGCCAAGATAGAGGGACACTTGGTAAATGTCAGCTTGTTCTGCAATATATTTTAAAAAAAGGAAATACCTTTGGGAGCAGGAGGTTTGTTATGATAGTATTGCAAGATGTTAGAGGCGACCAGGATTTTAGGAAGGGGTCTGTCTTTTAAAAAGTGACGGATACTAAGGAGCTTGAGAAGAATGTGCATAGGAGTATTATGCGCCCCACAGAAAGTCTCCACTTTTCTGAGCCTATCGCCCTCATAGAGGTCAGCTACATTGTAAAGACGAACAAGGACCAGGTAATGGGAGATAGATGTAGTAAAAGCACATTAAATACAGCTAGTGTTATTGCTACATTATAGTATTCTGAGGTATGAGTCTTATGGTTGCAAATTGTCCTCCAAGCCTCTAAGGAGGCTACAACAGTTATGGGGGGGAGGTTTTAAGGGTCGGTGAGATAAAATATCAGCTAAAAGGAGAGTATATAATCTAAAAGAGATGACATAGATGTTTCCATATCCAACCATAAAGTATTAGGTGTGGGTGCAGGCCAATAGTTTAACAGATCTAGAAGAACAGCTGTATAATACTCTCTAAGGTCTACCATACCTATACCGCCTACAGATTTGTGTTTAATCAATTGAGTGTAGGAACATCTAGCGCTTTTCTTTTTTCAAATGTATTGTTTGAGGAGCAAGGTCAGCAATGCTAAGTAAGAAGACTTTAGGGGAATCGGGAGTGTGCAAAAGTAGTATAATATTTGCGGGAAAATAAGAATTTAAAAAAAGAAAAAGATATGATCTGAAGTATACGCTTTTAAATGACAAACCTCCATCCCTAGTAAACATACAAAGAGGAGAACAATATTCGTGGGACTTTAAATGAGGTATGTCATTTAATCGATATATCAAGATTATATGAAATCTCAAAATATTGAATAATTTATAAATAATTTAATAGATCGTTCATATTTAACACAATAAAATCCAAGTAGGGTACACAAATGGAGAACTGTGTATAGAGTAAATAAATGTTCACATATATTTTCATTTCATACTATAATAATAAATAAATAAATGTGTCATAAAATTCATATATCATATACAGCATATCATCAGTTCCCAAGTAGTGTGTCTTCGTCTCTATAAGCTCTACGCATTTTGTGGCTCTCCATCCACTCATCAGGAGCTAATTTAAAAATCTATATCTGTAATTATAGACTGATGTCAGAATACAAAAATATCAAAATATCATAAATATATATACAAGGAATAAATCAAATTGCTCCAAAAATATGAATATAAACATAAATAAGTTCCGACTACTTACAAATAATAACTAAAGTACCCCCATGATTATGGGAGGAAATGAGACCACCCCCAAGGCAACTGTCTCACCCGGGGCTGAGGCGGGTATACGCCAAAGTCACCACGATGGGGGAGAAAGATGAGAGGTGGAATGGCCCCACTGGGGGGGAGCTCATGACGCCTCGGAAGTTTCCAGAGGTTGTGAACACACATATTGACCAAATAGTTTAAGAAAAAAATGTGTATTATTTGAATAACTCAGTTATATATATATAATGATAGTATATAAACAAGTGAGAGGGTATCTGGTGACAAGTGCTGAACAAAGCCAGGAAATCTTCATAAGGTGGATAAAATATGTGTAGGTGAGAATCCAGTGTTGTGAATGGGGAATGCCAGCAAAAAAAAAAAAAAAATTATAAAATTATGAAAAATATATATAAATAGAAAATTATATTCAAAAGGGGAGAGAAAGACCTGAAGAAAGAGGAAGAAGAGAAAAGAGAAAAATAAAGAAAAGTGGTTAAAGCATGCTAAGTGCCCAAAGAGTGAAGGTTGCACAGTGGAATGGTGAAAAAGCATTGAAGTTTAGAGAGTGATAACTAGTGATGTACCGAACTGTTCGCCGGCGGACAGTTCCCAGCGAACTTTGCATGTTCGCATTCGCCGCTGCGGGCGAACATATGCGATGTTCGTTCCGCCTCCTATACATCATCATTGAGGCAAACTTTGACCCTGAACTTCACAGTCAGCAGACACATTCCAGGCCAATCAGCATACCTCCCTCCCACACCCTCCCACCTCCTATAAATAAGCAAGAGCAGCATCCATCTTAGATCATTTCTGTGTTACTGAGAGCAGGGAAAGTGCTGCTGCTGCTGCTGCTGCTGTTATAGCTAGGGACAGTTAGTCAGTGTTCCCGGTCTTGTTGTTAGCCAGTGTTCTTGGTACACTCCTGCTGTAAGGACAGCACCCCAAAAAGCCCTTCCTAGGGCTGGTATTTGAGGTTTTTTTTGGATATATATATATATATATCTATTGTCCCCAAAAAGCCCTGTTTAGGGCTGGTATTTGTGTATTTTTTTTTTGTTCTGTGATATATATATATCTATTGTCCCCAAAAGCCCTTTTGAGGGCTGGTATTTGTGTAATTTTTTTTTTTCTGTGATATATATATATAAATATATCTATTGTCCCCAAAAGCCCTTTTGAGGGCTGGTATTTGAGTATTTATATATATATATATATTGTGCACTGCAGTTACCTGCCCGCTGTGTGTGAGAGGCCACAGACCCACCACAGACTGTACTGTGTGCATACCACACTCATTTCGGGTGGCACAGTACCTTGCATTTTAAAAAATATTTTTTTTTCCTCTGTCATAATTGCAGTGAGTGCTGTGTCAGGTCCACAGAGTGTACTGTACCCACTGCAGTGCACTGCCCACCACTGATATATATACGGTGGCACAGCATCTTGTTGCAAATTGAAAAAAAATATATATTTTTTATTATTGCAGTTGCCTGGGCTGCCAGTGACTGTCAGGTCCACAGAGTGTACTGTGCCCACTGCAGTGCCACTGCGTGCCCACCCACCACTGATATATATATGGTGGCACAGCAGCTTGCAAATTAAAAATATATATATTTTTTTTATAATTGCAGTTGCCTGGGTGCCAGTGACTGTCAGGTCCACAGAGTGTACTGTGCCCACTGCAGTGCCACTGCGTGCCCACCCACCACTGATATATACGGTGGCACAGCAGCTTGCAAATTAAAAATATATATATTTTTTTTATAATTGCAGTTGCCTGGGTGCCAGTGACTGTCAGGTCCACAGAGTGTACTGTGCCCACTGCAGTGCCACTGCGTGCCCACCCACCACTAATATATACAGTGGCACAGCAGCTTGCAAATTAAAAATATATATATATTTTTTTATAATTGAAGTTGCCTGGGTGCCAGTGACTGTCAGGTCCACAGAGTGTACTGTGCCCACTGCAGTGCCACTACGTGCCCACCCACCACTGATATATACGGTGGCACAGCAGCTTGCAAATTAAAAAAATATATATTTTTTTTATAATTGCAGTTGCCTGGGTGCCAGTGACTGTCAGGTCCACAGAGTGTACTGTGCCCACCGCAGTGCCACTGCGTGCCCACCCACCACTGATATATACGGTGGCACAGCAGCTTGCAAATTAAAAATATATATATTTTTTTTATAATTGCAGTTGCCTGGGCTGCCAGTGACTGTCAGGTCCACAGAGTGTACTGTACCCACTGCCCAACACTCCTATAGGGTGGCACAGCACCTTGCACTCATAGTACAACACATTAAAAAAAAATGACAGGCAGAGGCAGGCCACCCCGCAAGGGCCGTCGTGGTCGTGGTGCTGTGATTTCCTTTGGCCCTAGAATAATGCCCAGTGTTCAGAGGCCACAGACCCTGAACTCAAAAAATTCTGAGGACATAGTTGACTGGCTTACACAGGACACCCAATCATCTACAGCTTCCGCTCGGAACCTTAATGCACCATTCTTCTCCAGCTCAGCTTCGGGGACCTCTCAAGTTACCTCTCGCACGCCCGCCGGCACCACCACCAACACTAGCACCACAGACGCTTCACTTGATCTGTCAGAGGAGTTATTTACACATCAGTTGGAAGAAATAAGTGATGCGCAACCATTATCTACATCCATAGTGCCAGAGGATGTAGATAACGGGGATATGTCTCAGTCAGGCAGCATTATACACATGGACGTACATTGTGATGATGATGATGATGTTGTACCTGCTGCTGCTGCCTTTGCTGAGTTGTAAAGTGAAGCGGCTGATGATGACGATGTGTCCGTGGATGTCACCTGGGTGCCTGCTCGAAGAAGAGCAGAAGAAGAGGGGGAAAGTTCAGATGGGGAGACAGAGAGGAGGAGGAGACGACGAGTTGGAAGCAGGGGGAGGTCATCGCAAGGAGCTAGTGGCACAGTCAGACAGCATGTAGATTCGGCACCCGGGGTCAGCCAGACAGCACGCCATTCAATGCAAGCTGTTGCCACCACCAGAATGCCGTCATTGCAAAGCTCAGCAGTGTGCCATTTTTTTTGTGTGTCTGCCTCTGATATCAGCGATGCCATTTGTAACCTGTGCCAAAAGAAACTGAGTCGTGGGAAGTCCAACACCCACCTAGGTACAACTGCTTTGCGAAGGCACATGATTAGTGTTGAGCGAATACGGACTGTATTATTCGTGTTCGTACCGAATAATTGGATTTTTTTTACCCGAACACGGACACGGACACTTTACTGTATGTTCGGGTAAAAATCCGTGTTCGGTCGTTTTATTTCCGGGTTTTGCATGCTTTGGCGCTCTTTTCATGGCGGGCTTTCAACAGCCAATCAACAATCGTTTAACTGGTGTGCCTTAAGCCATCCCAGCCATGCCTGCAAATGTCTTAGTAGCTGTGATTGGCCGTCTGAAGCATGTGACCAAGTCTTTATAAGTTCGAGGCAGCCGCCGCAGCAGCGTCATTCTGCTGCTTAGCTAAGGGACAGAGAGTCTGCTGAATTATAGGGTCAGTGTCTTCTACAAACTACAATCGATATTGCTGTGTGGGGGGTGGGGTGAATCTGCACTCAATCCTGATCTACGATCTCTTCTCAATCCTGTTAGGGACAGAGTCTGCTGAATTTTAGGGAAACTGTGTTCTACAAACTACAATCGATATTGCTGTGTGGTGTGGGATTGGAGATAGGCAGGTGTCAGTGATCCACATCCATTTTTCTGTGTGTGAGCTGCAGTGAACACAATCTTTTTGGGCTGCAGTGAACACAATCTTTTTGGGCTGCAGTGAACACAATCTTTTTGGGCTGCAGTGAACACAATCTTTTTGGGCTGCAGTGAACACAATCTTTTTGGGGTGCAGTGAACAAAATCTTTTTGGGGTGCAGTGAACACAATCCTTTTTGGTGTGCAGTGAACACAATCTTTGTGGGGTGCAGTGAACAAAATCCTTTGTGGGGTGCAGTGAACACAATCTTTTTGGGGTGCAGTGAACAAAATCCTTTTTGGGGTGCAGTGAACAACATCCTTTTTGGGGTGCAGTGAACACAATCTTTTTGGGGTGCAGTGAACAAAATCCTTTGTGGGGTGCAGTGAACACAATCTTTTTGGGGTGCAGTGAACACAATCTTTTTGGGGTGGAGTGAACAACATCCTTTTTGGGGTGCAGTGAACAAAATCCTTTTTGGGGTGCAGTGAACAAAATCATTTTTGGGGTGCAGTGAACACAATCTTTTTGGGGTGCAGTGAACACAATCTTTGTGGGGTGCAGTGAACACAATCTTTTTGGGGTGGAGTGAACAACATCCTTTTTGGGGTGCAGTGAACAACATCCTTTTTGGGGTGCAGTGAACACAATCTTTTTGGGGTGCAGTGAACACAATCTTTGTGGGGTACAGTGAACAGAATCTTTGTGGGGTGCAGTGAACACAATCTTTGGGGGGTACAGTGAACACAATCTTTTTGGGGTGCAGTGAACACAATCTTTGTGGGGTGCAGTGAACACAATCTTTTTGGGGTGGAGTGAACAAAATCATTTTTGGGGTGCAGTGAACAACATCCTTTTTGGGGTGCAGTGATCAAAATCCTTTTTGGGGTGCAGTGAACACAATCTTTTTGGGGTGCAGTGAACAAAATCCTTTGTGGGGTGCAGTGAACAGAATCTTTGTGGGGTGCAGTGAACACAATCTTTGGGGGGGTACAGTGAACACAATCTTTTTGGGGTGCAGTGAACACAATCTTTGTGGGGTACAGTGAACAGAATCTTTGTGGGGTGCAGTGAACACAATCTTTGGGGGGTACAGTGAACACAATCTTTTTGGGGTGCAGTGAACACAATCTTTGGGGGGTACAGTGAACACAATCTTTTTGGGGTGCAGTGAACACAATCTTTGTGGGGTGCAGTGAACACAATCTTTGGGGGGGTACAGTGAACACAATCTTTTTGGGGTGCAGTGAACAACATCCTTTTAGGGTGCAGTGAACACAATCTTTGTGGGGTGCAGTGAACAACATCCTTTTAGGGTGCAGTGAACACAATCTTTGTGGGGTACAGTGAACAGAATCTTTGTGGGGTGCAGTGAACACAATCTTTGGGGGGTACAGTGAACACAATCTTTGTGAGGTGCAGTGAACACAATCTTTGTGGGGTGCAGTGAACACAATCATTGTGGGGTGCAGTGAACTCAATCTTTGTGGGGTACAGTGAACACAATCTCATACTTCTGAAGATTTGAGGGTGCTGCCTGTTCCATACTCCCCCTACTCCTCATCTAGCCTTTTAGGGGTACAAACAATAGTAATTGGGGCCTAGTGTGGTTGTGTACGTGTGATATACATACACTTTTTTTGGATCATATTTTCTATTCCGCTATTTAATCAAAAACCTTTGGGGATCAGTTAAATTGGGGGATAGTCTGTGTTGGTACGTGTGAGAGAGATCCACCTTTCCAAGTTGTTGGGGTTCATCTCATACTTCTGAAGGTTTGAGGGTGCTGCCTGTTCCATACTCCCCCTACTCCTAGCCTTTTAGGGGTACAAACAATAGTAATTGGGGCCTAGTGTGGTTGTGTACGTGTGATATACATACACTTTTTTTGGATCATATTTTCTATTCCGCTATTTAATCAAAAACCTTTGGGGATCAGTTAAATTGGGGGATAGTCTGTGTTGGTACGTGTGAGAGAGATCCACCTTTCCAAGTTGTTGGGGTTCATCTCATACTTCTGAAGATTTGAGGGTGCTGCATGTTCCATACTCCCCCTACTCCTCATCTAGCCTTTTAGGGGTACAAACAATAGTAATTGGGGCCCAGTGTGGTTGTGTACGTGTGATATACATACACTTTTTTTGGATCATATTTTCTATTCCGCTATTTAATCAAAAACCTTTGGGGATCAGTTAAATTGGGGGATAGTCTGTGTTGGTACGTGTGAGAGAGATCCACCTTTCCAAGTTGTTGGGGTTCATCTCATACTTCTGAAGGTTTGAGGGTGCTGCCTGTTCCATACTCCCCCTACTCCTCATCTAGCCTTTTAGGGGTACAAACAATAGTAATTGGGGCCCAGTGTGGTTGTGTACGTGTGATATACATACACTTTTTTTGGATCATATTTTCTATTCCGCTATTTAATCAAAAACCTTTGGGGATCAGTTAAATTGGGGGATAGTCTGTGTTGGTACGTGTGAGAGAGATCCACCTTTCCAAGTTGTTGGGGTTCATCTCATACTTCTGAAGGTTTGAGGGTGCTGCCTGTTCCATACCCCCCCTACTCCTCATCTAGCCTTTTAGGGGTACAAACAATAGTAATTGGGGCCTAGTGTGGTTGTGTACGTGTGATATACATACACTTTTTTTGGATCATATTTTCTATTCCGCTATTTAATCAAAAACCTTTGGGGATCAGTTAAATTGGGGGATAGTCTGTGTTGGTACGTGTGAGAGAGATCCACCTTTCCAAGTTTTTGGGGTTCATCTCATACTTCTGAAGGTTTGAGGGTGCTGCCTGTTCCATACCCCCCCTACTCCTCATCTAGCCTTTTAGGGGTACAAACAATAGTAATTGGGGCCTAGTGTGGTTGTGTACGTGTGATATACATACACTTTTTTTGGATCATATTTTCTATTCCGCTATTTAATCAAAAACCTTTGGGGATCAGTTAAATTGGGGGATAGTCTGTGTTGGTACGTGTGAGAGAGATCCACCTTTCCAAGTTTTTGGGGTTCATCTCATACTTCTGAAGATTTGAGGGTGCTGCCTGTTCCATACCCCCCCTACTCCTCATCTAGCCTTTTAGGGGTACAAACAATAGTAATTGGGGCCTAGTGTGGTTGTGTACGTGTGATATACATACACTTTTTTTGGATCATATTTTCTATTCCGCTATTTAATCAAAAACCTTTGGGGATCAGTTAAATTGGGGGATAGTCTGTGTTGGTACGTGTGAGAGAGATCCACCTTTCCAAGTTTTTGGGGTTCATCTCATACTTCTGAAGATTTGAGGGTGCTGCATGTTCCATACTCCTCTTCCTCATCCTCCCTTTAGGGTAGGAAAAAATTTAATCGGGCCTAGTCTGTGTTTGTACGTGTGAGATACACAGTTTTTTATCCTATTCCGCTATTCAATACACACCCTTTTGGTGTAAAAAACATTAAATTGCGGCATAGTTTGCATATTTGACATTTGCATATATTGTGCCTTGTTGCGCTGTTTTGGGTACTCCACCAACATGGCCAGTGGCAATGACGCCATTCTCAGCTTAACTATCCCACTTCTATGCCTCCTTGAAAAAACAATTTGGGCGATGATGGAAGAGGATGTGGCACAGGATGAGGAGGAGGAGGAGGAGGATGAAGAGGTAACATTTCAAAGGCTTTCAGGGCAGTCATTCGCAAGGGGCTCCGAGGGTGGGTTCCTGCACACACAAACGCCAGGGACACAATTGTCCAGCAGGGGCACAGTTCTGGAGGATGAGGAGGATGAGGAGGAGGAGGAGCTGGAGGAGGAGATGGAACCATGTTCACAGCAGGGTGGCACCCAGGCCAGCTCATGGCCATCACTGGTGCGTGGCTGGGGGGATACAGAGGACACGGACGATACACCTCCCACAGAGGACAGCCTTTCGTCGCCTCTGGGCAGCCTGGCACACATGAGCGATTACATGCTGCAGTGTCTCCACAACGACCGCCGAGTTGCCCACATTCTAACTTGTGCTGATTACTGGGTGGCCACGCTGCTGGATCCCCGTTACAAGGACAACGTACCGTCCTTAATTCACTCACTGGAGCGCGATCGCAAGATGCGCGAGTACAAGCGCACGCTGGTAGACGCCATGCTGCTGGCATTCCCATCTGACAGCGGGGCCACAGTGGAAGCACAAGGCAGAGGAGGAGGAGGAGGAGGTCACCAACGCAACCAGGGCACCGCCAGCACCTCAGAAGGCAGGGTTAGCATGGCCGAAATGTGGAAAAGCTTTGTCAGCACGCCACAACAAACAGCAGCACCAGCAGCTCAGATGGAACGTCTTAGCAGGAGGCAGCATTTTACCAACATGGTGGAGCAGTATGTGTGCACACGCCTACATGTAGTGAATGACGGGTCTGCCCCCTTCAACTTCTGGGTCTCCAAATTGGGCACATGGCCTGAGCTTGCCCTTTACGCCTTGGAGGTGCTGGCGTGCCCTGCAGCCAGTGTATTATCTGAACGGGTATTTAGCACGGCTGGGGGCGTTATAACAGACAAGCGCAGCCGCCTGTCCAGAGACAATGTGGACAAGCTCACGTTCATTAAAATGAACCAGGCATGGATCCCACGGGACTTTTCCGTACCTTATGCAGAATAGCAATGGATACCGACCTTACCCACCCATTGTTCCATTTTTGCTCTTTCTCACTCTTTTGGGGTGTACCCTCATTTAAAATTTTTGAAAAGAAGCAGTGTTGGCTACCTCGTCCTCCTCCTCAGGGCCAGATTAATGTAGGGGCTATTGGAGCTGCAGCTCCAGGCCCCTACCTTTTATATAGGCCCCGGGTTGGCCATATTCACTGTTACCGCTCTTCTGTCACTTGTAAACACAGAAGTCTGGCTTCTATGCTCGCTTCCCCAGGCAGCACCCTCAGAACCTCCCCACACAGCGTGAAGGCCGGACAAGGAGGGACAGTTGGCGATGCATGGATGTGTTTATGGGCTTCAGAGACAGCATCCCATGTTGAATTAGGCATGCATGGCTGCACCCTTCCTCCTCTGGGTGCATGGCAAGGCACGGCCCTTAAGGCCCTTCAAAATCCTCAGCACCAAGCCCATGATGCTGTTAATCCGGCCCTGGTCCTCCTCCACCGCCGCTTCCACCTACACCGCCCATAGGTGTGCGCAGCCTATTGCATTAAGGTGTGCACCCCAAAGTTGAAATACACATGCATGTGTTTGCCAGCAGGGAGAGTAATGTATCGGGGCCATGTACCTGTAGGCAAGGAGAAATAGAGCAGAGCAGGTCCCAGGGAGATCTTTCCCATCTCCTCACTGGCAATGCTATGTGCCCTAGGTGATTAGGGTGTGCCCAGGCACACCCAGCACACCCTGTGCGCACGCCTATGTCACCGCCACATCCACCACCACCTCAACCTCCCTCCTACTCCATATGGGCCTCGTCCTTCAGAGATGAAGAAGAACATTGTTTTATTTTTCAGTTTTTTTTTGTTGTTTTAAGTTATTTCCCTATCCACATTTGTTTGCAGAGCACTTGCCATGCTCTTAATTACGTTTTGCTGCCATTTGCAGCACTCTAGCCCTTTCCTTTGGTGTTTTAGAGCCATTTTAGTGCCTTAAAGTTCGGGTCCCCATTGACTTCAATGGGGTTCGGTGTCCGGGAAAAGTTCGGTAAAAGTCCGGGACACGGACCCGGACTTTTTTTTAAAGTTCGGCCGAACCCGTCGAACACGGACATCTAGGTGTCCGCTCAACCCTACACATGATCTCACATCACAAACACATCAGTAAAAGCAGCACACAAACTCAAAGCCACCATCCTCCTCCTGGTCCAGCATCTTCAGCCACGTCAACCACTGCTGTCCTCCTTGCCCCCTATCAACAACCCGCCCCTCCACCTCTCACCTTCAGCAGTTCCTGCTCACCTGCCCACAGTCAGGTGTCTGTCAAGGAAATGTTTGAGCGTAAGAAGCCAATCTCACAGAGTCACCCCCTTGCCCGGTGTCTGACAGCTGGCTTGTCGGAACTCTTAGCACACCAGCTTTTACCATACAAGCTGGTGGAGTCTGAGGCCTTCAAAAAATTTGTCGCTATTGGGACACCGCAGGGGAAGGTACCCGGCCAAAATTATTTTTCACAAAAGGCAATCCCCAACCTGTACTCTATTGTGGAAAAGGAAGTCATGTCATGTCTGGCACACAGTGTTGGGGCAAGGGTCCATCTGACCACTGATAGCTGGTCTGCAAAGCACGGTCAGGGCAGGTATATCACTTACACTGCGCATTGGGTAAACCTGCTGGCGGCTGCCAAGCATGGAATGCGTGGCTCTGCTGCAGAGGAGTTGGTGACACCGCCACGACTTGCAGGCAGGCCTGCTGCCACCTCCTCTACTCCTCCTACTCCATCCTCTTTGCTAACCTCCTCGGCTGAGTCCTCTTCTTGCTCCACACCAACTGCACCCCCCCCAGCTCCCCAGGGGCTATTCCACATGCCGGATACGACAGTGTCACGCTGTCTTGGGGTTGACTTGCCTGAAAGCAGAGAGTCACACCGGACCAGCACTACTGTCCGCCCTGAGCGCACAGGTGGATCAGTGGCTGACCCCGCACCAACTGGAGATTGGCAAAGTGGTGTGTGACAACGGAAGCAATTTGTTGGCAGCATTGAATTTGGGCAAGTTGACACATGTGCCGTGCATGGCACATGTGTTGAATCTGATTGTACAACGCTTTGTGCAGAAGTACCCAGGCTTACAGGACGTCCTCAAGCAGGCCAGGAAGGTGTGTGGCCATTTCAGGCGTTCCTACACGGCCATGGCGCACTTTTCAGATATTCAGCGGCGAAACAACATGCCTGTGAGGCGCTTGATTTGCGACAGCCCGACACGTTGGAATTCAACGCTGCTAATGTTCGACCGCCTGCTCCAACAAGAAAAAGCGGTCAATGAGTATTTGTATGACCGGGGTGCTAGGACAGCCTCTGCGGAGCTGGGTATTTTTTTGCCACGTTACTGGACGCTCATGCACAATGCCTGTAGGCTCATGCGTCCTTTTGAGGAGGTGACAAAGCTAGTCAGTTGCACCGAAGGCACCATCAGCGACATCATCCCATATGTTTTCTTCCTGGAGCGTGCCCTGTGAAGAGTGCTGGATCAGGCCGTAGATGAGCGTGAAGAGGAAGAGTTGTGGTCACCATCACCACCACCAGAAACAGCCTTACCATCGCTTGCTGGACCTGCGGCAACACTGGAAGAGGAGTCTGAGGAAGAGGAGTCAGAGGAGGAATGTGGCTTTGAGGAGGAGGAACACCAACCACAGCAGGCATCCCAGGGTGCTCGTTGTCACCTATCTGGTACCCGTGGTGTTGTACGTGGCTGGGGGGAAGAACACACCTTCAATGACATCAGTGAGGACGAGGAATTGGACATGAGTAGCTCGGCATCCAACCTTGAGCAAATGGGGTCTTTCATGCTGTCATGCCTGTTGAGGGACCCTCGTATAAAAAGGCTGAAGGAGAATGACCTGTACTGGGTGGCCACGCTACTAGACCCCCGGTATAAGCAGAAAGTCTCTGATATGTTACCGAATTACCGGCAGTCGCAAAGGATGCAGCAGCTACAAAATAAGTTGAAAAGTATGCTTTACACAGCATATAAGGGTGATGTCACAGCACAACGGGAATCCAACAGGGGAAGAGGTGAAAGTAATCCTCCTCCTACCACCACAACCACGCCGGCAAGGACAGGACGCTTTACAGACGTCTCGTTGATGGAGGACATGCAGAGCTTTTTTAGTCCTACGCATCGTCACAGCCCTTCGGGGTCCACCCTCAGAGAACGACTCGACCGACAGGTAGCAGACTACCTTGCCTTAACTGCAGATATCGACACTCTGAGGAGCGATGAACCCCTTGACTACTGGGTGTGCAGGCTTGACCTGTGGCCTGAGCTATCCCAATTTGCCATTGAACTTCTGGCCTGCCCCGCTTCAAGTGTCCTGTCAGAAAGGACCTTCAGCGCAGCAGGAGGTATTGTCACTGAGAAGAGAAGTCAAAAAAGTCTCGATTACCTCACCTTTATTAAGATGAATGAGGCATGGATCCCGAAGGGACTGACAGCGGGGGATGCATTTGACTAAAAAAGGCCTGATGAGATGCCTTGGGCTAAAAATGGTCCACACGCTGCTGTTTTTAATCTCTGCATGCTGGATGACTTACGTGACGTCTCCGCCACCAACTGCGGTTCAAGCCGCAATGTTTTAGTGCACTTTCTGCCTTGAAAACCTCAATTTTTCCGGCCGCTGCTACAGCAGCGGCTGCAACAATACCTGATTTTTCATGCATGTGTACATGCCTAATTTTTCTGGCCTCTGGTGCTACACTACACTGTGGCTGCAAAAAAACAACAAAAAAAAGGCACATACATGTGTCAATTCCCCTTCGTGATCGTTACCTTGTTGTGGTGAAGGGGCTTGCGTATCACAATGAAGCGATCACCTCTAGGAGTGTGTTGGCAATGTTGGCACACCCCAGATGATAAGGTCGTTGCTTCATTGTGAACAGACCAAAAGCGATCAGCGTGATAATTTTTCATAGAAAAAACATTAATTTTCTTTAATTTAAAAAAAAGAGGACAGCCTCTGCGGAGCTGGGTATTTTTTGGCCGCGTTACTGAATGCTCATGCACAATGGCTGTAGGCTCATGCGTCCTTTTGCGGAGGTGACAAATCTGGTCGGTCGAACCCAAGGCAACATCATCTACCTCATCCCATATGCGTTTTTTCTGGAGCGTGCCCTGCGAAGAGTGCTGGATCAGGCCGTAGATGAGCATGAAGAGGAAGAGTTGTGGTCCCCATCACCACCAGAAGCAGCCTTGTCATTGTCGATTGCTGGATCTGTGGCAACGCAGAGAGAGGAGTCTGAAGAAGAGAAGTCAGAGGAGGAAGGTGGCTTTGAGGAGGTGGAAGACCAACCACAGCAGGCGTCCCAGGGGGCTTGTTGCCACCTTTCGGGGACCCTTGGTGTTGTACGTGGCTGGCTGGGTGGAGGAAGAGACCTTCAATGATGTCAGTGAGGACAAGGAACGGGACATGGCTAGCTTGGTATCCAACCTTGTGCAAATGGGGAGTTTGCGGTTGTGAAAATGGACGGACTGACTGACTGTTAAACGGGGAGTTTGGTCTGTCAGAGTTTGGTCTGTCACTGTGAAGCGGGCGTAACCTTTACACTACTTGATCGATACAACATCATACCTGATCGTATTCACACACTGGATGTTTTAAAGCACGTTATTCCAAACAATTTAGGAATGTTAGGTGATTTATGCCCTTTATGGATTAAAACCCGACTCTGCGTCAACTACGTAACTTCCCATGGGAGTTTTGCCATGGATCCCCCTCCGGCATGCCACAGTCCAGGTGTTAGTCCCCTTGAAACAACTTTTCCATCACTATTGTGGCCAGAAAGAGTCCCTGTGGGTTTTAAAATTTGCCTGCCTATTGAACTCTATGACGGTTCGCCCGGTTCGCGAACATTTGCCGATGTTTGCGTTCGCCGTTCGCGAACGGCAAATTTTAAGTTTGCGACATCACTAGTGATAACTTACCGAAACCTGAGTGATATAGTGAGAAAACTTGCTCAGATGAAAACAGATGATGGCCAGCCAAAAAAAAGGGGGGGAGGAGGGGGAAGAAGGGGCAAGGTGCGTCCTAATCACCCTCAACTCCATCACCCCATGGACCAAGACAGAATCCCGCCAACGCCATGTCGATGCCATTAAATAGGTCAGAAAGGAATGATCCCGCATCCGGCACCCAGCCCCAGAAGCGGGTCACATCAACCCATCCAGGGCGTCATATGGATAGTGAACGTTGCCCTGACAACACGATACACAATAGAGATCGCGAGTGAGGCAACAAATCATGGCGCCGATGCAGCATGTGGCCACATCCCACCCAAATCCCGGATGCGATACAGAGACGGGGCGGGGGGTTGTGTCAAGTCGTGCATCGCAACCCTGGGGATAAGTAGGCCGAGGAAGGGATCAAATAACCTCCCTGGGTAAGTCATAAAAAACATTTGTAAGTAGTCAGATCTTATTTATATTTTTTTTTCATATTTTTGGAGCAATTCGATATATTCCTTGTATATATATTTATGATATTTTGATATTTTTGTATTCTGGCATCAGTCTATTGTTACAGATATTAATTTTTAAATTAGCTCCTGATGAGTGGACGGAGAGCCACAAAACGCGTAGAGCTTATAGAGACGAAGACACACTACTTGGAAACTGATGATATGCTGTATATGATATATGAATTTTATGACACATTTATTTATTTATTATTATAGTGTGAAATGAAAATATATGTGAAAATGTATTTACTCTATAGCCAGTTCTCCATTTGTGTACCCTACTTGGATTTTATTGTGTTAAATACGAAATATCTAATAAATTATTTATAAATTATTCAATATTTTGAGATTTCATATAATCTTGATATCGATTAAATGACATACCTCATTTAAAGTCCCACGAATATTGTTCTGCTCTTTGTAAGGATAAGCATTATGAAAGCCGGTAACCTGCCAGTCCAAGACAACTCGAATTTCGAGATGTGCTGAAGCTTGGTTGATATTGTGGCCAGGGCGGGTTTATAGTTAGATATAGAGGAAGTGAGAGTTATGCCGAGGTAGGGGAGACCTGTGTTAGTCTAAGTTTATGGTAAGGATCTTTCCATAGCTTCTTGTTCTTTGTTGGGGATACCTAAGTTCAAAATAAGAAATTTGGAGAAGTTTACTTTATAGTAGGAGACAGCACTGAATTGATTAAGAATTTGGTGAGCTTGGTGGAAGGATTTGTGGAGGTTAATCAGAAGAAGGATCACATCATCTTCAAATAAATTGATAACATGTGATGGATTTTTAAACTGGAAACCAGAAATGCGGATATGTGTCTGAATACCTTCTGCTAGGGGTTAAATCATTAGGTTGAAAATGAGTGGCAAAAGTGATCATCCCTGTCTTGTGCTGTTAGTAATTATAAAAGATTTAGATAGCATGTTGGATATATAGACTCATGCTGAGGGAGTATAAAGCCAGCACAGCCGAGAGTATTGGTCCCTGGAAAGCAAGGCCTTAGTAATGGTATCTGATGGTTTCCTGGCTACAAGCGGAGCTGTCGAATCATGCGGCCATTAGCTTTGGCGGTCACCACGCCCCCCAAATGTGCCTGTATTATATGCATGATACTGAATAATTAGATTTACATGAAATGCCCTCTCTAAAGGCAAAGTGCACACTATTGTTTCCAGGTCCAGGTCCAATTATGGAAACAATGGGGTATTCTCAATCGTGACCTATAATAAAGGTGCTATCTACATAAAAAAAGTATACCCCCTATACCCCCAAAACAAATAAAAACTCCAAAATAATACACCCTGAAACAAAAGCACCATTTTCTATTTAAAGGGAAGCCTTGCAGACAAAAACATGTTTGCTATGGACAGGACAGCAACTAAAAACGTCAACTTACCTCAAATCCCCCCTAATAATAGAAGCAGCAAAATGATTAATTGTGCACAGAGCTACAACCCGGCATTAAAGTACAGTTTTCCAAATGGAACCGAATATCTCACTATGTAGATTGTAATTTTTCTATCCTTTCCCTACAGCAGCTTTTAAAACACTGATATCTTTCAACCGTAATCTAGTCATATGTATGCATGAGATTACTTTTTTTTTTTTTTTGGAAGAATGGAAGAAAAAATTAGGTATGAATACAAATTTTAAGGAGGCAGTTCAGGTAAAAAGGTAATCAAGGAAAAAGTTCAAAATGTTTAAAATGTGTAAGGATCTCTGCATTTATAAATACACACACACACATATATATATATATATACACATTCTTTATCTTTTTTTATGTTTTTGAAAACATTATCAAAGCACACCAAACATGCAAAAAAGGAAAATTATATTTATTTATTGTTCATTTCTGTTTCATATTCTTTAGGTAAATGGATCTTTGTTACATAGTACTCTGGGTGAAATAAGAATATTGGTTAGTCATTAATATCCTCACTTAACCTTCTCATACAGAAGTTATTAAGTAAAGTTCACTTTCATTCCAGCTCATTCAAAAGAAGTGCCATTTATTAGAAACTTGCTCAGATTTTAATTGAATGAGATTCCTTTATGAACGAGCTTAAAATGAAAACAGTCACATTTCATTGTGTACCAAAGACGGTTGCCATGCCTTTTTTTATTGCACCACAGTGCTGTTGATCTGCTCCTGCCCCTTTCAGTCGCTGTCTACATGCACTCACTCCTGCAGTTGCTTCAGATCATTGCTCGCGAACGGCGTTCTTCTAGTGCTAACGACCATGCCTTCACGTGGTGTGTGTGTCAACCTGGCCACTTGTAGTCCCTATCAGGGTGCATTAACTGGGATACAGCTTTCGCCCTATACCAGAAACCTTCACAGCAGAATTACTAGGTATTCTTTTATGTATTAATGAAATTTCCAGCCTGCATGTGATCACTATGTCATAGCTAACAGAATGAACAAAAAAGTCAGGAAACACTCTAATTCAGGGTTTCTCAACCGGAGTTACGTGCAGCCCTAGGGTTTCTTAAAAGCTTGCTAGGGGTTCCTTGAGCAATGATCAATTTTTGCATCTCAGAAAGGTTACCTCTGACACCAGGTATCTTTTTCGCTATCTGTAAGGGGGGGAATTGTTCCCAATGACCACAAATGTAAGGAGCACTCTTCCCACTGACCATCACATTAATTTATCACGAGTTGTAGGTATAGTCATGTTTAGCATGGGTTCCTTGAGAAAATAAAGTTATTTCAAGGGTTCCTCTGTGTTGAAAATGTTGAGAAAATCTGCTCTAATTTGTTCCCCCATCATTAGTGGGGACCTGAGCTGTCCATTGGAGATGGCGACGGGAGGGTTGGGAATGTGTAACTGGAGATAGCGACGGGAGGGATGGGAATGTGTAACTGGGGACCTTGTTGTCCATGGAGGAGGTACTGTGTTTTAATGGGGAGCACGAGATGGAGCATCTGTGGGAACACTATTGGGCTGAGGTTGGAGGTGACATTTGAAGGTCTTGCAGAATGGATTTTAGTTCATCTGGGGTGCAGTGGGAAAAGTGCTTCCTTTGGTGCCAGTGAAGTGAAGGGTAAAGAGAAGCCCCATTTGTATTTTATCTGGTGTTGTGTGAGGAACTGGATATGAGGTGTCTGAACTGTAATGACAGCCAGTTGTGATAGGTAGAACCTAAAGAATGGGGTTTATTTACTAAAGGCAAAGTGACTGCGCACTTTGTAAAGTCCTCTGCAAGAGCAGTTGCTCCAGAACTTAGTAAACAAGCAAAAGCTCTTCTGATTTCCATCATCCAATCATGTGCAAGCAAAAATGCTGCTTATTTATTTTCCTTGCAAATTATTGGGTATTCTTAGCAAAGTGAAGCTTTACCTCATTAACTAAGCTCTGGAGCAATTTCACTTGCAGAGTGCAACTGCACTTTGCAAAGTGCACAGTCTAGTTGCCTTTGGTAAATCAACCCCAAAGTGTCAGATTCATGCTTGATCTAGAAAATGGGTCAAAGAAATTAAAAACAACTTTTGAAATCACATTAACCTGTTAAAGTTTAAAGGAGATCTGATTGGATTTAGAGCTATAATAATGTTTTGTAGCCTACTGTAACCACTGAATTGTAGTTAGCTGAAAACAGAAATGCATCTGGCTACTATTGTGATCAGAACATTACAGAAAAACCGTGGTGCAGATTGTTTTTTTTTTTATTATTATTTTTTTTTAATTTAGGAAACCTTTTACTTAGTGTGATGCCCATAGCACTTGGTCAGATGCCCCTTTTATTTTATTTTTTTACCTTACCTAGCAATATGGGAATCTGATTGCTTCTGGCAATGCAGATATCCCTTCCTTCATAGGTGAGACCCATGGGAATCTGATTTCTGCTGGCAATGCAGATACCCCTTCCATCATAGGTGAGACCTATTGTAGCTCTCTTTTTTCATTCTCCATTTAGTGCTTTCAGTAATTGCCTATGCTTCCCTCTGCCAAAAACCGGGTTGCTATGGTGACAAGGAGGCTCTGGTTCCAGAGTATTTCGTGATGGCAGGTGACAAAACAGGTCCTTCAACATTTTTTCTTCTTTCCTTCTTTCTGGTGATTCAAAAAGAATAAAAAAAAACTTACTGGATGTTAGACCTCTTATATGACCATCAAGGATAGTTATAGGCATGAAATACAATCATCATAAAACACCCAACAAGTATTGGATAACTAAAAATGTTGATGCTCATAAAGTTAAGTGGTTGACTCTGACGTGTTTTGAAGCCCCCTACTGCTTCATCAGTAAAAATTATTTAACAGCATAATACAATACAATTAATTTACATCATTACAAATGGCCATCGCAATGAAGGTAGTTCAGAGGCTTACCATAATATAATTTAGTGCCAAACTTGCGTGAAACCTGCTGCTGCAGTAGCTGCCAGTGGATGCCCACACTAGTGTACATAAGTTTGCCATTTTGGTAAGCTTTTTTGGTTAACCCTTGGAGGTGTTTGCTTGATATTTAGATGCTGTGTTTCTGTAGTTAGGAGGGGGTTTGGGGGGCTGTTATTCCGTTTATGGAGATGTATTATTGTAAAGGAGCACTATTCCTACCCAACTCCTGATCTTCTGTGACCTTTTTAATGTTATTTACATATTTCACCTGCAACCCTTGCTGGTAAGATTTCGTACTGCAGCATATTCATGAAGTTGAGTATTTAAAGGAGAACTAACCACAGATCTTCTGTGGATGTAGGCTGTCTCAAATCCTTATTCCACTTTATGTAATCCCAGACAGACTCGATAACTCAATGATTAGGGCTCTGTGGGGGCAAAACCATTACATCCAGGACTTCTTGTTCTTCTTTACACCGAAGATAGTTCTTAATGACATTGGTTGTATGTTTGGGGATGTTCTCCTGCTGCAGAATAAATTTGGGGCCAATCACACACCACATTGATGGCATAATTTGCAGAAATGTAGCCCCAGACTTGCAAGAAACCTCCACCATGCTTCACTGTTGCCTGCAGACACTCATTATTGTACCGCTCTCCAGCCCTTCACCAACAAACTGACTCCTGTTACAGCCAAATATTTCACATTTGGACTCATCAGTCTAGACCACCTGCTGTCATTTTTCTGCACCCCAGTTCCTTTGTTTTCTTGCATAGTACGCAGTCACTTAGCCTTGTTTCCATGTTGGAGGTATGTCTTTTTGGCTTCAATTCATCCATGAAGACCACTTCTGGTCAGACTTTTCAAGACAGTAGATGGGTGTACCTGGGTCGCACTGGTTTCTGCTAGTTCTGTGCTGATGGCACTGCTGGACATCTTCCCATATCTAAGGGAAGTAAGCATGATGTGTCTTTCAACTGGTGCATTAGGTTCCATGGCCGACCTCTGCATCTACAGTCCTCAAAATTGCCCTTTTCTTTGTGCTCCTTCAAAAGAGCTTGAACAGCACATCTGGAAACCCTTGTCTGCTTTAAAATCTTTGCCTGGGAGAGACCTTGCTGATACTGTACAGTATAACCTGTGACATAAAACTATCCTCTACAACCTCACCTTAGTAGCAGAGTTTGGCTGTTACTCACCCAGTTTTATGCCTCCTACACAGCTGTTTCTGTTTCAGTTAATGACTGAGTTTCAACCTAAATATGAAATTGATGATCATTAGCACCTGCTTTGAATAATTGGTTAACCATACACCTGACTCTAATTCTTTTCCAATTTTTGTTTCTTTTTTTTTTTTAATGCTACATAATCCCTGACTTTGTGCAAGTGTGCAAAGTGTGCAAGTGTAAGAACTGATGCTGGCTTGAATTCTTTTGCGCAGTACTCTATATATTCAAATTACTTCATATTTTAGTCATGCAATTTTCTTGAAAACTGAAGCCAAAGTAGAAAGGAACACAAAAACCTGTACGTTTAACCTTATAACTTTATCATGTTTTTGTACACTATCATTTCACCATTAAAATCAATGTGCAAGCTGACAATGCCACATTACTATCTAAAGCTTTGTTTTCAGCCATATCCAGTTCTCCTTTAAATGCTACTTTCTTATGTTATTGTGATAAAGAGAGGGGGAGATGTTCTGTAATATGAAATCATTTCCTATATTAAGGTGTAGAAAGGAAAGCAAAACAAAACAAAAAAGGGTTAGTAAAATATAAAGTTAAGGTAAAGTTAGGATCCTCTGTTTCTCTATTCTGCCTTGTGTAGTGGGCCAATAGTCATCCGTACTTGTCATTGGCTGTCACAGAGTGCTCTCCTCATCACCTTGCCATTTTCTACTTTACTGTCAGTGGGTAGTTTTTCGTCATCTTCCCTTGCTTGTAGGACACCCAAGGAGTGATGAAAACAGAGATGCAAGTAGCAAGCAGTTACTGTGCCAATTTACACTGTGCTCCTGTGCTTTACTATTGGGTTAATATTGTAATGAGCAGCCTTGCTAACCAATATTGAAAGACAGGAGAGGGCAAGCACTGTAACTAGTTCCTTTCACACTATCTTCAGGTCATCCAAGTGATTTTTCTTCCAGTCATTCAATTCAGAGTCATTCAGAAAAAAGCTTGTCAGTCTGTTAGCCTATGAAGAACATGTCCTGTGCAGATTTGCAGCGATTGCAGTATTACATTACCACATTGACCTAAGGTGATTCTACTACTGTATGTCACCTTCATCACCCTGTACCCATTGGTACTATCTGAAGCAAACAGTTCATTTTGTCTCTTGATGGTCACTCTCCTGTATATTTCTAGATAAAATGTAATCCCACAATTTCATAAATTTCGGTAACAACATTTACCATTTTGTTGGTATGCCATTCCCAAACTGGATCATCCATGTCTTTATGGACCTTGCTTTGTGCACTGGTGCGCAGTCATTTTGGAACAGGAAGGGGCCATCCCCAAACTGTTCCCACAAATTTGGGAGCATGAAATTGTCCAAAATGTCTTGGTATGCTGATGCCTTAAGAGTTCCCTTCACTGGAACTAAGGGGCCAAGCCCAACCCCTAAAAAACAACCCCACACCATAATCCCCCCTCCACCAAATGATTTGGACCAGTGCACGAAGCAACGTCCATAAAGACTTGGATGAGCGAGTTTGGGGTGAAGGAATGTGACTGACCTGCAGAGTCCTGACCTCAACCCGATAGAACATCTTTGGGATGAATTACAGCGGAGACTGCAAACGAGGGCTTCTCGTCCACATCAGTACCTGACCTCACAAATGTGCTTCTGGAAGAATGGTCAAACATTCCCATAGACACACTCCTAAACTTTGTGGAAAACCTTTTCTAGAAAAGTTGAAACTGTATTAGATGCAAAGGGTGGGCCAACTCAATATTGAACCCTACGGACTATAATTTGGGAGGTCATTAAAATTTATGTGCGTGTAAAGGCAGGGGTCCCAATACTTTTGGTAACATAGTGTATAATATATATATATATATATATATATATATATATATATACATATTCTTTAAGTGTCTGCAGGCTGAACATTTTGTGCCATAGACAAAGTTACCTTCTTAGAATCTTGATATAGCTCAGAGGTCTTGGTAACCTTGAGATGCTTTAGTTGAGTTAGAAAAAGCACAATTTAAAACAACTCTGTTCAATCTCTACATCCTTTGACTAATTTTCTGTCTAAATGTTTTCCTCTAGACCTGCTTCCATTATCTTGTAAATCAGTATTCACTGTGGCACTGTCCCAAAAAGCTTTACAAATCGAAATTGCCTTCAGCCATTCTGCTACTTGTATTTAAAATTTCCACCATAGATATAGCTGCCTTTCTGTAAATTCCTTATAAGAACACGGGCATTCAGGACTAGTCAATAATGTGTGGCAGAGAGCAGTGATAATGTAAAAAGGACAGTATCCTTTAGCAGTCTATAAGAATAATATCAGTGTTCTACATGCTATAGTAATAAATAGGCCTGATGAACAGCAGAGGGCTTTGGTGCAGAGATAACCTACGTATGTACTTGTCATGTACATATGTCATACCTTTGTTTCTTTGGGTATTAAAGTAAAATAGGTGGAATTTTTAGTCATCAAGTTAAATCAAGTAGACAGTTAAATGACTTTTGTTAGCTTAATTTTGTGACCTAGTATGTGGTTAAGACAGTTTCCTCTTTAGTCATCCAGCAAAAGGATATACTTTTATTAGATGTCAACTAGAAGCCAACATTTGGTTGACTGATATTATGACTAGGTTGGAGAGTTACACACACAGAATACACCTGTTCTTTGGTGCTGTTCATGTGATCTTTATGTGCACGTGTTGTGGTCTGGATGGCAATTTTGACCCCTCTTGGCAAAGAAAATCCTTGGTTTTAGAATTAGCTGATATCAAATTACCTCACTATACAACTGTATTGTATACCCCAAACCTCTGAAGAAAACATTGTTTAAAATGTGAGGGACCTGCCCTAGCACTTTATGTATGCTATCCTACGAGACAACTTGGACGTACTGCATGGCATACAATAAATTGTTTTGGTGTACAAGATATCAGCTCCTTTAAGGCTGTAAACTATGTTAATGCTTTTATGATGTAAAAATATATGTTTTATAAGATATTTGTTCATAATATTTGCTTAGAATGTCCAAATGGAGGTGGTTAAAGTCAAATATTTAGAATTTTTAGTCATTTTAATATAGGAGTTAAATGACTACTGTTTAGTTGAGTTTTTGACCTAACTTATGGTTAAGACAGTTTCCTCTTTAGTCATTAGAGCAAACGTATATATATATATTAAATGGGTTACATACATTACACAAGAAAATAGAAGGCCTCAAACTTTCCTCCCTCTCCCGCTATGCCCTTATCTTTGCAGGGTTGGAATGAGCTTTATATAACTGACTTTAATTATATTTTGTTTTTACATAGTCGATGATGATAGTACAATAAGGTAACAGTTGAGAATTGAATAGAATTGAATTGAATTGTATTTAAAATGTATCAGATACACCGGAGAAAGAAAAAAGAGAAAGAAAAAAGAGTTGTATGAATTGTTAAAATTACAAGTTGATTGTTATGATATAATATGTTAGAGTGGCTGCATCCACTATGATAATGTACATTCTTACTTGTATTCTTTGAACTTTAATAAAATACAGATTGAAACAAAAAAAAAAAGAAAATAGAAGGCCTCAATAAAGTGGTTGTAAACGCTATGCTATACCCAGTGAAGTGAACAGCCTCAGATGATACACAGAGATGAAACAAATCTCCCTACATAAGTTTAACATGTATATTTGCTGTATTTTCCTTTCTACACTCTTTGGAAAGTGCACATTGTGTTAAAAAACTTTCTTCCACATAGGGATTGCTGTGGAGTCTGGACATACACTGTGTGAGAGCTAACTTGAGGAAAGGCACGTCCACATAAGCAACAGGAACAAAGTTACATGTAGAGCTGTACTGTGAATAGACAAGCTCTCTGCTTGTCTATCTCTCAGCACCCTCCCCGACACAAATTTCTAGCTGCTTTTATCTCATGTTTCGGGGGAACTTGTCAGAAGATATCATGCTGAAAACACAGAAATGAAGCAGCAGAAAGACACGAGACTCAGAGGTTTGGAGAACAACAAGTAAACACTACAGATATATGTGCATAGGTCAGATTTCATGAATGGGGTTTACAACCACTTTAAGTTTTCTGGACAGCTAAAGAGCACAATTCCTATCCTGGGGCATCCATGACCTTTAGGCACTCTTTGCATTCCACAGTATTTCCGGCATGAGTCTAAAGATGATTTTGGCATTGTCCTTATTATACCTTACAAAGCATATGTGCTAACCCTTCATAGCCAATCACAATGGATAAAAGCAAGGCTCTTAACCAATCATAATTGATACAGATACATGTTTCTGTAACGTAAACTGCATGATTAGGTGTCCTCTATAAGTAAGCCCTTTGCTTACATATTTGCTGGTTTTAATTTGCATACCTGTCAGGGCTGAGCTCGCAGCAGCTCTCTTCCCTGTGCTCAGGCGTCTCAGCTGTCGGTTCATTAAAAGCACTTATTCTTTCCTCTGTGACTCACCTGGTTATCATTATCTGCTCATCAGTTATGCCTACAGCCAGCCCCTTTTGGCTATTTAGACTGCCTTGTTCATTCCTTTCCTGCCTTCGCCTTGTCAACATATCTGGAGTTTCTCTGCTGTTTTCCTGTAAAAGACTTTGCCCGGCTGACATCCCTTCTGGTACCTGATCCTATTCCTCTGCCTCTCACAATGCTGATCTCTGGTTTCCCGTTTTGGCTTCCGATCCCTGGCTTATGTTTTGACTATGTTTACTGTTCTGTACCATTTTTTACCACTACAATAAAGGTGTGATTTTACTGCATTTTCTGTCTCAATCTGAATCATGGTTCCTGACAATACCATTATTAACTTTAGCACTCTTCTTGCAACTTCTACTAACTACCTTTCCAGGAAACTTTATGAGTGTGCACGGGTGCTGGATCAGTGACAATTATGGAGCTTGGGACAGGTAGCTGTAGAGCTACAGGAGCAGGATCTTGGTAGAGAGTGGACCAGCCATCCTGAGACCAGTATGCTAAGAGACAATGGATAGACAGCAGTCAGTAAAAATAACAAGGGTCAAAATCAGCTTAGTGTAGATGGTGGAAAAAGGATCGAACAGTCAGGAATGCAGAAGGGGTCATTACCAGGGGAAGCCAGAGCTGAATGTCCAAAAGAAATCAGGAAAGCAAACAACAATAAAAGTAAAGTCAAGCCACAAGGAGTTCAGGTGAGGTCAGCAACAAAGGTCAATCTGAAAAACAGCAAAGATGTGTACCTTTAAGTTAGCAAACTCCTACTTACATATCAGCATGCATTCTGGTTTGCTGAGCTTCCTTTTCAGGTGCAATTTGTTCAAATATCAAATTGTCCATTTGAATAAATTGCACTTAAAAAAGAAATCAAGCAATTCAGGGTGCATGAAGTGCTCAGCCAGACCCCTCGAGGTACATGAAAAACAGCTTGAGAGCATAAAGAGGACACTGGTGCATGTTTGTGGAAACAAGAGGGGAATCTCCAGTATGGGAGAACAAAAGTGGAGCAACTTGCTTAAGATTCACTTGCTTCCGGGTCCTGCGCTGAGCGGTTGCACTCCTGCTTGCTGAACACAGAAGGTTGGATGTTTGGCACAGGAATTATTTAGAGAATGGTTTGCATTTTCTGAAAGAATGAGAAACATTATCTGATTGGAGGAGGTGGCGAGCATAATTTTACCTCCCTGGCTTGTCCTGTCAGAGATTGCTTTGCATTCATTCAGAAAATGCAAAGCACTCTCCGAAGAGTGCCCATGCCGAGCATCCAACCTCCATGTGTTCAGTAGGCAGGAGTGCAGCCTTCTCGTCACAGGACCCAGTAGTAAGTGGAGATCACTGAATTAGCTGTGTCTACTTCAGTGGTTTGCTGCTTCCAGGGGCATCGGCTGAGTCTGGTATTTGCATAGTGTAAGATTCTGGTACCTCTGGTACCCTTATTTTCCACTTTTCTTTCAATATGCGTCCCACCTTTCTAATTAGGTGGTACGCATACACCTTTGAGACGGATGACGTCATCGCCGAGCGCCGCAGAGCGGCTATTTCAACCGCCGGCGTTCTCCCTCACATTGTTCGTTCAACCTGCCTGTGTGTCCACATGCTTACAAGCTTGTCTTGCTACCGGAACCTCCAGCTATTCTCTTTTACTTGGAAACAGACCAGAACCTCGCTACTGATCCCTGTATCTTGCTACTGGATCACTCCCTCACTACTGGACCCTTCTACTACTAACCTTACTAGTGATAAGTACCCCACAGGGGAATCCTCCATAACCTTACTTACACTATCTACCTCTGCACATTAAGGACTGTTACTATCTATGCATACTAATTCTATCATCTGCACTGTTACATAGATTGCTAGCTCTTGAGTCTACTACCATCTATCCTTGCACTGGGTTAGTCTATCCTGTATTTGTCATCTGCTGTCCTTACCACCTGTTACCATACTCGATTACTAACCTATCTGCATTCTACCTAATACCATCTAATACTCTCCTGAACATTTCTATCAAGTGCTTACCATCTCTGTCACTGTTCACACCTGTCCCTTCAGCACATCATCTTCATACTATCATATACATCCTATCACTCCAGGAACATCTTATTGAGTGTGTATATCTGTATGCTGAAGCTGACAGGCCCACAGTGATGAGTCTGGAGAGTTGGATCTGGTTATTCAACACATCTCTACATGACTACTGAGTGGAGATTCTGCAGCTGCAAATCCAGCCTACTACAAAAACGCAGGAGCGTTACAGATTGAACGAACCTAAAAAAATGGATTCAGCAGAATTACCCACTCAAGTGACACAATTAACACAACAAGTAAATGCATTAATGCTTGCTCTTACTGAAGTAAAAGAAGAAAATCAGACTCTGATACAGCAGGTAACCCGTCTTTCACGGCTCACTGCTGCTCAACCCCCTGAACCTAAAATAAACCCTCCTCTAGTGTTTACAGGTGATCGGAAAAAAATTTGTGAATTCAAAAACGCATGTCAATTGCTTTTTTTGTTAAAACCTCGTACGTACCCTACTGATCAAATTAAAGTCTGTACCGTTATCTCATACTTAACGGGTGATCCACGGGCCTGGGCAGACTCTCTCTTTGAGAAAAATGATCAGCTTCTCAACTCCTATTCTTTATTCCTAGCGGACCTCGCTAGTTTATATGATGACCCCAACAGGCAGAGTACTGCTGATATTCAATTGAGGGCTTTAAAACAAGGAAGGAGACCTGTAGAAGACTTTGTAGCGTTCAAAAGATGGACCCTTGATATAGGGTGGAATGATACATCTCTGCGAACTCAATTCAGACTCGGGTTGTCAGAAGCTGTTAAAGACGAGCTCGCCCGAGCGGATTTACCTGGCACCTTGGATGCCTTAATACAACTCAGTATCAACATCGACAGGCGACTGCGTGAAAGAAAGGCTGAGAAAATGGGAATGCCATTGTCTAGTCCTTCTCGGATTTCGGCCGTTGACCCTACTCCCATGGAGGTAGGAACCATACGCCCACCTTTATCAACTACTGAACGAGCCAGAAGAAGATCCAGAAACCTCTGCATGTACTGCGCATCCCTGGATCATTTGATAAGCATCTGTCCCCTTGTCCGCAAAAAAGAGGGTGAGTGTTCACATGTCTTGCTAGGAGGATTAACGACTTCCTTTTCTAACCCCTATCTCTTTGTTCATTTGACATTACAGTGGGACCAGACTAGGATTACCACCAAGGCTATGATCGACACCGGATCTTGTGGAAACTATATTGATACATGTTTTGTTACCTTAAATAAAATACCTATTATTTCAAAACCTAAACCTGTTTCTGCTAGTTTCATTAACGGTATTCCACTATCTTCTGGTCCAATCACCAACCAGACACAAGCACTCCTCGTCACTACTAACGAGTCTCATATGGAGACCACCACTTTTGATATACTATCTTCACCCCATTTTTCTATTATTTTGGGACTTCCCTGGTTACACACACATCAACCAATCATAGATTGGAAAAGACGGACTTTGTCTTTCCCTTCTCACTATTGTGAGATTACGTGTAACCTCCCATCTTATGGAAAGATCCTGTCTGTGGTGTCAGATGAGATTGCACCACTCTGCTATCAGGATCTGTCCGAAGTATTCCTTGAAAAAAATGCTCAAATGTTGCCTCCCCATAGGGATTATGATTGCACTATCGATCTACTCCCTAACAGCAAATTGCCTTTCGGTCATGTTTATCCTCTTTCACAGGATGAACTTTCTCATCTCAAGGAATACTTGGATGAGAATTTGACAAAAGGGTTCATCAGACCCTCTACTTCTTCCACAGCTGCAGGACTTTTCTTTGTCCGCAATAAGGATTCAAGTCTTAGGCCTATTATCGATTATAGGCAATTAAATACGATTACAATAAAGGATCGCTATGCTTTACCGCTCATCCCTGAACTCATTGAACAAGTGTGTGGGGCTACTTACTTCTCTAAATTAGACCTGAAAGGGGCATACAACCTAATCCGAATCCGTGACGGAGATGAGTGGAAAACAGCATTCAGAACCAGATACGGATTATTCGAATATCTTGTGATGCCATTCGGGTTGTGTAATGCTCCCGCAGCTTTCCAAAGGTTCATAAACGACATCTTTAGAGACTTACTTGATGTCTGTGTTGTAGTATATCTGGACGATATACTTATCTATTCTCGATCTCTCTCTGAACATATAAAACATGTAAGACTTGTGTTATCCAGATTACTCGCACACAATCTATACGTGAAATTAAAAAAATGCCTATTTCATAAAGAAGAAATATTATTCCTAGGATACATCATATTCAAAACCGGAATTAAGATGGATATGAGCAAGATATCCTGTATTCTGGACTGGCCTATACCAACAACTCGTAAGGCATTACAGCGATTCCTTGGATTTTCAAACTTCTATAGGAAGTTCATCAAGAACTTTTCTGCCATTGTGAGACCTCTCACACAACTGACAAGTATAAAGAAACCCTTCAAATGGTCAGAAGAAGCAAATCGAGCTTTCTGCTTGTTAAAATCAAGCTTTACTTCTGCTCCCATACTACGCCATCCAGACCCATCCCTCCAATATATTCTGGAGGTAGATGCGTCAAATATGGCAGTAGGAGCAGTTCTCTCCCAACGACCAACAAATACTTCACCACTCCACCCAGTTGCTTTCTTTTCAAAATCATTAAGCAGCCCAGAGGTGAATTACCCAGTGGGTGAAAAGGAGTTGCTTGCCATAAAACTGGCACTGGAGAATTGGCGACATCTACTTGAGGGTACCCGGTTACCAATACTCATATATACAGATCATAAAAACCTTCAATACCTCCAGACTAACAAAACTCTCTCCCACCGGCAGGTACGATGGTCATTATTCTTCCTAAGATTCAACTTCTTAGTGACCTACACGCCTGCAGACAAAAATAAAAAAGCGGATGCGCTATCACGATTAACCGAAGATAACTGCGCTGAAATCCCTTCTATTCCTATAATACCCTATGAACGTTTTATTGGGGTTGTTCGTTCCCTGAAGGAAGAGATTTTGCACAGTATAGGATTGGATTCACCTCCACCACAACTAAGTACTGATGCAGAAGGCTTCCTCTACTACAACTACAAACTCTACATGCCCCCTACTATGCGCACCAAGATCTTGGAGTTATCACATGATGTGCCCATGGCAGGACATATGGGTATGACGAAAACCCTTAATTTGCTTACTAGGCAGTTTTGGTGGCCTGATATGAAGACGTCTGTACAAAAATTTGTATCTTCATGTGACATCTGTGCAAGGTCCAAAATTGACACTACAAAACCATCTGGTCTACTCTGCAGTCTACCAATACCCCAGGTTCCATGGGAAGTTGTGTCCTTAGACTTTATAGTAGAACTACCACCTTCTAAAGGATTTAATACCATTCTAGTGTCAGTGGACCACCTGACAAAGATGGCACATTTCATCGCTATCCGTAGACTACCTTCATCTAAACAAACAGCGGAACTACTGATGAAACATGTGTTCAAGTTACACGGAATACCAAAGACTCTTTTATCCGACCGTGGTTCACAGTTCATCTCCAAATTTTGGCAAGCTCTTTGTCAAATATTACGGATTGAGCGAAAGCTCACTTCTCCCTACCACCCTCAGACCAACGGACAGACTGAAAGAGTCAACCAGTGTATAGAACAATATCTGCATTGCTACACATCATACCTACAGGATGATTGGGTGGACCTTCTCCCTCTGGCGGAATTTGCTTATAACAACGCAACCCACAGTACTACTAAGCAAAGTCCGTTCTACTTGAACTATGGGTTTCATCCCACACTTCTTCCACCACGCATCCTACCATCAAGTAACCCAGTAGCCTCAGACTATCTTACCCAAATAAAGGACTCTCTGGGTTTACTTAATACCACTATCTCACACGCCCATAGCCAACAAAAAAAGTACTACGACCTACGTAGAAGACCTTCTCCTCAGTATGCTATTGGGGACCTCGTTTGGCTATCGACAAGAAATTTAAGATTAAAGATCCCTAGCAAAAAGCTTGGACCTTTATTTCTGGGACCCTTCCCAATTAAGAAACTTATTGGAAAAGCTGCAGTACAGCTCACCTTACCAGCAGATCTCAAGATCCATCCCATCTTCCATGTGTCGCTACTGAAACCCCATGTTCCTAATCAAGGAATAAGGCCTACCATCTTGCCTCCACCTCCAGTACAAGTTGAAGGCGGAGAAGAATATGAGATTAAGGAGATTTTGGATTCTCGTATCCACAGAGGAAGACTCCAGTATCTCATAAGATGGAAGAACTATGGACCCCAAGACGACACCTGGTTGGATACCACTGATGTTCACGCACCTAGACTTATACGAAGATTTCACTCGAAATACCCGGAGAAACCAGTGCTATAGGCCTTCCGGAGCCGGCCTTAAGGGGGGGGGGGGGGTACTGTAAGATTCTGGTACCTCCGGTACCCTTATTTTCCACTTTTCTTTCAATATGCGTCCCACCTTTCTAATTAGGTGGTACGCATACACCTTTAAGACGGATGACGTCATCGCCGAGCGCCGCAGAGCGGCTATTTCAACCGCCGGCGTTCTCTCTCACATTGTTCGTTCAACCTGCCTGTGTGTCCACATGCTTACAAGCTTGTCTTGCTACCGGAACCTCCAGCTATTCTCTTTTACTTGGAAACAGACCGGAACCTCGCTACTGATCCCTGTATCTCGCTACTGGATCACTCCCTCACTACTGGACCCTTCTACTACTAACCTTACTAGTGATAAGTACCCCACAGGGGAATCCTCAATAACCTTACTTACACTATCTACCTCTGCACATTAAGGACTGTTACTATCTATGCATACTAATTCTATCATCTGCACTGTTACATAGATTGCTAGCTCTTGAGTCTACTACCATCTATCCTTGCACTGGGTTAGTCTATCCTGTATTTGTCATCCACTGTCCTTACCACCTGTTACCATACTCGATTACTAACCTATCTGCATTCTACCTAATACCATCTAATACTCTCCTGAACATTTCTATCAAGTGCTTACCATCTCTGTCACTGTTCACACCTGTCCCTTCAGCACATCATCTTCATACTATCATATACATCCTATCACTCCAGGAACATCTTATTGAGTGTGTATATCTGTATGCTGAAGCTGACAGGCCCACAGTGATGAGTCTGGAGAGTTGGATCTGGTTATTCAACACATCTCTACATGACTACTGAGTGGAGATTCTGCAGCTGCAAATCCAGCCTACTACAAAAACGCAGGAGCGTTACACATAGTTACATTGGTTCCAGCTGGACCAATGTAACTTTGCATTATACTGTATAGCCAAACCTGGAATTCTTCTTTAAGAGCTTCTGGAGTGATTTCATTGTCCCGAGGTGGACCTGACCTTTAAACAAACTATTACACCCAAATATAGGTACATATATATATATATATATATATATATATATATATATATATATATATATATATATATACATATATATTTTTTATTTTGCCTAGTAAACAAAAACTACCAATCTCCACATTTACCAAGGGGAAAGCATGAAGAGTGAGCCACCAAGAAAAATAGGAAAGAATGAAAAATATCCTTATCTTTAACTTTTCTTGGCTTTAATTGCAGTGCATGTACAATATAGGTATGCATATCCTCATATTCTAATGACAAATGGCTGGGTGCTTCTTTCATTGACTGTTTCTGCACTGTCTTCTGGCTCAAAGTATGTCAGACTGTATTAAGCATACACAAAATTTAGTCAAGGTTTATGACTTCTTGGAAACATTTAAAATCAATTTTAGCTGTTAGGATGCACCACTAGCAGCACATTTAATTAAATTACTTTTTTTTTTTTAATATCAATAAGTCTAATAAGTCGCTTCTGGCTGGGTGTCTGCCAAAATGTGAAATGAATACTCCCTTGGCCTGTCCTCATCTTCTCCATGGTAGAAATAAATTAATAACATGCAGGATAAGTATGAAAGAATTAGCAGAAGTATTTGGCAACTAAAACAAAACATATTCAGAAATTCAATTGGCTCCTAGCATGATCTATAATAGTATGGGTTGAGGTTCACAACTCTTATAAAAGTCTTTTTTTTTTTTAGATTGAAATACAGTAAGAAGGTTTTGAAATCCCTGTTTGGTTTTTATAGCTGGCTTGGTTCCCACTAGGGAGATTCTCTCTCTCTGTCCTGGTTACCATTGTCACAGGAACTGGGAGTATGAGAAATAAAAAACCCTCACCAAAACAGGAATTGAGGGGAAATCTTCCAGTTGAGGACAACCGTCTATGACAAAGATTCAACCCTCACTATCAAATTTTCTCTTATTTCCTGTTGTGTCTACATGTAGGGACCCTGTCTTAAAGCGGAGTACCACCCAAAAGTGGAACTTCCGCTTTTAGCACTTCTCACCCCCTTACATGTCACATTTGGCATGTATTTTTTTTTGGGGGGGGGGGGGGAGGTGTACCTAGTTCTGACAGGTACCCGCTCCCACTTCTGCATGGGCCATCTAGACGACTCGAGGGGAAGTTCTCCTCTCCCCCTTCCTCCCTGCAATCTTCTGGAACACCTCACAGGTCCCAGAAGATTGCTCGGTCACCCAGGAGGTGCAGCACTACCTGCGCATGCGCAGTGTGCACCCAGCTGTGAAGCCGCAAGCTGTCACAGCCGGGTGCCCACACTTGCCGGTGCAAGAGAGAGGCAAGGGAGAGAACCGAGGCTTCAGGAGGACGCATCGCTGGATCGTGGGAAAGGTGAGTGTGTGTTTATTATTACTTTTTGTATCTGCTGACTTTTATTAAACTTAAAAACGAGCGTAACTCCGCTTTAACCACTTCTGGACCAGAAGATTTTAACCCCTTAACGTTTCGGCACTGCGTTAATGTAACAGACTATTGCGCGGTCGTGCGACGCTGTACCTAAATAAAATCAATGTCCTTTTTTTCCCACAGATAGAGCTTTCTTTTGGTGGTATTTGATCACTTGTGCGATTTTTATTTTTTGCGCTATAAACAAAAAAAAGCGACAATTCTGAAAAAAAAAAAACAATTCTGCTATATAACATTCCCAATAAAAAAATTTAAAAATACTTTTTTTTTTCATTATTTTAGGCCAATTTGTATTCTGTTACAAAAAAGTGTATTTTGATTGGTTTTGGAAAAACTTATTGTGTCTACAAACTAGGGGAAAGATTTATGTCATTTTCATTTTTTTACTTTTTTTACTTGTAATGGAGGTGATCTGCAATTTTTGGCGGGACTGCATTGTAGTGGACAGATCGGACCCCTACTTGGCATCTTTGACACTTTTGGGGGGACCAGTGACATTACTACAGTAATCAGTGCTAAAAATATCCACTGTTACTATATTAATGACACTAGCAGGGAAGGAGTTAACCCAGGGGCGATAAAGGGTTAAGTGTGAGCCTAGGGGGTGTTTTCTAACTGTGAGGGGATGGGCTTGTGGAATCAACACAGAGACCTGTGATCCTAAATAGGAGGATCACAGGCGCTCTGTGTTTATTGCAGAGAGAACAACGGTCTGCTGTGTTCACAACAGCAGACCGTCGTTCTTTCTCCATGGGGAGCGATCGCGGGTGCCCAGGGGCAATCGCAGATTTTGGTCCCGTGGATCGGCTTCCCCACTGCCTAATGGGGCGCAAGAGCACCTCCGGCTTCTGATGCATAGGTATGTCGGTTCGCGCAGCCGAGCCAGCTTGCTGCAGTATATCTGCGGCGGGTGGTCGGCAAGTGGTTAAGCTGGTGTGTCCCTAGACAAATTATGTTTTGCAACTAGGCTAAGGTTACCAGATTTTCAAAATGAAATCCTGGGCCCCCACTGACCATGTCCACTTTTAGTCACATGCTAAAAAGGAAACCCCCATTTGTAGCCAGGAGAGTGCATAACACACATACTGCAGAGGTCAGAAATGTGTAACATAGGGTGCAGGTATCAGAAGTGTGCAAGGCATGCAGCACAAGTGTCAGGGGTCAGGAGTGTATGGCGCAGAATGCAGGGGTCAGGAGTATGTAACACACTCTCCTTAGCTGTAACAACTTCTGCTCTGGGACCCCATGATGACTAGTCATTTGTAGGCCATTGGTCATCTGAACAGCCATCATGGATCCCAGAGCAGAAGTTGTTACAGCTAAGGAGAGTATTTCAGGACAAATAAATAATTACTACACTATGAAGGTTTTGTCTCCCCTTTCATCCTTAATACTGCGTGAAGTTGATGCCAGTATACTTATCTAATTACCATTGAAAAAGTGATTATATCCTAGAGCAGGGATCCTCAAACTACGGCCCCCAGCTCTTGCGGAACTACACGTCCCATGAGGCATTGTAAAACTCTGACATTCACAGACATGACTAGGCATGATGGGAATTGTAGTTCCTGAACAACTGGAGGACCATAGATCGAAGACCCCTGTCCTAGAGAGTGGAGTCTGGTGAGGATTGGCAATGCAAAGAGAGAGGAGCTAAGAGCTAAATCGTGTTTGACACTCATGCTACTTGTAGGGGGTCCGTTCCTTCTCTCCAGTGAGTGCCGGAACATCGGAGGGGGCACAGAGCACCTTTTTGAGCATGGATTTACTTTTTTATTGCTATGCATTGAGCACTTCACAACGGATAACTAATGGCACTTTTCCACTGCAAGTATCTGCTCGGCTCTACTCGGCCCTGCTTGGCCCGGTTTGCTTTTCCACTGCTGGTACCGCATGGTACGGTGTTGGAACGGTTCGGTACGGTACGGTATGGTTTGCTTTTCCACTAAAGTAGTACTAATTTTAAGTGGGTGGGATAACAATGGGGTGGGTGGGATTCTCTGACCAATCAGTGGCTAGTAGTGACTGCATGCAAAGGATTGTGGGATATGGTACCAGTTATGGTACCTGTTGGAACCACAATCGAGTAGGTACTGTTTTTTCAGAGCCGTACCGTGCCGTACCGTTCAGTTCCATGCAGTGGAAAAGCGCCGCCGTACCGCACCGAACCGTTCCTACACTATACCATGCTGTACCAGCAGTGGAAAAGCACAAAAGCGTGCCGAACCGTTCGGTTCCATGCAGTGGAAAAGCACCATAAGAGATACTCTTATGTGGTGCAGGGTACCGCATGTAACTAGCACATGAATTGCAGCACATCCCCTGTGTCTCTGGGGTTGCAATTTGAAGCATGGATTTGTATGGCTCAAATCGCACCTGATTTGCACCAAACTTGTGCAGGACCCTTTTTTTACCCACACCAGAATTAGATTGCATGGGTGTTCACACCCATGCAAATCTTATTCTGGAAATCACACTGCGTTTTGCAAACAAATTTCGGGCTGCCGTTAACTTAAAGTATAACTAAAGGAAAAAGTTTTTTTTTTTTAGTTTTGGATACAGTGGAGAGGGATTAGAACCCATGTTAGTTTTTATTGCGATCTGTACCCCCATTCTGGAGATTCACCCTCTCGGTTTGTCCTGTTTACCATTATCATTGAAAGTAAACGTAAAGGAAAATCCCACATTTTGGGTTGTCCCCAGAAAAGTAATAAAGGGGAAATCTTCCAACGTGGACACTAGTTATGGAGACCTGGGGGTCCCTAAGAGATTTCCCTAATTTGCAGGGATTTCCTCTCACTTCCTGTTTTGGGTATGAGACAGGAAGTAAAAGTAAATCTCCACAGTGGGACAAAGAGGGCAAAAAAATAAAAAAAATACAGGGGTTATAACCCTCTCTTACTCCAAAATGAGAAAAAAGTTTTGCCTTTAGGTCTACTTTAGCATACACTCCACAAACCAATTTTGATGTGATGCGGAATCTGCAGTGAATTCACTGTAAATTCACACTGCATCTAGTGTGAACCAAGGCGGAGTGTACAATTTTGGAACTGTGTATACACATGATAATCACCACAGACTTGTTCATTGTTTAGTTTTCTTTTATTTATTTGTGAGATCATCTACAGCAGTTTTGCCAACCTACCGGATTGAAGTTTACTGACACAACATCCACAATTTTTTGGCACAGCCAAGTTTTTACTGGAATTTCCAAAAGTTACAAAATTACAGTTTTAAGTGCAAATTTCAGTATTTAGGCTATAAACAAGTACACTGTGAAATTAGCAAAATGATTTAAAGGCTAAGTTCACCTTTGTTCACTTGTTTGTTTTCTAAATTCCAGCTCCACTATGTATCAATATAGCCTTAATGTACTAAAAAAATTGAACAGCTTTCCATTAATTCGGCACAGGCTTACCTCACTTTCTTCATACCTGTTTATACACACTGCTCGATTACTTCTGCCTTAATTCCTGGTCAGACTATAGGTCATGACACAGGAAGGAGTTGACCAGCTGACCTCATTAGCACACGCCCTGCATCATTTATCCTCAGCTGGTCAACTCCTTCCTGTGTCATGACCTAAAGTTTGACCAGGAAGTAAAGCAGAAGTAATTGAGCAGTGTGTTTAAACAGCTATAAAGAGAGTGAGGTAATCCTGTGTAGAATTAATGGTAAGCTGTTTTGGGACATAGGAGAGCTGGAATTTAGAAAGAAAAAAGGTGAACAAAGGTAGATATTAAGCTCCCTGGCGGTATGATTATGTCAGGAATTACATACCAAAAGCGGTACAATTGTTTTCATGGAAATTTGGCGTTATGTATTATAGGCCTACAATTCTTAGTAATTACTGACTTAAAACTGACCAAAACAAGAGTCTAGTAGACATCACAGATGTGATAAATTTGAAACACAAACGCGTGAATTATAATCGAATCAATAATATTATTTTATTATTTAATATATAATATATATAATAAAATTATATTATTGATTAGATTATAATTCATGCATTATATATTATATATAGATATATGTGTGTATGTGTGTATATATATATATATATATATATATATATGCATATATATATATATATATATATATATATATATAATATAAAATGTGTTTTGTGTTTTGTGCAACGTTTTTTTTTTTTTGAATTTCCCTCCCTAGTTCCGCTCCCATACAGCATTGGTGCTGCAGGGAACGGAACTAGGAAGTGATCACACCGACGGAGGACGGAGGAGCGGCGGGACTCTCGGCTGGCGATCTCGGCAATGAGAGATCATCGCTGGATCGCCAGGATAAGGTAAGAGAACACCGCTGCGCTCTTTGCACATCCACCCCGAGCGTGACTCGGGGTTACCGATCCTGCATTGAAAAATCCACCCCGAGTCACGCTCGGGATTACCGCCAAGGTGGTTAAGGCAAAAAGCATACTTCCTATTTTATTTTCAATTTCGTAAGTAAATAGCTCAGGGACAGGGGGCAAGAAATTAGAATGTTCATGCACGCACACATGAAATTGACGCTCACAGTAACACTGACAGCAGTGTGCAGCAGCACAGATGTGTCAAGGTTTTAATTTTTCGTCCTGTTGGCAGCCATCTTGGACATGTGCAGACTGCTACCTCTTATAGACTCTGATTGCATCATCATTTCAGCTGAGGGGTTCTCCATGGACTCTGAAAAGGTTTTGGCTGTTCTACAATGGCCTTGCCCCAGTGGTCTCCATTCCATTCAGCGTTTCCTTGGATTTGCCAACTATTATTGGAAATTTATCAGGAATTTTTTCTTCTTTGACCAAACGTATCTCAGATCTAACAAAGAAGGGCAGCGATTCCCACAATTCGACACTTGCAGCCATCCAAGCTTTCAAGGTCCTCAAGTCTGCTTTCGCTTCGGCTCCCATTCTGTCTCATCCCAATCCTGGTTTGCCCTTTGTCCTAGAGGTGGATGCCAGGAGTAGGAGCCCTCCTGTCTCAGCGTCGGACACCTGATGGACCCTTACTTCCTTGTGGATTCTACTCCAAGGAGCTGTCTCCAATGGCTGCCAACAGGAGAGAAAGCTAAGAGCTTGACAAAATGATGATGACACTTCACCGACATGACATGTCCCCTCCTGAGTCACAGTGACAGTCTCTCTCCAGGCCAGGTGGTCCCTTCAGTCCTCTCCAGTCCAAACAGCACTGGCAGTCATGCTCCTGGGCTTGCCTTGCTCCCGTCCCACAGACCCGCACACAAGGCTCCGGCCGCTCCGCTTGGCTCTCTTTCCATATGACATTGCATGACACACTTAGGCACCACCTCCACCACACCTGCCCCCCGCCAACATTGTCAGAACACACTGTAACCGGCCTTTAGGATGGTCTCTACATGCTCCGGACTGGAACTGCACATGATCAGTTCCAAGCCGAGCGTCACTATTTTTTATTGGCAATCTTTTCCTGTCACTGGCGTTTACTAGCAGCAGAAAAAGTTCCCATTTTTTACTGGCTGCCAGTAAAAATATTGACAGTTGGCAACACTGACCTGCAGGGAGCCTGCAAGCAATCCTGGTTATTAAAACGTTGTCATCTGCTTACCTTTTTTAGGCCAAGTTAGGGTACTCTTTAACAGGAAACAGGAGAGGTGGCCTACATTAAACCAAACTTCTTGTTTGTATTAGCTAGTGGCATGTCTAGAAACAAGCTGGTTTGTCTAGAGCTAAATTTTACTCAAGTCAGAAAGATTTCAGATATGTGAATATTCACAAATGTTGTCTCATCTGCAACATGAACCTGTTTGCTCTCTTTTACCCAAAAAAAATAAATTGTAATGGGGCTCTTCAGACCCCTTAACACTTCATCTTGCTGCCTTTTTGCTCATGTCCAGGAGAAAGAATGAGGAACCCAGTAATTCCTTCTTTAAATAGCTTGGCCTGCTGTCATTTGTTATTACATATTTTCCCGTATTAGTTATTATATTATACTGTAAGTGAGTGTTATGTGTCCTTATGTGGAAAATTAGTTAAGTATTGCCATCATTGTCTTGTTACAAGTTAGGAATGTTACATTGTCCAGATATAAATGACTGTATTTTCAGAATAAAACTCTTCTAACTCACAGCACATGCTAATAGTAAAACTTCTTTGTAGTATCTTATTTGTGTCCTGAATTCATGGTACACTTCTGTTTTAATTCAAATGTTCATTCTGTAGAACACAAACACTTTCACAAAGAAATGCGTTAATCTACTACACCTAATTAAGCATTATATATTCAAGCTCTGCTTCAGTGGTTGGAAATATTTCAATGGACCATTTCATTTATTGAGGCTGACAGTCCAAGTTCCTAATCAGAATGATAAACGACTCTTCTCCAACATAATGATACTTCATCTTGTCGATGTTTTCTTTCCATGTTTAATGGTTGCAAAACAGCTTGGAAGATTCATAAATAAACATTCTGAAGAGCAATCTGTTAAAATTTGAAGACTGACTCAAAGTGGTGCTGGAGGATGTGCAGAGGGCATTGGTGGCTCGGCAATGATGGTCCTGGATGTCCACTATGTGCTGCATTTCCTGACCTTCTACTTCTCAAAGGAGAACTTATCAGGGGAACATTATACATCATCAGATTATATGTCCTTAAATAATTATCTTTTCTGAGAGCCGAAAAAGTGTTACTGGTAATACTTTCGTGAATTCAGATCTTTTTTTTTTTTCCAGAAAATAAATCACTTTTATTGATAAGAAGAAACAGTTGAACATTGTACAGGCAGTAGAAAGTGTGAGCATACGAAAATCAAACAATACTGTATAAGAGATAAGGCAGTACAATGCACAAGTAACTATCCATAAAGCAATCATACAAGCAATCCACTGTCCAATCCTGAAGTCAATGCTATCTGCCGGCCGAGAACTCTCTGCCGAGCACCACCTAACAAGCATTCTGAAAGGTAACCCCCCAGGAAACATAGACAGTGAACTAATAAACATCAGCTGTAGGAGGTACCTAGGGGCCCTAACCGGACAGGAGTACCCAAGAAAGGATTGGCGCTAAATGGAAAACACTGGAGTAGAAGGGGGAATCAAGGTAGGGAGGAGGGTGGAGAAGAGGGGGGGGGAGGAGGGGAAAAGGAGCAGGCAAACAGGAACACAGGACGGATAAAAGAAAAAGAGAAAAGGGGAAGAGCCTCACCGAACATCAGTAACTAAACAGTTCTTACATTGGGAACTAGCTTAACCCATAAGAAGTCTGTGCATGACTAGTTGTGGAGGAGCCAGGGCCGGATCATCCAGCCAGGGCTGCCACAGCGATAGAAATGTTTTATGTGCTTTCCTGTGTTGATAGGTCAGTTTTCTCTAATGAGAGAACTGTTAACTTGTGCAATCCATTGCTGTGCTGTCGGGACTCTGGAGGAGATCCAATATCTGGCAATTAGTTTACGAGCCATATAGAGCAGCCTGATAACCGCTACATGTGCATTAGGAGTTAAAGATTCAACCTCCAGAGCCCCAAGAAGACAGATCAGAGGGTCGCGCAGCAACTGAAAATTATACACCTTAGATATCGTAGCTATAACTGTAAACCAATATCTAAAAAGTTTGGGGCAGCGCCACATCATATGCATCAGTGTGCCCAGTTCCCTATCACATTTTGGACAGAGAGGGGTAGGTCTGTGACCCCATCTATGCAACTTAACAGGTGTTCTATATGCCCTATGAAACAACATAAGGTGGGAAATCTTGTGAGAGGCTGAAACCGAGACCAAAGGAATGGAAGCCAGACACAGCTCCCACGTCTCGCCATCAATGGGACCAAGGTTCTCCTCCCACGCTGCCCTAGCAGGGAGGGTGGCCGGGTCCTGCAACGAACCCAGCAGGGCAGCGTATACCTCAGAAATCATGCCCTTCTTGTCGGAGGCCCGGAGCACCTCCCCCAGGAATCTGTGGGGGGTGAGCCGCAAGGTAGAAGATCTGGCCTGAGCCAAGAGCGCATGTCGGAGTTGGAGGTACCTGAAAAAGTGCTGCCTGGGAACCCGGAATTCCTCTTCTAGGTCTCGAAAAGACTTTAGAGTCTGCATCCTATATAATTGCGACATAAAATGGATCCCCGCCTCCCTCCAGATCTCCGTACCCTCAAGACGGGCAAGCTCTCTATAGTTCCGATTGTCCCAGATCGGGGTCTCTGGTAGGAAACCCCCAACCTGAAACATTTCCTTCACACAGCGCCACACTAAACGGAGCAGGGCCGCCGTCGGCAAAGTTGCCGGCAAATGCGCAAATCCCGCCTCCAAATGGACAAGCACAGGAGAGTCAGAGTCCAGAGGGGTCAATAGGGCCCCAATGGGGTCCTGCGGGTCCACAATCCCCCAGCCTCCCATGTGCTGAATCTGGGAGGCCAGAAAATACACCCGGGGGTTGGAGACCGCCAAGCCCCCGCCATCCTTAGCCATCTGGAGAGTGGTAAGTTTAATTCTGGCCACCTTCTTACACCAAATAAGTTCCCAAAATTGAGACTCAATCCTGAGAAACCACTTTCTAGGAATCCACATGGGGGTATTGTGGAAGACATACAGCAGCTAGGGGGAGCCCAAACCATTTTTATGAGATTAACGCGACCAGCAACAGAGAGCGGTAGTTTGCACCAACTCGTGCATTTAGAGGTAGTTTCTGCAGCAGAGGCACCAAGTTCAATACCAGATAGTCAGTCGGGTCGGGGAATACATGTATTCTTAGGTATTTAAACCTGTCCACCACCCGAACCGCAGCCGCGCGGGCAGGGAGAGGAGTAGGAAGAGGATCCAGGGGCATCAGAACCGACTTATCCCAGTTTATGGAAAAACCAGAAAGGGAACCAAAATAGTCAATAAGGGACATAACGGCATCCAGAGAGGCCTGGGTGTCTCCCAGGTAGAGCAAAGTATCATCTGCGTATAGAGAAACAGTGTCCTCATGATCCCCGCGTCTGAACCCCACTATCTTGGAAGAAGCTCGAATCCGCGCTGCCAAGGGCTCCAGAGCCATAGCAAATAGCAGAGGAGACAGCGGGCAACCCTGTCGGGTACCTCTATGGAGACAGAAGGGCTCAGACAGCTCCCCATTAAACCGTAGTCTAGCCGTGGGGCCCGAATAAAGCAGTTGCACCCAGTTAAGAAACGACTCCCCAACTCCAAAACGGCGAAGCACTTCCCATAGGTAGGGCCATTTGACACTGTCGAATGCCTTAGCAGCATCTAAAGAAAAATCGCTCTATTACCCGGATTTTCGACCGGTACCTGTAAGTTGAGAAAAAGACATCGGAGGTTAAGAGCCATAGAGCGAGAAGGAATAAAACCTGATTGGTCCCGATGGATAATCTTGTGTATTACCTGGGACAAGCGGGTTGCCAGAATTTTAGCCAAGATCTTAACATCCGCAGTGAGCAAGGATATATGCCTATAGGAGTCAGGTAGGGTAGGGTCTTTGTCAGGTTTCAGGATAAGGGCCACAACAGCCTCAGACATAGAGGGAGGTAACCTACGCTCCCCCATGGCCGAATTATAGACCTGGAGTAGACAAGGCACCAACAGCTCTGCATACCTACCATAGACCTCCGTAGGGATACCATTAACTCCCGGAGACTTGCCATTTTGTGAAGATTTCAAAGCGGCATACACTTCATCCTCCGTCAAGGGTGCGTCGAGCACAGCCGCGTCCGAGGCTGAGAGGACGGGGAGATCACAACCCTCCAGGAAATGCTCAATCTCCCGGGGGGTGGCAGAAATTTTAGAAGAATAAAGATCAACATAGAAATCCCGTAGGACTCTCCCTACATCAGCCGCAGCGTGCCAACGAACCCCCCTAAGGGTCAGTAATGATTGGGATAAATGTCGTCGGCTGTTGTGCTCGTATTGTCATAGCCAACATGTGACCAGTGGATTCACCCTCCTCGAAGTACCTCTGCTGCAGAAAGAAACGCTTGTTCTCCGCTCGCTGGAGTGAAACCGTACTCGCCAAGGATTGGGCCGCCAGCCATGACCTCCGAGTGTCCTCGGCAGGGGCAGCAACATAAGCAGCCTCTGCTCTCGCCACCTCCGCCAGTACCGTATTTTCCCACTCCTTCGTACTAGTTTTAACTGCATTGATAATGTCTATAAACCGCCCCCTCAGGAACGCTTTGGCAGCGTCCCACACCATCCCCACTCCAGCCGTGCCCTGATTTTGGGTAAAAAAGGACGACAACTGGGGCGGAAGAGGGTCAGGAGTAGGAAAGAGCGTCAACCAGAACGCGTTGAGCTTCCACAGTGGCCTGCCCCGTCGAGACGGGAGGGCTAGGCGAACCCAGAGCGGGGAATGGTCAGAAACCAAACGCGGCTCGTATCCCACAGCCACTACCAGCAGCAGCAGGCGATCATTGCCCAGCCCCATATCAAGACGGGAGAGGCCAGAGCGGGAAGCAGAGAAACAGGAGTACTGACGAGTCCCCGGATGACCCATCCGCCACACATCCGTCAAACCGAGCTCCCCCGCCAACCGAGCGAAGGGCGTGGGACCCTGGGTCAGCGCGGGAGCGGCGGCATGCGGAGCAAACCTATCAAGGGAAACATCTAACACAGTATTAAAATCACCCAGTATTAACAGCGGCACCTCCGGAAACCCAGCCACCCTCTCCATGACCAAACGAAAGACACCCACCGAGTAACCGCTGCAATAGCACAGGTCAGACCCGCCACCTGACACAGCAGGACCACAAAGCGACCCTCAGGGTCAATGACACACTGCATACAAGTAAACTGGACTCCCTGCCTAATAAGTATACTAACCCCCCTAGAGTAACTAGAGTAGACAGAATGATATTGGTGGCTAAACAAACTGGGCGCCAGAGTCGGCTGGGTAGGCCCAGCCACGTGCGTCTCCTGGCAACACACTTTGTCAGCCTGTAGCCTCTAAACATATCTAAACACAGCGGTTTTCTTGACAGGGTTGTTGAAACCCCTAATATTCCAGGTGAGTACACATATAGAATCAGCCATTAGAAGAACGTATCATGAGATCCACAGGGCAATGAGGGCGGGAGCCCAAATTACAAGTCCGAGTACAGGAGCGAACCATTGAGACAAGCAGCAACAGGGTCCAGGATAGCGGCACAGACCAGCAAGGGCAGATAGGAGAACCAGTCCACAGGTCAGCAGAGTCAAGGTATAACAGCGAAGATGACCACAGATAGGCAATAATTGAGAGTTCCCAGTAGTACTTTCCGGTGAGGCTAGAGTGCAGGAGGAAGGAGAAAAAAATGACTCTTGAAAGACGAAGGAGAATCACAGGAAGGGGGGGGGGGGGGAGAAGTAACAGGGTGCGTCCAACTAGGACCATTAGGGGGAATCCATGGAGGGATCACAGCTGGCACAGTGATCTCCTCATGAGCAGCAAGAAGTGCATGATCAAAACACATAACTGTGGGTATAACAGATAAGCAACCGCCTGTCAAGGAGACTAAACTTGCATCCAGACTTCAAGTGTCCCAGGCCAACAGGAAACAAACGAAAGTGACAGTCAGCTGTCCAGTGATGAGAGCCATCAGATTCACGGAGATCCACGCCTCGGTGAAGGGGCAGCTCTCAAAGCTCTGCCATTGGCATCCAGCCACTGTGCCGCAGCTGCGGGTTTATCAAAGAACAGGACCTCTTCCCCAGCAACAACCCTGAGTTTAGAGGGGTAGAGCATGGCGTATTGATGGTTGAGATCTCTAAGCCGTCTCTTAACATCACCAAACTTGGCCCTCTGCTTCTGTACCTCCGCAGAATAGTCCGTGAACAAGGAGATCTTCGCTTTGTCCACAACCAGCTTCCCCTGCATTCCTCTAGCCTTAGCTAGGATAATGTCTCTATCCTTGTAGTTGAGAAGTTTAAAAATGAAGGTGCGAGGGGGGCCCCCGGGGGAAGTGGACACATGGGCACCCTATGGGCGCGTTCCACGGAGAACATTGGAGTGAAGGATTCCTGGCCAAACATGGCAGTGAGCCATTGTTCGATAGAAGTAACAGGATTCTTACCCTCCGCTCTTTCAGGGATGCCAATAGCCCTAATATTACTCCTTCTCATCCTGTTCTCCAGGTCATCCAATCTAGCAGTTTGTTGTGCAGCCTGCAGGGATGTGTGCTTCACCTCTCTCTGCAGTGGGACCATGTCGTCCTCCAGGGAGCTCACCCTCCCCTCCACAGCCGAGGTCCTCTCCCTGAGCTTCTGCATGTCATGTCTAATAAATGAAATTTCAGCCTTAACCCCTCGGATCTCCGCAGTCAAAGCAGTAATAGAAGTATTGCACGTGTTAACGGCAGACATAACATCCCTCAGCGTGGGCTCCGGGTCAGGAGACGGGGTGGAATGTAGCCCAGCCTGGACCGTGCAGGTCGGATCCCAATCCTGGAGCTGTCCTGAGAGATAACTGAGGCACTGTATCGTCCGCCTTGGGTGGAGGAGAGGGAGATGTGCTGGGAAACAGGCTGGAGGATGCAGGAGGATCTCTGGGAGCCGGCCTGGCGAACAGCTTCTAAGCGGCCTCCATGTACTTCTCCTTCTGGGAGGCACGCTGCGCGGGAGCGCCATCTTGGTCCTGCACCCCCGCGGCGGATTTTCCCGTTTTCGCCGCTTTGGACATCACAGAGGGGGACAAGAGGACTCACGAGACAGCAGCAGCTGCCAGGAAGGCACCGGGGGTGATCGGGAACAGAAGAACCGGCAGGTAAGTCTGGTAACAGGATAATTGAGCGGAGTCTCGGCGGAGCTAGCGGTGCCTGCGACCGTTCACATCAGCAGCTCGGCCACGCCCCGTGAATTCAGATCTTTGACGTCAGTTTACTACGTAATACACATGATACCAGAAGTGGCTGCATTCTACAGAGAGGTTGGGTATGTAAATATCTGAGTAGCCCAAAATTATTAAAAAAGTTAAGAATTTTAAAATTTAAAAACTTAATTTTATTCTTAAAACTTAATTTTATTCTGCACACAAGCAAGTCATTACATTTTAACAGCTTCAAGGCTGATTTTTAGGTTCCAATTATTTTTTCTATGGCCTAGGTAAACTATTGAACATGTCAAATTAAGTATTAATTTTCTCTAATCATCAGTTGCCCACCCCAACACAATTTTTAAAATAATTATTTAGCGAAATAAGCATATTGAACACGTTAAAAGATGTTAGCAGATGTGAATTTATTGCAATTGCGCATATCTTTTCACAATGGCACACAACTTCTTGCCCGGGCTGGCTCCTGGCCTGGAAATACATCCTCGTGTGTGGAAGAACTTTCGGATGCACTTGCAAATGTCAGTGCTGCTCACAGTTGTCAGCAAGTTAACATGGTAAGATCACTTTTTTATTTTTTTATCATGAGGTGATGTTGCTGATTTGCAAGGTAAGTGTGGGAGATGTCTGACTTATTGAAAATTGACAGAAAAACAGCACAGGCATACAGGAATGTTGACGCGTTTCATACAATGAAGTGCTTGATCACAAGTGGGTTCATCAGGCAGGTGTTCAGAGAAGTTGGGAGCCCTAAGCTTTCCCTCCTCATCAGGAGCCTTTCCCTGCCACTAGTTCTGTCCCTACCAAGCAGGGTACATTTCCCTACTCTACAAACTCACAAATGCGTGCCAAACCTGGGAGCCATGGCCTTCAATAGGCTCTGCCTGGTCCAAGATGGCTGCCAGAGTCTCATCCAATTGGATACTTCCCCAGTGATCCAGGAAACCATAGAGGAACTATGTTCCTCTTTACCTCCTCTCCAACTGCAGTGTCGCTGCAGAAGAGTGCCACCTGCAGCACAGAAAGTAGACTGCATCTGAATACAGGGGAGTGCAAAATAGGCAGACCTACAAGCTATGTAGTTCAAAGCTCATGCGTGGGAATGGGTGCACACTTTGGCCTTTGTAACCTGGGTGCTAAAGGATATGTCTTGGCAATAATAATGGGCTTTCCTCTGACTTCATGTTGTGTCCCTCAGGCAGGTAGTGAAGGGAACTCTTCTCAGTGGGGAAAAAGAAAGCAATAAAACCTGACAGGACTTGTTGTAACCCTTCCTTTCTCTATTTAAAACGACCATAAAAAGTAGAAGCTTTCAATACACTTTACTATCCTTTCAATTTACAGTAAAATGTATGCTATATGTATATAAATAATACATAACCCTTCATAGTTTCTTAATATGTCTATATGTACAAAATATATAATGTGTAAGAAACTATGAAATATTTAAAAGCATAAATTTAAGCATCAAAAATATGTTCTGCAGCTTAGTGTTACTCTACGGATCATAATGACAGCTATTAAAATCTCTTCAGCTTCCAGAATGGAGGTAGAACCTGTACATGCAATTAAAGACAATGATCCTAAATAGGCTGTCTACATCATAGTTTGCAGAGACACTCTGGTCGCCCTGTGAAGCATCTCAGCTTTCCGGCAATGTTGTTTCCCATTAGGCATCTACTTTGTCACAGGAGAGCATTGCCAAAAGCACTCAATAGCCAACATTTATTAAAATAAAGCAAGCCCACTGGAATGGCATTAGAAAGCTGTGCAGAGCGTCCACTGGGAATGATTTTTTAGAGCGTTGCTCTCCAGCCAATGATGCTAATGACGGCGGGGGTAGTGGTTTTGTCTAGTCACTGAATGTTATTAATGGAGGCAATCAAACTGCCAGCATTGTGGTAATAAACAAAGTGCAGTTCATTAACTTGGAGTTGTTTGCACAGTTACAAAACTGTCGAAAGGAGTACATCTAGCCTTGTATTATGCAAGATTCCTAAGCAATGTGACCAGTTGGAGCATTATCTCTGACCAGTATTCCCAAATGTTAGTCTGTGTGTATAGGTAGTCTGCTTTCTCCACTGTAGGTGGCGCTCATCACAGCAACTGTACAGATAGAGAGGAAATCAAGAGGAACATGTTTCCTCTATGGCTTCCTACTGGGGAAGCTATGTATTTGGATGCTGCAGTCCCATGTGACTCTAGCAGCCATCTTGGGTCAGGCAGAGCTTATTTAAGGAATTGTGCAAGTATGTAGAGTAGGGTCAGGTACACCGCCTAGTAAAATGGAATAGTTAAATAACTATTAGCAGCGCAATTCCTCAATTAATACGTGATGAACAGCTTCCGAAGACGTTACTTCCGATGATGAAACGCGTCAAGATGGAACGCACGTAGCCTCGTTGTGGTACCTTGCCTGGAACGCCAGGAAGTCTTGGTAGTGGCGCAATTTTCCTGAGTGTGTGAGTCATTCACCTGGGAATCCTCCGGGCAAGATTTATTGCGGTTTTTACACTGTACCACCACCTTTTTTATTTTCACAAACTTTTAAACAAATATTAGAACTTTTAAAAGATACTAAACTATGAGGAGTCCACCTCCAGGTACGGAGGGCTGGATTGCAGATCTGGATGATCCTTTTAAGCTTTATATGATCTTTCTTGTCATATAATATTAGAGATCAACAACGTTTCATTGGTGTGCATTCTTCCCTTATTCCTAACATTTGGAGGGTGTCACCATCACTAGTCTTGTTTGGCATTCAGCACCTTATACCTTTGCACTTGTGAAAAGGATTCATGCACTGCTGCACCTTGAAGAGACTTTAAGCTGCTGGCAATCATCACTTATGCTGATGCACTTTATAAGCATTTGGACATTACTTGCACTATAAGTTGTTGCACTTTATATATATTTGGACAATTTTTGCACTACCAACTGTTGGACTTTATTTTATGGTATATTCTACACATTAATAGGTATATTATTCACTTGTTTTTTTTTTTTTTTATACCTGTTCTATTATCACAGGGTTTATGTATGATCACCAGAGACCTTGAAAATATAGCATTTATCTTTACAAAATGTGGCACTAAAAATTGTGGCAATATGGCACTTATTTTGGCCAAATGTGGCATTTATTTTGGCCAAATGTGGCATTTATTTTTCAACTTTACACCCCCCTTCCCATCGTAAAAGGGATATTAAATGGTGCAACTTAAATCATATTAACTACTTTATTACTATTTACAGGTATTTACAACAATTTTAGTTTTAATTATAGTATAATTTTACGTGAGCGACTATGCTCTCCATAGAAAAATTGAGGCAACGGTCGCTGAGGATGTACTTTCGTTTTGAATTTTGAATTTTCGTGCACAACTTGCAGAATATCTTCCCACCTTCCACGTCAAAGTTGCTGTCACCATTAATCCACTTCTTGAAAAGGGTTACGTTTGAACTAGCAACTTTAGGCATATTGAATTAGGAAAACCCAAAAATGTAAAACAAGAGCGACGACTTCAGTAATACACTTCAGCTTGGTATGAAGGACGTAGGAAAGGGAGCTGATATATATACATGTTTCCCTACAGTCCTCCCCCCTGCTAATGGATTTTTACATACAGTGTACACAAAGATATACACTGTGGGACAATCCCCCCTCCCCCTTAGCAGCCAATCCACATACACATATACATCCCATAATAAGTTTATCTTAAGGCAGACAGAACAATGTGAGGTCATTAACATTTAACAATAAGACAGGCACAATCCACATTCCCTTCCAATACACAAACAATAGGGAAGTCTGCCAATGACAGTCTGTGTGTTTCTCTCACAGACAAGCACATTGAATACACTGTGTAAGGTGGTATTAAATCTTCATATTTCTATATGAAGACATTGCTGACAAATATTACTGTACCACTTGAAGAATATTAGAATATTTCTATTTTTTTCTCGAAACTTGGCCCTATTAAGGCAAAATATGGCACAAAATGTGTAATTTTCCCGAAAATCTGCGAAATATGGCATTTCACCGAAAAATTGGCAAAATATGGCATTTTAGTGTGGCGCCAAGGCAATATGACATTTGAAGGTCTCTGATGATCCCACTTGAGTGCTTTTGAACATTAACTTTCACACGGTTCATCAAGTATTAATTGAGGAATTGTGCTGCTAATAGTTATTTAACTATTCCATTTTCACTATTGATCACAGAACTAGCAGCAGGGAAAGGCTCCTGATGAGGAGGGAAAGCGTAGTGTTCGCAACTCTCTCCAAGACAGCCAGGCTGCATTCTGTGCCTTTTAATAGGCACTGTCAGTTTGGCTGAGACCTGCTCTCTACAGGCTGTTGGTCTTCCAACCGGGTTTATCATGAACTGTCTTTCATTGCACTTGAGCTGTGTGTGGTATTGCCACCGCACCACGCTGCACCCCGACCATATGTGGGCCACCAAAATCAACTCTTCTTTTATGTGTGAGTGCTTTCTATAGTTCTGGTTTTAAAAATAAAGACTTGGTCTTTGAAGGAAATTTGCAGCCCCTTACTATGTTTGGCCGAGATACTGTACAGTTGTACATTGTTATTTCTGGTGTGGAAGCTCATCTGCATGAATATAGTTTTTCATGCCAAGTGCCACCATAAAGCTATTAGTTTTCTCTCAAAGAGATTACAGTACTTGTAAGAAGAACTTTACTTTCCATTCTCTACAGAGGACAGAACCATCTATGTTTAGGCATCCTCCAGGTTCATCATCTACCTCCTGGACTGAGATGATGGCCCACAGATAAAGTCATCATGTAAATCCTGATGATATTTTGTCCCGTGGGTAAACATTTTGTCTCCCAATGTTGGCCTCACATCTGACTCTTGCTTTCACCTGTAAGCTGCCAAAAAGTGACAGTGGCCGAGTAACTAATCTGGAAAGAGAGACTAAGAAAGCAATTCTTCCTGCCTGCAGAAGACTAATGACCTCATTCTTCCAAGAAGCTTTTCTGAAACATATCTACATTTGCTAGACTAGAGACAAGTAGTTGCTTTCAAATAATAGGGAAGGGTGGTAGAATTTATTTTTGTTAGCATACAAGGTTTGTATTTAATCAGCAACAACCACTGTATGTCATTGCTGTGTGCCTATTACATTGTATGACCACTAGATGGCAGTGTTACATTTGTGAGTTCATGTTTTGTCTATGCCTCAAAAAAGTAATAAAGAAGAGTTCCTGCTCCGAACAAAAGCAGCGTTCAGTGAAACAACAGACTGTCTGCCTGTACTTTGTTTAGCCCCAAAAGGTTATATCTAACAGGTTATGGGCCCAGGACATGTTACAGAAGCCCAGGATATAATACAGATTACCCCTGGATATAGCCAGATACAGTGAGCTAAAGCAAGTGAGTACAGGAGACAGCAACAGAAAGACAAACAGCAGAAATGGCTGCTGCCATCCCCTCAGCAAAGTTCTCCATTGCAAATCTGACAAATCAGAACTACCAATCTTGGAAATTCAAGATGAAAATGCTGCTTATAAGAGAAGGTACGTGGAAATGTATAAATTAATCAAGACCTGCACAGCCCACAGAGGAGTGGTTAGATAGAGATCAGAAAGCACAGAGCACAATCTCCCTGTGCATAGATGATGATCAAATCATACATATATGTAACTGTCAGACTGCTAAAGACATGTGGGAAGAGTTACAGAAAGCACATGAAAGAGTTAATCTCAGCAATAAACTGTATTTAATCAGAAAGCTCTATCAGACTAAGCTACAGAAAGACCAGGACATGCAGGACTATATAAGACAGACCTTAGAGATGGTGGAGAGACTGAGAGGGATTGGAGAAGAGATAAAAGATTTCCATGTTGCAGCGCTGTTATTAAGTGGACTTCCTGAAAGTTATAAGACACTTGTCACAGCACTAGATGCACGTCCAGATGATGATCTGACACTGGAATATGTTAAAGGCAAGCTTGTGGATGAATATAAGCGCAAAACTGAAAGCATGAGTAATGTGAGTGTGTGTTCAGAGACAGCTTTAAAGACAAAATTCAAAAATAAACACAGTAACGTGCAGCTAGAAAAGCGGGAATGCTTTGTGTGCAAGAAACCAGGACACCTAAAAGCAGATTGTAGAATCTGGAAAGCTAAGAATGTCATAGAAACAAAGGAGTATGCATTCGGATCCAAAAATGGTGTCACCTCTGTGCAAGCATGGTGTGTGGACTCAGGTGCTACAAGTCACATGACAAATGACCGAAGTTTCTTCACTCAGCTTGATGAAAGCAAAACAGAAGGGATAACTACAGCTAATGGACAATTTATGAAATCAGTGAGAATAGGAGATGGCTTTCTATACTGTCCTATCTCTCCAGATATCACTAAAAAGATCCATATGAGGAATGTTCTGTATAGGCCAGATCTTGAAAGCAACCTTTTGTCAGTAAAGAAACTCACTAACCAAGGCAATGTAGTCACATTTCAGGGTGACAGTTGTATCATAACAAAAGGGGATTGCTTGCTTACAAAGGCTAAAATCATAGATGAACTGTATCAGCTGAACTGCAGTGAAATGGTTAAAATAGCCAAAGAGGATAAACATTCAAACTGCATCCACACTTGGCACAGACGATTGGGGCACAGAAATTCTGATACAATAAAGAAAATAGTTGAGAATAACTATGCAAGTGGTATTAAGATTAATCCATGCGATCACATAATGATTTGTACAAGCTGTATTAAAGGAAAATGGCAAGGACACCTTTTCCCAAGCAGACCAACAGCAAATCCCAAAAACCTCTGGACTTAATACATTCAGATCTTTGTGGTCCAATGAAAACTATGACTCCAGGAAAGAAAAAGTACTTCCTGACCTTCATTGATGATTACTCCAGATATACCACAGTATTTCTACTTCACAATAAAGATGAAGTGCCAGAGAAATTAGAAGAGTATCTCGCTCAAGTAAACAATATTTTTGGCGGAATGCTCAGAGTACTACGAACAGATAATGGCTCAGAATATACAAGTGGTAAAACACAAGCCATTCTCAGGAAGCATGGAATTATGTTCCAGACAACAGTTCCATATAACCCAGAGCAAAATGGAGTTGCAGAGAGAATGAACCGCACACTGTGTGAAAGTGGGAGGAGCATGCTATTTGATGCTGATATGCCAACTACATACTGGGGAGAAGCTATCACAACTGCATGTTATCTTCAAAATCGTTTGCCCCCAAAAGCAACAATAAAAACTCCATATGAACTGTGGAACAAAAGGAAACCAGATTTAAGACACATCAGAATTTTTGGAAGTAAAGCCTATGTACACATTGCAAAAGAAAAACGTACAAAATGGGATGCATGTGCAAAAGAAGGTTTACTTGTGGGGTACAGTGAATCTCAAAAAGGATACAGGATTTTACATCAAGACACGAACAAAGTAACAGTCAGCAGAAGTGTGATTATTGATGAAAGTTCTGTGTGCTCAAAGTTTGAACAACAGACTCAAACTTTTCAAACTGAGAAAGAATCAACATCAGTCACTCAAGAAAATAAGGAAAGTGATACAGAAATAGAAATAACTGCAGAAGAATCAAAACCTGAAACTGAACCAAAAATACCTTCAGTCAGAAAATCAACCAGAATCAATAAAGGTGTTCCAGCTGAACGTTTATCTTACATAGCTCGCAGAGCTGTTCAAACTGAACCAGGTTCATGGAAAGAGATGCAGAAACTGCCAATGCATGAGAAACAAGTATGGTATAAAGCTGCTGATGAAGAAATGACATCACTCAAAGATCTCCAGACATGGACACTTTCAGAGCTACCTCAAGGTAAACATGCCATAGGATGTAAATGGGTTTTTAAAACCAAATGTAACTCTGAAGAGAAAGTCTGTCGGTACAAGGCAAGGCTGGTTGCTAAAGGTTACTCACAGAAGTTTGGTGAGGACTATGATGCTACTTTTGCTCCAGTTGCTAAACAAAGTACTTTCAGAACACTAATGACAGTGGCTGCCATGCGTACAATGATTGTGAAACATCACGATATTAAGACAGCTTTTCTTAATGGTGATATTGAAGAAGAAATTTATATGTCACAGCCAGAAGGGTATTTGAAAAAGGGACAAGAGCATCTTGTCTGCAAGTTGAATAAATCTCTTTATGGCCTTAAACAATCAGCTCGAGCATGGAACCTGAAGATTAATCAAGTTCTACTAAATGAAGGATTTACAAGAAGCAAAGCTGATCCGTGCCTATATGCTAAACAAGTAGACACTGAGTGGATGTATCTGCTAATTTATGTAGATGACCTGATCATTGCTCACAAAAACGACAATGAAATTGCAAAGTTAACAGGAGTAATCAACAAGCACTTTGAAACTAAAGACCTAGGTGAAGTGACATATTATCTTGGAATTGACATCCAGCGTGAGAAAGATGGAAGTTTCCTGTTGAATCAGAGTGCAAAAATTGAATCTATTCTTCAGCAATTCAACATGACAGAGGCGAAAGGAGCAAGCACACCTATGTATATAGTCTATCCAAAGTTAGAAGGAGAAGATGATCTTCTCACATCCAATGAACAATACAGACAAGCAGTGGGGGCACTTCTCTACATTGCAACCACTACACGTCCAGACATTGCAGCCAGCATGTCTCTTCTTTGCAGGCGAGTTGATAAACCACGTCAAAGAGACTAGAATGCGATCAAAAGAGTTATGAGATATCTGAAACAGACAAAAGACTTAAATTTGAAACTATCAGCAAGTGGTGGTTTAAACCTCGTGGGATATGTGGACTCCGATTGGGCAGGTGATCACAGCACACGCAAATCCACAAGTGGTTACTTATTAAAATTGGGAGACAGTCCTATATCATGGTCCAGCAAGAAACAGATGTCAATGGCATTGTCCTCTACAGAAGCTGAATACATATCTGCAGCTTATGCCAGTCAAGAAGTTGTGTGGTTACAGCAATTACTCAAGGATCTTGGAGAAGCAACATCAGAACCTACCGTCTTATTTGAGGACAATCAGGCTTGCATTAAGCTTGCAACAAGTGAGAAAATTAATGGAAGAACCAAGCACATCGATGTCAGACATCATTACATTCATGACTTAGTTGATCAGAAAGTGATTGTACTTGTGTATTGTGAGTCGGAAAAAATGATTGCTGATGCTTTGACAAAGCCACTAGCTAGAACCAGATTTGTGGATCTTAGATCAGAAATGGGATTGACATAGATAGTAGTTGTTGAGTGGGGGTGTTAGCATACAAGGTTTGTATTTAATCAGCAACAACCACTGTATGTCATTGCTGTGTGCCTATTACATTGTATGACCACTAGATGGCAGTGTTACATTTGTGAGTTCATGTTTTGTCTATGCCTCAAAAAGTAATAAAGAAGAGTTCCTGCTCCGAACAAAAGCAGCGTTCAGTGAAACAACAGACTGTCTGCCTGTACTTTGTTTAGCCCCAAAAGGTTATATCTAACAATTTTAAATTACTGATTCTCTTCTAGATGTTCATGGCAGGTCCCAGAAGAAGGCTGTCACAAACGTTAACAATGAAAAATAATATGTTTGCCATGGCTTTAGATGTCAGGCATTGGAATAAGCTCATGGTTTAAACCCGCACACCACTAATAAGTGTCCACTGTCATGACTTCAGCCCAGTTCTCTTAGTTACAGTGCATTGCAAAAGTATTCGGCCCCCTAGAACTTTTTGACCTTTTGTCAAATTTCAGGCTTCAAACATAAACATATAAAACTGTATTTTTTTGGAAGAATCAACAACAAGTGGGACACGATCATGAAGTGGATCAAAATGTATTGGATATTTCAAACTTTTGGAATAATTTTGCACGCCCAATTTTTCCGTTTTTTATTTGTTAACAAAGTTTGAAATATCCAATCAATTTCGTTCCACTTCATGATTGTGTCCCACTTGCTGTTGATGCTTCAAAAAAAATTACAGTTTTATATCTTTATGTTTGAAGCCTGAAATGTGGCAAAAGGTCTAAAAGTTCAAGGGGGCCGAATACTTTCGCAATGCACTGTATGTACAGTATAGTATGCACTCAATACTTGGTCGGGGCTCCTTTTGCATGAATTACTGCATCAATGCGATGTGGCATGGAGGCGATCAGCCTGTGGCACTGCTGAGGTGTTATGGAAGCCCAGGCTGCATTGATAGTGGCCTTCAGCTCATCTGCATTGTTGGGTCTGGTGTTTCTCATCTTCCTCTTGACAATATCCCACAGATTCTGCCAAGTCCTGCTGGAAAATAAAATCAGCATCTCAATAAAGCTGGTCAGCAGAAGGAAGCTTGAAGTGCTCTAGAATTTCCTGGTTGAAGGCTGTCCTGACTTTGGATTTGATAAAATACAGTGGACCAACACCAGCAAAGGACATGGCTCCCCCCACACACTTCACACTGGACCTCATGCAACTTGGATTCTGTGCCTCTCCACTCTTCCCCCAGACTATGGGACCTTCATTTTCAGATGAAATGCAAAGATTTCCACAGTCTGTGATGATTTGGGGAGACATGTCATCTGCATAAGATGCACCTGTGTATATATTGTGAGGGATTAGCTCGGTGGTAGGCGTGGATGACCCCTTTGGGGGTGCGTTTACACAAGGAGATAGCCGAGAAGTGTTTGCAAACAATGTGGTTTATTCATGCAATTTTCTTCACCAGACTGCATGCAGCAAAAATATCCAAAATAAAATAAAACACAAAATAAATCCTTGCCACTGTGGGCGGCTACCTTCTCACACAGGAACCTACCTAAGAGTCTGTCTCCAACCTACTGTTGGGCAGACTTTCTTATCCTACAGCGGACACTCAATAGTCCATGTTTTATCTTCCCACAACAAATATCCATTGAACATGTCCCTTTACTCTTCACATTGAGAATGTCCCTTTGCTTGTCTCTTCACATGGCAAACATTCCTTTATTTCTTCCACATAGAAATAGTTTGTTTTCTCACCTTGAGAAGTCTTCACAACTGGTTACCCTCCTTAGCGCACATCACTTCAGGGGGTCTTCTCCCATGCTCACACAGCTTGTCGGGAGGCACACATCTGACTGTCCTCCTCTCCCAGCCCACACGGCGACAGGAGACAGCTTCCGGAGGCAGCAATCTTTAGACTTCCTTTGGAAAAATTATAGAGGCCTTCATTTCCTCATTCTGAACAGCTGAAGTCTGTTCAAAGTCTTTAGACATTTCTGCTGGCTTCTGCAGCCGACACCCTATAGTAATTGGTGAATTGTATCTCCCATCTGTGACAATACTCACATATTTACCTGACTTCCTGTCACATTTACTTGACGTCCTGTTAAAATATATATATATATATATATATATATATATATGGTATATTTACACTATATTGTCAAAGTATTGGGGTGCCTGCCTTTACACGCACATGAACTTTAATGGCATCCCAGTCTTAGTCCGTAGGGTTCAATACTGAGTTGGCCCACCGTTTGCAACTATAGCAGCTTCAATTCTGTGAAGGCTGTCCACAAGGTTTAGGAGTGTCTATGGGAATGTTTAACCATTCTTCCAAAAGCACATTTGTGAGGTCAGGCACTGATGTTGGATGAGAAGGCCTGGCTCAAAGTCTCCACTCAAATTCACCTCAAAGGTGTTCTATCGGGTTGAGGTCAGGACTCTGTGCAGGCCAGTCAAATTCCTCCACCCCAAACTCACTCATCCTTGTCTTTATGGACCTTGATTTGTGCACTTGTGTGCAGTCATGTTAGAACAGGAAGGGGCCATCCCCAATCTGTTCCCACAAAGCTGGGAGCATGACATTGTCCAAAATGTCTTGGTACTCTGATGCCTTAAGAGTTCCCTTCAATGGAACTAAGGGGCCAAGCCCAACCCCTAAACAAAAACAACCCCACACCATAATTCCCCCCTCCACCAAATGATTTGGACCAATGCACAAAGCAAGGTCCATAAAGACACGGATAAGCGAGTTTGGGGTGGAGGAACTTGACTGGCCTGCACAGAGTCCTGACCTCAACCCGACAGAACACCTTTGGGATGAATTTGAGCGAAGACTGCATGCCAGGCCCTCTCGTCTATCAGTGCCTGACCACACAAATGTGCTTCTGGAAGAATGGTCAAATATTCTCATAAATATTCCCATATAGGTATGCAAGGACCACATCCGACCCTCGGGCCACAGTTTGGAGACCACTGATATAGATCAAGGACCTCCATGGATACAGATTGATTGGACTGATAAATTACATTCTCACTTTACATAATTTTGGTACATCTGAATGAGACTGTATACAATATAAGGTGTATGGCCTACTTTACAGTATTGCTGTCATAGTCAGATGCTATTGAAAAACATACTGCGATCTGGCTTAGTGGTGCCATAATAGCTTCAGTGCTGATTTATAAAGGATTTGACAAACAGTATGCAGAGTCTTGTTAATGCCTTCAGAGTTGATAAAGGATTAATCATATATGCATAATCTCATGCATGGAAAACAAACAAGCTGTTAGTCATGTATATTACATGAATTGTGGAGGGGACAGCTTTTACTGAGCTCTGGGGTGACTTTACACTGACAAAAGACTAGAAAAGTATACAGTAATCATTTTAAATTTGAAATAATATGCAGAAGATTACAGTAAAAGAAGACTTAAAGCAAACCTATCCTCGCTTTTCTTTATGAAAAACCTCATCAACAATTCAGAAAAAAAAATGTGATTCCCATGCACCCAACACTTCTTCTAAATCTGAATGCTAAGTGACTATACAATCAAAATATAACAATATCAAAATAATATTAAAAAGTGCATAAATATAGCAAAAAATTGTCCAAAATATAGTGAAATATTGTCCAACATAAATGTGCAATCACCATATAACAACGAAAGAGTCCATGCAAATGATTACTTGCAATGAAAATGTAAAGAAAAAAATCAAAAAATCAAGAAAAACACATAATGCTTGATCCGCCGTGCAATTCCTTCTCAGTGCAAAAAACCAATAGTATGCCACCTCGATGTGTTCCCCCCGAGGAAGGCACGTGACCCTGTGTCGATATGCGTAGGGGAGGGGCCAGGATGGTGACGACACCTAAGAACCAACGTTGAGCTGGAGGCCAGGTCTTTTTGTCAGGCTGCTGTTTACACTGGATTGTCCCAAAAAAGATGTATCTTTGGATGGTGAACGATTGTGTTGGTTTTGTGCGCTGCTAACACCTGTAAGGAGTGAGTACCCTTTTTTTTTTTTTAATGCAATTTTAAAAAGGGTATGAGCACTATAGGCTTTTCTTATCTTCCAATCAATATATCGGGATACTACAATCCATAATGAGAGGAGCCTAGAAAGAGGTTGAAGACGTTAGATTTAGCCAACAGTGGGCTAAAAAGCTGGTTTGGATCATCGCGGTGATCACATTACCCCAGGTGAGAATATTCCTGGTGGTGGGGAGCACATCGAGGTGGCACACTATTGTTTTTTTGCACTGAGAAGGAATTGCACGGCGGATCAAGCTCTGTGTGTTTTTCTTGATTTGTTGATTTTTTTTCTTTATATTTTCATTGCAAGCAAACATTTGCATGGACTTTTTTGTTGTTATATGGTGATTGCACATTTATGTTGGACAATGTTTCACTATATTTATGCACTTTTTAATATTATTTTGATATTGTTATATTTTGATGGTCATTTAGCATTCACATAGTGCAGCATTTATTGTGTGATTTAGTTAGCACAAGTGGGATTTTGAACAATGCTAGCAGCTTAAATTCACTTAATTTCATAGATAGTAGCTCGTAGGATCAATATATTTAAATTCTTAAAATGTTTTTGGAAGTAAAGCCATGAAAGTTTCATCTTTAAAGCAAGAAGAAGCATGCCGTCAGTCATTTTCTACAGTATGATTGACATCCGTCACATGCTCAGCGCTTTCATAAGGGCCGGGGGAGTCTCTGCTTATATCTTAACTTAGATATAGAACAGATATGGTAAGAACGCACACCTAGCATACCCAGTCTGTAGAAATAAACTCTATGGTTTGTAAAAATAAACTAAATCAAGAAGATCTTACAGCTAGCCTTTATAATTGGGAGATGTTCCAAAATACACGATTCCCATTGTAAACTTTGTTTACTTGTCCACATTCAAAAACCTGCTGACTGCTAATGGCTCCCTTCCATTCATGATGGCTTGTAAGTGACCCTACATGAACACCATGGCAGAGTTGCCAACATGATCTGCCTGGAGAATCCCAGAAAATAGGCTGTGTCATGAGCAGAGCGGACTGGGCCGGAGGAGTCTGATCCCCAATAAAAAGGCTGCTCCGCGGTCACCCATTGCGGCATGCGGATGGTCAGAAAAGGTGTCATCCCGGCCCCCCACATAGTAAGCTGGATGGGCTTGGAGTCTGAAGATTATGGGTGATGTAAAGAGGGAGTGATGTTACAGCAACGAGCAGCTATTGGCTGAGAAGGTAGCAGGAGGTGGGCTGTACCACGTTCCAGTCAGTGGGTGTACTGTCCAGGCATGGAGCTGCTCGTAGGAAAAGAAGCATAAGAAGAGGAAACTGTTTCGGCTGCGCAATGGTAATTTTTTTTTCCATTGAGAACATGATACTAGCAGTCATGGAATAGTGAAATATGCTTAGAAATAATAAATGTTCATTGTCTGTGACAATGGTTGAAATTGTACTAGAAATCTCTCTCTCTCTCTCCCTCCATCCCTCTTTCTCTTTCTTTCTTTTCTTCTCTCTCCCTCCATCCCTCTTTCTCTTTCTTTCCTTCTCTCTCCCTCCATCCCTCTTTCTTTCTCTTTCTTTCTTTCTTTCTTTCTTTCTTTCTTTCTTTCTTTCTTTCTTTCTTTCTTTCTTTCTTTCTTTCTTTCTTTCTTTCTTTCTTTCTTTCTTTCTTTCTCTCTCCCTCTATCCGTCTTTTCTTCTTTCTTTCTCTATTGGATATTATGCCTGCGGGTACATTGTTGACCTTTCCTCAGCTCTCTCTTTCATTTGCCAGGTTGGATGTTCTTCCGCCATATTTAGTTTTGTCATGCTGCCAGAGCTCAATTTCCTACTCAGCGTCTCCTGCAGATGGATCCTGTTAAGGAAGTGCTGTCCCAAGATGCTCTTGATAAGACACGTTCTGTATTATATGGGACCCTGCTTATCACTGACTTATGGAAGGAGGACCTACCCTCTTTAGGGAGGATTGGGAGGACTGTTTTGAGCCCTAAAGCTCCAAATGTGTGATCTTCTCTAGAGATAAATTGTTCCAGACCAAATTCCTGCACCAAGTATACTATACTCCTGAGATTACATAAAATGTACCCAGACAGGGGCCCTTACTGCCCTCACTGTCACACTCAGTCAGATTCTTATTTCCACATATTCTGGGTGTGCTCTAGGATTCATTCCTTTTGGTCGGAAATTTTTGAGCCTATTAATCTTAGGCTTCAGTTATTGGTCTCTGTGTCACTTGTTGGGGATCCCTGATGATGTTCAAAGGTCCCATTATACTAAACTACTGATTTCTTACCTACTTTTTTATGGCAAGAAGGAAATTCTCTGTAAATGATCCTCCCCTACTCTCCTTACTGTGTCGTACTGGGAAGCCATGATTGATGCTGCGCTGCCCGTCTACAAGTTGACGTATATCAATCATGGTTTCCCTTGGAAATTCGAGAAGGTCTGGTAACCATAGATTTCCCAATAGACTGGGTCTAGCAATGAACTCCTCTTTCTCATTGGAAACTGTGTTGATGTTTCTAATGACTCTATGTCTCTGTCTAGTGACATTCTCCCCCCCCCCCTATTTTTTTCCTTTATTTTTCCCCAATGAATTAATCCTGACTGTTAAAAAAAATGTGCTGGTAGGTTAATTGGCTCCTGTCTAAATTGTCCCTAATACATGTATGTATGTGAGTCAGGGACCTTAGACTGTAAACTCCTTGAGGGCAGGGCCTGATGTGAATGTATAATATATATGTAAAAGCACTGTTTGAATTGACGGCACTCTGTAAGTACCTGTACGAAATAAATAAACAAACACATGGACTAGAAAGCTTTTTTTATTGATTTTTTTATTACACAAATACACATAAAAAAGGCATAAAAAGAAAAAAACAAAAAACTTAAAAGGGGGTGGGGGTGGACGGACCTTAAGGTTCAGGATTAGATCTGTATTCGGTACAGTACATATAACAGTAACAGTGGATTATATCAACTAGTACATAAGGAAAGTCAAAGTACAGTAAGGTGAATCCCTGTGTGGTGTTCTGGTGCCTTTGGGTGCCCTGATTGCTCTTTCGTGGGTGTGTGCGCCCCACCATTCTCTTTTGGTGGGGTGGGCGTGCACCTTTGGGACTGGTGCTGTCGTCGCTGAGCGCCGGACTGGATGGCTGTTTAGATCGCCGGCTCTCACTCACATGTGTTCGTTCAAACTGCTTTGTGCCTTGATGCTAACCTGTCTTGAAGCTCTCATGCTTGCAAGCATACCTCGCTGTCGGAACCACGCTGCGCTGATCCCTGTATCCCGCTACCGGATCATCCGCTCTTGCCGAACCTCTCCTCTGCTACATTGCTATTAGTGATAAGTACCCCACAGGGGAAACATCTATAACCTTTATACTAAAGCTTACACTATCTAGCTCTGCATACTAAGGACTATTACTACATCTGCATTATCTAAGATTGCTAGCTCTTGAGCCTACTACCACCTGTTCTTGCACTGGGTTGATCTCTCTTGTATGTCCACCTGCTACTCTGTCATCTGCTACCATACATGATTGCTAAACCTATCTGCATCCCATCTGCTACTATCTTACTTTCAAGAACATTTCCTTTCAAGTGTCTGTCATCTACCATCTCTACCCATCCTGTCTCTTCATCCTGTCACTCTAGGAAACATCTTATTGAGTGTGTGTATTTACTTGCTGAATTGAGATCATCCACACATGATGAGTCATTGAGAGTTGGGAATGGTGTCTCAGCGTTTCTCTACATGACTACTGAAGTGGAATATTTCTGCAGCTGAAAATCCACATCATACGTAAAACGCAGGAGCGTTACAGATTGAACGAACCACAAATGGATTCAGCAGAAATAACCACTCAGATGACACAATTAAAACAGCAAGTAACTGCGTTAATACACGCACTTGCTGAATTAAAAGAAGACAATCAGGCTATGTCGCAGCAGGTAATTAGACTGACACAACTTACCTCTGCTCAGTCCCCTGAACCCAAAATAAATCCTCCTTTGGTATTTACAGGCGATCGCAAAAAATTTCGCGAATTTAAAAAAGGCATGTGAGTTACTTTTCTTGCTAAAACCCCGTACCTACCTTACTGATCACATTAAGGTTTGTACTATTATTTCTTACCTAACAGGCGATCCTCGGGCCTGGGCAGACTCTCTTTTTGAGAAAAACGACCAGCTTCTCAACTCCTATGCCTTGTTCCTAGCAGAACTCACTAGCCTATATGATGATCCCAATAGGCAGAGTACTGCCGATCTTCAATTAAGATCCTTGAAACAAGGTAGGAGACCTGTAGAAGACTTTGTCGCAGAATTCAAGAGATGGACCCTTGATTCAGAATGGAATGATGCATCTCTGAAAACCCAATTTAGGCTTGGCCTATCAGAGGCCGTTAAAGACGAGCTCGCCCGAGCGGATCTGCCAAAAACCCTGGATGCATTGATACAACTCAGTTTCACCATAGATAGAAGACTACGAGAAAGAAAGGCTGAGAAAATGGGAATGCCATTATCCAGTTCTTATCGGATTTCGGCCGTTGACCCCGTTCCTATGGAGGTAGGAACCATACGCCCACCTCTATCAACTATTGAAAGAGCCAAAAGACGATCTGGTAATCTCTGCTTGTACTGTGCATCCCCGGATCACAAGATAAATGTCTGTCCCCTAGTCTACAAAAAGAAGGGTGAGTGTTCACATGTCCTCCTAGGGGGATTGACAACTTCAATCACTAACCCTTACCTTTCTGTTTGCTTAACATTACAGTGGGACCAGAACAGGATTACTACTAAGGCCTTGATTGACACAGGATCTTGTGGAAATTATATTGACATATGTTTTGCTGCTTTAAATAAAGTTCCTATTATTTCTAAACTTAAACCTGTCTCAGTAAGTCTTATTAACGGTGTTCCTTTATCCTCTGGTCCGATCACTGATCAGACACAGGCTCTCCTAGTCACTACTAACGGGTCTCATATGGAGACCACTACCTTCGATCTAATACCTTCACCCCACTTTCCCATTGTGTTGGGACTTCCCTGGTTGCACACACATCAACCAACCAGATTGGAAGGAACGGACCCTGGCCTTCCTCTCTTGCTATTGCGAGGGTACGTGTAACCTCCCGTCTTTCGGGAAGATCCTGTCTGTGGTGACAGATGAGATTGCACCACTATGTTATCAGGATCTCTCTGAGGTTTTTCTTGAGAAAAATGCTCAAGCACTACCTCCCCATCGAGACTATGATTGTAGCATTGATCTACTCCCAAATAGCAAATTGCCGTTCGGTCATGTTTATCCTCTTTCACAGGATGAACTTTCCCATCTCAAAGACTATTTGGATGAGAATTTGGAAAAAGGTTTTATTAGACCTTCCACTTCTTCCACAGCAGCAGGACTCTTTTTTGTCCGCAATAAGGACTCAAGTCTCAGGCCTATCATCGACTATAGGCAATTGAATGCTATTACAATAAAAGATCGCTATCCTCTACCGCTTATCCCTGAGCTCATTGAGCAGGTGCGTGGAGCTACCTATTTTTCAAAATTGGACCTGAAAGGAGCATACAATCTCATTCGAATCCGTGATGGACACGAGTGGAAGACTGCATTCAGAACCAGATACGGATTGTTCGAATATCTTGTAATGCCATTCGGGCTATGCAACGCCCCTGCAGTTTTTCAACGATTTATAAACAATATTTTCAGAGACTTACTAGATGTCTGTGTTGTGGTATATCTGGACGATATACTTATATATTCACGATCCCTGTCTGAACACATAAGACATGTAAGACTAGTATTATCGAGATTGCTTGCACACAACCTTTATGTGAAACTGAAAAAATGCTTGTTTCATAAAGAAGAGGTACTCTTTCTAGGCTACATCATATCCAAAACAGGAATCGAGATGGACATGAGTAAGATATCCTGCATTCAGGATTGGCCTACACCAACCACACGCAAGGCGCTACAGCGATTCCTTGGATTTTCGAATTTCTACAGGAAGTTCATTAGAAACTTCTCTGCCATTGTGAGACCCCTCACACAGCTCACTAGCATTAAAAAAACATTCAAATGGTCAGATGAAGCAAATACAGCTTTTCACCTGTTAAAGACAAGGTTTACTTCTGCTCCCATATTACGCCATCCAGACCCATCCCTCCAATACATTCTGGAAGTAGATGCGTCAAACATGGCAGTAGGAGCAATACTCTCCCAACGACCAACTCACACTTCACCACTTCATCCAGTCGCCTTTTTTTCTAAATCCCTAAGCAGTCCCGAGATAAATTACCCCGTGGGTGAAAAGGAACTGCTTTCTATAAAATTGGCTCTGGAGAATTGGCGACATCTACTCGAAGGCACCCAATTACCAATACTTATATACACGGACCATAAAAATCTCCAATATCTTCAAGGCCCGTACACACGTACCGATCGTCGGCATACAAACGTCGGTGGACGAAGGATCTGCCGATTGTACGCGTGTTAGTATGGTGCCTCCGACAGATGTCTGCGCACAATCCGCGGACAAAAGTCTTTCTTGCAAACATGAAAATATTTGTATGCCGACACCAGAACGGACGATTGTTCGCCTGTCAGTACACAATTCGGCCGACAGACCGCAGATTTGCAAGACTGGGCATGCTCAGAAAATAGAAAACACAGGGAAAGTTAACCATTACATGACATCACTTCTGCAGTCGGCGGACAAAATTCTTGTGCTGTCCTTGTGCTGTCTTTGCACTTTTCAGCAGACACCGACATCCCGGGGAGAAAAGAGGAACATTTGTATGCCGACCATCGGTACGTGTGTACGGGGCTTTAGACTAACAAAACTCTCTCGCACCGACAGGTACGATGGTCACTATTCTTTTTAAGGTTTAACTTCCTAGTGACCTACACACCTGCAGATAAGAACAAAAAGGCGGATGCACTATCACGACTAACTGAAGAAAACTACTTCGAAATCCCTTCCGTTCCTATAATACCTCACAAACGCATTATTGGAGTTGTCCGTTCCTTGAAGGAAGAGGTTTTGCATGGTATAAGTTTGGATTCACCCCCACCACAACTAAATACTGATGCAGAAGGCTTCCTCTACTACAACGACAAACTTTACATACCACCTACCATACGCACCAAGATCTTGGAATTATCGCATGATGTGCCTATGGCAGGACATATGGGTATGACAAAGACTCTTAATCTAATTACCAGGCAATTCTGGTGGCCTGACATGAAAACATCTATACAAAAATTCGTCTCTTCATGCAATGTCTGTGCCAGGTCCAAAATTGACACTACGAGACCATCCGGTCTACTATGCAGTCTACCAATACCCCAAACTCCATGGGAAGTTGTGTCCTTGGACTTTATAGTGGAATTGCCTCCTTCCAAAGGATTTAATACCATCTTAGTGTCAGTGGACCATCTGACAAAAATGGCACATTTCATTGCTATTCGCAGACTACATTCGTCCAAACAAACGGCAGAACTCCTGATGAAACATGTCTTTAAGTTACATGGTATCCCAAAAACTCTTCTGTCTGACCGTGGATCACAATTTATTTCCAAGTTCTGGCAAGAACTATGTCACATACTACAGATCGAGCGGAAGCTCACTTCTCCTTACCATCCGCAGACCAACGGACAGACTGAAAGAGTCAACCAATGCATCGAGCAATATTTACGTTGTTACACTTCTTACCAACAGGATGATTGGGTGGATCTTCTCCCTCTGGCAGAATTTGCCTACAACAACGCAACCCACAGTACGACCAAGCAGAGTCCGTTCTACTTGAACTATGGGTTTCATCCCTCTATTCTTCCACCACGCATCCTTCCTTCAAATAACCCAGTAGCTTCAGACTATCTTACCCAAATAAAGGAGTCTCTGGGTTTGCTTAATACTACCATTGCACACGCTCATAGTCAACAAAAGAAGTACTATGATCTTCGCAGAAGACCTTCTCCTCAGTACGCTATCGGGGACCTCGTTTGGCTCTCAACAAAAAATTTAAGACTGAAAATCCCTAGTAAAAAGCTTGGACCTCTGTTCTTGGGACCTTTCCCAATCAAGAAACTTATTGGAAAAGCTGCAGTACAGCTTACATTGCCAATAGACCTCAAAATACATCCCATTTTCCATGTGTCGCTACTGAAGCCCCATGTTCCTGACCAAGGAATAAGGCCTACTATCCCACCTCCTCCTCCTGTACAAGTTGAAGGTGGAGAAGAATACGAGATAAAAGAGATTCTGGATTCTCGTATCCACAGAGGAAGACTTCAGTACTTGGTTCGATGGAAGAACTATGGGCCCCAAGACGACACCTGGCTAAATACCTCTGACATACATGCCCCTAGATTAATCCGCAATTTTCATGCGAAGTACCCAGACAAACCAGCTCCAGAGGCCTTCAGGAGCCGGCCTTAAGGGGGGGGTACTGTGGTGTTCTGGTGCCTTTGGGTGCCCTGATTGCTCTTTCGTGGGTGTGTGCGCCCCACCATTCTCTTTTGGTGGGGTGCGTGTGCACCTTTGGGACTGGTGCTGTCGTCGCTGAGCGCCGGACTGGATGGCTGTTTAGATCGCCGGCTCTCACTCACATGTGTTCGTTCAAACTGCTTTGTGCCTTGATGCTAACCTGTCTTGAAGCTCTCATGCTTGCAAGCATACCTCGCTGTCGGAACCACGCTGCGCTGATCCCTGTATCCCGCTACCGGATCATCCGCTCTTGCCGAACCTCTCCTCTGCTACATTGCTATTAGTGATAAGTACCCCACAGGGGAAACCTCTATAACCTTTATACTAAAGCTTACACTATCTAGCTCTGCATACTAAGGACTATTACTACATCTGCATTATCTAAGATTGCTAGCTCTTGAGCCTACTGCCACCTGTTCTTGCACTGGGTTGATCTCTCTTGTATGTCCACCTGCTACTCTGTCATCTGCTACCATACATGATTGCTAAACCTATCTGCATCCCATCTGCTACTATCTTACTTTCAAGAACATTTCCTTTCAAGTGTCTGTCATCTAATATCTCTACCCATCCTGTCTCTTCAGCCTATCATCACTGTGTTACTATATACATAAGTCACTCTAGGAAACATCTTATTGAGTGTGTGTATTTACTTGCTGAATTGAGATCATCCACACATGATGAGTCATTGAGAGTTGGGAATGGTGTCTCAGCGTTTCTCTACATGACTACTGAAGTGGAATATTTCTGCAGCTGAAAATCCACATCATACGTAAAACGCAGGAGCGTTACACTCTGAAAGGAGCATAACCTTCCCAGTAAGTGGGGGGTGAATAATCATTCAACATTTGCATAGAGTGCGATTTCAGTGGTATATCTGTACCAACAGCATAGAAAACCTTGGAAAACATTATGGAGTTTATTTTGTTTGGTTTTGGAATTTGTTTAGGTTAGTTTGCGTAAAATTTAGTTTCACTTTTATTAAAATTTATTTCATTTATTAATTTTCTAACAACTTCTAACTTTTAAGAATAATTTGAAATCGGATCAGGCTTCCCCACTGACAGATAAATGTAAAGAAAAGATTGCCGGTGTAGCACCCTCCTAGGTAGGTGCTAATGAGAAAATATAGTTTGTGCTCTGTCTGCTTACCAGAAGAGCTGCAGGTAAATCTATATTGTTTTCTGCCTACCATAGAGTAGGATCTGTTAGTGAGGTCTGCTCATTGTGCTCAGGATGCAATTTATTCAGTCTAGAGAGTGTTTCACGCTGGTCCAATAGGGAGGCATGTTGGACAGTGGAAGGAAACCTGACGAATGGGTGCATGGGCTTTTCATGATTGGCAGAGGGAAAGTACCTCGGTACCTGTTGGGATACTGTATAAAAGTCAGGAGCACATGTGCTCAAGGTCTTTCAGCGCGATAGCGGAGTCCTGAAGGGAGGGGGCGGGGGCAGCCTCCTCCTCTGTAGATGTGCCATGCGGCCTCAGGGGGGGGGGGGGTTGTCTTGAGGGCCTGGAGAGTAGCAGTCAGGAGCTGAATCCGGAGGTCCAGAGGAGCTGACTGAGAGGGGAGACACTGGAGGATCTGTCTCTGCAGTATACAATTATTTATTTATTTTTCATTGTCATTGTGCGGTCCTGAGGGCTGGGCATTTGTTTGGTCTCCATACCAGGGAGCTGCGACGCATATAGGTGCCCTGCCTCTCCCCTCCCTGCTTTGCCGGCATGGGGTGTGTGGCAGGTTTTTTCCGATGCGCATCGGCGCCGCGTTTTTGTGTCTTTTGCTGTGCGTCTTTTGGCATCTTGGCATCAGATACCATTAGTTTACATCTATATTTGCTTTGTGTCTGAGGTGTATCACTCCCTCTTCTGGCAGCAGGTTTGCCTTAATTGGGAGACACCTTTTACCAATTAGCAATCAACGTGACGCTGGGAGGCACCCGTGGTTGTGCTGATGCACATATATATCCCCTAGTTTGCCACAGGTCATTCAGACCCAGGATTTGAGAGACAACACATGTATACTGCTATAATACTTGATGCAGTCATTTAAGTTAACCACATTTTTAATATTTTGCTGTATACTTTTTATTCTTGGATATACTGCACCTACTTACTACTTGGTTATTCTGACTGATTTTCTTGGATTATTTCCTATTGCTACTTATATTTTATTTTATTTATTTTACAATTTTATTTATTTACTTATTTTTTCTTTTTATTTCTTTTGGGCTGTGGAGAGTTCTTTTTTGGTCCACCACTTCTACACATGCCATTTTTTTCCCCCATACTTTTGTTAATTCAGACTCTTAGTAGTTTTTTTGCTTTTTCACAGCAACACAGCTGCAACCCATATTTTTCATTACTCTGCACTTCGTTTTTATGGTGATATGTGTGGTGCGTTGTGTGGGACTGCGGGGATGACCACCACAGCTCCCGGGGGAGGCACATGCGATGCCCTGCTCCCACAGAGCCGCACTTTGTTAATGACAGCCATCTTGTAAGTAACCATAGGATGGGATTACCCTTTCCTCCCTCCTCATTTTCATATATGCGATTTTAGTCGATCAACAGTTACATTTATACTTTTTTACATTTATACTTTTTTACAGAGTTTTTGGCATCCGCTCCTGAAGAGTGGTATTTAGCCATGAAACGCGTAGAGCTACAAGGATGTCATCAATTTTTCTACTATACAGAAATTAATCGCTACTCAATCAATTTTAAACAGTTACTTACCTATTGAACGTTTATTGCAATTCTGTGTAATTCAACACATGATATATTTTAGGTCCATGACTGCTGCAGTAAGTTTTTGATTTAACATTCATTACCATGATGCACCCTGCAGACCGCCTACAGTATGGCAATAATGTAGCAACTTTGGACTGTGTGGCCAATACGAAGTGCCATAGTCCTTATACTCTTTATGCATATTTATGTACCTGCAAATGCATCAGACTGACCGATATGTTTGTAATATCCTGTTTATACATGAATTGCTATTTTACATGTTGTACTGTCTATTGATGTTGTACAGTAATAAAAGGTTTTTATTACCCATGTCTCCCAGCGTTCTGGTCTCCACCTCATTCAAAGTCCCAAACCTTTCCTTTATCCATGTAACCAGGGATGGGGGCACTAAATTCGGTGCTCCATTTAAAGTCCCAACTTCTGCCTTTTCCAGTCTGCAGTACAGTGAGTACGGAATCTCGTGGCAAGGGGCCTGACCTGAAGGGGGCCACCCCTGCTCCTAGAATAGTCAGTGGGCGGGTGTCAGTTGAAAGGGGATGCTAGTGAGAGTGTCCTGAAGATAAGTTATTGTCCACTAAGTAGTCTTCTCAGAGAGTAGAGAGAACAAGAAACGTAACCCTTTCTACACTTGTGGCAGTGTGCATTAACCGGTTGCCGACCGCCGCAAGTACATATACTGCGGCGGTCAGTCCCGGCAAGGCAAAGTGACGTATCGGTACGTCACAAGCCTGGGAGCCAATAGCAGGCAGGTGCGCACCGCCGGAGGCGCGCTCCCGCCTCGGCTCGTTCACGGACACCTCCGTGCGTGTGACCGGTGGACCCGATGTCCGCCGGTCACTCGCGATCGTCCGCTGTGAAGGGAGAAAGGCAGGCGGCTTATGTAAACAAAGCCGCCTGTCATTCTCCCCTGTGTAAAAGCACTGATCTAACGGTCCTGCTATGTAGGACCGTTAATCTGTGCTGTTACACACACAGCCACATCCCTGCACAGTAAGAAGCATGCCCCTAGGGACACACTTAACCCCTCCATCTCCAATAAAGTTAACCCCTACACTGCCAGTGTCATTTTTACAGTAACAGTGCATATGTATAGCACTGATTACTAGGGTTGAGCGGACACCTAGATGTCCGTGTTCGACGGGTTCGGCCGAACTTTAAAAAAAAGTCCGGGTCCGTGTCCCGGACTTTTACCGAACTTTTCCCGGACACCGAACCCCATTGAAGTCAATGGGGACCCGAACTTTAAGGCACTAAAATGGCTCTAAAACACCAAAGGAAAGGGCTAGAGTGCTGCAAATGGCAGCAAAACGTAATTAAGAGCATGGCAAGTGCTCTGCAAACAAATGTGGATAGGGAAATAACTTAAAACAACAAAAAAAAACAGAAAAATAAAACAATGTTCTTCTTCATCTCTGAAGGACGAGGCCCATATGGAGTAGGAGGGAGGTTGAGGTGGTGGTGGATGTGGCGGTGACATAGGCATGCGCACAGGGTGTGCTGGGTGTGCCTGGGCACACCCTAATCACCTAGGGCACATAGCATTGCCAGTGAGGAGATGGGAAAGATCTCCCTCGGACCTGCTCTGCTCTATTTCTCTTTGCCTACAGGTACATGGCCCCGATACATTACTCTCCCTGCTGGCAAACACATGCATGTGTATTTCAACTTTGGGGTGCACACCTTAATGCAATAGGCTTCGCACACCTATGGGCGGTGTAGGTGGAAGCGGCGGTGGAGGAGGACCAGGGCCGGATTAAGAGCATCATGGGCTTGGTGCTGAGGATTTTGAAGGGCCTTAAGGGCCGTGCCTTGCCATGCACCCAGAGGAGGAAGGGTGCAGCCATGCATGCCTAATTCAACATGGGATGCTGTCTCTGAAGCCCATAAACACATCCATGCATCGGCAACTGTCCCTCCTTGTCCGGCCTTTGCGCTGTGTGGGGAGGTTCTGAGGGTGCTGCCTTCGGAAGCGAGCATAGAAGCCAGACTTCTGTGTTTACAAGTGACAGAAGAGCGGTAACAGTGAATATGGCCAACCCGGGGCCTATATAAAAGGTAGGGGCCTGGAGCTGCAGCTCCAATAGCCCCTACGTTAATCTGGCCCTGAGGAGGAGGACGAGGTAGCCAACACTGCTTCTTTTCACAAATTTTAAATGAGGGTACACCCCAAAAGAGTGAGAAAGAGCAAAAATGGAACAATTGGTGGGTAAGGTCGGTATCCATTGCTATTCTGCATAAGGTACAGAAAAGTCCCGTGGGATCCATGCCTGGTTCATTTTAATGAACGTGAGCTTGTCCACATTGTCTCTGGACAGGTGGCTGCGCTTGTCTGTTATAACGCCCCCAGCCGTGCTAAATACCCGTTCAGATAATACACTGGCTGCAGGGCACGCCAGCACCTCCAAGGCGTAAAGGGCAAGCTCAGGCCATGTGCCCAATTTGGAGACCCAGAAGTTGAAGGGGGCAGACCCCTCATTCACTACATGTAGGCGTGTGCACACATACTGCTCCACCATGTTGGTAAAATGCTGCCTCCTGCTAAGACGTTCCATCTGAGCTGCTGGTGCTGCTGTTTGTTGTGGCGTGCTGACAAAGCTTTTCCACATTTCGGCCATGCTAACCCTGCCTTCTGAGGTGCTGGCGGTGCCCTGGTTGCGTTGGCGACCTCCTCCTCCTCCTCTGCCTTGTGCTTCCACTGCGGCCCCGCTGTCAGATGGGAATGCCAGCAGCATGGCGTCTACCAGCGTGCGCTTGTACTCGCGCATCTTGCAAACGCGCTCCAGTGAGTGAATTAAGGATGGTACGTTGTCCTTGTAACGGGGATCCAGCAGCGTGGCCACCCAGTAATCCGCACAAGTTAGAATGTGGGCAACTCGGCGGTCGTTGTGGAGACACTGCAGCATGTAATCACTCATGTGTGCCAGGCTGCCCAGAGGCAACGAAAGGCTGTCCTCTGTGGGAGGTGTATCGTCCGTGTCCTCTGTATCCCCCCAGCCACGCACCAGTGATGGCCATGAGCTGGCCTGGGTGCCACCCTGCTGTGAACATGGTTCCATCTCCTCCTCCAGCTCCTCCTCCTCCTCATCCTCCTCATCCTCCAGAACTGTGCCCCTGCTGGACAATTGTGTCCCTGGCGTTTGTGTGTGCAGGAACCCACCCTCGGAGCCCCTTGCGAATGACTGCCCTGAAAGCCTTGGAAATGTTACCTCTTCATCCTCCTCCTCCTCCTCATCCTGTGCCACATCCTCTTCCATCATCGCCCGAATTGTTTTTTCAAGGAGGCATAGAAGTGGGATAGTTAAGCTGAGAACGGCGTCATTGCCACTGGCCATGTTGGTGGAGTACTCAAAACAGCGCAACAAGGCACACAGGTCTCGCATGGAGGCCCAGTTATTGGTGGTGAAGTGGTGCTGTTCCGCAGAGCGACTCACGCGTGCGTGCTTCAGCTGAAACTCCACTATGGCCTGCTGCTGCTCGCACAGTCTTTCCAGCATGTGCAAGGTGGAGTTCCACCTTGTGGGCACGTCACATATGAGGCGGTGAGCGGGAAGGCCGAAGTTACGCTGCAGCGCTGCCAGGCGAGCAGCAGCAGGGTGAGAACGCCGAAAGTGCGCACAAACGGCCCGCACTTTCTGCAGCAGCTCTGACATATCGGGGTAGTTTTTAAGGAACCTCTGCACCACCAAATTCAGCACATGCGCCAGGCAAGGGATGTGCGTCAAACCGGTTAGGCCCAGAGCTGCTATGAGATTTCTCCCGTTATCGCACACCACCAGGCCGGGCTTGAGGCTCGCTGGCAGCAACCACTCATTTGTCTGCTGTTCCATGCTCCTCCACAACTCCTGCGCGGTGTGTGGTTTGTCCCCCAAACAGGCAAGTTGTAAAACTGCCTGCTGTCGTTTACCCCTGGCCGTGCTGAAGTTGGTGGTGAAGGTGTTACGCTGTCCGGATGAGGAGGCGGTAGAGGATGAGGAAGCGGAGTAGGAGGAGTTAGGAACAGGAGGCAAACTGAAGGGCCCTGCAATCCTCGGTGGTGGAAGGACATGCGCCAAATTGCTATCCGCCTCAGGCCCATCCGCCACTGCATTTACCCAGTGTGCCGTTAGGGAGATATAACGCCCCTGACCGTGCTTACTGGTCCACGTATCGGTAGTTAGGTGGAACTTGGCACAGATGGCGTTGCGCAGTGCACACCTGATTTTTTCCCCCACTTGGTTGTGCAGGGAAGGGATGGCTTGCCTGGAAAAGTAGTGGCGGCTGGGCACGACGTACTGTGGGACAGCCACCGACATAAGGTTTTTAAAACTGTGCTTCTCCACCAGACAGAATGACAGCATTTCAAAGGCCAATAATTTTGAAATGCTGGCATTCAGGGCCAGGGATCGCGGGTGGGTAGGGGGGTACTTCCTCTTCCTCTCAAGTGTTTGGGAGATGGAAAGCTGAACGCTTCCACGGGACATTGTGGAGATGGTTGTTGGTGACCCAGGTGGTGGTGTTGCTGACAGATCGTCTGTTTGCGGGGTGGCAGGTGCCGGTATCACTACAGATGTGGCTGGAGCGGCCGAGACTGCAGCAGAAGAGGAAGCAGGATGAGCCAGAGACGTTTCTTGGTTTTGAAGGTGTGTACTCCACTGCAGCTCGTGCTTTGCACTTAGATGCCTGATCATGCAGGTTGTGCTCAGGTTGAGAAGGTTTATGCCTGGCTTCAAGCTCTGATTGCACAGGGTGCAAACCACTCGTGTCCTGTCATCAGCACATTTTCTAAAGAACTTCCACGCTAGAGAACTCCTTTGAGCTGACTTTGGTGCGCTCGTTCCCTTGCTGCGTTGGGCAGTAGCGGGCGTAGTGTCTAGGGCACGGCCACTCCGCTTCTGCACCCTGCTCCCTCTTCTGCTGTGCTGGTGGCTCTGTGCGACCACCGCCTCTTCCTCCAAACTACTCAGGTCACCTGCATGACGTTCATTCCATGTGGGGTGAAGGACCTCATCGTCCTCCACATCATCTTCCACCCAGTCTTCACCCCTGCCCTCCTTGTCGGTCTCCACAATGCTGAACGCCGCAGCAGTTGGCACCTGCGTTTCGTCGACATCGGAGACGTGCTGCGATGATCCTTGCATGTACTCATCTTGAGAAATAAGTGGTTGGGCATCGCTGCACTCAATCTCTTCCACTTCTGGGGCAGGGCTAGGTGGATGGCCCTGGGAAACCCTGCTGACAGAGTCATCAAAAAGAAGAAGAGACTGCTGTATGGCTTGGGGCTCAGACTGCTTGCCTGATTTGCAAGGGGGTGAGGTGAAAGACGGTTGGACATCGGCTGCAGGTGCCAACTGTGACCTTTCTGCAGTAGACTGGGTGGGAGACATTGTGAAGGAACTGGAGGCACTGTCAGCAGCAAACCAATCTACTATCGCCTCCACTTGTTCTGGCCTCATCACTTCTAGGGGCGTATGATGCCCTACCAAATACTGATGCAGGTTCTGTCGCCTACTCACACTTGAGGAAGGTGTTTCACTTGTGCGTGTAGCTGGCACAGATCGACCACGTCCTCTCCTTGCAACAGGAGCTCTACCAGCAGCACCACGACCCAGGCCACGGCCCTTATTTGACGGTCTCCTCATATTTCTGTAATTTAAGATCTTGCCCTAGAAAGGTTTTTATTGAATAGCGGAATAGGAAATATGATCCAAAAAAGTGTCTGTATCTCGCACGTACAAAACCACACTAGGCCCCAATTACTATTGTTTCTACCCCTAAAAGGATGGATGAGGAGTAGGAGGAGTATGGAACAGACAGCACCCTCAAATCTTCAGAAGTATGAGATGAACCTCAAAAACTTGGAAAGGTGGATCTCACACGTACCGACACAGACTATCCCGCAATTCAATTGATCCTCAAAGGTTTTTATTGAATAGCGGAATAGGAAATATGATCAAAAAAAGTGTATGTATCTCGCACGTACACCACCACACTAGGCCCCAATTACTATTGTTTGTACCCCTAAAAGGATGGTTGAGCAGTAGGAGGAGGAGTATGGAACAGGCAGCACCCTCAAATCTTCAGAAGTATGAGATGAACCCCAAAAACTTGGAAAGGTGGATCTCACACGTACCGACACAGACTATCACGCAATTTAATTGATCCCCAAAGGTTTTAATTGAATAGCGGAATAGAAAATATGATCAAAAAGAAAGTGTATGTATCTCACACGTACACCACCACACTAGGCCCCAATTACTATTGTTTGTACCCCTAAAAGGATGGTTGAGCAGTAGGAGGAGGAGTATGGAACAGGCAGCACCCTCAAATCTTCAGAAGTATGAGATGAACCCCAAAAACTTGGAAAGGTGGATCTCACACGTACCGACACAGACTATCACGCAATTAAATTGATCCCCAAAGGTTTTAATTGAATAGCGGAATAGAAAATATGATCAAAAAGAAAGTGTATGTATCTCACACGTACACCACCACACTAGGCCCCAATTACTATTGTTTGTACCCCTAAAAGGATGGTTGAGCAGTAGGAGGAGGAGTATGGAACAGGCAGCACCCTCAAATCTTCAGAAGTATGAGATGAACCCCAAAAACTTGGAAAGGTGGATCTCACACGTACCGACACAGACTATCACGCAATTTAATTGATCCCCAAAGGTTTTAATTGAATAGCGGAATAGAAAATATGATCAAAAAGAAAGTGTATGTATCTCACACGTACACCACCACACTAGGCCCCAATTACTATTGTTTGTACCCCTAAAAGGATGGTTGAGCAGTAGGAGGAGGAGTATGGAACAGGCAGCACCCTCAAATCTTCAGAAGTATGAGATGAACCCCAAAAACTTGGAAAGGTGGATCTCACACGTACCGACACAGACTATCACGCAATTTAATTGATCCCCAAAGGTTTTAATTGAATAGCGGAATAGAAAATATGATCAAAAAGAAAGTGTATGTATCTCACACGTACACCACCACACTAGGCCCCAATTACTATTATTTGTACCCCTAAAAGGATGGTTGAGCAGTAGGAGGAGGAGTATGGAACAGGCAGCACCCTCAAATCTTCAGAAGTATGAGATGAACCCCAAAAACTTGAAAAGGTGGATCTAACACGTACCGACACAGACTATCACGCAATTTAATTGATCCCCAAAGGTTTTAATTGAATAGCGGAATAGAAAATATGATCAAAAAGAAAGTGTATGTATCTCACACGTACACCACCACACTAGGCCCCAATTACTATTGTTTGTACCCCTAAAAGGATGGTTGAGCAGTAGGAGGAGGAGTATGGAACAGGCAGCACCCTCAAATCTTCAGAAGTATGAGATGAACCCCAAAAACTTGGAAAGGTGGATCTCACACGTACCGACACAGACTATCACGCAATTTAATTGATCCCCAAAGGATTTAATTGAATAGCGGAATAGAAAATATGATCAAAAAGAAAGTTTATGTATCTCACACGTACACCACCACACTAGGCCCCAATTACTATTGTTTGTACCCCTAAAAGGATGGTTGAGCAGTAGGAGGAGGAGTATGGAACAGGCAGCACCCTCAAATCTTCAGAAGTATGAGATGAACCCCAAAAACTTGGAAAGGTGGATCTCACACGTACCGACACAGACTATCACGCAATTTAATTGATCCCCAAAGGTTTTAATTGAATAGCGGAATAGAAAATATGATCAAAAAGAAAGTTTATGTATCTCACACGTACACCACCACACTAGGCCCCAATTACTATTGTTTGTACCCCTAAAAGGATGGTTGAGGAGTAGGAGGAGGAGTATGGAACAGGCAGCACCCTCAAATCTTCAGAAGTATGAGATTGTGTTCACTGTACCCCACAAAGATTGTGTTCACTGCACCCCACAAAGATTGTGTTCACTGCACCTCAAAAAGGATTTTGTTCACTGCACCCCACAAAGATTGTGTTCACTGCACCCTAAAAGGATTTTGTTCACTGCACCCCAAAAAGATTGTGTTCACTGTACCCCCCAAAGATTGTGTTCACTGCACCCCACAAAGATTCTGTTCCCTGTACCCCACAAAGATTGTGTTCACTGCACCCCACAAAGGATTTTGTTCACTGCACCCCAAAAAGATTGTGTTCACTGCACCCCAAAAAGGATGTTCACTGCACCCCAAAAAGGATTTTGTTCACTGCACCCCAAAAAGATTGTGTTCACTGCACCCCACAAAGATTGTGTTCACTGCACCCCACAAAGGATTTTGTTCACTGCACCCCAAAAAGATTGTGTTCACTGTACCCCCCAAAGATTGTGTTCACTGCACCCCACAAAGGATTTTGTTCACTGCACTCCAAAAAGATTATGTTCACTGTACCCCCCAAAGATTGTGTTCACTGCACCCCACAAAGATTCTGTTCACTGTACCCCACAAAGATTGTGTTCACTGCACCCCACAAAGGATTTTGTTCACTGCACCCCAAAAAGATTGTGTTCACTGCACCCCAAAAAGGATTTTGTTCACTGCACCCCAAAAAGGATGTTGTTCACTGCACCCCAAAAAGGATTGTGTTCACTGCACCCCACAAAGATTGTGTTCACTGCACCCCACAAAGGATTTTGTTCACTGCACCCCAAAAATATTGTGTTCACTGCACCCCAAAAAGGATTTTGTTCACTGCACCCCAAAAAGGATGTTGTTCACTCCACCCCAAAAAGATTGTGTTCACTCCACCCCAAAAAGATTGTGTTCACTGCACCCCACAAAGATTGTGTTCACTGCACCCCAAAAAGGATTTTGTTCACTGCACCCCAAAAAGATTGTGTTCACTGCACCCCAAAAAGGATGTTGTTCACTGCACCCCAAAAAGGATGTTGTTCACTGCACCCCAAAAAGATTGTGTTCACTGCACCCCACAAAGATTGTGTTCACTGCACCCCAAAAAGGATTTTGTTCACTGCACCCCAAAAAGATTGTGTTCACTGTACCCCACAAAGATTGTGTTCACTGCACCCCACAAAGGATTTTGTTCACTGCACCCCAAAAAGATTGTGTTCACTGCACCCCAAAAAGGATTTTGTTCACTGCACCCCAAAAAGGATGTTGTTCACTGCACCCCAAAAAGGATGTTGTTCACTGCACCCCACAAAGATTGTGTTCACTGCACCCCACAAAGGATTTTGTTCACTGCACCCCAAAAAGATTGTGTTCACTGCACCCCAAAAAGGATTTTGTTCACTGCACCCCAAAAAGGATGTTGTTCACTCCACCCCTAAAAGATTGTGTTCACTCCACCCCAAAAAGATTGTGTTCACTGCACCCCACAAAGATTGTGTTCACTGCACCCCAAAAAGGATTTTGTTCACTGCACCCCACAAAGATTGTGTTCACTGTACCCCACAAAGATTGTGTTCACTGCACCCCACAAAGGATTTTGTTCACTGCACCCCAAAAAGATTGTGTTCACTGCACCCCAAAAAGGATTTTGTTCACTGCACCCCAAAAAGGATGTTGTTCACTGCACCCCAAAAAGGATGTTGTTCACTGCACCCCAAAAAGGATTGTGTTCACTGCACCCCACAAAGATTGTGTTCACTGCACCCCACAAAGGATTTTGTTCACTGCACCCCAAAAAGATTGTGTTCACTGCACCCCAAAAAGGATTTTGTTCACTGCACCCCAAAAAGGATGTTGTTCACTCCACCCCTAAAAGATTGTGTTCACTTCACCCCAAAAAGATTGTGTTCACTGCACCCCACAAAGATTGTGTTCACTGCACCCCAAAAAGGATTTTGTTCACTGCACCCCAAAAAGATTGTGTTTACTGCACCCCACAAAGATTGTGTTCACTGCACCCCAAAAAGGATGTTGTTCACTGCACCCCACAAAGATTGTGTTCACTGCACCCCACAAAGATTGTGTTCACTGCACCCCACAACGGATTTTGTTCACTGCACCCCAAAAAGATTTTGTTCACTGCACCCCAAAAAGGATGTTGTTCACTGCACCCCAAAAAGGATTTTGTTCACTGCACCCCAAAAAGATTGTGTTCACTGCACCCCACAAAGATTGTGTTCACTGCACCCCAAAAAGGATTTTGTTCACTGCACCCCAAAAAGATTGTGTTCACTGCACCCCAAAAAGGATGTTCACTGCACCCCACAAAGATTGTGTTCACTGCACCCCACAAAGATTGTGTTCACTGTACCCCCCAAAGATTGTGTTCACTGCACCCCACAAAGATTCTGTTCACTGTACCCCACAAAGATTCTGTTCACTGCACCCTAAAAGGATTTTGTTCACTGCACCCCAAAAAGGATGTTGTTCACTGCACCCCAAAAAGGATGTTGTTCACTGCACCCCAATAAGATTGTGTTCACTGCACCCCACAAAGATTGTGTTCACTGCCCCCCACAAAGATTGTGTTCACTGCACCCCACAAAGGATTTTGTTCACTGCACCCCAAAAAGATTGTGTTCACTGCACCCCAAAAGGATGTTGTTCACTGCACCCCAAAAAGGATTTTGTTCACTGCACCCCAAAAAGATTTTGTTCACTGCACCCCAAAAAGGACGTTGTTCACTGCACCCCAAAAAGATTGTGTTCACTGCAGCCCAAAAAGATTGTGTTCACTGCAGCTCACACACAGAAAAATGGATGTGGATCACTGACACCTGCCTATCTCCTATCCCACACCACACAGCAATATCGATTGTAGTTTGTAGAACACAGTTTCCCTAAAATTCAGCAGCAGCAGCCTCTCCCTAACAGGATTGAGAAGAGATCGTAGATCAGGATTGAGTGCAGAGTCACCCCACCCCCCACACAGCAATATCGATTGTAGTTTGTAGAAGACACTGACCCTATAATTCAGCAGACTCTATCCCTAAAATGCCTACAACTCGCCCTGCCTAAACACTCCGACCTGTCCCTCAATTCTATCCGGACACAAATGGTTTTTTCCTGCCTGTCTTTCCCTAATCAGCAGCCAGCACGTTGATGTGTGCTCTGTCCCTGATCTAAGCAGCAGAATGAAGACGCTGCGGCTGCCTGGAACTTATAAAGACTTGGTCACATGCTTCAGACGGCCAATCACAGCTACTGAGACATTTGCAGGCATGGCTGGGATGGCTTAAGGCACACCAGTTAAACGATTGTTGATTGGCTGTTGAAAGCCCGCCATGAAAAGAGCGCCAAAGCATGCAAAACCCGGAAATAAAACGACCGAACACGGATTTTTACCCGAACATACAGTAAAGTGTCCGTGTCCGTGTTCGGGTACAAAAAATCCAATTATTCGGTACGAACACGAATAATACAGTCCGTGTTCGCTCAACACTACTGATTACTGTAGTAATGTCACTGGTTCCCCCAAAAGTGTCAAAAATGTCAGTCAAGGGTCCGATCTGTCCGCCGCAATGTCGCAGTCCCGCAAAAAAAAATCGCAGATCGCCGCCATTACTCGTTAAAAAAAAAAAACAACAAAAATTACAAAAAATCTTTCCCTTAGTTAGTAAACGCAATAACTTTTGCGCAAACCAATCAAAATACGCTTATTGTGATTTTTTTTTTTACCAAACATAGGTAGCAGAAAACAAATTGGCCAAAAATTTTAAAAAAAATTAGATTTTTACATTTTTTGGGGGGGGGGGGGATTTCATATAAAAAAAATGTGAAAAATATTGTTATTTTTGCAAAATTGTCGCTCTTTTTTTGATTATAGCGCATGATCAAGAAATCGCACAGGTGATCAAATACCACCAAAAGAAAGCTCTGTTTGTGGGAAGAAAGGGATGTCAAATTTGTTTAGGTACAGCGTCGCACGACCGTGCAATTGTCCGTTAAATTCACGCAGTGCCGAATCGCAAAATACCCCCTGGTCAGGAAGGGGGTAAAATCTTCCGGGGCTTAAGTGGTTAAGCAGCCTAGCTGTTTCCAATTAACCTAGAAGGCCTGAAGATAGAAGTCCTCAACTAATGTGAATAGCTCAACTGAAGTATCCCACTATTCCCCTCTCCTATCGCGGTTCCAAATAAACACCAAAAAACCAACACCTCTAGACTGTTTATTTGTTTGACGAGCCATCAGGAGCAAGGAGGGATTCGTGGATTATATCTCAAGGTAACCGTGTGCTGGTAACCAGGGGAGCCTGTCAAATTACTTTTCAGCAGGCCCTGCGGGGACAGTGCTACACCGGCAATTGAAAAATGTTAAAAGAAACGGCGTTGGGTCCCCCCCTGCTCAGTCCTTACCAGGTCCTTCGGGTAAGAAGTACGAAGTATGCGATGCATACTAGCACATTATGCCTTTACCTTTCAGTGATCAAAAAAAAAAAATTGGTGCTGTTTATTACTGCTTTAACCACTTGCCGACCGCCCGCCGCAGATTTACTGCGGCAGGCTGGCTCGGCTGCGCGAAACGACCTATGCTTATGTCGGTCGCACGAGTGGTGCTGGGGGGCCAGCGGGCACCGCCCCCGGAATGCTCCCGCCCCCAATAGGCAGCGGGGATGCTGAACGATGGGACCAGTGGCGAGATTGCTGCTCGGCATCAGGAATCTCTCCCCTCTGAGAGAGAAGAATGGTCAGCTGTTGTAAACACAGCTGACCATTGTTCTCTCTGAAATGATCACAGAGCGCCTGTGATCCTTCTATATAGGATCACAGGTCTCTGTGGTCATTTCACTAGCCCATCCCCCATACAGTTAGAAAACACTCCCCTAGGCTCGCACTTAACCCTTTGATCACCACTGTGTTAACCCCTTCCCTGACAGTGTCATTATTACAGTAACAGTGCATATTTTTAGCACTGATTACTGTAGTAATGTCACTGGTCCCCCCAAAAGTGTCAAAAATGTCAGTTAGGGGTCCGATTTGTCTGCTGCAATGTTGCAGTCCCGCTAAAAATCGCTGATCGCCCTCATTACTAGCAAAAATGACATAAATCTTTCCCCTAGTTTGTAGACACGATACCTTTTGCGCAAACCAATCAAAATAGGCTTATTGCGATTTTTTTTACCAAAAATTTGTAGCAGTAAACAAATCGGCCTAAAAAGATGAAAAACTTTGATTTTTACATTTTTTGGGAGGGAATGTTATATAGCAGAATGTGAAAAATATAGTTTTTTTTTTCAGAATTGTTGCTTTTTTTTTGGTTTATAAAGCAAAAAAATACAAATCGCAGAGGTGATCAAATACCACCAAAAGAAAGCTCTATTTGTGGGTAAAGAAGGACGTCAATTTTAGTTCAGTACAGCGTCACACAACCGTGCAATTTTCCGTTAAAGTAAAGCCCCGTACACACGTACCGATCGTCGGCCGACGGAACGTCCTACAAATGTTCGCGGCTGGTGTGTTTGTTGTTTGTCTGTTGAAAAGTGCTCCAAACTTGCCCAGGACATTTGTCTTCCGACAGAAAATGACGTCAGTACGTTCCACGCACGTTCGCCGCTACAAAAGAGGAAGTGAGTGTTTGGCCGTGACCCTTCTGGGCATCTCGCGCTGATTTCGGTAGCATTTGTTTGGTTGACGACATTTCGCTATTTTCCGAGACATCGTTCGAGAATTTATTATGGCGACCGTGAATTCGTCCGTTGCTGTCGTTAGTGTTGGAGTTTTGGCTCTGAGACGACGTACGAGCAATAGGAAGAAGAAGCGGACCTCCTGGACGAAAAATTGGTTGCTTAACCGTGATCAATTTTCTCATATGTCCTTGCTGAGGGAGCTCCAGGAAAATAATCCTGATGACTTCAGGAATTATTTGAGGATGACGGATCCCATCTTTTACCGTCTTCTTGCCCTGGTGTCCCCCTATATTCTGAAGCAGGATACTTGTATGCGGCTTGCAATTACTCCTGAGCAAAGGTTAATTGCGACGTTGAGGTATCTTGCAACAGGGAGAAGCCTGCAGGATCTGAAGTTCACCACAGGCATCTCCCCCCAAGCACTTGGAGTCATCATCCCTGAGACCTGCTCTGCCATCATCAAGGTCTTGCAGAAGGACTATATCAAGGTATGTTTTATTTTTTACATTACATGTATTACTAGTTTCACCTGAATTATGATGTTTTTGGATGTACAGCAATTGACACAGGCCATTATTTGTAAACTACCCTCTGTCCGCATGCACATAGTAGTAAAGATGTAGATTATCTTTAACCATTTGTAAAATTACCCACTAACCACCCCACCATTCTCTCCTATGTGTCCCTAAACGCATTGCCTGTTAACAGTATTTTGAATTTGGGTCATTTTATTGCTTTCCCTCAAACAATTATTCCTTGGCCAATGTTTTAGTACCTAGTTAATGATTTATCTAAAATACATCAGTCCATCCATTCCCACCTATGATTCTGTATGTTTATGTAATGATGTTAAAACCTTCACTGACCACAAGCCCTAATTGATGTATAAATGCCCAGTTTTACTTACCCATCCCCCCACCCACATGCTAAATCTCAAAGTCAGCATATACCAAAGCTCAAGTTCAGAGGTCTTCAAACTATGGCCCACCAGTTGTTCACGAACTTCAATTTCCATCATGCCTAGTCATGTCTGTGAATGTGAGAGAATTACAAGGCCTCATGGGATGTGTAGTTCTGCAACAGCTGGAGGGCCGTAGTTTGTAAATCTCAGCTCTAGCTGGTGAGTATAATGGGCCATACACACTAGAAGATTGTCAGAACAATTTATCCTTCCGATTTACCAAAACCAAATAATATGAGGTCCAACAAACACTTTCAAATCCTATGCAATCTGGTAGGCCCTTGCACTACATAGAAAAGTTAAATCTGCACGAAAAAGTCTTCAGAGAATCTTCTAGTGTGTATGGCCCTTTACAATATAAGAACAATAGGAGGTTGAAAAGAAATGTATGTAGATGTTACATCCCCATATCCAAACCTTTGCCTTCCTGTTGTATATTTTTTTAGCAAGTTGCATAAGCATTTAACAGACAACTGTGTGTGTAATTAATAATGTGATGTGCTCAAGCACTAATTTTGTTTTTTTTTTTTTTATTTTTTCCCCACAGTTTCCTTCAAACGCAGAGCAATGGCTGGAGATTTCTGATCAATTTCTGGAGAAGTGGAATTTTCCCAATTGTGGGGGTGCTATTGATGGGAAGCACGTCCGCATTGTCCCCCCTCCGAATTCCGGCACATTTTATTATAATTATAAAGGTTTTTTTAGTATAGTCATGCTAGCCATAGTTAATGCAAACTATGAGTTTATTTTTTTGGATATTGGCAAAAATGGCCGCAATTCGGATGGGGGAGTTATTGATCAGACGGAGTTCGCTCGTCGTCTAAAGAACGGCACTCTGAACCTGCCATCCAGGGAGCAAACTGTTGAGGGTATGAGCTTTGTGTTTATCGCAGATGAGGCTTTTGCGCTTGGGGAGCATCTCATGAAGCCCTACCCTCAGAGGAACCTCACCCCAGACCAAAGGATTTACAACTACCGGTTGTCCAGAGCTCGCAGAGTTGTGGAGAATGCCTTCGGGATAATGGCCAACCGGTTCCGGATATTCCTGACGTCCATAAACCTGGCACTGTACAAAGTGGATAATGTGGTCTTGTGTTGCTGCATTTTGCACAACTTCCTACGCAGGAATGCACAAAATTATGTCTTGCAGCAACTGGATACTGACCCTGCTATGCCAGGTACAAGTGGAGAGGCCCAACCTTCTAACCAAGTGGAGTCCATGACGTCAATGGAAGTTGGACGGTCAGCATTGGCATCACACAGGGCCCGTCAGATCCGCCAGGAATATCTGGACTATTTCGTGGGGAGAGGAGCTGTGTCCTGGCAGCAATCACTGTCACAAACACATTAATCTTGTTAAAGATTGGACACACAAGATAAATGTCAGAGATATATTATTTTTCAACACATTAAACAAAAATTGCAATGATTCTGTATTGTGGATTATAATCATTTGGGCACATATGCCAAACACAATTATTTGGGTTAATCATGTGTTATATATGTGTGACTTTGGAAGGGTTAATACATTCATCAGTGTGTTTCTTGACTGTAGTCTCTCACCAGCTGATCCAAAGTGATGATGGCCATGTGTTATTTTTTAGCCAGTGGTGTAAATACAAGGGCCTTCTGCACCCCACAAAATGTACACAAACCCTGTCACATTGAGAACTAGGTCACACCCAAGGTTCATCTAATGTCACCTTATATTGGTGTTCATTGTCCAGAAGTTGCCCATACTATATATTTCAGATAATACATTAGGGTATTAACAAAGTACCTACACCTGTTATGTTGTGTTCATTTATGACATCCTTCTCACTGCCCACCAATGTTAGGATATGTCAGTGTTATGTGAAACTTGATCATTGTTCATCTCAAAGTGTTATATATATACAGGTAATGGAAAGTGAACTAGAGCAACGAACAAGCAATACACTATAGATTACACTGATCTCCCTACACTGATTGCTACTGGCAATATCAATGCCATATTGAATCCTAGGACTGCTAGTACCTTGAGTGTTGAGTCACACTTATGCGATGCGGGAAGTCTGCGACTTTGCAGCCTTCCAGCATTGCATAAGGGTGACCCGCCACTTACTTTTTCCACAGGATTGTATTCCACAAGTGTTAAGCACTGTGCGATCCAATCCAGATACATCAGAAATAAAGGGTCATGTGCGACTTGTATGCGTGTTCAGTGCGAATGTAGCCATACAAAGTGTATGTCTCAATTCACACTGCACATCTGATGGCATGTAATATCGTAGCGCACTGCTCCTTTATTACATGCGATCAGATGTTCATGCGAAAATCAGCTATACAGTTTGTATGGCTCAATTCGCACTGCACTCGCACAAAAGTCGCACATGATGCATTTATTCAGCCGCATCAGGATAGGATCGCACAGTCGTTCAAACTTGTGTGCTCCGATCCTGTGTGAAATGTCAGATCGCACTGTGATATGCGTTAAAACTGGGGGTATCTTTAACATTTCATTGACACCTCCAGCAACTTGCATATGGCAGTGTCCAAAATGCTTTCATTAACATGTAAGTATGTGAATAGGACAGCCATCATACATTTAGTGCTTCTTTACACAGCTTTAGACCTCGACCCCCCAACGAAAGTCTAATAAAGAATTGAACACACATTGTTGAATGTAAAAATGTTTTAGTATCAAACATTCACAGGGTTAGGGTTAGGGTTAGGGTTAGGGTTAGGGTTAGGGTTAGGGTTAGGGTTAGGGTGTTGGAAAGTGCTTTTCCCAAACTTGGGTACACTCTTTAACATCTGAGTGTCATAAAACTGGCCTAAAATATTATATAAAAATGGGAACATCCCAATACAAACTGTAAAAAATTTTATAATAATTATTTTTAAAATTTGGCAAGCATGTCCACAAAATCACGCATCTTTCCTTGCAATGCCGTTGCAGTCTCTTTTATTTGCTCGAGGTCTGAGCAGCATTGAAGAGCCTCACGGGTCAATTTGGCCAATGTGCAAGTGTGTAATACATGATCTGGAAAATAAAATACAACGGAGTCAATGTGAATCACCTACATGAGGTCATAATATAGAAACATTTGGTGTGCAGGTAATCTTTAAATTCCTCTCGAGTTAATACCTACCCTGTTCTTATGCTCTTTTGCCCTAGGCTCTTCATCTTCCTCCTGACCTCTTCCAATGCTGTTGCTGATGATTCTGCCGGTCTCCTGAGCTTACTATATATTCATTAGGGGTGTGAACGCATGATGACGTCATTGTGAGGGCATGGTTGTAATGTATATATATTAAGATGCAGAGACCAGAGACGGGCAGAATGCACGGCAACAGCATTTGAGGAGGACAGGAGGAAGAAGAAGAGCCTAGGGCAAAAGAGCAGACAACATAAGAGCAGAAGATTGGACAGCAGAAGACTGGAGAGGAGAAGATCCAAAGAGCAGAGTGGAGAAGACCGGATGAAGATCTTTAAGAACATTTCATAAACGTCTCCTGTCGTTATTCACATACACTTCCATTTATGTGGTTAATGTGTAGGGGTACTATGTACCCCATACCCATTCACATAGTGATTGGGGTCTGGGATCTGGGGGCCACCCTTTGTTAAAGGTTGCTTCCAAAGTCCTAGGAACCCCCTGGCCGCATGACCCCCCAAAACCACCAGACAGGGTTGTGGGGATGAGGCTCTTGTCCTCCTCTACATGGGAGTAAGGTGCTTTTGGGTGTGCGGTGCAGAGGCCCCCTGGCCCAAAGCAACAAAACCCCCCCATGTTGAGGGCATGTGTCCTGCTGTGGTCCAGGGGGTGTTTGGTCCGCTTGCTCGTTCTCTTTCCTGGCCTGACAAGCTGCATGCTTGTATAAGGGTCTGGTAGGGGTTTTGGGGGTAACCCACGCTGTCTTTTTGTTGTGGGCATACCCTCAAACTCAATACCACACACAAAAGGCCTGGTTGTGAACTTGGGGGGACACCCACGGTGGGTTCTTCAATTTTTTGGTGTAGTTCCCCCTCAAAAATCTTCACAACGCAAGTGGCCCCGCAAGTCAGAGCATCCTGATCCGACTTACGGTGCGACTTCCATTCAAATAAAGAGGCTCCCATAGGGAACTAGTGTTGTAAATTGGAGGCTAAAAATAACACTGATAAAAATCATTCTGAAAAAACCTACGTGGGCACACAATTGGCTCTTGGACACTTGGTCCTGGTTCCTCCACAGTTTCTGAACTGGCTTCCATGCTGCTTGGCACGTTGCCAGGAGATCGGGCTTCTGACCTGGCTGGGGATGCCACATCCTGGCATGATGCAACATCTGCAATGTAAATTTGTAAGGGAATACAAGAATATAAGGTTAAACAATCATTGCAAATACACATATTTCTATGATCCCACTACACAAAAATCTGTGACTACCAACCTTCTTGTTGCTCTGGTGTCTGGTCACTTGTAGGCTCCACCAGGATTATTTCCGGCATAATGTCTTCATCTACATAATACAAAACATTGGCCATATCATAAAAGTCACAAGAGGTACATTTGTTAGGACATGGTGCCCTGCTTGATAGCTCTTTTAGTAACAAATATGAAGACATGTACATGGTTATCTACGAAAAATATGGTACATTAATGTTTGACAGTGCATAGGAACCAATTACCTTTAGTGGAATCTGTGCCACCTTCTGTGCCCATGTCCTCCTCTTCTTCCTCCACTGCAGATGGAGCTGCCAAACCTCTCCTCCTCCTTTCCCACTGTTTGGCACGGAGTTTACGTTTTTCTCCTATTTAAAGGTTTGAATAATAATCTGTGATTAATAGGAATGTTTGCTGAGAAGATTCGTGCAGGAAAGAACGTTCGTTGCAACACAATACATATATTTTTCACTATGGCTTCCTGACTTTTAATGTCATATACTAAAACATCAACAATAGATCGATCAAATCACGACATGACAACTAAAATGAGTAATCTAACTTTTTACATAGACATTATAATCTAGACATGTTAATACAACATACACAAAATTATAAAAAACATATTGCATGATTAAAAAAATAAAGAAAAAATAAAACTTACTTTTTTTCAAAATCCGATGGATTTGGGAAAGCTGATCCTGCTCACGGTGTTTGAGGTCAGACCATCGTTTCCTAATCTGATCTTTCGATCGCTCGACACCGAATTTTCTGACCAAACAGGCCACCACCTTGTCCATGATGCCATCTTTCCTGGCATTGGGCCGCTCGTAATTTGCCAACTTTCCATCGTAATCCATTTTTTCTAAAATGGAGACCATCTCCACCATTTCTGGCTTTGACATGGGTGTAGCCCTTGATTTTCGGGTGGCCCAATCACTTCGGCCCCCACTAATTGAGCTCCCAGATTGTTGAGACATGGTTCCTAATTAAACAATTATTATTCCACTGCCTCAGGTGTGAGTGTCGCATGTAGGCCTGATCTTCGGCACGTACACACCCCTGCACAAGCCCGCCACTGGAGGAGGAGTTGACGCCTGCGCTGTATTTAAAGGACGCCAGATCGTTCGGCCGACGATTCGCTAGCGGACATATCGAGAGTTGGAGCACGATCGAGCGGCGAATCACGACTTTTCCCCACAAACAAAGGTACGACTCTTTTAATAGAAAGTGTGTGTTTTGGGCCCTATACAGCTTTTATTAGGAATATCTTTATTATGTGCCAAAATACATGCTATTTTAATATGTTTTGTGTTGTTTTGTGTCTTGCAGGCATATACTGTCCTGCAATATGGTGGACAATTTCACCACCCACAACTTTTTAATAAGTTTTATTGATGAGTTCAGGCAACTGCCGTGTTTGTGGCAAGTGAAGTCCGCGGATTATAAAAATCGAAAACTCCGAAAACAGGCCATGGAACATTTGGTGGCCTTCTACAAGCCCGTCTATCCTGGGGCAAATTTTGAGTATATACGCAAAAAAATAAACAGTATTCGTACTGCCTACAGGCGGGAGTTAAAAAAAATAGAGGAGTCCACCCAGTCTGGAGCAGGGGCACGGAATGTACATGTACCACGGCTGTGGTACTATGATAACATGCGGTTCCTGGCAGACACCTTGGAATCCAGGCCGTCAATTTCTACACTGCCTTCTACATCGGCAGAGGGCTCAGTGTCGGTAGATCCAAGCCAGGATGAGGATTTCCTGGAGGAGAGTTTTACTCAGGTATGGCATTTCACAATATATTGTCTGCTAAAATGTAATCATGTAACAAAATTATAAGCTAAACCATAATTGACCCTTTAGGTAAACGGGCATAGCAAGGGGTTGGCATGACAGGCAACCGCCAGGGGCGCAGGCCAAGGGGGGTGGGTCACAAAAACATTGGCATTGTTTTATTGTTTATTTTAACAATCCACTCAGCCTGCACACCCCAGAACCCCCAGTTTGCAGGCGGATTCATGCAGGTGTAAAACATTGAGAGCTGCTTCATGCAGGTGTAAAACATTGAGAGCTGCTTCATGCAGGTGTAAAACATTGAGAGCTGCTTCATGCAGGTGTAAAACATTGAGAGCTGCTTCATGCAGGTGTAAAACATTGAGAGCAGCTGAGCCAAAAGACCAGGAGACTGAGACTGCCTCTCACTGCATCCCCAGCACACCTCTGGTCTTACAAACACTGCTGCATCCCCAGCACACCTCTGGTCCTAACAAACACTGCTGTAGCCTCAGCATTCCTCTGGCTCAACCTTTTTTAATACAAAACTAACAGCTCCTGCAAATGATACATCCATCCTTGCTTCCATGTCTCTGGTCTCTCACTCTGGGTCAGCAAGGCAGGTGGCTTCCTTATTCATGTTTCCCTGCACTGCTTCACCCTCAATGCCCTACATCAAGCCCTCTGCAAGTTCAGGCCCCTCTCTCTCTGCAACCCCCTCCTCTCTCTCTCACACCCCCTCTTTCTCTCCCTCTCTCTATCTCTCAACCCTCTCTTTCTTTTTCACACCTGAGACAATGATTGCCCACTAGAGAGCTCTACACTGGGCAAACAAGGGGCAAATTAGAAACTTTTAATGCCCTTTAATTTTTTTTTGGGGGGGTGGGTTACAGTTTTCCATTGATCTTGGGGGGGGGGGGGGGGGTTGTTGCCAAATACAGCTCCTCAACAAGGGCACTGGAGACCCTAGATATGCCACTGTATGTAAAGTCTGCTATTTGTTCACAATAATATAACAAACATGACTTTTTATATACACTATAACATTCTAATCAATTGTTCATTTCATCAACAGGGAAGTGTCACTGAGGAGGAGCCAGGTTGCAGCCAGGAGCCTGGGGAGCCTGCGGAGCCTGAGGAGCCTGCGGAACTCTTTCCACCACCACCTCCTCCTGCCAAACGGAGGCAAAAGAGGAAACACATAGACGACATCACAGATGAATTCATACAGGAGGCCACCATAGCCCTCCGTAGGAAACCGGAGGCAAATGAGTCCTTCGGGAATATGACTGCCAAAATCCTGGATAAGGTGGACCTCAGGCAGTGTCAGTATGCCAGAAAAATTATTCTGGATGTGCTGCAAAACGCAGAAAACGGCATACTTAATGAGCACAGCCACGCATGCCAGGAGCACCCGTGCCCTCCACCTCCACCTCCACCTCCACCTCCACAACACCCACCACCTCGCCAAATGCCACATGGCCAGTGGCAATATGGCCAGCAGGATCCAAACCTGCCCTCATGGCAACCTGATTATAGCTATCACCAACTTTAATTTTTGTAACCCCCTATTATTTATTTTACCCCTGTTTGCCAGTTTCTAGTTTAATTTTGTCCAAATGGACCTTTTTTATGTTTAGTTTATTATACGGAAAGTATTGATGTTTGCTTTTTTTTTTTTTTGCTGAGATCCAAAAAATAAAGAAAATTGAAAATAAAAAATGGCCTATCTGAATTTGTTAACATGTTTAATATTGTGCATAACCTGAAAAATATGTTTTAGACATTAATTCATAAAAGAATAAAGGGTCATATCAATAGTTAGATCTTTGGTGTGAAAATACAAAAATAATGGTGAAGAGTTCAAATTATTTAATTATAAAATTTGATAGAACAGATAGAATAGACAAACATTATCTTCATCATAACAGAACACATGCCTTTTTATTAGAAAAGTATGGCATTATGAGCAGCATCTTCCTTCTTCTCACATTTATCAAGATGAGCATGTGCTCCGCATTTCACCTATTTCTTGGACTTCCGCGAGCCGAAAGTTCTTTCTGAATAAAATGTTGAGTTTACTAGAGAAAATTCTTCCGGGAACTCATTTGGTTTGATCATGCGTGTTGGGATTTGTAGCTGTGTGTCGGCAGAATTGCGTACTGACAGGCGAACAATCGTCCGTTCTGGTGTCGGCATACAAATATTTTCATGTTTGCAAGAAAGACTTTTGTCCGCGGATTGTGCGCAGACATCTGTCGGAGGCACCATACTAACACGCGTACAATCGGCAGATCCTTCGTCCACCGACGTTTGTATGCCGACGATCGGTACGTGTGTACGGGGCTTAACGCAGTGCCGAATCACAAAAAAATGGCCTGGTCATTAAGGGGGCAAATCCTTGCGGTCCAGAACTGGTTAAAAAGGAACTCACTTCTGTTGACTATACATACGGATTAAAAAAATAAAAATAGATTTGCAAATTTGAGACTGAAGTTTATGGAAGTAACGATTCAAAGCATGAATCTTTATTCTGTATTCCAAATTCAAAGCCATATTCCAAAGTTACTCAGCCAATACTGCATGGATGACTAGGAATATTCACTAAGACTTGGTAGACCAATCCATGGAGAAAAGCTTATTCTGTTATTTTGCACAGGAAAACACATCAGATGGAATAGGTGCAGCGAGAGACAACTTTCTCCGGCTTACCGGCACAAGAAAACATTATTGATCTGTTTGGACCACTTGTTATGAAATACAAAGGCAGATGCTATATAATCAAGATTAATCTCATACGCATATATTTACTTTAACCCCTTTGCTGACAGAACCTTTCTTTTTTTTCTTTTGCCCATACAGTACATCCTAAAATGCTGATTTTGTATATGAAACACTGTAGAATAAAATAGCGGTAAAGAAAAAAAATCAATACAAATTTAAAGTTGAAAAAAAAAAGAAAAAAAACAATAACAATTTCAGGTAAAAAAAAAAAAAGAAAAAAAAACAATAACAATTTCAAGTAAAAAAAAAAAAATAGCAGTAGTTCCAATTCTCTATGTCACTGAATATTTGTGCTATTGTTTATCAAATCCATATTTTCAATTAAAAATACATATAAATTAATTTTAGAGGACACGCACAAAATAAAATCCCTAATTTTTTGGTAGAAGAGGTTACGTTGAGGAAATAGATACCAGATGTTTCAACCCTCAAAATTGTGTGTGCCGGTGTCCTGTCGCATAATCCCTCCCGTCAAATAATGCATCCGACGAACTGCGCATGCTCAGTAAATGACGTCACTCAGTCTGAGATCAGCTGGCGTCACGATTACACTGCCATGTGCAGTCCGTTGGATGCATTATCTGACCAGAGACAGAGCGCGGAGAGGCTAGAATCTAATGTCAGATTCTGCCTCGCTCTCTGCACTATCTGCGCATGCGTGCGACTGAAATCTATTTTTATTGGGCGGATTATTCTTTTTTGAGATTCTTATTGGAAAATTGCGGGAAAATTGTCGTGATTGCAGAACACACAGCTCTCACCGGGACACATAAAGGGGAACTCTGACCGGGACACATTAAAGGGGCACTCTGATTGGGACACATAAAGGGGCACTCTGATTGGGACACATAAAGGGGCACTCTGACTGGGACACATAAAGGGGCACTCTGACCGGAGCACATTAAAGGGGCACTCTGACGGGGACACTGATGTAAAGGGGAACTCTGATGGGACACTGATGTAAAGAGGCACTCTGACGGGGACACTAATGTAAAAGGGGGACTCTGACGGGGACACTGGATGTTAAGGAGGACTCTGACGGGGACACACTGGATGCAAAGGGGCACTCTCACGGATACACAGATGTAAAGGAGGACTCTGACAGGGACACACTGGTTCCCACCATTTGCCAATAAGAATCTCAAAGAAGAATAATCCGCCCAATAGGAATCATTTTCCGTCTGGCGCATGTGCAAAATCCGCAGAGGGCGAGGCAGAATCTGACATATATATTCTCGCCCCGCCGTGCTCTATCTCTCGTCCGATAATGCATCCAACAAACTGTCAGTATAATCATCACGCCAGTTGATCGACAGTGATGTCATGTACTGCGCATGCGCAGTTCATCGGATGCATTTTTTGACGGGAGCCATTATTCGACAGAACACCGGCAATGTGTGGAAAAATTATGGTACACAAAACTGGCCATAGACACTGTCTAATAACAGATTATAAGTTTGGAGGTAATCATGAATGATAACATAAGTGTGCGCAGCCTATTGCATTATGGTGTGCACCCTGGAACTCAAACACACATGCCTTTCTCTGCATCCTCAGCTGCACTGGACAGTGAATGAATGGGAAGTGCTCTGTGCTGAGCGCCTTCCTGTTTAATCCCAAACTGATGCATAGTTGACACAGTTTACTATGCTTCCATTATGAATGCATATAGTGAGCGAGTGTGTTCACTTAGAAAAGGAAGGAGCCAAAATATTACATATTGACTAGCCCTTTCCCCTGCTCTCCATCCTGAAAGATTCCCCACAGCAGCCGAGGAGGGAGGAGGGAAACGGGGGGTGGGGGCAACACGGGGGGGAATCACACCCCCTGAGCACTCCTATGGGTCCTAGAAATATTGCCCTTGTTCTGGTGTACCTGGTGATACCACATGTAGCAAACCTCCCAACTTTTTGAGATGGGAATGAGGGACACCTATTAGCAAGAGGGTGTAACATAAGACACACCCCCTGCCATGTCCCCTTTACCATTTTCAGACCGGAAGGATTTGCCCCCTTCCTGACCAAGCCCTATTTTGCGATTCGGCACTGCGTTACTTTAACTGACAATTGCGCGGTCGTGCAATGCTGTACCCAAACAAAATTGACGTCCTTTTTTTCCCACAAATAGAGGTTTCTATTGGTGGTATTTGATCACCTCTGCAATTTTTTTTTTTTGCGCTATAAACAAAAAAATAGCGACAATTTTAAAGAAAAAAAAAAACAATATTTTTCACATTCTGCTATAGGACATTTCCAAAAAAAAAAAAAAATTAAAATCAAAATGTATTAACATTTTAGGCAAATTTGTATTCTGCTACATATTTTTGGTAAAAAAAAATTGCAATAAGCGTATTTTGATTGGTTTGCCCAAAAGTTATCACGTCTACTAACTACGGGAAAGATTTATGTAACTTTTATTGTTTTTTTTTTACTAGTAATGGCGGCGATCTGCGATTTTTAGCGGGACTGCGACATTGCGGGGGACAGATCGGACCCCTAACTGACATTTTTGACACTTTTGGGGGGACCAGTGACATTACTACAGTAATTAGTGCTATAAATATGCACTGTTACAGTAATAACGACACTAGCAGGGAAGGGGTTAACGCTGTGGGTGATCAAGGGGTTAAATGTGAGTCTAAGGGAGTGATGCTAACTGTATGGGGGCGGGGCTTGGGAAATGATCATAGAGACCTGTGATCCTATATAGAAGGATCACAGGCACTCTGATCATTCCAGGGAGAAGAACGGTCAGGTGTCTTTACAACAGCTGCCCGTCCTTCTCTCTCAGCGGGGAACGATCGCAGGTGTATCCGAGTGCCCACTGACGAGCTCCCCCTAGCTGCAGGCGCGCACCTGATGTAGCCCTACATCTTTTCGCACAGGAGGGGCTGCCTGTTGCAGTATATCTGCGGCGGGTGGTCCGGAAGCAGTTAAGAAGACTTCAGGGCTCTATTAGACTCCTAATGTCACCTCTGCACTCTGATGAAGCTGTGTGAGCACAGGGTGTCCTAGCCAAGACTCCCATCCAATGCTCGAGACCATCACTGCCTAACTTCTGCAAGGGGTGCTAGTTGCAGGGTACAGCAGATCTAAACAACAGCACATAGAGTAATATTTATGCATGGATACTAGCACCGCCTGTTGGAATGGTCAACTTACCCACTTGGCCTCCGCAAGATTTACCCCTCTTCGTGACCAGGCCATTTTTCGTGATACTGCACTGCGTTACATTAACTGACAATTTGCGCGGTCGTGCGATGCTGTACCCAAATACAATTTGTAATTTTTTTTCCCCCACAAATAGAGCTTTCTTTTGGTGGTATTCGATCGCCTCTGAGTTTTTGTTATTTTTTCGCTATAAACAAAAAAAAAAAAAGCCCGACAATTTTGAAACAAAAAACAATATTTTTTACTTTCTGCTATAAAACATATCCAATAAAAATGTAATTTCTTCAGAAATTTAGGCAAATTTGTATTCTGCTACATATTTTTGTTAAAAAAAATCCCAATAAGCGTATATCGATTGGTTTGCACAAAAGTTATAGCATCTACAAACTATGGGATATATGCTTAAATGTGTGCCTAGCCAGTGTTTGTGGATACTGTGTTAGGTGCTTTCACTATGGGAAATGATGGATTTCCCTGCAAAATCCATCCCTTCCCCCCTTAGAATGAAGCTTTGCCTTGTTTACACAGACAGAGCTCCGTTCTGTGTGTTTTCCCTACGATCGGTGTCTATCCATTCGCCAGCACCCACTGATCAGTTTCTGCTGTGACAAATCACAGCCCCCTACCTGGAAATGCTGGATCACGTACTAGGCACTGACTCCTGGGGTTTTTTTTCTTCCTAGGGACCACTGACGTCAGGGCATTTATTTCTTCCTGAGACCTCTGACTTCAGGGCATTTTGTTCTCCATAGGAACCAATGACATGGGTGTATTTTTTTTCTTGCTAGATACCAACAACTTCAGTGTATTTTTTTCTTCCTGAGGACCACTGACTTCAAGGCATTTTTTTTTCTTACTGGGGACCACTTGCTTTAATGAATTTATTTCTTCCTGAGGACTATTGGCATTTTGTTCTTCCTAGGAACCAATGACTTCAGGACATTTTTTTCTTTCTTGGAACCACTTACTTCAGGGCATTTTTTCCACTAATTTACTATAGGCTACTACTACTACTTCCCCACTGCTAAAACTGGGGCATTTTCCTCCCAATCACTAGCTTTGTAAGGGGTCCTATAATACAGTGCCTTGAAAAAGTATTCGTACCCCTTTAAAATCTTTCATATGTTGCCATGTTACACCAACAAAGGTAAATGTATTTTATTGGGATTTTATGTGATAAACCAACTCAAAGTGGCACATAATTGTGAAGTGGAAGGAAAATGATAAATGGTTTTCAAATTTTTTTAGAAATGAATATCTGAAAAGTGTGGCATGCATTTGTATTCAGCCCCCTGAGTCAATACTTTGTAGAACCACCTTTTGCTGCAATTACATCTGGTAGTCTCTACCAGCTTTAGATATCTAGAGAGTGACATTTTTGCCCATTCTTCTTCGCAAAATAGCTCAAGCTCTGTCAGATTGGATGGAGGGCGTCTGTGAACAGCAAATTTCAAGTCTCGCCACAGATTCTAAATTGGATTTAGGTCTGGACTTTGACTGGGCCATTCTAACACATGAATATACTTTGATCTAAACCATTCCATTGTAGCTCTGGCTGTATCTTTAAGGTCGTTGTCCTGCTGGAAGGTGAACCTTCGCCCCAGTCTCAAGTCTTTTGCAGACTCTAACAGGTTTTCTTCTAAGGTTGCCCTGTATTTGGCTCCATCCATCTTCCCATCAACTCTGACCAACTTCCCTGTCCCTGCTGAAGAAAAGCATCCCCATAAAAAGATGCTGCCACCACCATGTTTCACGGTGGGGATGGTGTGTTCAGTGTTAGTTTTCCATCACACATAGCGTTTTGTTTTTAGGCCAAAAAGTTCAATTTTGGTCTCATCTGACCAGAGCACCTTCTTCCACGTTTTCTGCGTCCTCCACATGGCTTCTCGCAAACTGCAAATGGGACTTCTTATGGCTTTCTTTCAACAATGTCTTTCTTCTTGCCACTGTTCCATAAAGGCCAGATTTATGGAGTGCATGACTAATAGTTGTCCTGTGGACAGATTCTCCCAGCTGAGCTGTGGATTTCTGCAGCTCCTTCAGAGTTGCCATGGGCCTCTTGGCTGCTTCTCTGATCAATGCTCTCCTTGCCCGGCCTGTCAGTTTAGGTAGACGGCCATGTCTTGGTAGGTTTGAAGTTGTACCATACTCTTTCTATTTTCGGATAATGGATTGAACAGGGCTCCATGAGATGTTCAAAGCTTGGGATATTTATTTATACCCTAACCCTGCTTTAAACCATTCCACAATTTTATCTTTGATCTAATATAAATATAAATAAAAATGCTGCACTAACAAATTGAAATAAGCTACATAATCATCATTATAATGGATATATAGTGAAATGTGCACAATGTGAAAAAATAAAAAATAAGAAATATATAAATCAAGTGAATGATAAATGTGCGAGTTCAAAGAAATTAATTAAATAAATAATGAGTCCAGATGAACAATAAAGTCCAACTATGTGATAAATAGGACTGAATCTGCCTGGTGTGTTCCATGGCCTTTATGATGCTGTTTGTTCACTAAGGTTCTCTAACAAACCTCTGAGGGCTTCACAGAAAAGCTGTATTTATACTGAGATTAAATTACACTGGACTCTATTTACTTATTAGGTGACATCTGAAGGCAATTGGTTCCACTAAATTTTAGTTAGCGGTATCAGAGTGAAGGGGCTGAATACAAATTCATATCACACTTTTCAGATATTTATTTGCAAACAGTTTTGAAAACTATTTATCATTTTCCTTCCACTTCACAATTATGTGCCACTTCGTGTTGGTCTATCACATAAAATCCCCCAAAAAATACATGTACGCTTTTGGTTGTAACATAAAATGTGCAAAATTCCAAGGGGTATGAATACTTTTTCAAGACACCGTAAATAGTCCTGCTTCTGAATAATTAATTATGTGGGTATTTGTTTTCTCTGCTTATCCTGCTGTTTCTTAATCACTACCATATGAGTCATCAGGTGGGTACCTCCGAAAAATCCTACTACTCTACCAAGATGCCTAAACACAGAGGCAATACAGAACAAGATATGGCAAGTCGGTAATGAGGAAAGCATCAGCTGCATGCAATACTGGTGACTAGTCATTTACTCTCTGCTTGCTTATTTAATGCACCCCTTCCATTGTACAGGACCTGTTTAATGTTGACCACACATCATGCTAATGTCACAGTGTACCTCATTATTGCTGCTGTCCCTCTGCACTATTTTATAGGTAGTACATAGAAGTACCTGGTAAAGTAGTCACTCACCTAATAACAATGATACAAAAAAATAAGGCTTTTTGCAGTGGGTAAGGCAAAACAATCCATCCTTTTGGGCACTTACTGTAAATAAATCCCATTTTTGAGTGCAGATTTGTTGTCTAAAAATGCAATTTGTCAGCAAAGACCTCTTCTCACCCATTATCCCTCATACCGGGACGTCAATGTACAAAATGCCAAAATATCATCCTTGGCACCTGGTATGCTGCAATGCTTTTAAACAATAAAAGCAAAACCCCAGGGCACATCTGGAGGAAACAGCACACATATAATAGCGCTAATGGAATAAAAGAGTCACCTGACACTGTACAGACAGGGAATAACGTTTGCCAAAATCACCTATCAGGAGTCAGAGCTCCAGCCTACAGAAAGCAACTTAATGAATCTTTTGAGAACCTTTTGAAAGTTTGCAGTCTCTCTGACAAATACCGACTTCTTCCATAACAACCTGCGTGTGCATTAACTGGGGTCCATAGCTTCAATTTAATGTTATAGCAAGTTTTATAAATGTGCCAGAGGAACATAATGTATATGCATTTATTAAACAAAATATATTTAACCACTTAAAGACCAGGCCTTTTTCTGACATTTGTTTTTTACACGTAAAAATAGTTTTTTTTTGCTAGAAAATTACTTAGAACCCTAAAACATTATATATTGTTTAGCATAGATCCTAAAAAATAAAATGGTGGTCATTGCAATATTTTATATCACACTGTATTTGCGCAATGCAATTTATTTGGAAAAAATACATTTTAATAAATTATAAAAAAACAAAAACAAAACAATAAAGTTAGCCCAAATTGTTTTCTATAATGTAAAGGATGATGTTAAGCTGAGTAAACAGATACCTAACATGTCATGCTTTAGAATAGCGCACGATCGTGGAATGGTGACAAACTACAGTACTTAAAAATTTAATTAGGCGACGCTTAAGCATTTTTTATAGGTGGCCTGTCTAGAGTTACAGAGTGTTGAAAAAAATAGGTGCGCTAAACAAGAGTGCTAAAATGAATTACCATATTAACACATATACAAAATCACAGTGAGTTAACAGTGAAAATCGCATCAAAGTGTATAAGTGATCAAGGAACCAAAAGTGAACGTGGTCCAATCAAGAAATGAAAAAACCCAAAAAAGGTGCAAAAACCAATGATAGTCCACAAAGTCCAAATGTTACAGAGGACATCTAGTGCTAGAATTATTGCTCTTGCTCTAATGACCATGGCGATACCTCACATGTGAGGTTTGAACACCTATTACATACGCGGGTACGACTTTTGTATGGGTTCGCTTCTGAGCCGAGCACGAAGGGAGGGGGGCGCTTGAATTTTTTTTTGTCTTATTTATTTAACTTTTTATTTTTATACTGTCCCTTTATTTTTATTTTTTTATAATTTTATTCCTGTTACAAGGAATGTAAACATCCCTTGTAATAGAAATAAGCATGACAGATCCTCTTTATTGAGAGATCTGGGGTTAAAAGACTCCAGATTTCTCATTTGCCCTTAAAAGCAAAAAATAAATAAAAAATTACAATTTGACTTAAAAAAAAATAAAAAAAAAAATAATCTCTTTAAGCCCAAGAACCGGACGTGACATTGGAGGTCGCTCCGGTCCTCCAAGGGTATAGAGTGGGGGCTATTTTGCCTTCACTCAACGTCCTGCTAGCCATCGGCCGCATCGAAATGGTTCTGGGTTTACCGATGGCTTTGGTAAGCTTAGAATTGATCGGGAAGCGGTGGGAGGGGGGCACGGGAGGGGGCACCTCTCCAACTGCCTATAAAGATGGTCTGATCACGTTTATCGGCATGACGGCCGAATAACGAAAAAAATAAGATACCTGGGGTTTATGGCAGCTAGCTGCTGCCATAACAGGAATTAAATGTAAAAAACATGACGTATATTTACAGGTAGGCAGTTGTCCAGGTACGCGTTGTCCAGGTACGCTAGTGCCATTAGTTGAAAGTAGCAGTTAATATTGTAATGAAAAGATTCTCAGATTCAAAACAGCACAGGCACTAAAAAATAAATAAAACTTTATAATGCAGTCCACATATAAAATGCATGTGGCAATCTTTATAAATAATATTCCTATAAATGGTTTGTTCCTCCATTAGCTCCTGGTGGAGTTGGCGAGTCTACATGACAGAGAGTAAAGTTTTGGTATGACTTGAATAAAGTAGCTGATGGCTGGCAGGAGCGGCTTCATCGGTGGTCCATGTGGATTAGTCAAGCTGTTGGAGGCTAGCATTGGCAAATTTCCCACCCATCCTATTCAATTACGTTTTAGGTTTGCAGGGTTTGCAACAATGAATGTGGGTGGGGGTTGCAATTCCGATTTCCAATAGTATACTGAAAAGACCAAAAGGGAGCAAATAAGAGAAGTTTCTTGTTGGGTCTACATATATGTTAACACAAAGTGCAAAGCTTTTTTAAAGAGGATATATATTACGAGTGGGTGAGAAATCACGTACTATAATCCCCTGCTACTCTGCAGGTATAAATGTGAGCTTCCTAGGTTATCCTATGCACAGTGCTGATCAGGGCTGAAACAAGGGGGTGGGCAGGAGTGGCAGCTGGGCATTATGGTATAATGTGAGGTGGGGGGGGGGGGGCGCCACAAGGAGATTGGGGTGGAGGAGAATATGTGTTGAAAGGGAGATTTTGGGGGTGGCAGGGAGTAAGTATTGTTCAATGAGGGGTAATTTGGGGGGGGGGGGGGTGCTAAGAGTGATGATCTAGGGGGATCAATGTTGGGAGGGGAGATGGGGGAGATTTGTCCTGGGAGAGATTTGAAGTGGGAGGGGAGAAGAGGTGTAGTAGAAGGGGAAATTTTAGAGGTAGAGGATTTGCTTTAGGAGGGGTGAATTTGTTTTTTTTTTCTTGGCGGGGGGGATCTCAGCTGGAGGGATTTGGGGGGTGGGGGGGTGCTAAGATTTGTGCTGAGAGGAGGGATTTCAGCAGAGGGTGGATTTGTACTGGGAGGGGGATTTTATGCTTAGGGGTAAGCATGCAGATTAGTGCTTCTGTGGGGGAAATTTTGCTGACATGTAATGTTCATACATATTAACCGCTTGCCGACCGCCGCAACATATACTTCGGCGGTCAGCCCCGTGCAGGCAAAGTGACATATGGGTACGTCACTCGCCTGCGAGCCAATACGGGCACACGTGCGCCGCCGGAGGCGTGCTCCCGCCCCCGCTCGTTCACGGACACCCGATGTCCGCCGGTCACTTGCGATCGTCCATTACAGAGGGAGAATGGCAGGCGGCTAATGTAAACAAAGCCGCCTGTCATTCTCCCCTGTGTAAGTGCAGAGATCATATGGTCCTGCTATGTAGGATCGTATATCTCTATTACACCAGTTACTCAGTTACACCACTAGCCACATCCCTTCACAGTTAGAATCACACCCCTGGGGACACACTTAACCCCTCCTTCTCCAATAAAGTTAACCCCTTCCCTGCCAGTGTCATTTTTACAGTAACAGTGCATATGTATAGCTGATTACTGTAGTAATGTCACTGGTACCCCCAAAAGTGTCAAAAATGTCAGTCAAGGGTCCGATCTGTCCGCCGCAATGTCGCAGTCCCACAAAAAAAAATCGCAGATCGCCGTCATTACTTGTTAAAAAAAAAACAACAAAAATGACAAAACTCTTTCCCTTAGTTAGTAAACGCAATAACTTCTGCGCAAACCAATCAAAATACGCTTATTGTAATTTTTTACCAATCATATGTAGCAGAAAACAAATTGGCCAAAAATGTAAACAAAATTTTGATTTTTACATTTTTTTGGGGGGGAATTTCATATAACAAAAAATTTGAAAAATATTGTTATTTTTGCAAAATTGTCGCTCTTTTTTTGTTTGTAGCGCATGATCAAAAAATCACACAGGTGATCAAATACCACCAAAAGAAAGCTCTGTTTGTGGGAAATAAAGGACGTCAAATTAGTTTAGGTACAGCGTCGCACGACCGCGCAATTGTCTGTTAAAGTCACGCAGTGCCGTATCGCAAAATAGGGCCTGGTCAGGAAGGGGGTAAAAATCTTCCGGGGCTTAAGTGGTTAAGGGGGAGGGGCACAGTTTGGCATGTTCACCCTGGGTTTTAGATCAGCCTTTTTCAACCAGGGTGCCCTGGGGTGCCTTCTGGGATCTTCCTGAGTGCCTTGGCAAAATGCAAAAACATTGCCTCAAATTGCCCAAAATTATCAGCAAGCTTTCAGATGGACCTGCATTTTTTTTTGTTACACAAAGCCACGGGTTTTAATTTGAGCAGCATTACAACCTTGGACACTGTGTGAGCCAGCTGCTGGAATTCTAATACATGACGATGTCATAAATTGGTAAGGAAAACATTAGCACCTGAGGATGTCCTTGTTTGCCCTTCTCAGTCTGCACTGGGGTCACATTAGCTGAATGAGGGAGGGAGACTGAGGGAGAGGAGAAACACTGGAATACTGGTCAGTACAAGTGTGCAAAGGTGTATAAAATAAATCATCTCAAACGTTGGGGTTCCAACGTGTGTCAATGTCTCTGCGTTATATAAAACCATTTTAGAATGGGGTGCTTCAAGATTGTGCATCATTTTGAAGGGCCTTGACTTTAAAAAAGGATGAGAAACACTGCTCTAGATGACCTTGCCCCAGCACTGGTGCTGATCACAAGTCATCAGTGAAGGGCGGTGAAGCCTGTGCTTCATCTTAGCATAGTCTTCTTGCAGGGTGAGGGTAGGACTGGAATGTTGTGCCTCCTGTGTATTCATTAATTGCAGAGATGCAGATGCAAGGGGTCCCTGGGATTCCTTTAGCACTTTACTCAGCAAATCAGCTCACTATGGGCTATCATGATTTGCTGGGGACCGCATTTCACGACAACCAATTTGCTTACCCGAAGGCCTAAGGTAGGTAACAAAAGAATATATATTGTACTCTGTCCAAAAAATGCTAGTTACAACTTTGGTTCTTTATCCCCCTGTTCCTAAACCATGCTGATCATTATCTATGAGATGACATGATCCGTGGAGCTGACATGCGGCAGTAGTGCTCCTATGTACTGTATTTCATGTATTACATTTTTCCTATAGTGCAACTTGCACACCTAAAAGTCCAAGCATTTGGTCATAAAACCTCTGCTGAAGTAGAAGATCATCCAGTCCGAACTTTTGCTTTTTCCTTTTGGCAGAGATCATAAAACCAAATGCCTAGCTTTTTGGTGATGTGATATTATGGGAGGAACCCTTAAGCAACATTTTCTCCTTTAAAACTTAAGAATTTCAGCCCTTTTATTATTCTTTAGTGATCAGTCCCAGCAATATTTTTAATAGCACATCAACAGTAAAGCATAGCTCCTCTTTATAGGGTAAAGTCCATCTCTGGGCAATTTAATTTTTCACACCACTTTTAGGGTACCCTTTTTTTTTTTTTTTTTGCTTTCTGCTAACGTGATAGTCACCTCGGCTACTGAAAGAGTACAGTTATACATCCACATCTAATTTCTGATACGTCATTTCAACAATTACCAATGCTCCCATTCGACTCAAAACTTGGGGCCTTCTTGCCCCTTGGTTACTTTGAGAGGCATTTCTTTTGTTTGTATATTATTCACTTGTACATAGTTTTTAACTTTTTTTTAATAACATTTACTGATTTTTTTATATACAGTCAGGGCAGCCATCAGGGGGGGACAGCCCATACACATGTAGGGGGCCCGGGTGTTCCAAGGGGCCCGGCCGCCCAGGCCAAAACCACTGAGACCGAGTTGTTGCTGCTGTAGTAACTAGCAATTGTTAAAGCAGGACGGCTGCAGAGGAAGCCGATGCAGCTGAAGGGATGTCTCTTTGCTGGATTGCGCTGTCTCTTTGCTGAAAATATGAGGCTGCCTCTTTGCTGGGTTGGGATATCTCTTTGCTTAATATACAGTATGAGGCTGTCTCTTTACTGGATTGGGATGTGTCTTTGCTAAATATATTAGGCTGTCACTTTACTGGATTGAGATGTCTCTTTTCTAAATATATGAGGCCATCTCTTTGATGGATTGGGATGTCTCCTTGCTGAATATATGGGGATGTCGCTTTACTGGATTGAGATGTCTCTTTTCTGAATATATGAGGCTGTCTCCTTGCTGAATATATGGGGATGTCTCTTTGCTGGCTTGGGTTAATTTTCATAACTTGTAAGAGTTTCAGAATATAAGTGGTTGCACTGAAGGACTCGGTGGGATGGCCAGTGGGCGGATTCGGTGGGCCGGCGGGCCCTTGCAAAATGTTGGTGGTCAGGCCCGGAAGGGTCCAGGCCTAAAACTGTGTAGTTTCTGATGGCTGCCCTGTATACAGTACATGTGGTGTTTCTGATGTTGAGCCGATAAAGTCCTTTGGTTGGGGTGGGTGTATTCCCAAACTATACTTGCTTCCTTATCTTTGTCATTTTATGTGTGGACACCCTATGAAGGACTTAGGAAGAGATTTAGGGTACCTATGGGGCCTGTTTCAGTCACATTGGGAGACAATCTTCAGGTCTATAGGTGTAAGTTTTACAGCAACAGAGTGAGCCAAATGTTCTTGCAGAACGTCTATTGCAGGGTTTCTCAACCAGGGACTGCATTTCACGACAACCAATTTACTTACCCCGAAAGCCTAAGGTATATAACAAAAGAATATATATTGTTCTCTGTCCAAAAAAAATGCTAGTTACAACTTTGGTTCTTTATCCCCCTGTTTCTAAACCATGCTGATCATTATCTATGAGATGACATGATCCGTGGAGCTGACATGTGGCAGTAGGGCTCCTATGTACTGTATTGCCTACAGCATGATCAATATACATTTCAAAGAAAAATACCTAGAGAACATCAAATACTGACATGCAAGCAGACCGTTCATCTTGGGGTGAAGCCCCCATAGGAACAACATAAAACATCAGCTGCCCAGGGTGAATGGCCTGCAGGACTGTAGATGACAGGCCAACAATAGATTGAAGATTAAAGTTTGGAGATATTACTATTCAATGAGGGAAAAAAGATCTGAAAGCACAGCTTGATTTTTTTTTTGTGTGTCCTATACTTTCTAATGCTCTGTACAGACCAGAAGAAAATCATACTTAAAGCATAGCTGAATATTGCATTAACTGGATGTGTACAGTGGGCATCGAAAAGAATAAAATAATCCGATTTTGTTGCTTTTGAGGTGGCAAGATGGCTGCTTATAGCAAAGATGGCTTGTAATATTAATCTCTTCTTCTTATTTCATGTCTATGCAACATGCAACCTTGCAAAAAAAAGTGATAAAAATATATCTCATGATTTGGAATATTTTAACCTTCCTAGCGGTATTCCCGAGCGTGGCTCGGGGTTAAATTTAAGTGCCAAAAACGGTAACCCCGAGCCACACTTGGGGTACCGCTAGGAAGATCGCTGGATCCTGGTAGAGGGGTTACTTACCTTTTCACCAGGATCCAGCGATGTATCTCGGCGGTGAGCGGCGGCGGAGCTTCCTCCCCGATCCTCTGTGTGCCCCGGCTTCCGTCTCCTGTGACGTGACATTCGCAGGGGTGTAGAACCGGCGGCAAATTCAAATGTAAAACACACCAAACACACTGATACAATGCAAAATAAAATATAGTCACATTAGTTTGCCCCTCAGTGCCCTTTCCTGCAGTTTTACTGTACTATATATATATATATATATATATGTATACACACGTACATATGTAAATATATATATATATATATATATATATATATATATATATATATATATATGTATATGTATATATATATATATATATATATATATATATATATATATATATATATATATATATATATATATACATACATACTTATTTATAGTTTTTTATTATATTATAATTTATGTTTTTGTGTTTCAAACTTTATCATACCCGAGATGTTATAAAGAAGAACGCACAGAAAAAAAAAAAATCATATGTAAATAGTTGGTTTGGGCTGCTCATTCTTAAGAATTACATGCAAAATAATGGTACTGCTTTCAGCGCCTAAAATCCGAAAGAATCATACCGCCAGGGAGGTTAAAACAAAAAAAATCCCCTCTTTGGAGAATGAGGAACACTGTCTGGATATCATGACCACAAGACACATATATATCTTTGACGGAAAATCCCTTTCAAGAATTGCAAACACCGAAAGATTGACTTTAAACTCTAAGTTTGCCGAAGCTTTTACTAACTTTTGATTGATCAAATAATATCTTGATACAACCTATTTTTTTCATACATCATATTGTATATTTAATCTCAAACGCGGAATAATAAATTTAGATCACTTTGATTCAAATTACTGACTCTGGTCGATCTCTATGTAGCTGCATATCTGATTTGGTATCACTGACTAATGAGTATCAGGTATCTGTACCTGGGAGGAAAAGATTCCACAACACTTTGCAGCCTGAAATGACATGTTTTGTTTTAACCTGCTGTATTGGCAACTTATAACATCCAAGTGAAAGCTATAGCACCAACATGCTAGAAAAAAATAAAAAACAGAATCACTGAGTTGGAAAAAGGATCCCTCCCTTGTGTCAGTATTATGTTGAACTACCTTTTGCTTTAAAGCAGGGCTCCACCCAAAAAGGAGAAGTATGCTTTAAGGCCTCTTTACCAGCTCCTGTTTGTGAAATGGAGCTTTTGGGGAAGAGGGTTTGGGGGGAGGGGTAACAGATTTTGACAGGTACTCTCTCCCACTTCCACTTCCATTGCCTTAGGCAATTAAAAGCGGATGTTCTCCTTCTCCTCTCCCTCCTAAAGTCTTTTGGGACAGGTCAGGTCCCAGAAGACTTCAGGACCATTCACAGAGTGCAGCGCCGCTCATGCATGGGCAGTAGTACCAAGCTGTCACCATCGGGTGCCCATAGTGAAGATGCCGGCGCCGGCGAGGGAGGTCACAGGGAGAACAGGACTGGGGTAAGCACACCGCTAGATCCTGGGACAGGTGAGTAGCTGTTTATGGCCCCTACCGAGGAAGACGTTGGAGCCATACGCTCGTCGTAACGCGTATAGGGGGGCGGAGCTTGCGTGACCGATGCCGAACATCTCTCGAGTGACACACGCTATTACTATTGCCATATCAGCAGGCATGGTGAAGTGCCCTGTACATGTGAGTAAACTTCTATTTTCCTCAATAAAGCCTGATTGTTGAAACGGAGAGCACTATATTTTCCCTTTTATATTTTGCATCGCATGTCCCTTGTCTTGAGACCTCCGGAGGTGAGAGGCTGGAGTGTCTTTCCAGGAGTCTGATATCCTCAGTACATGCTTTTGCTGGCCCGTCTGGGTCCTGTTTGGAGGTGAGAGGCCAATCTAGCAGGTGGAGAGATTTCACAGATTGGTGTGCACTTTTCACCAGATTGCATTTCTGATTTGGACACTTGGACACTAATGCCTTTTTATTGGATTTTGAGCACAATCACAGCTTGTATGGACTTCAGATATTGATTATATTAACATCATTTATGTTTATTGGTGCACGTCTGGCGCAGGACATTTTTTGTATTTATTTTGCTTTAATTACAGCCTTTAATCTGTTGGGATATGTCTCTACTAACTTTGCACATCTACGCTTTACAATATTTGCCCACTCTTCAGTTACATTTGATGGTGACTGTTTGTGGACTGCAGTCTTCAAGTCATTCCACAGATTTTCAATGGGGTTTTCTGTCTGGGCTCTAACTAGGCCATGCAAGGACTTTCACCTTTTTATCCTTCAACCGCTGTGTGGTCATTTTTGCTGTGTCCTCCCTGCTCTTGCACCACCTTTGTGAATTGGCCTGATTGATTATATAATACTTTCAGGAGATGTACAGTATGTCGGTATCTTATACTTTTATATACATGTAGCACTACCCCCTTGAGGACTGCTGTATTCCACTCCTTCGGGTCCCCCTGGGTTACCATTAGCAATTTCAGCATGCACAGGTTAACACTTTAATTCTTGGCTCAGTCAATTATCAGTGCAGGGGTATGTGGTTGTTTTTGGTGTTTTATTTAAATTAGGGATGGGAGAAGGGAATAGTGGGATACTCCAAAATAACTATTCACAATGCGGAGGACTCCTACTTCTGATGATGCAGCCAGGCTGCTCATCCACCTTGCCACTTAGGTAGATTTGGGTTTAAGTCTCTTGCCGGAAGACTTGGTGAACTACATTTATCTTCGGGACACTCTCCTCACTATCCCCTTTCTGGACTGCTGACACCCGTCCACTGACTATCTTACTTTTGGGGTGGCCCCCCTCAAGTCAAGCCCTTTGACACGATCCCCTGTATTCACGATACTGTTTTTCTAGGGTCTCCAGTGTCTCCCCACTCAGTCAGCTTTCCTGTACCTCTGGGTTCAGCTCCGTTCCTCTGGTCCCCAAGCTGACCGCCTGTGACCTCGTGCCACTGCTACAGAGGAGGAGGCAGCCACCACCCACCCTCCGGGACTCTGCTCTCCAGCCAAAGACCCTGCAGCACATGTGCTCCTGGCTTTTATACAGTATTCCATAATGCACCAAGACAGCCGGTCTCTGCCAATCACCGGGACTTTATCAAAGCCTGTGTACTAGGGATCGACCGATTATTGGCAAGGCCGATATATCGAGGGCCAATATTGACTTTTGCCGATATATCTGTATCGGCCTGGAACTGGCCGATATTGCCGATATTCCAAATATTACTCATGTAAGGGTAAAATGATGTCACATAGCATAATTCCGTTTACAAATGTTATTGAATATGCCACTCACATATGTACAAATTAAAAATATCAGCAATTCCACAATAGCAGATCTGCTGGCAGATCTGTATCTCTCACCCACTTGCCGTAAGTGATACCCAGGTGATACCGCTCTGTTCGGCATCCACTCAATACTGCTCTGTCTCTCACCGGCTCCATTTCCCACCTGATACCGATCCGTCTCTCACCCACTTGCTTAAGTGACACCCGGGTGATACCGCTCCGTCCGGCATATGATGACGATCTCGGAGGTCACGTGGTCACGCCAGGCGTGACCACACACGTGGCCTCCAAGATCGTATGCCGGACGGAGTGGTATTACCTGGGTGTCACTTAAGCAAGTGGGTGAGAGACGGATCGGTATCAGGTGGGAAATGGAGCCGGTGAGAGACAGAGCAGTATTGAGTGGATGCCGAATGGAGCGGTATCACCCGGGTATCACTTACGGCAAGTGGGTGAGAGATGCCGATTATATCTTTAATGTGTACATATGTGTGTGGCATATTCAATAACATTTGTAAACGGAATTTTGCTATGTGACATCATTTTACCCTTACATGAGCATCACCACCTAATGGTTGGAGGAGGAGAAGACTAGTCTCAGACCCTGACATAGGATGTACAAAATATTGGCCCACATCCGCCGATATGTGATGGCCAAAATATCGGTATCGGTATCGGCAACGGAAAACCGATATCGGTCGATCCCTACTGTGTACTCATTGGTCAGGTTTCCTCCACTGCCCAACATGCCTCCCTATTGGACCAATGTGAAAGACTACCCATACCCAATGAATCACACACTGAGCACACCTAACTCACAGATCCTGCCCTCTGGTAGGCAGAAAGCAATATAGATTAGCCTGCTGCTCCTCTGATAGGCAGACAGAGCCAAAACTATACTCTCTCACTTGCACCTACCTAGGAGGGTGCTACATACATTTCAGACTGATTACCTATCTCATACTCCTGAAGAAGTTGAGCTCCTTTGGCAGAAACTCCTAGAATTATGTCTTATGGAATCGCTCACCATGTTTATTATGCATGGTGTTAATATTCTTCAAAAATGATGTGAAATAATAAGTTGTAGGGTGTTTATTTTTTTGCATTGGATCTGACAAGCTGTTTGAATGTATTGTAGCTTATTGTTTTTGATAAAAGGATGAATTTTTTGAAAATATGCCCACTCTTAATATCTTGGTACCTTGAAAGTCCTATTCATTGTATCTATATACTGTATATTGTAATGTATTGTGGGATAATAGTATAAGTATGGGTATCCCATATATGCCATTTATTTTGAAGACAAGTAGCCATTTTGAAACTCATTATGTATACATGGTCTACTATTGCCACTTTTAACATACCTGAGAAATTATATGCGGCCAATGCTGGACTGCATGTAGACTGGATGGGCCTGCAAAGAGGCCATAGGGGCCCAGCAGAGCTGAGATGACATTTTTTTTATACACATAACTTTAGCACATCTACTTCATGGTTAGCTTTTACATTATATTAGATCCAAGATCTTTATAGCCTGTTTGTAGAGCCAATGCACATCCATTCACCAATATGGCCTACCTGCACACAGCTCAGTGCTAGGATTGAAACGAGAACAAAGAGCTCTTTACGCTGTAAGTGGCTAAGTGCCAATGTAAATGAGCTCATTGGGGTTAATTTACTAAAGGCAAATAGATTGTGCAGCTTGCAAAGTGCAGTTGCTCCAGAGCTTAGAAAATAAGATGAAGGTTAGTTTTTCAAAGAATACTCAATCATATGCATGGAAAAAAATAGCATTTTTGCTTGCACATGATTGGATGATGGAAGTCCACAGAGCTTCTGCTCATCTACTAAGCTCTGGAGCAACTGCACTTTGCAAAGTGCACAGTCTATTTGCCTTTAGTAAATCAACCCCCTTATATCTTGCAAAAAACAATTACATTTCTTTTTATTTTAACAAATGTTTATTAGGTTTTTAACAAATACAAAAGAAAAGGAAGCGCATGGTATGCAACCATTACAGTCTGATAACAATAAACATGTGAAACATTGCTGGTCGTGAAATTCATAACAGAAAATTAGCCGTAACAAAAGAATAGAGAAAATACAGCTCATATTTCAGTGTGAACTCTATACCGTTTGTGCTCTGGGAATCTCAATTAAAGAAAAGGTAACTCTTCTGTTCTATAGCAATTCTGGGAGGGAGCAGGTGGAGCTGCGGGGAAAGGGGGTGCATCGGCTCTAATTTGGTAGTTAGAGCAGAAGGGGGCGATGAACCCTGGGCGTACGGCTCCCGGGTGACATCCCTATTGGGATCACTCTGTCTCTCTGGGAGGACTACCCTGGCCCATTTCCCATCCTCCGCTCTGTTCTCTCCAATCATCTCCCCCCAGAGCTTGTAGTGATCTAATAAGAATGTGGTAGTCTACTCAATTGTGAAGGAGTCAGTGCTAATGATTCAGAGTCATAAGATACTGGGGAGATTCCTATAATGTTTTTAGTCTGGCGGGTGCTGTGGAATGTAATGGGCCACAGCTCGTCTCTGCGTATGGGTGATCTGGGTTATATTTCTTTTTAATATAAAAACAAAATATGCAACAAAATGTATGTCTAGTTTTAACAGTGTAAAGCTGCCCATACTGTTGATCATCCTTTCTCAACCTTTTCAACACAGAGGAACCCTTGAAATACATTTCTGGTCTCGGGAAACCCCTGCTAAAAAATAAAAATCTACAACGAACTCATGACACATTTGTGTGACAGTCAATGAGAAGAATGCTCCTTACACTTCTCATCATTGGGAAGAATTACCCCCCTTACAGAGTCAGTGGGAAGAATGCTCCTTAAGCCCCGTACAAACGCTACGAATTCCGGTCGTCCGTCTTTTGTCCAGAGTGGTGTCTGTTGGTTGGATTGTGCTCTAGACTGCACGCGAATTTTCCCGTACGACAGAATTCTACTTCAGAAGTGATGTCATGTGTTGGATTGCTTTCTATGTGTTCTTTCATCTCTGAGCATGCCTAGTCTTGCTCATAAGATTTTTCCCTGTTGAAATCTGTACTAATAAGACGAAAATCAGACGTGTGTTGACGGAGGACAAAAATTTTAATGCCTGCACATCAGGATTTTGTCAGTCGAAATGTCGGAGTCGGCTGTCCAAAGCACCATACTAACAATCCGAAAATCGGCAGATCGATCGTCGGACAAAATTTCCCTTCCGAATTTCTTATCGTGTGTACGGGGCTTAACTCTTGTCATCATTGGGCAGAGTTACCCCCTTGCAGATAGCTAAAATGAACAAAAGTGTCATTGGGAACCCTTTGGAGAAGCAGAAATTGCCCATTGCTCAAGGAACTCCTAACAACCTCAGGAGGAACCCTAGGGTTCCACGGAATCCTGGTTGAGAAACCCTGCTGTAGATGATTCTTTTTTTTTTGTTCAGCCAATGTGTTTAACAAGAAAAAAAAAAGAAAAAAATATTCCACCCACACAAACAAGGTAGATAGAGAAACCCCCCCCCCCCCCCCATTGGAACATTGATCACTGCTGCAGCCGCAGATCGAGAAACGATTTCCAACATTTTCAATCGATCTAACAATCAACCTGCCATACAGGAATGGCCACACATGGATGGAAATTTGTACAGTCTTTGTTGAACTGCCCGAATTTTGATCCATCTATGGCCAGCATTAGAGTTAGTTTTAAATGACTAGTGTTATCCTAGACAAAACTTGCTAATTTTTATTCTATGATTTGTCCTGGTTGTTTTGGAATAAAAGTATGTTTCTGGTACAATGAATGGTGACTTTATTTAAAAAATGAAATAAAGAGATTTTTTTTGTAAGCTGTAGTCCAGACAAACAGCTATAAACATTAAAAGCACAGAGTGCTTTAAAAAAGTGTTCATACCCCTTGACATTTTCCACATTTTGTCACATTACAACTAAAAGCGTAAATATTTTTTTTTTGGGGGGGGGGGGGGGTTTATGTGATAGACCAACACAAAGTGGTACATTATTGTGAAGTGGAAGGAAAATGATAAATGGTTTTCAACATTTTTTACAAAAAAACATCCTGAAAAGTGTGGCGTGCATTTGCATTCAGCCCCCTTTACTCAGATACCCCTAACTAAAATCTAGTGGAACCAATAACCTTCAGAAGTCACATACTTAGTAAAAAGAGTCCACCTGTGTGTAATTTAATCTCATTATAAATACAGCTGTTCTGTGAAGCCCTCAGATGTTTGTTGGAGAACCTTAGTGAACAAACAGCATCATGAAAGCCAAGGAACACACCAGACAGGTATGGCAAAACTGCAAACCTACCAAGACAAACCTACTACCAAGCTAAAATGACAAGCCAGGCAAGGAGAGCATTAATCAGAGAAGCAGCCAAGAAGCCCATGGTAACTCTGGAGGAGCTGCAGAGATCCTTTGTTAAATGTTAATGACCTCACATTGTTCTGTGCAGATGTCTAGATAATTAGTTTTGGTTTCTGTATACATTTTCATCTGCATATGATACTGTAATCAGCCAGAGGGATGGATTGTGTACACTGTATGGGAGTGACTGAGTGTTAAACCCTGTTTCTATTGGATTGTGAATGTCATGTCCGGTCCCCAACAAGGTCCATCTGGGCGGTAACCCTATGGGGGGGAAATTGTATAAAAGAGCAGCTGTACCATTAACATTTGAGTTATACTTCACCCTCAACCTAGAGTCCTGTCTCTCATTGGGGGTACCTGTTACAAGGGATTGCTATGTTCTTCATACTCCCTTGGATAATCACTAAGCTCTTGTAAGAGCTTGTTCCTTTTCCTGCTGCACTCTCTGGAGAAAGAGAGGTTCACCTACTGGAACCTGGAGCCTTGTCGTAGGTCCAGGTTGGGTAGGAGACAGCGAGACCCCAACCAAGCTGTGATGGTTTGTGGGGTCTGAGGCGGTTATGGTGTCTGGTGGAGTGCTTGGAGCCCTCGGGAAGCACTAGGAGCATCCGTTAACGGAGGTACCCAGTCGGGGTGCCGGTTGATCCGTTACAGAAAGCAATTGCTGAAACAAAGCCATACGAAGTTCAGTATGCAGTTTACAGGAAGCCATGTGTGGGGGACACAGCAAACATGTGGAAGAAGGTGCACTGGTCAGAAGAGACCAAAACTGAGAATTTTGGCCTAAAAGCAAAACGCTATGTGTGGCGGAAAACTAGCACTGCACATCACCCTGAACACACCATCCCCAAAGTGAAACATGGTGGAGGCATCATGCTGTGGAGATTCTTTACTTCAGCAGGGACAGGGAAGCTGGTCAGAGTTGATGGGAAGATGGATAGAGCCAAATACAGGGCAACCTTAGAAGAAAACCTGTTAGTCTGCAAAAGACTTGAGACTGGGGCGGAGGTTCACCTTCCAGCAGGACAATGACCCTAAACATACAGCCAGAGCTACAATGAAATGGTTTAGATCAAAGAATATTCATGTGTTAGAATGGCCTAGTCAAGGTCCAGACCTAAATCCAATTGAGAATCTGTGGCAAGACTTGAATATTGCTGTTCACAGACACTCTCCATCCAATCTGACAGAGCTTGAGCTATTTTGCAAAGAAGAATGGGCAAAAATGTCACTCTCTAGATGTGCAAAGCTGGTAGAGACATACCTAAAAAGACTTGGAGCTGTAATTGCAGTGAAAGGTAGTTCTACAGTATTGGCTTAGGGGGCACTTTTCACATATTTATTTGTAAAACATTTTGAAAACCATTTATCATTTTCCAGCCTCTTCACAATTATGTGCCACTTTATGTTGGTCTATCACATAAAATCCCAATAAATTACATTTACGTTTTAGTTGTAACATGACAAAATGTGAAAAATGTCAAGGGGTGTGAATACTTTTTCAAGGTACTGTATATGAGAGTAATTTTACCTGCCAAAGAATTTGTATTCCTGTCCATCCACTTCTGAGATTTACACAGCTCTGCCGCACAACACATTTATATAGCCGGGCAGGAGCCCTGATTCACTACGTCAGAAATAGGGAGATGGTTTTGTTGAAACGTTGACAATAAAATGCTATTGCTTTGTTTTATCTCTGCTGCAAGACCCCCGAGTTCCTCTATAAGGGCTCTTTCACATGGTCCGCCTCCGTAGGCGGATCCGTGCTGCTCAGTGGGGATCGATCCGCCGATCCTCGCTGAGACGGTGGATGACAGCTCCGTCTCCGCTTGCAGTGCGGAGAGGGAGGTGTCAGAGCCCCGCTGCTCTCTATGGGGGATCGGATGAGAGCGGACCGTCTGTCCGCTTTCATCCGATCCCATCCGATCCCCAGGACGGATGGAAAATAGGGTTTCCATCCGTCCGGATTTCACGGAAAGGATCGGATGTGGATGGCAGCAGGTGTCAGCAGACATGTCACCGCTGACATCTGCTGCTCCACAGGGCTAAATGGGGCATCCGATCAGATCCGCCTAAAAAACTGACAGGCGGATCTGATTGGAACTAGTGTTGAGCGAACACGGACTGTATTATTCGTGTTCGTACCGAATAATTGGATTTTTGTTACCCGAACACGGACTCGAAAACTTTACTGTATGTTCGGGTTTAAAATCCGTGTTCGGTCATTTTATTTCCTGTTTTGTATGTAATGGCGCGCTTTTAATGGCGGGCTTTCAACAGCCAATCAACAAGCGTTTAACTGGTGTGCCTTAAGCCATCCCAGCCATGCCTACTAATGTATTAGTAGCTGTGATTGGCCATCTGAAGCATGTGACCATGTCTTTATAAGTTCGAGAGCCCCAGCGCGCCGCGTCATTCTGCTGTAGTTTAGGGACAGCGCACACATCATAAGTGCTGGCTGCTGATTAGGGACAGACAGTGATTCTGTGAAAAATTGTGTCCGAAAAGAATGCAGGGACAGGTCGGAGTGCAGGCAGGGAAAGTTATTAGAGCATTTTAGGGCCAGGCTGGAGATTAGGCAGGGTCAGTCTACATCGATTTTGCTGTGTGGAGGGTGGTGCAGTGAACGATCTTATTGAGCATATTAGGGCCAGGCTGGAGATTAGGCAGGGACAGTATACATCGATTTTGCTGTGTGGGGGGTGGTGCAGTGAACAATATTTTTGCCCTCACTTGAGCCCACTGAGGAGGAGGAGGAGGAGGGAGAAAAAAATCTATTTTTATCAGTCAGTTGTGTGCAGCGTTCATCTATTTTACTACAAGTTAAAAGGGATTTTTTTTTTTCCCCCTTCATAGCCTTTTTGCTGCAGTGCTGACTGTGACATAAGACACTGCTGTGTTCACATGTGCTATTGAGTGATTTTCAATTTTATACACTTTTTCCTATTCCACTATTCAATATACACCCTTTTGGGTTAAAAAAAATTAAATTGTGGCATAGTCTGTACTAATCTATTTAAAAATTACAAACTTAAAGGGGAATTTTCTTTTTTTTTTTCCCCTTCATAGCCTGCTGCAGAGCTCACTGTGACATAAGACATTGCTGTGTTCACATGTGCTATTGAAAAATCACCAATTTTATATCATATTTTCTATTCCGCTATTCAATCTACACCCTTTGGGGTAAAAAGAATTAAATTGCGGCATAGTCTGTATCGGTACGTGTGAGATACACCTTTCCAATTTTTGGGGCGCATCTTCCACCGCCGAGGATTGCAGGGTGCTTCAGTTTGCCTCCTGCCTGTTCCGAACTCCTCCTACTCCTCATCCTGCCTTTAGGGTACAAAAAATTGTAATCGGGGCCTAGTCTTGGTCTGTACGTGTGAGATAGATACACCTTTTGCTATCATATTTTCTATTCCGCTATTCAATCTACACCCTTGGGGTAAAAAGAATTAAATTGCGGCATAGTCTGTATCGGTACGTGTGAGATACACCTTTCCAATTTTTTGGGCGCATCTTCCACCGCCGAGGATTGCAGGGTGCTTCAGTTTGCCTCCTGCCTGTTCCGAACTCCTCCTACTCCTCATCCTGCCTTTAGGGTACAAAAAATTGTAATCGGGGCCTAGTCTGTGTTTGTACGTGTGAGATACACCGTTTTATAATTTTTTTTCTATTCCGCTATTCAATCTACACCCTTGGGGTAAAAAGAATTAAATTGCGGCATAGTCTGTATTGGTACGTGTGAGATACACCTTTCCAATTTTTGGGGCGCATCTTCCACCGCCGAGGATTGCAGGTTGCTTCAGTTTGCCTCCTGTTCCGAACTCCTCCTACTCCTCCTCCTCATCCTTCCTTTAGGGTACAAAAAATTGTAATCGGGGCCTAGTCTGTGTTTGTACGTGTGAGATACACCGTTTTATAAAAAAAATTCTATTCCGCTATTCAATCTACACCCTTTGGGGTAAAAAGAATTAAATTGCGGCATAGTCTGTATCGGTACGTGTGAGATACACCTTCCAAATTTTTGGGGCGCATCTTCCACCCCCGAGGATTGCGGGGTGCTTCAGTTTGCCTCCTGTTCCGAACTCCTCCTACTCCTCATCCTCATCCTGCCTTTAGGGTACAAAAAATTGTAATCGGGGCCTAGTCTGTGTTTGTACGTGTGAGATACACCGTTTTCTAAAAATTTTTCTATTCCGCTATTCAATCTACACCCTTGGGGTAAAAATAATTAAATTGCAGCATAGTCTGTATCGGTACGTGTGAGATACACCTTTCCAATTTTTGGGGCGCATCTTCCACCGCCGAGGATTGCAGGTTGCTTCAGTTTGCCTCCTGTTCCGAACTCCTCCTACTCCTCATCCTGCCTTTAGGGTACAAAAAATAGAAATCGGGGCCTAGTCTGGGTCTGTACGTGTGAGATAGATACACCTTTTGATATCATATTTTCTATTCCGCTATTCAATCTACACCCTTGGGGTAAAAATAATTAAATTGCGGCATAGTCTGTATTAGTACGTGTGAAATACACCTTTCCAATTTTTGGGCGCATCTTACACCGCCGAGGATTGCAGGGTGTTTCAGTTTACCTCCTGTCTGTTCCAAACTCCTCCTACTCCTCATCCTGCCTTTAGGGTACAAAAAATTGTAATCAGGGCCTAGTCTATGTTTGTACGTGTGAGATACACCGTTTTATAAAAATCTTTCTATTCCGCTACTCAATATACACCCTTTTTGAGTGTAAAAAATTAAATTACGGCATAGTCTGTGTCGGTACATGTGAGATACACCTTTTTAAATTTGTTTGGTGCATCTCCTTCCACCGCAGAGGATTGCAGGGCGCTTCAGTTTGCCTCCTGTTCCGAACTCCTCCTACTCCTCTTCCTTATCCTCATCCTGCCTTTAGGGTACAAAAAATTGTAATCGGGGCCTAGTCTGTGTTTGTACGTGTGAGATACACCGTTTTATAAAATTCTTTCTATTCCGCTATTCAATATACACCCTTTTGGAGTGTAAAAAATTAAATTACGGCATAGTCTGTATCGGTACGTGTGAGATACACCTTTTAAATTTGTGTGGCGCATCTCCTTCCACCGCCAAGGATTGCAGGGCGCTTCAGTTTGCCTCCTGTTCCGAACTCCTCCTACTCCTCTTCCTCATCCTCATCCTCCCTTTAGGGTACAAAAAATTGTAATCGGGGCCTAGTCTGTGTTTGTACGTGTGAGATACACTGTTTTGTACATTTTTTTCTATTCCGCTATTCAATATACACCCTTTTGAAGTGTAAAAAATTAAATTACAGCATAGTCTGTATCGGTACGTGTGAGATACACCTTTTAAATTTGTTTGGCGCATCTCCTTCCACCGCCAAGGATTGCAGGGCACTTCAGTTTGCCTCCTGTTCCGAACTCCTCCTACTCCTCTTCCTCATCCTCCCTTTAGGGTACAAAATATTGTAATCGGGGCCTAGTCTGTGTTTGTACTTGTGAGATACACCGTTTTATATCCTTTTTTCTATTCCGCTATTCAATATACACCCTTTTGGGGTGAAAAAAATGAAATTGCGGCATACTTTGCATATTTGACTGTGAGATACACCCGTTGTATTTGTATACTGTTTTTCTATTCCGCTATTTAATAAACACCCTTTTGGGGTAAAAAATAAATAAATTGCGGCATAGTTTGCATATTTGACTGTGAGATACACCCGTGCGATACTGTTGTTGTTTTGTTCCGCTATTCAATAAACACCTTTCTAGGGCAAGATCTTAAATTACAGAAATATGAGGAGGCCGTCAAATAGGGGCCGTGGCCTGGATCGTGGTGCTGCTGGTAGAGCTCCTGTTGCAAGGAGAGGACGTGGTCGATCTGTGCCAGCTACACGCACAAGTGAAACACCTTCCTCAAGTTTGAGTAGGCGACAGAACCTGCAGCAGTATTTGGTAGGGCATCATGCGCCTCTAGAAGTGATGAGGCCAGAACAAGTAGAGGCGATAGTAGATTGGGTTGCTGCTGACAGTGCCTCCAGTTCCCTCACATTGTCTCCCACCCAGTCTACTGCAGAAAGGTCAGAGTTGGCACCTGCAGCCGATGTCCAACCGTCTTTCACCTCACCCCCTTGCAAATCAGGCAAGCAGTCTGAGCCCCAAGTCATGCAGCAGTCTCTTCTTCTTTTTGATGACTCTGTCAGCAGGGTTTCCCAGGGCCATCCACCTAGCCCTGCCCCAGAAGTGGAAGAGATTGAGTGCAGCGATGCCCAACCACTTATTTCTCAAGATGAGTACATGGAAGGACCATCACAGGCCGTCTCCGATGATGACGAAACGCAGGTGCAAACTGCTGCGGCACTCAGAATTGTGGAGACCGACAAGGAGGGCAGGGGTGAAGACTGGGTGGAAGATGATGTGGAGGACGATGAGGTCCTCGACCCCACATGGAATGAAGGTCATGCAGTTGACCTGAGTAGTTTGGAGGAAGAGGCGGTGGTCGCACAGAGCCACCAGCACAGCAGAAGAGGGAGCAGGGTGCAGAAGCGGAGCAGCCGTGCCCTAGACACTACGCCTGCTACTGCCCAACACAGCAAGGGACCGAGCGCACCAAAGCCAGCTCAAAGGAGTTCTCTAGCGTGGAAGTTCTTCAGAAAATGTGCTGATGACAGGACACGAGGGGTTTGCACCCTGTGCAATCAGAGCCTGAAGCGAGGCATAAACCTTCTCAACCTCAGCACAACCTGCATGATCAGGCATCTAAGTGCAAAGCACGAGCTGCAGTGGAGTAGACACCTTCAAAACCAAGAAAGGTCTCTGGCTCCTCCTGCTTCCTCTTCTGCTGCAGTCTCGGCCTCTTCATCCACCTCTGTAGTGATACCGGCACCTGCCACCCCGCAAACAGACGATCTGTCAGCAACACCACCACCTGGGTCACCAACCATCTCCACAATGTCCCGTGGAAGCATTCAGCTTTCCATCTCCCAAACACTTCAGAGGAAGAGGAAGTACCCCCCTACCCACCTGTGATCCCTGGCCCTGAATGCCAGCATTTCAAAATTCTTGGCCTTTGAAATGCTGTAATTCCGCAGTTTTAAAAGCCTTATGTCGGTGGCTGTCCCACAGTACGTCGTGCCAAGCCGCCACTACTTTTCCAGGCAAGCCATCCCTTCCCTGCACAACCAAGCGGGGGAAAAAATCAGGCGTGCACTGCGCAACGCCATCTGTGCCAAGGTCCACCTAACTACCAATACGTGGACCAGTAAGCACGGTCAGGGGCATTATATCTCCCTAACGGCACACTGGGTAAATGCAGTGGCGGATGGGCCTGAGGCGGATAGAAATTTGGCGCATGTCCTTCCACCACCGAGGATTGCAGGGCGCTTCAGTTTGCCTCCTGTTCCTAACTCCTCCTACTCCGCTTCCTCATCTTCTACCGCCTCCTCATCCAGTCAGCGTAACACCTTCACCACCAACTTCAGGACAGCCAGGGGTAAACGACAGCAGGCAGTTTTAAAACTTGCCTGCTTGGGGGAAACACCCCACACCGCGCAGGAGTTGTGGAGGAGCATGGAACAGCAGACAAATGAGTGGTTGCTGCCAGCGAGCCTCAAGCCCGGCCTGGTGGTGTGCGATAACGGGCGAAATCTCATAGCAGCTCTGGGCCTAGCCGGTTTGAGGCACATCCCTTGCCTGGCGCATGTGCTGAATTTGGTGGTGCAGAGGTTCCTTAAAAATTACCCCAATATGTCAGAGCTGCTGCAGAAACTGCGGGCCGTCTGTGCGCACTTTTGACGTTCTCACCCTGCTGCTGCTCGCCTGTCAGCGCTGCAGCGTAACTTTGGCCTTCCCGCTCACCGCCTCATATGTGAGGTGCCCACAAGGTGGAACTCCACCTTGCACATGCTGGAAAGACTGTGCGAGCAGCAGCAGGCCATAGTGGAGTTTCAGCTGCAACACGCATGCGTAAATCGCTCTGTGGAACAGCACCACTTCACCACCAATAACTGGGCCTCCATGCGAGACCTGTGTGCCTTGTTGCGCTGTTTTGAGTACTCCACCAACATGGCCAGTGCCGATGATGCCGTTGTCAGCTTAACTATCCCACTTCTATGCCTCCTTCAAAAAACGATTCGGGCGATGATGGAAGAGGATGTGTCACAGGATGAGGAGGAGGAGGATGAAGAGGTAACATTTCCAAGGCTTTCAGGGCAGTCATTCGCAAGTGGCTCCGAGGGGGAGTTCCTGCACCCACAAACGCCAGGGACACAATTGTCCAGCAGGGGCACAGTTCTGAAGGATTGGAGGATGAGGAGGATGAGGAGGAGGAGATGGAGGAGGAGATGGAACCATGTTCACAGCAGGGTGGCACCCAGGCCAGCTCATGGTCATCACTGGTGCGTGGCTGGGGGGGATACAGAGGACACAGACGATACACCTCCCACAGAGGACAGCCTTTCGTTGCCTCTGGGCAGCCTGGCACACATGAGTGATTACATGCTTCAGTGTCTCCACAACGACCGCCGAGTTGCCCACATTCTAACTTGTGTTGATTACTGGGTGGCCACGCTGCTGGATCCCCGTTACAAGGACAACGTACCGTCCTTAATTCACTCACTGGAGCGCAATCGCAAGATGCGCGAGTACAAGCGCACGCTGGTAGACGCGATGCTGCTGGCATTCCCACCTGACAGCGGGGCCACAGTGGAAGCACAAGGCCAAGGCAGAGGAGGAGAAGGAAGAGGTCGCCAACGCAACCAGGGCACCGCCAGCACCTCAGAAGGCAGGGTTAGCATGGCCGAAATGTGGAAAAGCTTTGTCAGCACGCCACAACAAACAGCAGCACCAGCAGCTCATATGGAACGTCTTAGCAGGAGGCAGCATTTCACCAACATGGTGGAGCAGTATGTGTGCACACGCCTACATGTAGTGAATGACGGGTCTGCCCCCTTCAACTTCTGGGTCTCCAAATTGGGCACATGGCCTGAGCTTGCCCTTTACGCCTTGGAGGTGCTGGCGTGCCCTGCAGCCAGTGTATTATCTGAACATGTATTTAGCACGGCTGGGGGTGTTATCACAGACAAGCGCAGCCGCCTGTCCGGAGACAATGTGGACAAGCTCACGTTCATTAAAATGAACCAGGCATGGATCCCACAGGACTTTTCCGTACCTTGCGCAGAATAGAGATGGATACCGACCTTACCCAGCCATTGTTATATTTTTAATCTTTCTCACTCTTTTGGGGTGTACCCTCATTTAAAATGACTGAAAAAAAGCAGTGTTGGCTACCTCGTCCTCCTCCACCGCCGCTTCCACCTACACTGCCACATCCACCGCCACCTCAACCTCCCTCCTACTCCATATGGGCCTCGTCCTTCACAGATGAAGAACATTTTTTATTTTTCTGTTTTTTTTTGTTGTTTTAAGTTATTTCCCTATCCACATTTGTTTGCAGAGCACTTGCCATGCTCTTAACTACGTTTTGCTGCCATTTTCAGCACTCTAGCCCTTTCCATTGGTGTTTTAGAGCCATTTTAGTGCCTGAAAGTTCAGGTCCCCATTGACTTCAATGGGGTTCGGTGTCCAGGGTAAAGTTCGGAAAAAGTCCAGGACATGGACCCGGACTTTTTTTTCAAGTTCGGCCAAACCCGCCGAACACGGACATCCAGGTGTCCGCTCAACTCTAATCGGAACGCCCGTGTGAAAGGGCCCTATCTGTTCTGGATTTGTAAAGAGATGGGGAGATTAGTTGTTTACAGAAGAAAGAAAACATTTTTTTTTCTCCCAGTTCATGTCACAGAAAGAAACATCGGCACTGCACATCTAGCAAGATCAACAGGTATTTTTTCCACCTGAAGACAATGTTTCAAACCTAAAAATATAAAATACATTTTTTTTGGGGTTGCTTTAAGGCCAGTTACCATGACAGAAATGCAATCCGGATGTGTTTCTGCATGCAAGTTTTTGATGTGTTCCAGTGCATTTTTCCCCTCTTGTTTTATCTTTTTTCCAAATTTTCTGTTTTTTTTTTCTCTGCTGTAATGCATTCCAATGCATTTTTGACCTGCCATATTCCAGTGCAGTTCCTTGCAGAAAAAATGCAGTATGTTTTACTTTTGTTGACTTTACTGGAACACACTGGAATGGCATGAACTTTGCCATTGAGATCCATGTAGCCCACTGTCCATGCATTTTTGGTGCAGAACAAAAATGCACTGGACTGCATGTGGTGTGATCCAGCCCTTAACCACTTCTGGACCGGAAGGATTTGCCCCCTTAATGACCAGGCCATTTTTTGAGATTCAGCACTATGTTACTTTCATGGACAATTGCGCGGTCGTGCGACGCTGTACCTAAATAAAATAATGTCCCTTTTTTCCCCACAAATACAGCCTTTCTTTGGTGGTATTTAATAACCTGTGCGATTTTTATATTTTGTGCTATAAACAAAAAAAGAGCGACAATTCTGAAAAAAAAGAAGAAATGTCACTTTGCTACAATGTAAAGTAGTGAGTGTAAAGCTTGTATAACAGTGTAAATTTACTGTCCCTTTAAAATAACTCAACACACAGCCATTAATGTCTAAACTGCTGGCAACAAAAGTGAGTAAACCCCTAAGTGAAAATGTTAAAATTGGGCCTAAAGTGTCAATATTTTGTCCCTCCACCTTCCGTTCGAGGATGCCCCATAGATGCTCAATAGGGTTTAGGTCTGGAGAAATGCTTGGCCAGTCCATCACCTTTACCCTCAGCTTTTTTAGCAAGGCAGTGGTAGCCTTGGAGGTGTGTCGAGGTTGTTATCATGTTGGAATACTGCCCTGCACCCTAGTCTCTGAAGGGAGGGGATCATGCTCTGCTTCTGTATGTCACAGTACATGTTGGCATTCATGGTTCCCTCCATGAACTGTAGCTCCCCAGTGCCGACAGCACTCATGCAGGCCCAGACCATGACACTCCCACTACCATGCTTGACTGTAGGCAAGACACATTTGTCATTGTACTCCTCACCTGGTTGCCACCGCACACACTTGACACCATCTGAACCAAATATGTTTATCTTGGTCCCATCAGACCACAGGACATGGTTCCAATAATCCATTTCCTCCATCTGCTTGTCTTCAGCAAACTGTTTGCGGGCTTTCTTTGCATCATCTTTAGAAGAGGCTTCCTTCTGGGACGACAGCCCTGTAGACCAATTTGATGCAGTGTACGATGTATGGTCTGAGCACTGACAGGCTGATCCACCACCCCTTCAACCTCTGCAGCAATGCTGGCAGCACTCATACATCTATTTCCCAAAGACAACCTCTGGATATGACGCTGAGCACGTGCACTCAACTTCTTTGGTCGACCATGGTGAGGCCTGTTCTGAGTGGAACCTGTCCTGTTAAACCACTGTATGGTCTTGGCAACCGTGCTGCAGCTCAGTTTCAGGGTCTTGGCAATCTTCTTATAGCCTAAGCCATCTTTATGTAGAGCAACACTTCTTTTTTTCAGACCCCAGAGAGTTCTTTGCCACGAGGTGCCATGTTGAACTTCCAGAGACCAGTATGAGAGAGTGAGAGCGATAACATCAAATTTAACACACCTGCTCCGCATTCACACCTGAGACCTTGTAACACTGACGAGTCACATGACACCGGGGAGGGAAAATGGCTAATTGGGCCCAATTTGGATATTTTCACTTAGGGGTGTACTCATTTTTGTTGCCAGCGGTTTAGACATTAATGGCTGTGTGTTGAGTTATTTTGAGGGGACAGCAAATTTACACTGTTATACAAGCTGTACACTCACTACTTTACATTGTAGGAAAGTGTAATTTCTTCAACGTTGTCACATGAAAAGATATAATAAAATATTTACCAAAATGTGAGGGGTGTACTCACTTTTGTGAGATACTGTGTATTTATGGAATCTTTGATTATTTATTTATTTTTTACTAGTAATGGCAGCGATCAGCAACTTATAGCGGGACTGCAATATTGCGACGGACAGTCAGGACACTAACTGACACTTATGACTTTTTTGGGGACCAGTGACACTAATACAGTGATTAGTGCTAAAAAAATATGCACTGTCACTGTACTAATGACAATGGCTGGGAAGGGGTTAACATCAGGGGTGATCAAAGGGTTAAATCTGTTCCTAGCTGGTGTTTTACTAAACTGTAAGAGGAAGGCATGGATCCTTGTCCCTGCTTTGCAGGAAAACAGTATCAAGGCCTTCCACTGAAAGAATAGCAATCTGCCTTGTTTACATAGGCAGACCCCCATTCTGCCCGTGTAACAAACAATCGGGGGGTGCCGGTGGTCATCAAGTCCACGGTACCCGCTGATCGCTGTGAATCACAACATGAGCAAGCCGCTGGTGGTGCTCCCCTAACCTGGAAGTGCTGGGTCATGTATTAGGTACGGGATCCAGTGCAGGAGAGCCACCTTGCCGCCGTATATGTACAACATACAGTCAGCAAGCAGTTAGCTACAGTATTGTTACAAAATATTAATCAATGTTGGCAGCAAACACTTCCATGTTATATGATGGCACGCATATATGTCATGTACTGTACATGACAAGGATTATCTTTTACAAAAAGTTATAGATGACATCCAACGTGTCTTTTAGTACAGAGGCACCCAAAGCCATCTATGTCCTTTACTTGACTGTCAGGTCAACTGATCTATATGCTGACGCTAGAGAACTTTACTGTCCACATAACACAAAATACTATAAAAATGTAGACATTTTGCATATCTGGAATTGTTTCTGTTTTCTTGAACCTCCTTTCCTTTTCTGACAAGCCAAGCGGACCACACAGACGCTGCCAATAACATGAAAAGCCCAGACGCAGCTACAACACAGAGATGTCAGAACATATATTCCATTATTGGCTTCCTAGCCACAAGCAATGCAGACTTAAAATATTTATGTCCAAAATGACAGATGGGGATTCGAAGAATAGAGGTTTTCATGAAATATGTAGATTTTACTGGAAAGCAAGCTAAAAGAGAAATTAGGTCAACAGAACATATATTAAATATTTCAGGCATTTTAAACTATAATTTGCATTTATTAGCAAACCGCATGCACAGTTGCTGTTTTTTTTTTTTCTTCCAAAATACTAAAATACTAAAAACTAAAATACTTTTCTCAAAATTTCAATGCAAGCTGAAACCACCAGGATTAAAAAAGCGGAATGCTAGTTCCTAACATGCTGATTTCTAGTAAATAGGGAGGACTAGTACTACCACATCGAAATTTGTACAAAACTGTGCAAAAGTTATAGGCGCATGTGAAAAAGGGGATACTGTAAAAAAATAATGAAAATAAGAAATAATGCAATGAATTGTTTTTTATTTTTTTTAAGTTCATTTTAGGCTGGAAATTAATATATTGATTGTATTATTTTTTTTTGTTCATTTTTTTTTTTTTATTAAACATTTTAGACAATAGAATACAAGAGGTAAAAAAAAAAAAAAAACAGTTAAAAAAAAAAATAAGTATCAGAGCAAATGCCTGGAATAGAATAACAGCCATGTGCTTTCTACGCTATTGTCTCAGGATGTTCTGAATATTGTTGAAATAACTTGATGTTCCAAGCATTGTATACCTTTGCCTAATGTTTAGATCCTCATTGCGTTATTTTTAAAGCATCCTAACTTTACAGCATTTCTTCACATGCGCCTAAAGCTTTTGCACAGTACTTTATAATGTTATTTAAAGCAGAGGCACACAAAGACAGGAATAATACTAGATGCTGCTAATGCTAAATATAAGTTACAAAAATATAATTAATATATTTAGAATATTAATCAAATTAAAATGACTAGATATTTGTTTTTAACCATTAAAAATTGTCCCCTATGATTTAAAAAAAAAAGAAAAGTGAAAGGTTAAAAACCCTTCAGTACGCAGCTGCTTCAACCCCCCCCCCCCCCCCCGCAGCCTTCCCTTAATACTTACTCAGGCCCGAATTCAATCCAGTGATGTGCATGAGAGCCCCTGCTCTCAGGTATTTGCTTCCATTGGCTCCCGCCGCTGTCAATCACAGCCAGTGAGGAGGGAGCAGGGCCGAGCCCAGTTCTCTGTCTTTTATGGACACACAAAACAGGGCTCGGGGGGGAGCACGCATGAGTGCCCCCATAGAAAGTGGCTTGCTATGAGGGCACTAAGTGAAGAGGCGGAGGCAGGAGTTGCTCTGTGTAAAGCCAGTTTCACAGCAGACAATTTTTCGTGTATGGAGATGCATAACAGAAAAATGCAGTTATGTGATATTTTAAACATAATTGAAGACATTTTTAGGGGGAACTAGTATAAGTAATTTGATTTGCCTTGATATCGGCTTTTTCTAATTACCTGCACAGCAGCACTCAGACTGGGAGAGGGACGATCCAATCAGACCCTGCTAAATGAACATGTGCTGGCAAGGAACATGCTGACAGGGGAGAGAGCAGAAGAGTGAGTTGATCTATCTGCTGCTGCTCCCTCACTGTCCATTAAAAAGCTTGGGCCAGGAAGGTGACCATGCTATGTTGCTTAACTTCAGTACAGAAAACACAGGTCACATTTTAGAAGTAGATGAGCAAAACGCAGGCAACATGGCAAGTGATAATTCGCATCTGGTGAAAGGCAACATGACAAGTGACAATCCACATCTGGTGGCAGGTGACATGACAAGTGACAATCCACATCTGGTGGCAGGCAACGTGGCAAGTGACAATCTGCATCTGGTGGCAGGCGATGTGGCAAGTGACAATCCGCATATAGTGGCAGGTGACGTGGCAAGTGACAATTCGCATCTGGTAGCAGATGACGTGACAAGTGACAATCAGAGGTGGATTGTCACTTGTCATGTCGCCTTCCACCAAATGCTGATTGTCACTTGCCATGTTGCCTGCCACCAGATGCGGATTGTCATTTGCCACATCGCCTGCCACCAGATGCGGATTGTCACTTGCCACATCGCCTGCAACCAGATGCGGATTGTCACTTGCCACGTTGCCTGCCACCAGATGTGGATTGTCACTTGTCATGTCGCCTGCTACCAGATGTGGATTGTCACTTGTCATGTCGCCTGCCACCAGATGTGGATTGTCACTTGTCATGTCGCCTGCCACCAGATGCGAATTGTCACTTGCCATGTTGCCTGCGACCAAATTGCCTTTACATTTAAAAAGTGACAAGCTGCATTTGGTATTTCTTGGTGGCAGGCAACAGTGGAAAGATTCAGATGGTGGAAGGATAGTTTAAATCCGCATCTGGTGGCAGGCGATGTGGCAAGTGACAATCTGCATCTGGTGGCAGATGACGTGGCAAGTGACAATCTGCATCTGGTGGCAGATGACGTGACAAGTGACAATCAGAGGTGGATTGTCACTTGCCATGTTGCCTGCCACCAGATGCGGATTGTCACTTGCCATGTTGCCTGCCACCGGATGCGTATTGTCACTTGCCTTGTCGCCTGCCACCGGAAGTGGAATGGCACTTGCCCTGTTGTCTGCCACCAGATGTGGATTGTCACTTGCCATGTCGCCTGCCACCGGATGTGGATTGTCACTTGCCATGTTGCCTGCCACCAGATGCGGATTGTCACTTGCCATGTTGCCTGCCACCGGATGCGGATTGTCACTTCCCATGTCGCCTGCCACCGGAAGTGGAATGGCACTTGCCCTGTTGTCTGCCACCGGATGCGGATTGTCACTTTCCATGTCTCCTGCCACCGGATGTGGATTGTCACTTGCCCTGTTGCCTGCCACCGGATGCGGATTGTCACTTACCATGTTGCCTGCCACCAGATGCAGATTATCACTTGCCAGACTGGTGTGCCCCAGGGATTGTGCGTAATTCTAAAGGATGCCTTAACTCATGAAAGTTTGAAAAACATTGGTCTATGGAGTTTTAAAATTTCTAGATTCTGTGTGTTTTTTTTATCTACCTTTTGATTTGGTTTATTCGATGGTTAAAGCGGTTGTAAACTCAGCTTTCTTATTTTTACCTACAGGTAAGCCTATGATAAGTCTTACCTTCACAGTTTAGGAGATATGCACCCTGCATGTGGCCGCTGGCGTCAGCGATGGATGCACTCAGGCATATTGTGCCGGAACTTCAGAGCTTCTTGCCGAAACCAAGGGCTTCCGCGGGCATGGGCAGGAGTGACGTCATTGCGGCTCCGGCCACTCACAGCGCCGGAGCCTGCCATTCCAGAAGAAAGGACGGGTGCCGCTGAGAGAGCTTTGTTCTATGCGATGCATACTAGCACATTATGCCTTAATCTTGCAGTTTTGTTTTTTTTCCGCAGGTTTACAACCGCTTAAGAAAATGCTGCTGTGACCTAAGGTAACTCCAGGTCCAATAACTGTGTCTTTATTTCATGTTGGGGTTGCTGGGAATTGAATTAGAAGGGATAAAATAATTGCCATATCCCTCATTCTGGGCACTTGCAAAGACCACAATTACTCTTTATGAGTCTTTATTGTATCCAGGGCTTGTTCTCCCCCTGGGTCCAAACCAACGGCTTCAGTATAACTATTTGAAAAGAATCCACACTACCAAATGACCTATTCCCTTATTCTGAATTACTCCAATTGGAAACAGTTAAGCAACAAAACATACATTGCTAAAAAAAGACCCAGAGGTATTCATCTGTTAACACAAATTGACAGCAGTCGTCTTAATAAGGTGCAAACAGCCACATCTGTTGTATACTGATATATATTTAATGCCATACAATAGGGTGCAATTTCCATATACAGGACGATATAAAAAGGTGCAATTTATACATACAAAATACAAAAGTGGAAAACCATGAATTCTGTTGGGTGGGTGGAAATGACGTCAATGACTACAATTACATTGATACTAAACAGATACCATCATTTCTTGTCCAGCAATGGAAATATGATATTCAGAAATGTCAAGGCTGTAGCATACAAAAAAGACGGACACAATTTCAAGAAATTCAAGCCTGAATCACAAAACATTAAACTGATCCACAAAATGAGACTCCGGAATATTTGGGTAAAGAAAGAGAATGCATTGCCGAGTCTGACAATAACCTCCAAACAGCGTGGAGGGAGCAGGGGACTCATATTGAACACAATGCCACTCTCATTTCTCCAAATTTACAAGTCAATAACAAAAATGGTCAGATGGAAATCTGCGCTAGGCATTCATAGGAGGTAATACACTGAACAGAAGAAAACAACCAGCTAAAGACACACAGCCACACAAAGCATATGTCCATCTAGGGACAAATGACCTGGCTTGCAATGAAGTGTCAGAGGTGAAAAAATCTTTTATCACACTTGGAAATGACGTACAGGATTTTGCATCCACCATTTCATTTTCTGAAGTTCTGCCTGTGCATAATGTTCAGAATGATAGGCAGAGGCGCATAAAGGAGTTCAACATATGGCTTAGTAAATGGTGTCAAGAACAAGGATTTGGCTTTGTTTCTCATGATAGCTCTACTTGGAATAGGAAGGAACTGTACAAAAAAGATGGTTTGCATCTTTCTCTCAAAGGAACAAATGTACTTAGTGAACAACTCCAAGAATTTGCGAAAGAGTATTTAAACTAGGAAGGGGGGGCAAAAGAGTGGAATTACAAGAGTCCAATTGCCCCCCGAAACAATGCCAGAACAGGTCAGAAGCACAGAGGTTAAGAAATGATAAGCTCAGAGTCCTGTCTACAAATGCTCGCAGTTTAGGTAAAAAAATCAATGAACTTGGGTCAATTATGGCATCTGAGAATGTAGATTTAGTGGCTGTTACGGAGACATGGTTTAATGAAAGAAATGACTGGGACATAACCATACCAGGGTACTCTTTATACAGAAGAGACAGAGAAGGCAAGAAAGGAGGAGGAGTGGCCCTGTATGTGAAAGATAGCATTAAATCTAACCTAATACAAGTTGATGAGGCCAACATAGAGTCAGTTTGGGTTACGTTGCAGTTTGCTAATCATGCAGTAACTCGTGTAGGTGTGATATATAGACCACCTGGTCAAGTCAAAGAACTAGATGATCTACTAGTTGAAGAAATAACTAAAATGACAATGAAAGGAGAAGTTATCATTATGGGAGATTTTAATCTTCCAGATATAAACTGGAAAACCAAAATAGCAAGTTCTACCAGGAGTACAGATATTCTAAATTCCCTACTGGGGTTGTCTCTGCAACAAGTGGTTGAGGAGCCAACCCGGAGGGAGGCCATTTTGGATCTGGTATTCACAAATGGGGATTCGGTATATGATGTCATTGTAGGCGAAACCTTGGGATCCAGTGATCACCAGTCAGTGTGGTTTAATATAAGAACTGTGAAAGAGTCACACCACACAAAAACAAAAGTTTTAGATTTTAGAAAAACAGACTTTTCAAAAATGAAATTAGTCATAAATGAGTCCTTATCAGACTGGTACGGATTACATGGAGTCCAGGAGAAATGGGACTACTTGAAAGGTGCATTATTGAAGGCAACAGAAAATTGCATTAGACTTGTCAGTAAAAGCAAAAAAAGGAAGAGACCACTGTGGTACTCAGCAGAAGTGGCCCAAATCATTAAAAATAAAAAGCTAGCATTTTGTAATTATAAAAAAACCCAGAGCAATGAAGATAAGGAAATCTACAAGATTAGGCAGAAAGAGGCCAAGCAAGTTATAAGAACTTCTAAAGCGCAGGCAGAAGAAAAACTAGCTCAGTCTATGAAAAAGGGGGATAAGACATTCTTCAGATATATAAATGAAAAAAGGAAATTAAAACAAGGAATAACTAAATTAAAAACAAAGGACGGAAGGTATGTAGAAGAGAATAAAGGGCTAGCCGACTGCCTTAATGAATACTTCTGTTCAGTTTTTACAGAAGAAAAAGAAGGAGAAGGACCTCCACTTGAAAGGATGACTAATGAATCGTTTGATGCATGTGTCTTTACAGAGAAAGACGTTCTAAGATTGCTGTCTAAAGTGAAGACAAATAAGTCACAGGGTCCTGATGAGATACACCCAAAATTATTAAAAGAGCTTAGTGGTGAGCTGGCAAAACCATTAACAGATTTATTTAACCAATCATTAGTAACAGGAGTCGTCCCGGAAGATTGGAAATTGGCAAATGTCGTGCCCATTCACAAAAAAGGTAGTAGGGAGGAATCGAGCAACTATAGACCAGTGAGTCTGACATCAATAGTAGGCAAATTAATGGAAACCCTATTAAAGGATAGGATTGTGGAACATCTTAAATCCCATGGATTGCAAGATGAAAAACAACATGGGTTTACTTCAGGGAGATCATGTCAAACAAATCTTATAGATTTTTTTGACTGGGTGACTAAAATAATAGACGGTGGAGGTGCAGTAGACATTGCATATCTAGATTTTAGTAAGGCTTTTGACACTGTCCCACATAGAAGACTTATCAATAAACTGCAGTCATTGAGCATGGACTCCCATATTGTTGAGTGGATTAGGCAGTGGCTGAGTGACAGACAACAGAGGGTTGTAGTCAATGGAGAACATTCAGAACAAGGTCATGTTACCAGTGGGGTACCTCAGGGATCTGTACTGGGACCAATTTTGTTTAATATCTTCATAAGTGATATTGCAAAAGGCCTCGATGGTAAGGTTTGTCTTTTTGCTGATGACACAAAGATATGTAACAGGGTTGATGTTCCTGGAGGGAAACGCCAAATGGAAAAGGATTTAGGAAAACTAGAAGAATGGTCAGAACTCTGGTAACTGAAATTTAATGTGGATAAGTGCAAGATAATGCACCTGGGGCGTAAAAACCCAAGGGCAGAATATAGAATATTTGACACAGTCCTGACCTCAGTATCTGAGGAAAGGGATTTAGGAGAAATTATTTCAGAAGACTTAAAGGTGGGAAGACAATGTAATAGAGCAGCACGAAATGCCAGCAGAATGCTTGGATGTATAGGGAGAGGTATAAGCAGTAGAAAGAGAGAAGTGCTTATGCCGCTGTACAGAACACTGGTGAGACCTCACTTGGAGTATTGTGCGCAGTACTGGAGGCCATATCTCCAGAAGGATATAGATACTCTAGAGAGAGTTCAGAGAAGAGTTACTAAACTAGTACATGGATTGCAGGAAAAAACTTACCAGGAAAGGTTAAAGGACCTTAACATGTATAGCTTGGAAGAAAGAAGAGACAGAGGGGATATGATAGAAACTTTTAAATACATAAAGGGAATCAACTCGGTAAAGGAGGAGAGCATATTTAAAAGAAGAAAAACTACCACAAGAGGACACAGTTTTAAATTAGAGGGGCAAAGGTTTAAAAGTAATATGAGGAAGTATTACTTTACTGAGAGAGTAGTGGATGCATGGAATAACCTTCCTGCAGAAGTGGTAGCTGCAAATACAGTGAAGGAGTTTAAGCATGCATGGGATAGGCATAAGGCTATCCTTCATATAAGATAGGGCCAGGGACTATTCATAGGATTCAAATATATTGGGCAGACTAGATGGGCCAAATGGTTCTTATCTGCCGACACATTCTATGTTTCTATGTTTCTATAAGCATAGAAAGAAAAGCAGCGGTGTCAAAAACCTCCATTAAGATTAAGCCTCTTAACCAGTTGCCAACCGCCCCTATATCAGTTTTACTACTACATATACATGATCCGTGATAGGTAGTGGATGCAAGTGCGTGCCACCGGTGGCTCCCTCCCGCTGTGATTATACACAGCAGAAGCCGATCAGCAGGACCCACGGGCTCGATTTCTCCCACCACCCGCTAAACGTTCATTATACAGGCAGAACGGCAGTCTACCTATGTAAACAACACATTTAGTCAGTACAGAAGACATGAATCCTGTGTTCCTGCTGAGCAGAGACACGGATCCATGCCTTTTCCTACTAAAAGCACCTCCCCCACACTACACTAAAACACCAGCTAGGCACACATTTAACCCTTTGATCCCCCCTGATGTTAACCTCTTTCCAGCCAGTGTCATTAGTACAGGGACCGTGCATATTTTTAGCACTGATCACTATATTAGTGTCCCTGGTTCCCAAAAAAGTGTCAGTTAGTGTCCGATTTGTTTGCCACAATATCAAACCCCCGCGATAAGTCGCCGATCGCAGCCAATACTACTAAATAAAAATTCCATAATATATCCCACAGTTTGTACACGCTATAACATTTGCGCAAACCAATCAATATACGCTTATTGGGATTTCTTTTACCAAAAATCTGTAGCAGAATATATATTGGACTAAATTATTGAAGAAATTTGATTTTTTCTTTTATTTATTGGATATGTTTTATAGCAGGAATAAAAAAATATTGTTTTTTTTTTTTTTCAAAATTGTCGGTCGTTTTTTGTTTATAGCGCAACAAAATAAAAACCGCAGAGTTGATCAAATACCACCAAAAGAAAGCTCTATTTGTGGGAAAAAAAGGACATCAATTGTATTTGGGTACATGGTCGCACAACTGTTCAATTGTCAGTTAACTACTTCTGGACCGTAAGATTTTCCCCCTTAATGACCAGGCCCAGGAGCGCTCCCACGGACTGCTGTACAGGTACGGCGATTCGCGGGAACATGCCGAGCTGCTACCGTATAACTGCAGCAGCTGGTTGGCAAGTGGTTAAAGTAATGCAGTGCCGTATCGCAAAAAAATGGTCTGGTCATGAAGAGGGGTAAAACTTTTGGAGCTGAAGTGGTTAAATGGCTCTGTTGAAAAACAATCGTTCAACAGCCTGTTGAATAATTGAAGCAAATGCACATCCTGAGTATGTTTTTTTTTTTTTTATCATAGCCAAATTCTATACATTAGCCACATTGTTACACTAATGTACAAGAAAATAACAATCTGTTAGACACCAAACACACCTACCGTATATAACAAGGTTCAACAGACTAATGGATCACATTGGGGTGGATTAACTAAAGACAAATAGACTGTGGAGTTGCTGCAGAGATTAGTAAATGAGGGGAAGCTCTGCCGACTTCCATCATCGAATCATGTGCAAGCAAAAATGCTTCCTTGCATATGATTGGGTATTCTTTGCAAAGTGAAGCTTCCACTCGCTTACTAAGCTTGGGAGAAACTGCATTTGCAGAGTGCACAGTCTGTTTGCCTTTAGTAAATCAACTCCATTGTGTAAAACACCTAATAGGCTGAATGATAATATATTTAAAGTGGAGTTCCACCCTAAAATTGAACTTCGGTCCATCTTCTTGCTCCGGGTCACCTGAAAAACAAATGGATAATCGCAATTTTTTTTTTCCACTTACTTTGTTTTAGAAGAAAATATACTTACCGTACTTCCTCTTCCTCCCTCTGCGGCCACGGCCGCCGCCGTCACTTCCTGGTTTGCAATGATTCCTGGGAGCTGAACGCCATCGCTCCCAGGAATCAATGCGCCTGCACTGGCCCAGACGTCCGTTCCGGTGCAGGCGCGTCATACCTTGCTAAACAGCTTCTGGGCATGCCCAGAAGCTGTGCAGGGATGACGCTGCAGCCCTGGAAGTGACGGCGGGGCCAGTGCAGTGCATCGTGGGACCGAAGAGGACGGAAGAGGATGCAGAAGAGGACGCTGCCCACACCTGAGATGGCAGCGCTGGACAAGACATTTTCAAGGTAAGTATTTCTTCTAAAAGGTAAGTGCAACCCGGGACAGATCAGAGGCTAGCCATTGTGGAATGCACTAGCCCTGACTGTCCCGGGGGTATTTTTATGTAATTTTTTTTTGTTTTAGGTGGAACTCCGCTTTAATTACACTGCAGTATTTAATGCACCTCTGGTATTTGCTATGTGGTTATGTGGGAGTATTCCACTTGGCACTCATTTTGAAAAACCCCAGCATAGGTTTGGTGCTTTCTGTCATCTGTCACCTGGGTTTGCAATTGAATATGCTTCTACTCCAGTAACATGACTTTATTGTAATGTTTGCTGCAACGTTCTACCCTCCAGTAAAGTTTTTGGATGTCGGGCACATTTTCTACTGACCCCTCTGCCTCCCACAAATTAGAATTTGCTGTCTGAGCGGCCGTTTGCTTCACCCAAACCCTGTCACATGGGGGTAAAAATCTGTACTGACATATAATCAGGGCTTTTTTTTCTCAGAAAAAAAGGTGCAGGAACTCAACCACGACCACACTGTAGGTGACTCCGACTCTCTCACGTGCAGGGAGAGTATCCAGTGAGGGTGTCGACATCCGCACGGCACCTGCATCCCCCTTGTCCCCATCCTGCACTCAGTGAGAGCCGCCCAGGAAATCGTATCAGTGGGAGCCATTGGGAAACAATCTGTCACTTGTAAACCCAGAAGCCGGACTTCTGTGTTTACAACTGATAGTGGTGAGCAGAGGACCTGAGCCAGAGGTGGTTGAACTGAGTTTCACCAAGTTCCAGCTGAAAAAAAGCCCTGCATATAATTCTGGGGGATGTACTGCAGAACATTTGCCTGCTAGGCAGCAATTCTGAAGATAAGCTATGGCAGTGATGGCGAACCTTGGCACCCCAGATGTTTTGGAACTACATTTCCCATGATGCTCATGCACTCTGCAGTGTAGTTGAGCATCATGGGAAATGTAGTTCCAAAACATCTGGGGTGCCAAGGTTCGCCATCACTGAGCTATGGCATCAGATGATGTCCGCTGTACCTTGGGGATTGGCTTACTAGCCAAAGAATGTATGCAGAAACAAAATACAGTATGTACGAGGTGTGGCAATTTAATTCCCAGAATGGACTAAAAAAAAAAAAGTAGGCCTTCCCGTACACTAGCAGCTGTTGTCACTTTCAAAGTAGTCCTCTTGTAAAGGGACGCACTTTCCTAAATGAATGTGCCACTGCTGGAAACTTTCTATAATTTTCGGAACACTGCACAGAATCTTTGTCGCAGCGCACTGGATGTTCGAAATATCATCAAATCTGTGTTCTTTTAAACAATTTTTTAATTTTAAAGTCCCAGGGTTCTAAATCAGTTAGAAAATGTGGTTTGTCAAGTTTTGGAATGGATTTCTGGGCCAGGGACCCGCAAACACATAACACATAATGTGCAGGAGGATTGTCGTGTTGGAGAATCCAGTTGTCAGGCCAAGGTTCCATTTTTTTCCTCCAAAGAGATTCCCATAACCTTTTCATTTTACACATTTGTATCCGTCCTTTGCCTTTTTGGCTGTCCAATTGTTGTGTCATCATGGACATTTTCCCACCCCTCCTTAAGCCGCCTATGCCATTCAAAAACACTTGATTTCTTCATGGAATGTTTACCATAATTTGAAAAATCCTAAATAAACTGCGCATATCATAAACATACAAAAAGTGATATATGGCTCTGAATAAATATCATAAATAAAGGAATCGAATACAATATTGCAAGTCCCAATATTACAGTCCTAATGTGATGATACAAAAAAAGTGTCAGTGCTCCTTATGGACTTCTTGTGATGCAATATAAAGTGTCAGTGCTCTTTATGAACATAACATTGTGCTCCATTCCAGGGTGCTTTTAGTGCCCCACATGTACTAACACTACCATATATAATTGACCAACTATTGTGGTCAATAGCGTTTGTGGGGCAGGTACCTAGTTGATCGATACCACTTGACTTTGCCAGATGATACTCAGCATGCCCGATAATATCATTTAGAGGGAAGGATGACAGGAAGAAGATCTCCAATAAATAGCAAAACCACTCCAATAATTTTATTGTTAAAAAGATACAGAAATACATTTAGTTGCTGCTATGTCTTAAAACCTGGCACCTGGTGTAAACAGCTTTGTATATATGCTGGGGGATAATGGTCACCACTCGTTCAGAGACTAGAAGTGAAGTGCGAGTCACCACCCGGACATGACGTCAGCGTAAGTATGTTGACCAAGCTTCAACGCATTTCAACCTGATTGGTCGTCCTCAGGAAGCTTCTGTGTCTTATTTAGTATGCATTTTAACTGCAGCAATCATCTTAAGTTTAACCACTTTTATGCACTATTTCAAATATTTAAAAAACTGTATCCAAGGAATAGAGTATTTATTCATTATAATGTTTACCATAAGATACACAAAAGATAGAAAAAATTACTGCGCTAACTGAAAAATAAAGTGAAGCAGCTATCACCAAATCACTAAACCACAAAGTGATTTAAAACCAAAATGAAAACAAAATATGTGTAGCACTAAAGGTGAATAAAATGTCCGACAACATAAGAGTCCAATAATTCAAAAATATTATAAACGGAGTGGATCCAATATAACACAATGATGAAAAACTTGTAGTGCAGCAAATCCCAACACCAGTGAAGGAAAATAAGATTGCGCTCACCAGATGGATGGGACCCAATTACCGTATAGTAAAAGGGTCAAACAGGCTTGTAGATAGATGGAATGTCCGATTGGATTTCACCAAGGAGAGGAAGCGTATCGAACTCCAAAGCTTGAAATCAGTCAGAGGGTCCACTCCCACATGGTAGGTGGTGAATTGAAGATAAAACAAGGGGGGACATAGCGTAATATTGCTAAAAACAGATTTATTTTAAAATAAGCTGATAAACTTACAAACATCCGTGAAGGAAAAGCATGTATAGTAAAAAACAGCTGGGCTGACTTAGTCCTCTTTACATGTTTCGGCAAAGGTGCCTTTTTCAAAGTTTCACTCACACTTTTGCTAATTTTCACGCAAAATTTGATGTTAATCCGCTTCTCCAGATTCCTGCCACTCATTTTCCACCAACAGCGCAACGCATACGCATGTTTTTTTTATTCTACTACTCCATAAAGACCAAGTCAACTGATCTGCCACCTAAGCGAGTGACAGTTAGAACATGTCAGAACACGTAAGTGTAAGTGGCTGTGTGACTCACCAACATAGTGCTACGCCACAGGCATTCCTGGAATGGAACAGCTCTCCTGACGCGGCCATTCTGGAGCACGTTAATGCTATAGATATTAAGCAGTATCTGCTGATGTAGCCATAAAGAGATAGGTGTCCAAGGTACGGTCCAGTATCCATCACATACCCCCACCAATTGTTTTTGGGGGGCACATCAGATGTCCCATCACAAGTGCACATACTTCTGGCGCCCAGATGGCCATATACAGCCTTTTTTTGCTCTATTTGGTAGAATTGTCATGTAAAAATCATAATTAATGTTGAGGGTCCCTGAAGCAGAGTTGAAATTATCCTTTGTTCAGCAAAATGCGTCGGACCTCCAATTTATGCATTTCCTTGTCACATTTCTGTACAACTTGTTGAGCTGCTAATTTGCATTGCATATTGTAGTTATCTATGTGTTCTTGATTGATTTATCACGCACACAAAGTATGTGACTGTTTGCTCACCACATGTGACAATCCCACACCCTTAAAAGTATTTTTACTCATGAGAATGGCTATTTAGCCTTCCTCATTTTTGGTTATGATTCCTGGAATTAAATTGTTACATCTCGTATAATATTGCAATAAAACTGAAACACACAACATATACTGTATGTGACCTGGTTGAGCTTTTTTCATGATGAAATGTAGACCTAATATTTAGTAAACTATGCATTATTTTTGTAATAGAGACAATTCTGAATCAGCTTGGATACATAGGTATCAGTTTGTTCATCATTGCGCCTTATATTGTACACACATTGCTGCCGCTTTTCTACAGGTGTCTCATTTAATGGGGACATTTTTTCCCAGGTCTGACAAATCTGCTGGCCAAGACTAAAGCAGCGCATACAATGATAATTTTTTTTTCTCATTCCTATTTCCCCATCCACACACTCAATGTGGAGGGGGGAAACACTTCTCTGTGCTATTGTATTCATGTTTATTATATAACAACAAGTATGTGTAACCAAATACACATACAGCACATTACATTAATCTACCCTATGATTAAGCGCCAGTGGGCGTAGAAAAACATGTCAAGGGACGTTGCTTTGGCGGAGACTCATGGGCTGAGGTTTTCAAATCGACACTAGGTTGACTAGACGGGAGTGCATAGCTTCTTTGATTTTATACATACATCGCTTCAGATGAGCACCTTTTGCAGCCTGCACCTTTCTCCCTTGTGACTGCGGAATTTGGTTTCCCCAGCTTGAGCGGCATTTATAATCTAGTAGCAAGGTCACAGGAAGTTCCAGCATGCTAATGGATAAGTCTTCTCCAGTGGGGAGCAGGTCCTCTGCACTGACAAGTGATCCCAGTCTCCTACCTATCCTGATCGTCTGGTGTCCATTGTTGGTACCTTCCAGAAAAAAAGAGGAGAAGTGAATTCCTTGTCTCCAAACTCACTGGAGTTATCCACCACTGTAGATATTAGAGTTCTGGGATGTAAAGACAATAGAGAATACAACAACCAAGTCCTTCTGTCCCACCTAAACAAGACATTCTGTTGCAAAGGCCTGGAAAATTGAGAATCCACCCAACCTCTGCAGGGTACAAACCGTGAGATATAAATTGTGCTCCAATTTGATCAGTAAATCCTCCAGGTATCCAAAAATGGCCACCCCATAGCCCCTCAAAAGGCCCAGAAATGGGACTAGGACCTTTGTAAATGTTCACGGAACCAAGCTGCGCCACAAAATAAAAAAAATACAGATTTTTATTGCAAACCACAAAAATAATAAAACTCAGATGAAGAAGGAGGTTGTGGCATGCAGGTAGGTATCCTTTATATAAGCTGATGCAAGTAAATCTCCTTGGCTGGGACAAAGCCAATCAAAAAAGCCATACTTTGAGAAATTTGTTGAAACTCTTCAAATCCAAAAATTGGACAGTCGTCGGTTGTGGAACCGTAAAAAGGTATGAATAAACGCTGAGAACCCCTTCCTGTTCTGGAAGTGGCACAATTACTTCCCTGAGCAAGCAAGTGAGAAGAGAGAAACCTTTTTGTAGTTTCATAGAAAAACCTGCAAATGCCTACAAACAGGGCGGGGGGGGGGGGGGGGGTGTGACGGGTGATGAGTAATCTGCCCTGGGCACAGTGTTGAGAGGTGGCGCAGTGGGCGCTTCAGCTTCTCCTGATTCCTACTGACAGGATCAAAGCCGTCGGCTCCTGTCCCACCCACCAGCCCGCGCACCATCTGCAAGGCTTTTGTATGCTTAAATCTGTTCAGGTTAAGTCTCAGCATCTTCTGTCTGCTTCTGTCTCCGACCTTCAGCCCGTCCACCACCTGCATTGCTTTAGAATTCTTAGCTCTGTCCAGGTTGAGTCCCGGCATTTTCTGCAAATTCTGTCCCCGCCCACTTCCTATCAGACCTGTAGTTAATGGTCTAGGGAAGTGCTATACGTGGTGGGTGGGCCAGTGGGCTGGGATAGAGGCAGAAGATGAAGAAAATGTCAGGACTACATCCCTGGCAGAGCTAAGAATACTAAAGCAATGCAAGTGATGGGCGGGCTGACAGACGGGTACAGAAGCAGACAGAAGATGCCGAGACTAAACCCAAGAACACCGATGAATTACAGGTACAATGCAGTGATGTTCTGCTCTTTTCAGCTGAGCACTGTGGATATGATTGATAAATTGGGGAGTACTCAGCAGAAATATTTTTTAAAGTGACTTTGTGCTATTAAGTAAAATATGTTGGAGGCATCTTGCTGTATGTATTTTCCTTTTAGGTGACTCTTATGTCATGTTCACACTAATGTGTTTTCTGTGACTCACATTTGCGCAGGCGCAGCAGCCCATCCATTTAAATGGGCTACTGTACCTGCAGGAAACAGGAAAAAGCTCCCTACACCTTTATGAAAACGCAGCCGCAGGGAAATCGTATGGTGCAAAAGCAACATGCAATTTCCTGCACCAAAAAATGTGCTGCATTTTCAGATGCGTGGGAGTGCCAATAAGAATAAATGGCAGCCTTGCACATCTGTAAAAGAGCAGGGAATTTTTCCTGCAGGTGGTTGTGGGAATAGGGGCCATTTACATGCTGTCCCACACATGCAACCACCTGTAAAAGTGTGAACCTAGCCATGGGCTCATTTACATTTGCAGTTGGCGGGCAATAAAACATGCTGCTGAGCCTCATTTTACAGCTCCCTATCACTCCTGCCATTTAAGCTGCAGAGGCAGCAGCTAGAGGTGTACAGATGCCACTGCTGCAATATTTTGATTTGCAGCAATGGCAGGAATTATACCAGCATGCACTACCATCTGCTGAAGGCAACCTGTTCAAGTGAATGGGGCCACACTGCAACCTCCCCAGAACTGTGTGCAATGCACACAGTTGCAGTACAGTAGTGCAGCATAATGGGGATTAAAACGGGTGGTGAGGAGGCAACATATTGCCCCCACATATACCTACTGTGGGCAGAAGTAAGAGGACGCCTGCTGAAAACACACCTCAGTCTCAGCACAGTGCCACTGTGGAGTGAGGGCAGACTGCCTTATCATGTGACATATCACATGACTAGAGACAAGACGACAGACAAACTGCCTTCACTCCCAGCAGGTGACACCGAGATGTGAACTGGGAATACACATGGGGGGCACAGTTTGCCATCTTTGCCCAGGGCACTGGATGGCCTTGTCCCAGCACTGCCTACAAATGTCCCCCCACCTGTATGAATTTTTAGCTGCTGTTTAGACTCTACCTGCCCACTAACTTCCAGACCTTTCTGGTTGCAATCCTGCAACCATTGGCACATAGAACAGACCAAAATAATCAACACAGCCACACTGCTTACAGTGAGGCAAAACTAAATTTGTCTAACAACGAACATCAGCTACATTGGGTACAGTGAGCCAGAACTAAATTTATCTTGTCCTAGCACCCATCTAGAAGGGTGCTACACATAGGTGTAAACAGCAATAAAAAGAAAAGAGAAGGCGCCTGGCCCTTTAAATAAAAGATTGTTGAACCTGCTGCCCTTTTAATTGTAATAAAACAATAAATAGGTATATATCATAGGTAAAAAGGCGCTGGTAATCTTAATATATCACGTGTTATAAAAATTAATAGGTGATTTAAAGTGTAATATATGTGATTAAAAATTGCTACAAATATATATATGATCTACTATTGGTGCAATTAGCAAAGAAAAGTGCATACCAGTGCAATTTCAATTCAGAAGTGTTTGTGCTTCTCAAAGTAAATTAATCCACAAAGGTGTGGATCAGTGAACCAATAAATAGATATATAAAGAATTCCATACAAAAATCACATAAGAATATATAAAAAAATATAAATATATAAATGTGCTCCAAGTAGTGTTTAAAAATCCAGGCAATAGCATGCAATCAAAATTGTGCTTGGTGGATTCTTATTAATCCCTTCACAGTGCTCCAGGTGCTGGGATGTGACAACCGTCAATTAAGAAGTGCTTGTGCTTCTCAAAGTAAATTAATCCACAAAGGTGTGGATCAGTGAACCAATAAATAAATATATAAAGAATTCCATACAAAAATCACATAAGGATATATAAAAAAATCACATAAGAATATATAAAAAAGTATAAATATATAAATGTGCTCCAAGTAGTGTTTAAAAGTCCAAGCAATAGCATGCAATCAAAATTGTGCTTGGTGAATTCTTATTAATCCATTCACAGTGCTCCAGGTGCTGGGATGTGACAACCGTGGCCTCTTACCAGCTAGCAGCAGGTCACAAGGACCCCCAACGCCTGTGATCCCTTTATTGGGTGGATCAGACCTCTCCTCGATTGCTTGGATCTCTGGCTCCTATATTACTCGAGTTGGACCATGTAGTCCCCCCTATTTGTTGTGCCCTCCTGGCACTGGGCAATTCGGCAGTACAAAATCGTTTTTTTGGGTCTTAGGAAGATATTCTCCGGGGATCTGCAGCACCCTGTATCTCCTTTCCCCCTTTCTTTGTATTGCAGCGGTGGATGTGTATCCCAGCCTCTGTTCCGAATGCCTCTGTGTGTTACTTCCGGGTTAGCATTGACCACAATGCATTTCGCTTAACGAGCGTCCTCAGGCAGTCACTTCTTAATTGACGGTTGTCACATCCCAGCACCTGGAGCACTGTGAAGGGATTAATAAGAATCCACCAAGCACAATTTTGATTGCATGCTATTGCCTGGATTTTTAAACACTACTTGGAGCACATTTATATATTTATATTTTTTTATATATTCTTATGTGATTTTTGTATGGAATTCTTTATATATCTATTTATTGGTTCACTGATCCACACCTTTGTGGATTAATTTACTTTGAGAAGCACAAACACTTCTGAATTGAAATTGCACTGGTATGCACTTTTCTTTGCTAATTGCACCAATAGTAGATCATATATATATTTGTAGCAATTTTTAATCACATATATTACACTTTAAATCACCTATTCATTTTTATAACACGTGATATATTAAGATTACCAGCGCCTTTTTACCTATGATATATAGGTGTAAACAGGCACAATTAAAAACCATGGGATTTGGATGCTGAATGTTTAGAGCTTCAAGCTACAAAATGCTCAGGTGTGAATGGGGCCAGATACAGGTTCCTTCTTTCAGATAAATGGGTGCAAGTGATTCTATATTTCATACAAAATATGACCAATTCCAGAAAATTGTTATAAATTACAAGAGAAATTGGAGAAACCCTAACCATATAGTTCAATGACTTGTAGTCTTTTAATAGCAGACATTAATTGAATGATCTGCTTGCCTTTATAGAATTCTATAGCGATGCAGAAATGCCTATAGTGCAAAAGAGGGAATTGTTCAGGAACATTTTCAAACCAAATCGTCCAAAATCAAAAGCCATACTTTAGACCTTTCACTGCCCATTTTATCACAACTGATTTGTTGCATTGCTTGAGAAATTGGTAAATGACTGGCAGTGCCGAGAAGAGTCACAGATTTATAATCAGTAACAAATTAAATTAAATAATGATTGAAACGGGTGAAGTTATTAAACTGCAGTTTAGCGTTTTAACATTGGCAACGTGCCTGATTGAATTTCTCAGGAAACGTAAATTTAGCACAGATGGTCTTTACACAGTTCCAGAATGAAATGCCCTTATCATTAATATGAGGAGAATGCTCTTTTACTTCTCAGATTTTTAAACGCTGAATGAGGGGTGCTGAGCTCAATCCTAGGTGTTCCATGATACTGGACACAACACTCTGTTATCCTAGATTTGGGCTTTAATGAAATGGTGCCATCTGTTAGTGATAGTGATATACTACAAACAAACAATTGGGGCTATGCATCAGATCTCCCGCAACGCCGCACAGGGACCTGGGACATACAGTAGTAGCAGATAGTCTTTAAATGAGGCCGTATTGTTATTTCATTATTTGTTAACTAGCTGAAAACTCAAAACTTTTACTGTACAAAGTTTGCTTACACAATTTCCCCCCCCAAAAGGTTCCTTTTCTTGTTATTCTTTATAGTTGGTACTAGCAAGGAGTTACATTTTGGAGGCAATATGTAATAAATCAAAAACACTTGAGTCCGGTATAGACGAAACATGCCAGATGAGTGGAGTTTTATAATGCATTACATTGGGTGAGCTTTGCCATCATCTTGGATTGCTGGCTTGTAATTTTCTCAGCTATTGAGTGAGAGCTTTATTTAAGAGATATTCTGTGAGTGTATTTATTCTTTGAATTTAATAAAATCGTATTGTTTTATATTATGGAGTTTCCCTCTGCTTTTGTTCAATGAGTGCCACATTAAGAAACATCTGGCCACGTGGAAGCGGAAGGTTAAAATTCCAAACAGAAACAGTGGGAGCGTGCGTTGGGACACATTAAAAGTGCTTTTTGACCTCGGTTTAACACAGTTAGCTTCAACTCTTAAGATGAGGGTACATCCATCTGTGCACAGTGGTGGTGTTGTTACATTGCTAAAGCCATGGTTAAAATATTCTAATACATCATGGGGTTTCCATTTGTTGGAACTATCCAGTATATTGTTGTGATATCTTTATATTTTTCCACATCATTTATGATTTTTTTTTTAAAAAGACATTCACTTTATGTATGTTTTATTTTTTGCTCATGAAGTGATGGTATTTAAACATGCAGACATTCAGAAATGAACTGTGGACACCCCGAACATGTGTGACCCGGCTCCATTGAAAGCCAGTCCAATTCACATGGTATGTTAATCGAATGCGGTTAAAAACGGCATCTGTGGAACAGTGGAAGCACACGTATTGTAATGGATAAGCAGAGGGCAGGTGCTGTTGAAATATTGGTGAGGGGACGCACTGGACACCTTTGCTGCCATGGTGCTATATGCTGGATGTCCTGTGTGCCCCTGTACCTTTAACCACTTCCTACCCGTCATACAGCAAAATGACGGCCGGAAAGTGGTTGCTCTATCCTGACCGGGGGACACGCGCAGACTAACCGCATCTCCGATCCCGGTAGGCTGACGTAGGCTCTTCACCATGTGACCAGCTGTGTCCAATCACAGCTGGTCACATAGTAAATAGGAAGAGCCATTGATTGGCTTTCCTCAGTTCATCCACGATCGGCGGCTCTCCTGACGGGGGGGGGGGGTATGTGCTGGCAATTAGACCATTGATTACCAGTGCAGACCCTTGGGGAATGCCCATGGCCACCAGGGATGCCTACCCATGGCCACCAGGGATGCCAATCAGGGCTCAGGGACCCTTTTAGTGCCCTCCTCATCAGTGCTGCCCATCATTGCCATCTATCAGTGCGGCCCACCAGTGCGTATCATTGCCATCTATCAGTGCTGCCCACCAGTGCCCATTATTGCCCATCAGTGCCGCCTATCAGTGCCCATCAGTGCCGCCTATCAGTGCCTATCAGTGCGGTCTATCAGTGCGGACTATCAGTGCCGTCTATCAGTGCCACCTATCAGTGCCCATCAGTGCCGCCTATCAATGACCATCAGTGCCGACTATCAGTGCCTATCAGTGCCAACCAATGCTGCATATCAGTGCTACCTATCAGTGCCACATATCAGTGCCCATCAATGCTGCATATCAGTGCCGCATATCAGTGCCCATTAGTGCCTCATCATCAGTGCTACCCCATCAATGCCTTCTTATCAGTGCCTGTCAGTGCGGCCTCATCAGTGCTCATCAGTGCAGGAAAGAACATATATATTTACAAAATTTTATAACAAACAAAACATTTTTTTTTTCAAACTTTTTTTATTTGTGTAGCAAAAAAAGAAAAAAACATTGCGGTGATCAAATACCACCAAAAGAAAGCTCTATTTGTGTAAAAAAAATGACATAAATTTGGTTTAGGTACAGTGTTGCATGACCGCGCAATTGTCATTCAAAATGCAACAGCGCTAAAAGCTGAAAATTGGCCTGGGCATGAAGGGCGTGAAAATGCCCTGTATTGAAGAGGTTAAGAAGGGGTGAGCTCCCTCCAGGCTCACCTGCCCTCTGCCTACCCATTATAATGCATTTGCTTCCACTGTGCAGGCTCTCAAAATTTAGAGTTAGGACTATAGATAACACTGGGATGCCTTGATGGGGCTCTGTAGCTTTTGCATGTATTTGCAAATGTGTGCAAACTAAACCTCTGTTTTTAACGCATACTGTTAGACAGAACAATTCAGTTGGTCGCAGGCTGGCCAGTAAGTTGAGCTGGGAATTTCTTTGGTTTTGTTTTGTATAAGTATATTGTACCCTTGTGCATTTTTCATCCATTCTTATATATGAAAATGTTTTTAATGTACTCTTTTATGTGATTACAAGAAAGTTTATACTATTTTTAGACAAACACACTTTTTGAGCAAATAATTCTCTTTGAGCAAATTCTCTTTGCTATATATGGATTTTAAATATGAAGCCAAGATCAAGAACACAAGGACATGACCTTAAAGTGGAAGTAAATCCTAATCCTGAAATTCTCCCCTGCATTTATTAAACATTTAAGGACTGGAAGGTTTTGCCCCCTTAATGACCAGGCCATTTTTTGCAATTTGGCACTGCGTGACTTTACCTTGTAATTACGCTGTCTTGCAATGCTGTACCCAAACGAAATGTATGTCCTTTTTTTTCTCCCACAAATAGAGCTTTCTTTTGGTGGTATTTGAAAACAACTGAGATTTTTTTTTTTTTTTTGTGATATATACGAAAAAAGACCAACAGTTTGAGAAAAAAAAAACATTTTCTACTTTTTCTTATAAAAAATATCCAATAAACTCAATTTTTGTCAAACATTTGGGCCCATATGTATTTAGCTACATTTCTTTAATAAAAAAAAAATCTCAATAAGCGTATATTTATTGGTTAATAAAACATAAAAGTTTAGCGCTAAAAATATTGATAATCACAAAAAATAATAAATTTGTGTCCAAATGAATGAAAGACTAATAATCACAATAATTGTGTAAAAGAAAAAAAGTGTCCAAATAAATGAGTCCCAAACTAAACTGGTGTGGGGTAAAAACATAAATCCACGTGCACAGTATTCCAAGGGGGGATTCTTCCCGTGGCACCAAGGGTATGTGAAGGAAGGGAGCACCTCTGTGATGGGGTATGATAAGCAGCTTACCAGATTTCCATGGCTGCTCAAATTAATGAGTCAGCCTCTCCCGGCTATTAATCAAAACCACCGAAGATACTTTCTCAATTTAAAGGAACCGCCTCTCAAGATACGTGGAAGGATCAATATAAGATTGGCACTCCTCAGTATTTGTCCTCAATCATAAGTGAATATGTGAAGAAAAGAAAAGCGAGGCCCATAGCGTAATCCCGTTTATACTTGAAATCTTATTTATTAAAAATATACTCACAATGTTTCATAAAATGACAGGCATATCAAATGGCTAAACAAGGGATGAAGATGCGGCGTCCCGCGAGCAGTCCCAGGTAGCAAAATGGTGAAGGCCGGCTAATTTCCAGGGGGCGTGTGGACGTTGCGTCTGGAGTCGCCAACGTCCACACGCCCAGACGAAGTCTATTGAGACGAAACATTGGCGACTCCAGACGCAACGTCCACACGCCCCCTGGAAATTAGCCGGCCTGCTCCTTTAAAAACGATAGTTTTAAAAAAATGTTTGCATTGATACATGTCCCCCAGTGCAATACCCGGGTCCCCATACACTATTTATGGCAATAACTTCCATATAAGCCTTTTAAATGAGGACCTTTGATTTTTCATGTTCATGTCCCATAGACTTTAATAGAGTTTGCATGTTCGCTAGAACTTTTTCCCTGCTTGAGATGTTCTGGTGCGAACCAAACAGGGGGGTGCTCGGCCCATCACTACTGCCTATCTCATTTCTTAAAGTGCTAAAATGGCAGGGCCATACAAACCCCCCAAATTACCCCTTTTTGGAAAGTAGACACCCCAAGGAATTTGCTGAGAGGCATATATTACATTTTTTTTTCCACAGGTGTTTTTTTACACAAAGTTGTTAATGCTCAATATGCCATAGGTCTATGTGTAATTACACCCCACAATACCCAAAATGCATTCTGCTGCTTCTCCTGAGTATGGGGATACCCCATGTGTGAGACTTTTTGGAAGTTTAGTTGTGTACAGGACCCCAAAAAACAATAACCTTCAGGTTTTCTAAGGGCGTCAATTGTTGATTTCACTCTTCACTATCTATCACAGTTTCAGAGGCCATGAAATGCCAAGATAGCACAAAACCCCCAAAATGACCGCTTTTTGGAAAGTAGACACCCTTAGATATTTGCTGAGAGTCAAAGAGTCCATGTAATGTTTTACATTTTCAGTAAAATTACAAAAAAAGTTTCTTTTTTACACAAAGTTGTCAGTAAATGATATATTGCTCACACATGCCATGGGTATATGTGAAATGACACCCCAAAATATATTCTGCTGCTTTTCCTGAGTATGGGGATACCACATGTGTGAGACTTTTTGGAGGCCATGAAATGCCAAGATAGCACAACCCCCCCCCCCCCCAAATTACCCCTTTTCGGAAAGTAGACACCCTAAGCTATTTGCTGAGAGGCATGTTGAGTTCATGGAATATTTTGTTGTGCCACAAGTTTCGGGTAAAAAAATTTGTTGAGAGGAATGTTATCTATTTTTGCAGATCGCACTTTTTGTCACAAAGTTTTGAAAATTGAAAAAAGAAAAAAAAAATTTCCTTTTCTTTCTTCATTTTCCAAAGCAAATGAGAGCTGCAAAATACTCACCATGACTCTTAGCAAATACCTTGGGGTGTCTACTTTCCAAAAAGGAGTCATTTGTGTGTGTGTGGGGGGGGGGGGGGTTGTGCTATCTTGGCATTTCATGGCCTCCAAAACTGTGATAGGTAGTGAGGAGTGAAATTACCAATTTATGCCCTTAGAAAGCCTGAAGGCGGTGATTGGTTTTCGGGGTTCTGTACATGGCTAGGCTCCCAAAAAGTCTAAAACTTGTGGTATCCCAGTACTCTGGAGAAGAATCAGAATGCATTTTGAGGTGTAATTCCACGTATACCCATGGCATGTGTGAGCCACATATATTATTTAGTAACAACAAGTGTAAAAAAAAAATAATAATATTTTCGAAGCTTGTGGCAAAATATAAAATATTCCATGAACTCAACATGCCTTTCAACAAATAGCTTGGGGTGTCTACTTTCCAAAAAGGGGACATTTTGGGGGTGTTTGAACGGTCCTGGCATTTTATGCCCAATATTAGAAGCTTATGCCACACATCACCCACTCTTCTAACCACTTGAAGACCAAGCCTTTCATGACACTTTTTGTTTACATGAAAAAACTATTTTTTTTGCTAGAAAATTACTTTGAAACCCAAAACATTACATATATTTTTTAAGCAGAGGCCTTACAGAATAAAATGGTGGGTGTTTGTTTTTTGTTTTTTTGTTTGTTTTTTTGTCACACGGTATTTGTGCAGAGATTTTACAAATGCAATTTTGTGGGAAAAAAAAACTTTTTTTTTTTTTTTAATTTAATGCACAAATACACAATATATTGCCCAATTGTTTAGTGAAATATGAAAGATAATCTTATGCCAAGTACATAGATACCAAACATGACATGCTTTAAGATTAAGCATGCCTGTGCAGCAGCTACAAACTACATACATTTTTAAAAGCTTTTAAAAGCCTTTACAGGTTACCACTTTAGATTTATAGAGGAAGTCTACTGCTAGAATTTCTGCCCTTGATCTTATGTTTGCGATGATACCTCACATGCATGGAGAAATTGCTGTTTACATATGTTTACATATGACACCAGACCGATGCTTGCATTTGCTTTCATTTTTTTCTTCTTATTATTATTATTTTAAAAAAAGAATAGCGCACACATGCAAAAGAAATTACTACCAAATTTGAAGACAATCCATAAATAAAAATGGGGATTTGGTCCCACCATATGGCCATATAGTGCTCAAGCCCACCACTACGTCAAAGTACCCCATTATCAGTGGGTCCTACACTATCCATGAAAAAGAGATGAATCCAGCCTTTCTAACCTTTGGAGATAATACTCCTTGCTGGGAGAGATGTGCAAATGCACTACAGGGAACTCCTCCTATATCCACTTGATAGTGGACACCGATAGAGTACAGGTGTGTGTGGGGGGTGGATAGTGTAGGACCCACTGATAATGGGGTACTTTGACGTAGTGGTGGGCTTGAGCACTATATGGCCATATGGTGGGACCAAATCCCCTATGATAGCAATATGTACTGACAGGTACTCTTTTGAAAAAATTGGGGTTTATTACACTCTAGATTTCTCCTCTGCCCTTAATGCATCTGACCACACCAAGATCAGTGTGATAAAATGCTTTCTCAATTTAAAAATGGCGCTATTTATATCCGCCAAAACTAAAGGGATAAAATGCTCGTAGCTCCGGCATCTTAGGCCATGGAGATGATTGGAGCCATTCTGGTCTCCGATCAGCTTTATGGTCAGCTGACAGAACCACCGGCTGCATTCTCGGGCTACCCAGGTGGGACAGGAGAGCCTGTGAGAACTGTGGAAGGTGGCAGGAGGGGGGAGTCCCCTCCCACTGCTTGTAAAAGCAGTCTAGCAGTTAATTCGCCACTCGTATTTCTTTTTTCATAAAAGCTGACCGTCGGCTGTAAAAACTATACCAAGATAATGCCTAAACCTCAGGCATCATCCCGGTATGACCACTCAAAGTCCAGTGATGTACCAGTATGTTGCTGGTCCTCGTTGGGCATATATTGTAAGGTTCTTAATTCAGCCTGTGGGCTGAAAGAAAAAAGAGAACATAACAGATTCCTACATTCACATTGATTGATGAGGATGAAGAAATCTCTGCCAAGAAAAGTGTAAAAAAATATATGTCGAAGCACAGGGGGGATCCGCCCTCTGTGTCCACCCCATCCCCTATGCTTCGCCATATATGCTCTTTTTTTTTTAACTGTGGTGGTGAAATCACCTCCTAGAGTGCTGCAATCATTGATTTATGTATATGCTGAAAGCACATGCTGTTGCTGTCAAGGATAAACAAATCAGTGCTGAAGCTGATGTGCGTACCTGCAAACCAAACAATGGTTAACAATAAAACACATTAACAATAAAACATTACAATACAATAGTATACAGTACAGTAAAGCAGTAGAATGGCGGTATCTGCAAAGCAAACTATGGTTAACAAAGAAAAACAGTAACAATAAAACAGTACAGTATAGCAGTATATTATAAAGTACAGTAAAACAATAGGAACAGAAAATTAACTAAATGCAATGACAACTATTTTTGGCTTCTTTATTTTTTGTTATTTTTTTATTTTTTGTTTTGTTTTTTAATTTTTTTTTACACTTTTTTTTGTATCTGTAAAAAACTTTAAATGTTCCAGGCTAGGGTCTCTCAAAATGAGATAGCCATCTAACATCTTTCAAGACCCTGTGTGAAAGTGTGTCCTAGACTAATACTCTACTAGTGTGTGGTTGCAACAGAAACAGTCCCTGATGCAGAGACCAGGTTGGCTAGGACAGGAGGGACAAAAATTGCGGGTGTTACACCTGTATCTGTGTTTTCTACAGACACGACATCTTCTTTGGGGTGCTCTTTGGGTAGAGGTACAAGAGAGGACATCCAGAAAATTCCTTTCATGCACTGCATCTGGATTTTGAAATTGGGCTAGAGTACCTTCTGGATACAGAAGGGCTGTGATGATCTCTTCCTGGAATTTTAGGATGGATCCACTTCTTCCTGACGCTTTGTATAGCACATAAGCATTCAGCAGAGCCAATTGGAATAAGTATATAGACACTTTTTTGTACCAGCGTCTGGCCTTATGGGCAATTAAGTACAGCTCCATCATCTGATCGTTGAAGTCCACCCCTCCCATGTTAAGGTTGTAGTCGTGGACACAGAGTTCATCAACAACACCAGTCGCCATTGTAATTTTGACTGTTGTATCTGCGGGAATGGAAGAGATAACGAAAACATCCTTCCACTTCACTGCAAGCAATTTCTTACACTTCAAGCATGCTCTCTCCTCCCGTCTAAGTCTGGTATTTTCAAGCCGTTGGGGGAAGCCCCGGTGATTAGGTCGCACGGTGTCACATGCACCAATTCCAGAATCAAAAAGGTGATTAAAAAGAGGCACGCTTGTGTAATAATTGTCCATGTATAAATGGCATCCCTTTCCAAATAAGGGTGACACCAAGTCCCAAAAAAACTTGCCGCTGCTCACTTTGTAGTCTGGGCAGTTTGGGGACTTCACACTGATATCTTTTTCCTTGTGAATCCAGAAACTACATGTATAGCCTGTTGCCCTGTCACAGAGCTTACACATCTTGACCCCATTTCTGTCACGCTTGCTGGGGAGAAACTATTTGAAATCAAGGAAGCCAGAAAATGTATTCAGGGACTCATCAATGCAGACAGATTGTTAGGGTGTATACAAGGCTGCAAATTTTTGGTTGAAGTGATTTATGAGGGGCTGAATTTTGTGGAGCCAGTCATATAAAAGGGCGCCCCGAGGACGACAGAGTTCATTGTCATTGAAATGCATGAACCGCAAGATTTGCTCGTATTTTGTCCTGGCCATGGCAGCAGAGAACACGGGCATATGATGAATTGGGTAAATGGACCAATATGACCGCAACTCACACTTTTTAGTAATGCCCATGATGAGGGATAGACCCAGAAATGTTTTCAATTCAGAAACAGTGATACGTGTTCATGCAAATTCTCTAGCAAGGATCAAATTTGGGTTTGCAGTGATAAATTGATCGGCATATAAATTGGTTTGGTCTACAATAGATCTGTACAGATCTTCTGTGAAAAATAGCTCATAAAAACCAAGTAAAATCCGCTGTTTCCACTTGAATTCCAGGTTGGCCAGTGAATGGGGGAAGTACGGGCGCTGCAGAAGTGGTGGGCTCCCAATCAGGATTTTCAATCGCATCAGGAAGGACACTGGGCTCTATGAACTGTCTTTGAATTCTTGGTGGCTGCGGGACACTACTTGTGCTAGCCACCACACCAGCTTGAACTGCACTTATGGGACTCGCCACGTCACCAAGTGATACTGCAGTGCTGGTTTGTCTATGACCAGGATGTACTAGGCCGCTGGTACTTCCCAGTTCAACAGAAGGTTAGGTGGCAGTAGTACTGACACTCTGCTGCATACGAGAACCGTGCGATTGTTGCACCTCAGCAACCTGGGAACGGGGTCAGGTATGCCTGACCTTAGCAGGGGCCACTACTCTGTCGTAAAAGCTATCTGTCGGGGTGCTGCTGCTCTTTAAAAGTTTGAATACTGAGCCTGATTCTGACAAAGAGGTTTCACCATCAATCTCATCTGTCATGCTCAGCATTGTGCAGGCCTCTTCACTAGTGTACCTCCGTTTAGACATTTTGTCCAAAAAAATGTATAGGTACCTAGTGTGACTCACAGGTAAAAAAGCACCTGGTTGTCAAGAACTGTTCGAACTACTACCAAAAAATGTAACTGCTAGCAGAGATCAAGCCTGACTCTGCTAACGCTGCAGTTTTGTGTGCTGTGTATTGGAGGTGACAGTGATCTGCTGGTACTGCACTTTTTGGGGGGCTGGACAGAGGGGCTAAACACAGGGGCTGGCAGGTGTTGGGGCTGATCCTGCTAATGCTGCATTTTGGGAACACTATACTAAACTATTGGGGACGCTAGTATAGTTCTGATCTGATCAAAGATATTGATCCGTTCAGACACTATACTAGTAATGGAGGTGTTAAGTGTGTGTGTCACTGGCAATCAAAGTGTTAAAATGTATTACTTAATATGTGGTGGACAATCTGATGCTATCCTGGATTGACGTTAACTAACGCTAACTGATGTCACCCGTGACACTAATATAGTGAGCATAAAAAAGATCTGTACACTATAATCAGGGGGTTAAATCTTTATAAGGAAATATATGGCAGGTACCCTAAACCTATCTGGGACTGACACTAACTACCACTAACTGCCGATCACACTAACTGGCATCACTAATACAGTGATCAGTAAAAAAAAACCTAGACACTGTATATAGTGACACTGTGACAGGGAGTGAAAGGGTTGGCGGGGTGATCAGGGGGTGAAAATGTGCCTATGTGTACTGGTGTCAGTGTAGTGCTTGTGTACTCACTGTCTCATGCTCTCTCCTCTCACGCTGGGCAATAAATCATTGGCCTGGACCTGATGAGTGATTGATTCTAGAACAAATCCGATTACCACCGGCCGGTGGGTGTGCACGTGTGCGCCCCCTACCCATGGTCATGAGCGACATACAGGTGCCACCTTGCCACAATAAATCTGCGGGGGGGGGGTGGTCTCCTAGTGGTTAATGTAAACTAAGTTCAGCTTTATGTCTCAAAATGTACAAATCCAACTTTTTCTACCTTTAATTTGCAGTATCTGATGCCTGTCACATGATTTTAATCCCCCTTCCTTCTGAGGCTAATTGCAGCAAGTGGGTGTGGTTACTAAAGGTAGTGACATCACTTCCTGGGAGGGGCACTGTTCCTGTGTAGCCAGTTGGGCGTATAGAGGATTGGAGGAGCTGATCAGAGGTTCACGCCCAGTGTTCTCTCATAAGTAAGGATACATTGTTTATCCTACTTCATGAGAAAATGAGAAAAATAAAAAAAGAGCCATCCACACAGGACACGGGGGGGTGGGGGTGGGGGGTGGTAGGTATACAGTATAGCTGTGCTGAGCTTTAAATCAAGACTATCATAAAAGAAGGAAGCTGGACGGGTCACAACTCACATGTAATAAGCAATAGAAATATATTTGTTTCCTTCCACACTTTCAAAAATGTTCATTTGTACTTTATTTCTTTCATATATTGCGCCAGTCATGTAACATTTCTTCCCCAGCTCCCTCGGCCATTCACAGCAGCTGGGCATGTTTCTTTTGTGGATACCTTATTTTCTGGAAGTGATGTCGTACACGGCGTAATATCACTTCCGGCTACAAGGACACACATAGAAAAGCGTTAGTAAACTAAAATGATGGCCCATACCTGCTGTATGGTGGCGTCATTTCCATAGCAATCGGGATGCATCTGTATCTGTTTCCGAACCCGGGTACACGTGTGAGGAGAGGAGAGAGACACCCTGCAGTAGCATGAGATGGCTGTCCATCGGTGCTCATCTCAGTGCTTATCACAGTGCCCATCAGTGCTCTTCACAGTGCCCATTAGTGCTTATCACAGTGCCATCAGTGCTCATCTCAGTGCAATCGGTGCTCACTCATCACAGTGCCATCAGTGCTCATCTCAGTGCTCATCACAGTGCCATGCAGAAACAATCATGTTGTTCAGCACTGTAATCTATCTTACAGTTTCTAAAAAAATGTGTGTGTGTGTGTGTGTATGTGTGTGTGTGTGTGTGTTATGTGTTGCTGGAATTATGGGGAGAGAGCATAACATACTTCCAAAGCCTGCCCTTCCTCTTTCTCTCTCTCTCAGGAGAAGCTGCTAGCCAAAACGTGACTATGATAACAGGAGGAGATTATGTTCTGTGAAGGATAGGAGGAATGGGGATGGGGATGGGGATGGGGTTGGGCAGGTCTAGGCATGCCTGTCTAGAAAGACTGACAAACTTTTCAGGAAGTGAAAGACAGCTTAGCAAATTCAGATAACGGGATAAAGATAGCGTTGTCGGTGAAGAACAGGAAGAAGCGGATTGTCAAGCCTAGATAAGACTTTCTAAGCTAGACAATCAGCTAGCCAGAAAATTAATAAAATGAAAGATAAAGATATTTAACATACTATTAATAGGTAAAATTTCATTTTTGACTGGAATTACCCTTTAAAGGGGAAAATTCAAAATTAATCTTAGGAAGTACAGTGCCTTTAAAAAGTATTCATACCGCTTGAAAATTTCCACATTTTGTCATGTTGTCATTTTATCATCCACTCTTTAGAAGTGCAAAGCTGGTAGAAACATACCTAAAAAGGCTTTCAGCTGTAACTGCAGGGGAAGGTGGTTCTATAAAGTATTGAATCAGGGGGACTGAATACAAATGCGCACCACACTTTTCAGGTATTTATTTGTAAAAAATTTTGAAAACCATTTATCATTTTCCTTCCACTTCACAATTATGTGCCACTTTGTGTTGGTCTATCACATACAATCCCAATAAAATACATTTACATTTTTGGTTGTAACATGACAAACTGTGGAAAATTTCAAGGTATGAATACTTTTTGAAGGCGCTGTATTAATTTACCAAAAGAGTAGTTAAAACGGTAGTAAAGTCTTGGAAAAAAAAACATTTCACCCTGAAGGTCAATATCATAATGTGCTAGTATGCACTGCATATTAGCACATTATAAAAGACTTACCTTGAAATGAAGCCCTCCAGAGGCTGCAGAGGCTTCCATCCTCACCTGGTCCTCCTTCTGGGTATGTGGGCTGCGGCAGCTTGAATGGCCAAGGCACAGTTACGTCACTGCCTCGCATGTGTGCGGGAGTCTCACCCACGGCACACAGCTCTGATGGAATGGCAGGAGTATGCCGTTCCTTCAGAGAACATCATCAGCGGCTACTCCCTAGAACAAGGGTGGGGAACCTTTTTTCTGCCAAGGGCCATTTGGGTATTTATAAAACCATTCGGGGGCCGTGCAAAATTATCACCTTAAAAATTAGCCTGTTATATTTGGTCAAACATTTAATTAACTCACCTATAATGTGATGGCTGCAACTGCTTCTCTTTGGTGAAGTGTGTGAGGTTAGCTGGTATTGATGATGTTGCTACTCGCAACTGGTTTTCCAGGTTTGCGTCGGTCAGTCTGGAGCGCAGTCGACTTTTTTGTGGTGGTAAGTTTTGAAAAGAACTGCTGGCAGGTACTGCTGGTAGGTACTGCTGGCTCAGGCTGATACTGCTGGGGGTACTGCTGGCTGGTACTGTGCTGCGCCTGCGAGTACTGCTGGATGGTACTGCTGGCTCAGGCTGATACTGCTGGGGGTACTGCTGGCTGGTACTGCTGACTCAGGCTGGTACTGTGCTGTAGGTACTGCTGGCTGGTACTGCTGTGGGTACTGCTGGCTCAGGCTGGTACTGATGGCTGGTACTGTGCTGTGGGTACTGCTGGCTCAGGCGGGTACTGCTGGCTCAGGCGGGTACTGCTGGCTCAGGCTGGTACTGCTGGCATGTACTGCTGGCTGGTACTGTGCTGTAGGTACTGCTGGCTGGTACTGTTGTAGGTACTGCTGGCTCTGGCTGGTACTGCTGGCTAGGAGAAGTGTAGCAGCACCACGCTGGAGGAAGAGGTGATGTTTCCTATATTGGTTACAGGCGGAGTGCATTTGATATCACTCTGCCTGTGACTCACTCAGACTGTAATAACGGAGCAGGAACTATATAGGAAGCATCGGCTCCATTCTGACAGATCAGCTGAGAGACACAGACTCAGCTGCATGGGGGGCCGGACCAGATGACTTCGGGGGCCGCATACGGCCCCCCGAAACGTAGGTTCCCCACCCCTGCCCTAGAATATCTCCTAAACCTTGCACGTTTGTGAGATATTGATTTTACCTACAGGTAAGCTTTATTATAAGCTTACCTGTAGGTAAAAAAAAAAAAAAAGAGAGAGTTTACTACCACTTAATGCTTGAAATAGACTTTCTGCAGAAGTGGATTCAAGCATGCCTGGAACAAATATAGATCTAAACTCAGACAAAAAAAGTGTAGCACCCTCCTAGGTAGGTGATAAGTTAAAAGCATTGTTATGCTCCATCTGCTTATCAGGTGAGCCTGATCTGTTAGTTATGCCTGTTGCATGTTTTCAGGTGTGAGTCACTCGGTCTGAGGGAGTGTCCCCACTGTATCCAATAGGGGAGCCTGTTGGACAGTGGAGGAAACCTGGCCAGTGGCAAACAGGCTTTTGTGGCAGTCCCAGTGGGAGGGCACCACCGCAGTGCATCCTGGGATTGACCATAAAAGCTGAGGGCACATGTGACAGGGCGTCTTTGGCGGGAAGCAGAGTCCCAGGAGGAGGGTGATGACTGTCTCTCCTCCTGCAGCCTGGGGAAGGTGGTCACAAGCAGTCGGCCTGGTGAGCCAGGTGTGGAGCTGAGCCTTGATGGTCCTGGGAAGATGACGGTGGAGCTGCAGGCGGAGTCAACTGGGAAAAACAGTGTCCGTGAGTACCAGTGAAGGGGGTGCCAAGTGGGGCCCTGAAAAGTAATCTACCACATAGTTCACCTTTCAAATACTTCACTTTAGTGGCAAGGTGAAGCAGCGGCCTTGCCGCACTCAATTTAGCTAGAAGTCCTCCGGTTGTGCATAGTTCATAAAGTTGGGAGCATCCCACTCATCCCTTCTCCCATCCCAAGTTCTAAAATAAAACAACAAGAAAAAACAAATTACCTGGAATTTTTTCTGGCTGAGCCAAACATTTAAAGTACAAAGGATCTATAAGTTGTTGCTATGGGTAACCCAGGGGAATCCGCTTAAAGCAGCTCCCAAGGGAGTAGTGCTACAAAAGTTATAAAAAAAAATAAAATAAAAACATACCTACAATAAATGAATAATGTGCAGACTCTAAGGACCACTTGGTCTTTTCTTCTGCCATCACTCCTCTATGTTTATTTTATTGAACTCATCTGTATGTTGCTAACTTCTCAATTCTGTAAGCGTGCACCATTCATATTCCACTATAGGTTTCAGAACATCTGCATACAAAGATTAAAATAGTGCAGACGAGAAGCTTGGAATAAGAAGTAGCTTATAATACAGGATTGAAAGGCTTCAAGTCTGAACCACACAAATATAAAACGTAACAACAAACGGCTCGCTCATATTGCGGAAGCTCAACAGCTGCCATTGAATATGTTGCAATTACTCGTATTTCATGGTGCTTTAAATTGTGGGAAACAGATGGACCTCTCTCTATAGCACATATCATCATGATGGGTGGAGCTGGAAGTTCACCAGATAATTGAAAATCTATATGCCATAAACACGAAGATTATTTGCTGACATATGTATGTTTCTGCTCTAAAGAACACATTAGGAATGGCATGAAATTGTTACGATGCTACAAACAAATGCTACATTTTTCAACAGAATCAAAAACAGCAGAACATCCCTGTTTGGAGCCCCAGATTCATTGCTACTACCCCACATTTCCACTTATCATAGCCAGTGTCGCTTAAAATTCAGATAAAAATATGAAAAAAAAAATATGTATATATATATATATTTTTAATTTTTTTTTACCATGGCCAAACCGCAGCACAGGTGTATCTGCAATAGGGATCGACCAATGTAATTTTTCATTGCCGATACCGATATTTTGGTCATCGCATATCAGTATCGGCCGATATGGGCCGATATTTTCGTACATTTAAAAACATTTTTTTTTTTACTTGACAGGTACCCTTGTGGAGGGATCTGGGGGTCCCCTCCTCTGCACTTAAAAGCATTCAAAATGACAAGTTTGGTTGTTTTGAATGCTGTCATTTTTTTAAATCTGGCGCCGAGTACCCGGAAGTGATGTAATTTGTGGCACTTTTCCACTGCAAGTACCGGCTAGTACCGGCTCGGCTCTACTCGGCCCTGCTTGGCCCGGTTTGCTTTTCCACTGCGGTACCGCATGGTATAGTGTCGGAACGGTTCGGTACGGTACGGTATAGGTTTGCTTTTCCACTAAAGTAGTACTAAAGTTAAGTGGGTGGGATAACAACAGGGTGGGTGTGATTCTCTGACCAATCAGCGGCTAGTAGTGACTGCATGCAAAGGATTGTGGGATATGGTACCAGTTTGGTACCTGTTGGAACCACAATCGAGTAGGTACTGTTTTTTCAGAGCCGTACCGTACCGTACCGTTCGGTTCCATGCAGTGGAAAAGCAAACCTATACCGTACCGTACCGAACCGTTCCGACCCTATACCATGCGGTACCGCAGTGGAAAAGCACAAAAGCGTGCCGAGCCGGTACGGTTCTATGCAGTGGAAAAGGGCCATTAGAGTCCCTTTTTCTTTTCTCCAAATACGGCTGGAAGTGAGCACTACAGAGGCAGAGGAGGCATCCCAGGATAACGGAGGGATATTCGGAGGGACAACATCCACCAAAGCCCAGAGGGCTTCCCAAGCCTGAATGGTTCTGGTGCCATACGGCATACAGAACCCACCCGTTTTGGTAAGTGATTCAATTCACTTATATATATATAGAAGAGGATTTTTGCCTGTTTGAAGATACACTTACCATTAAGGACATTTATCCCTTCCATATCGTGGAGTACAGGAGTCACTTCAATTTGTGGATTTATTAGAAGCACATTAGTCACTTTATATTGAATGAACAATTTTTTATGATTTACATCTATTATGTTAAGTTTGTTTGGAGGATTGTAACACGGAAGATTTTTTCACATCCCGGATTTTACTTAATATAATTTTATTCCCATGATCTTATATTTATATATTTTTTTCGTCACATTGTTTATATAATCACTATAATATATGAATTTGAATCTACATATTTAAATTTATTTATGTCACATAAATTATATTTTAAATATATTTATTTAAAAATTATTTATTCACACCACTTTTTGCACATTTTGCACTGATTTACAGTTTATGAGACAATTCTTCGGGTCATGTAATGCTTACACATATACATCGTGGCATTAGAGTTTTTTAAGCAAGCGCTATATCTGTTCCCTTTATGAGATCATTTACACTCAAACTATCCTTTACATATAGCAGCTGCTAATTTTACCATAACTATACCAATATATAAAATATTTTTAAACTAGAGTCCTAATTTATTAACACAACAAAATATTACACATCCCTTGGCGCAAGGAATATACTTTGTATATATATTTATCAAGGTGGTGTTGTGGCTGCACAGAGAGGTGCAGGATCTGTAGGAGGAGTTCTATTCTCCTCTCTTCTGTGGACTACTGACAAGGGGTGGTGGGCAAAGACGAGCCTTTCTGCAGCTGCACAGAGAAGCACTAGATCTGGCAAAGGAGTTCTGTCCTCTCTGCTGTTGACTACTGAGACAAGGTGGGGGCAGAGACAAGGGGGGTGCTGCAGCTGCAGGAGAGGTTTGAAGGCCACATGAAATGACTTGGGGGGCTGCATTCGGCCCGCGGGCCTTGTGTTTGACACCTGTGCCATAAATTTTCTATTAGATCACATGTTTTTGGTGTGTTACAGGACTTTTGGTGCACTTTCAGAAAAGTCACCAAGAAGGGATGATCTAATAGAAATTCTATGGGAAACAGCAGGCTAACTGCATAAAAACCGCGGGTACACCTGTGCTGCAGTTTGGCCATGAGAAAATCATCATAAAGTAAAAAAAAAAAAAAAGACATTTTTATCTGAAGAATAAACAACAAAAAACTCTGAAAAGTGGAAATGTGAGGCAATAGCAAAGAGTCCGGGGCTCCAAACAGAGGTGTTCTGCTGTTTGCGTCCGATGTGTTTGTGTTAGATCACGTGTTTTTGGAAAGCGCACAAAAGATGCAGGTTGCAGGTCTTTTGGCGCTCTTTCAGAAAATGCACCAAGAACAAGCGATCTAATACAAGGTCTGTGGGTTAATCGCACAAAAAACGTTAGTGCGCCTGAGCTTTGGCTTTTGGCAGCGCACCATTGTGAAACCTGTCTTAGAGAAAGGAAAAGTTCTTTTTGACACCTATTTCTGTTTTTGACCCCACTTTCCCTCACTTACTGTCCCTGAGACACCACAAACAAATAATGGGGGAGTCGTTAAAGTGTAAGTCCAGGCAAAACCTAACTAACGCTAAACCTGCCCTCTGCCACATTCTAAACCTAATCTATCTAGCTCTGTAAAGCAAAAATCGCTGTACTTACCGATTCTGCAGCCGATCCGGTCCGGGTCTCCAGAGGCAGAAGCTGTGTGCAGAAGAGGACCGATAATGGCTGTGAAATGTCTGGGAAGTGACGTCATCCATAGAGTTGCTATGGGGCTTTCGTTGTCGGCTGCCTCTCCTGCACCCACCTACACACTGAAGCCACCGCTGACAGCTGATGCTGGGACCGGACCTGATTGTCTGCAAAATAGGTAAGTACAGCGATTTTTGCTTTACAGGGTTAGATAGATTAGGTTTACAATGTGGCATAGAGCAGGTTTAGCGTTAGTTAGGTTTTGCCTCAACCTCTACTTTAAGCCTGGAACCGAAAGGTGCTAAAAGCAATTTAACCACTTAAGGACCGCCCGCCGCAGTTATACTGTGGCAGGCAGCCCCTCCTTCGTAAACTGACGTAGGTATACGTCGGTCGCGTGCCTGCAGCTAGGGGGCAAGCGCCCGCCGCCGGCAGCACGTTTCCGCCCCTACTCGGCAGAGGTGACTCCGATGCACGGGGCAGGCAGCTCCGATTGCCCCCTGACACCCGCGATCGTTCCCCGCTGAGAGAGAAGAACGGTCAGCTGTTGTAAACAAAGCTCACCATTCTTCTCCCTGGAATGATCACAGAGCTCATGTGACCTGCTATATAGGATCACATGTCTCTGTGATCATTTCACAAGCCCCGTCCCCATACAGTTAGAATCACTCCCCTAAGCTCACATTTAACCCCTTGATCACCCACTAGGTTAACCCCTTCCCTGCCAGTGTCATTATTACGGTAACAGTGCATATTTTTAGCACTGATTACTGTAGTAATGTCACTGGTCCCCCCAAAAGTATCAGAAATGTCAGTTAGGGATCCGATCTGTCCGCCGCAATGTCAGTCCTGCTAAAAATCGCAGATCGCCGCCATTACTAGAAAAAAAACCAATAGAAATGACATAAATCTTTTCCGTAGTTTGTAGATGCGCAAAATATGCTTATTGCAATTTTTTTTTTAACCAAAAAATATGTAGCAGAAAACAAATTGGCATAAAATGCTAAAAAATTTTGAGTTTACATTTTTTTTTTTGGGAATGTTATATAGCAGAATGTGAAAAATATTGCTTTTTTTTTTCAGAATTGTCTTTTTTGTTTATAGCGCAAAAAATAAAAATCGCAGAGGTGATCAAATACCACCAAAAGAAAGCTCTGTTTATGGGAAAAAAATGACATCAATTTTATTTGGGTACAGAGTCACACGACTGCGCAATTGTTCGTTAAAGTCACGCAGTGCCGAATCGCAAAAAATGGCCTGGTGATTAAAGCGGTAGTATCCCGCTTTTTGACACTATTACCTACAGGTAAGCCTATAACAAGGCTTACCTGTAGGTACAAATAATATCTCCTAAACAGGCATGGTTTAGGAGATATTTACAGCGCATGCAGCCGCTCGCGCGAGCGGCGCATGCGCTCCGAAGGTCCGGGGGGACCTTCAATTAATTTGCCGGGAGCTTGCCGGAAAATCACTCCCGCGCTCATGAGCGGGAGTGACATCGCGGCTCCGGCCAATCATCGCGCCGGAGCCGTCTCTTCCAGCCAATCACCGCGCCAGAGCCAGCGAACCCGGAAGAGACGGCGAGGGATCATGGCAGCGCCAGCAGCGATGACCGGGGGTCCGTGTCGGGGCTTCGTTCTAAGGTAAGTTACACATAATGGGCTAGTATGCGATGCATACTAGCCCATTATGCCTTTGTCTTGCAGGTTTTTTTTTTTTTTTTTTAGGGTTTACAACCGCTTTAAGGGGGAAAAAGTCCAGAAGTGGTTAAACATTTTTAGCCTCAAGCCTTTGCCATCTGCTGGCTGTTATTCAGCACTGCAGCTCAGGTCTCTGCAGTGCACACCTGCCCTAAACTAAACCTACATAGCTTGCTGGACATTAAGCCTGTGCCTGAACCTCAGGTCAGTCTGATCTAGGTTCAAGTTGGCCTGACTTCTATTTGTTTGTCCCTGGATTATGCCTGTGATTGGTAGGCCTGTGTTTCTACTGGTTGTCTTTGTTAAGCCTGATTATCTGCCAGTTACCTTACCTCTGTTGGCTTTAAGGATTTGTTCATCAGTAAAGAGTTTTAGGTCACACATGCAATATAAGTGCACCCTATTTTATTGCCAATATATGTTTTTTTTATTTTTTTTTTTTTCCAATTTTGTCCCTTTTTTTTCATCTCAGCTAGATTGTCCCAATTTGTAAAAATCTTCAGTCAGGAAATTAACCACTTCAGCTCCAGAAGGTTTTACCCTCTTCATGACCAGGCCATTTTTTGCTATACGGCACTGCGCTATTTTAACTGGCAATTGCGCAGTCATGCAATGCTGTACCCAAACAACAGTTATATCATTTTTGCAAACAAATAGAGCTTTCTTTTGGTGGTATTTGATCACCTCTGTTTTTTTTGTTTTTATTATATAAACGAAAAAAAGACACATTTTAAAAAAAAATAGTTTTTTTTTGTTTTCTGGTATAAAAAAAACACATCTTATAAAAATCTATTTAAAAAATCAAATCTCTTAATAAATTTTGTCCAAAATGTATTCTGCTACATGTCTTACAAATTCCCAATAAGTGTATACTGATTGGTTTGTGTGAGTTGTAGGTTGTAGTTGTAAAAAAGTTGTAAAAGTTGTAGGTTCAAGCTGACACCATGGTTGAGTTTGAAGGAAACGTCCTAGGGAAATGAGCGGATATCTTAATGGTTGGTAAAATGACCGGAGCTCAGAACCTGGAATACATTGTATATGGAGCTGTCTTGGTCTGATATATTCTACTTATCTTTGGACTTTTCTGGTCCATTTAAGTTGGCTATTTAAGCATTAATCTCGTATATATCCCCCTCCATTAATTGTTTATTAGTGCAATAGCACGATTAATACCTATTCCCGTTCATACTCAACCTCTGATGTTACATGTAAATATATGGGGATCTATGGCAGATTCCTCCATGTTGGTTTTTAAATAAACGTGGATTTTCTAAATTTTTCACTCTGATCACCAAACAAAGGATTTCTGTAATTTACTCAATACAAGTGTATAAAATACCTATGCTGGACCCTGAGGAAGCATCCACTGCGAAACGCGTAGTTCCAGCAACACTCATGCATTTCTGTTGACCCTTTATGGGATATGGATTATTGAAAGAAATGTAGATTGTATGTATTTTGTACATTATGACATTATAAATACAATTTTGTGATAATTTTTATATAATTTTTCTTGTCCGTTATATACACATACACAACTATCTTCAGAGGCACACTCCCATCCCCCTTGGTACAGCTCCACCAATTGGTTGATCTGTACCTCCCCCCCCTTTCTTGCACTTGTAAAAAAATCGCAATAAGCGTATTTTGATTATTTTACGCAAAAGTTATCTCGTCTACAAACTTCGGGAAAGATTTATGCCATTTATATATATATATATATATATATATATATATTTTTACTAGTAATGGACAGATCGGACCCCTGACTGACATTTTTGACACTTTTGGGAGGACCAGTGAAATTACTAAAGTAATCAGTGCTAAAAAATATGCATTGTTACTGTAATAATGACACTGGCAGGGAAAGGATTAACATTATGGGGGATCAAGGGGTTAAATGTGAGCCCAGGTGAGTGATTCTAACTGTGGGGCGGGGGGGGGCGTGGCTTCTGAGATGACCATAGAGACCTGTGTTCCTACATAGAAGGATCACATGGGCTCTATGATTATTTCAGTGAGAAGAACGGTCAGGTGTGTTTACAACAGCTCACCGTTCTCCTGTCTCAGCGGGGAACGATCGCGGGTGTCAGATGGCAATCGGAGCCACCTGCCCACTGATTGGCTTCCCCGCTGACGAGCGGGGGCAGGAGTGCGCCGGCGGCGGCGCATGCCTGTCCCCTGGCCTCCCGAGAGCAAGGACCGTACATGTACGGCGATTCGCCTGGGAGTGGCTGCCTGCTGCAGTACATCTGCGGCGGGCGGTTGTAAAGCGGTTAAGGGGGCATGGCAGGGGGAGTGTCCTATGCCTACATACTTTTGCTAATAGGTGTCCCTCGTTCCCATCTCAAAAATTTGGGAGGTAGGCTAACTGATGCTGGGGAGGAACTAACTAACTGCCATCTACATCACCAGTGATATTAATACAGTGATCGGTGCTAATAATATGGACTGTCACTGTACTAATGACACTGGGCAGGAAGGAGTTAACATCTAGGGTGATCAAAGGGTTAAATGTGTGCCTAAAAAGTGTTTATGCAAGTTCTGTGTGTTGCTTTTAAAGAAGATCTCGTTGTTTTCATCCCCTGCTTAGCAGTAAGGGAACAAAGAATGAGATCCCCTGTCACTGAACACAGTATTGTTTACATTCATAGCGCTGTGTTCGGTGAAGCTCAGAGCTGATCACCGGTAGGGATGATCGAACTTTTGAAAAGTTCGGTTCGACCAGAACACCCGAACTTCACGAAAGTTCGGTTCGGATTTCAGAACCCCATTGAAATCAATGGGACCCGAACTTCTGTAATCAAAAAACACCATTTTTAAGCCCTAAAACCCAATAAATGCCCCTAAAAAGTGCCTAGGGTTCTGGGTCAACAAAAAAAAGTTCTTAAAAATTGTCGTTTTTGATAGATAGCCAATTATTGAAAAAATTAAAAAAAAAAAAAAAAAAAGAGATTTCTTTGGATTTAGTGTCTGGGGGGTCTAAAAGTTGTACCTGTGAAGTTTCAGCTCTGTAGCATGTCCAGAACCAGAATTACAGCATACCAAACCTTCAAAAATGACTTTTTTGCTTAACCGCACCTTTCTTTTGCTCCTAATCAACGGCTCAGCCAATGTGTATGATGGGGACATAATGCAGTGCACTGGGAACAAGATTAGAGGTTTTTTTGGAAAAAGGTGCTGTCTCTTTAAATGTGCATATAATTAACGGGTGTATTTCCACAATGGGGCTTTTATTACCAAATGTTTCAAGAAGTCCAAAGATGTATGTAATTGCACTTTATTTCATGTAAAATGGTGTTTGGTGCACTTTAACTTGAAATCTCACAAGAAACAGACATATATGCACGGATACATTGAGGGTTAGGGGTAGGGGCCACAATGTAGTGCAGAGTGAACAAGATTAGAGATGTTTTGGATGAATACTGTTGTCTCTTGACTTTGAATAGAAGTAAAGGATGCTTAAAAATTGGGCATTTGGTGGTGCGGACGATGCCTTGACACCATATCCCTATGAAAGTGCTGGTAATGAAAGCAATAATTGCCTTTGTAAGGAAAAAAATTACAATGATATGCATCTGTGTGACAGGTGCGCAAAAATTGTTGTTTGGGTGTTGGCGGAGCCATACCACTGTAAGCCCAAAGAGCTGGTGTTGAAGAAGGCGTAAAAATTATGAAGGTGTGCACCTGTGGAACAGGTGCGCAAACATGGTAGTTTTGGTGTTGGCGGAGCCTCCCCACCATAACCCCAAAGAGCTGGCTTTGAAGGAGGCCCAAAAATTGTAAAGGTGTGCACCTGTGGAACAGGTTCGCAAACATGGTAGTTTTTGTTTAGCATAGCCTCCCCACCTTAACCCCAAAGAGCTGGTGTTGAAGGAGGCCCAAAAATTGTAAAGGTGTGCACCTGTGGAACAGGTGCGCAAACATTGTAGTTTTTGTTTTAGCATAGCCTCCCCACCTTAACCCCAAAGAGCTGGCGTTGAAGGAGGCCCAAAAATTGTAAAGGTGTGCACCTGTGGAACAGGTGCGCAAACATTGTAGTTTTTGTTTTAGCATAGCCTCCCCACCTTAACCCCAAAGAGCTGGTGTTGAAGGAGGCCCAAAAATTGTAAAGGTGTGCACCTGTGGAACAGGTGCGCAAACATTGTCGTTTTTGTTTTAGCATAGCCTCCCCACCTTAACCCCAAAGAGCTGGTGTTGAAGGAGGCCCAAAAATTGTAAAGGTGTGCACCTGTGGAACAGGTTCGCAAACATGGTAGTTTTTGTTTAGCATAGCCTCCCCACCTTAACCCCAAAGAGCTGGTGTTGAAGGAGGCCCAAAAATTGTAAAGGTGTGCACCTGTGGAACAGGTGCGCAAACATTGTCGTTTTTGTTTTAGCATAGCCTCCCCACCTTAACCCCAAAGAGCTGGCGTTGAAGGAGGCCCAAAAATTGTAAAGGTGTGCACCTGTGGAACAGGTGCGCAAACATTGTAGTTTTTGTTTTAGCATAGCCTCCCCACCTTAACCCCAAAGAGCTGGTGTTGAAGGAGGCCCAAAAATTGTAAAGGTGTGCACCTGTGGAACAGGTGCGCAAACATTGTCGTTTTTGTTTTAGCATAGCCTCCCCACCTTAACCCCAAAGAGCTGGTGTTGAAGGAGGCCCAAAAATTGTAAAGGTGTGCACCTGTGGAACAGGTGCGCAAACATTGTCGTTTTTGTTTTAGCATAGCCTCCCCACCTTAACCCCAAAGAGCTGGTGTTGAAGGAGGCCCAAAAATTGTAAAGGTGTGCACCTGTGGAACAGGTGCGCAAACATTGTCGTTTTTGTCATAACCAAAATGAGGTTCTGTGAACGTAAAGAGAATGAGAGGAGGGTTTGAGGGTGGCACCATGGTCCAGGCTTAAACTGAGGCTCAACTGCCACATCACAACGATAGCCTAGTCTACAAGGTCTGCATCAGGTGCATCAAAGCTTGATATCCACGACTGATTCATCTTAATGAATGTCAAGCGGTCGACTGAGTCGGTGGAGAGTCTAGTTCGATGGTCTGTGACGAATCCTCCTGCTGCGCTGAATGCCCGTTCCGATAGGACACTGGAAGCAGGGCAGGCCAACAACTCCATGGCATACTGGGCCAGTTCTGGCCAGTGGTCTAATCTTAAGACCCAGTATGCCAGTGGATCGGATTCGTCACATGAAAAGCCCTCTGTGTCACTTTGTGCCCTCACGTAATCGTCCACCATGTGATGCAGACGGTGTCGATGCGATGTGGCAGCTGAGAGGCCTGGGCGGTGAGGACTAAAAAAAGACCGAAAGGCATCCGTCAACCGCACGCCTTCTCCAACGCTCCTCTCGTGACCACCAGTAGAATCCATGGTAGGTTGTCCCCGCCCCTGCACCCTACGGGAGTCGGGGAACATGTTCACCAGATTCCTCTTGAGACTGTCCTCAAGGGATTTGATCCTGTGGACTCTATGGGTGGATGGGAAAAGCTCCGAGACTTTACACTTGTACCGGGGGTCAAGTAGGGTGGCCAACCAATAGTGGTTAGTCTCTTTAATGGCCTTGATTCTGGGGTCCTTTCGCAGGCTCTGGAGCATGATGTTTCCCATGCGTCGCAAATTAGCGAAGGCCTGAGAAGCTGACTCCTCGGGGTCACTCATAACGACATTATCTTCAACGGGCTCCTCCTCCTCCCAGCCACGTACTACTCCAAAGTGTCCCGAGGGAGTCAAACTAGGCCTTGCAGATTGCCGCATGTCTTCCTCCTCCTCCTCCTCAAACCCTGCAAAAGTTCCCGCAGAATCGTCCTCCTCCTCCTCTTCCACCCCTGGATCCTGCTCGGGCCTCTGGGAGCTAGGCATAATGGGGTCAGGATTCTCAGGATAAAGGGGGCCTTGAGAGGCAAGGAAGTCCTCCTCTTCCTCCTGCTGCTCTGCCTCCAGTGCCCTGTCCATAATGCCACGCAGAGTGTGCTCCAACAAAAACAGTACCGGTAGGGTGTCACTGATGCATGCGCTGTCCCGGCTGACCATCCTTGTGGCCTCCTCAAATGGCGAGAGGACAGCGCATGCATCCTTAATCAAAAGCCACTGCCGTGGTGAAAAGAAGCCCAGGCGCGCAGAGCCAGTGCTGGTGCCGTACTCGCATAGGTATTCATTGAGGGCCCTCTGCTGCGTGTACAGGCGCTGCAGCATAGCCAAGGTGGAGTTCCAGCGGGTGGGCATGTCACAGATGAGGCGGTGTACCGGCAGGTGAAACTCGCGCTGCACTTCGGCCAAACGTGCAGTGGCACTGTACGACCGCCTGAAGTGACTGCACACCCTTCTTGCCATCCTTAGCACATCCTGCATTCCCGGGTACGAGTTCAAAAACCGCTGTACCACGAGATTCAGGACATGCGCCAGGCATGGCACATGGGTTAACTTTCCCTGACGAAGGGCGGCCAGGAGGTTTGACCCATTATCAGTAACCACCATCCCTGGCTGCAGCTGGCGTGGTGTCAACCACCTCTGGGCCTGTGCCTGCAGAGCCCCAAGAATCTGAGGGGCAGTGTGCTGCCTGTCCCCTAGACACACAAGCTGCAGCACTGCGTGACACCTTTTGGCCTGAGACATAGAATAGCCCTTTGAACGTTTACGTGGTATCTCATCATATTCAAAGGACCATTCTGCAGAGGAGGGCATGGAGGAGGTAGAGGAGGAGGAGCAGGAGGGGGTAGAAGTGATCGATCTACCCGGATCAGCGACACCACCAGCTGTTTGCAGACGTGGGGGCAACACTGGCTGCAGCACCGAGCCCTGGCTACAATCCCTTCCACTGGCAAGCAGTGTCACCCAGTGAGCAGTGACAGAAATGTACCGTCCCTGCCCATGTTTGCTTGACCAAGTGTCAGCCGTCAAGTGTATCTTACGGCTGACTGACTTGGCCAGGGATGACACTACATTGCCTTCCACATGTTGGTATAGGGATGGCAGGGCCTTACGGGAAAAGTAATGCCGACTTGGCACCTGCCACTGTGGAACTGCACATTTTGCGAAGTCACGGAAGGGAGCAGACTCTACCAGGTTAAATGGTAATAGTTGCAGAGCCAGTAGTTTAGCCAAACTACTGTTTAGACGCTGGGCATGTGGGTGGCGGGGAGTATACATTTTTTTTCGTTCCAGCATGTGTGGAATCGAAATTTGGCGTCTAGATGATACAGCTGGTGGTGTGCTGGAGGTAGATGCGACACTGCCTGCTATATCATCATCCCTGCCAGTGGAGGCTGCCAACAGGTGACGAGTGACTATAGCAGGGCCAGGAACAGACTGATGTGCAGGTGGAGCAGGTGGAGCAGATGGAGCATGAGGAGGAGCGCGAGGAGAACTAGGAGGCCGACTGACCAATCTTTGGCCCTTTTGTGGGTTCTTTAAATGCTCCTGCCAACGGGCCGAGTGATGGGTTGTCAAATGCCTGTTTAGGCAGCTTGTACCCAGGTGGTTGACATTTTTGCCACGTTTTATACCCTTCTTACAAATCTTGCAGATCGCAACTGTTTTATCTGCATGGGATGTCTCAAAAAAGGCCCAGCAAGATGAGGTGTGTATAGTGGCCCGGGAGACAACAGGTGCGGCCTTAGATGGAGTAGGCCGTCTGCTCTCCCCTCTTGCTTGCTCTGCCTCCTCCTCAACCTCAGACCCAACATCTGACTCCATCAAAGACTGAGCATCAGGCCTGGCCTGGGAGACAACAGGTGCGGCCTTAGATGGAGCGGGCCGTCTGCTCTCCCCTCTTGTTTGCTCTGCCTCCTCCTCAACCTCAGACCCAACATCTCATTCTATCAAAGACTGAGCATCAGGCCTGGCCTGGGAGACAACAGGTGCGGCCTTAGATGGAGCGGGCCGTCTGCTCTCCCCTCTTGTTTGCTCTGCCTCCTCCTCAAACTCAGACCCAACATCAGACTCCATAAAGGACTGAGCATCAGGCTGGAGTAGATGGCCGACACTGTGGTCAAACAGCTCAGCTGACTCCTCTGCCATGTCTGAAATTGGGTCTAAGGGAGGACATGAGGTGGACATGGACTCATCTGTATTTGTTCTGACAACTGCAGAAGACTGACCACTTTTCTCTGCCTGGGTCACTGTAGTTGCAGATGATGCCGATGATGAGGGTTTGTTCATATAGTCCACCACCTCCTGTACATACTGTGGACGTATAGCTTGGCCACTGCCGGAGAACAATCCAAATGGTGGCCTGGCTGAGGACTGACCACCACGTCCACCCCTGCCTCTAGACACCCTAGAAGCTGTGCCCCTTTCCGCAGCAGGGCCACGTATGCCTTTTCTTGGTCTACCAGGCGTATTTCTCAATGATGCGTTGGCAACTGTGTGCGGTGAAAAACGCACACTGCTATGCGACCCACAGTTGTCGCTGGATACAGCACAGCAGTTGCGGTTCACGCACAGTAGCAAAGCCTTTTGCACAGTGGACCTAACGCTTTGAACAACAGGCGTTAGGTTGTCACTGATGCGTTGGCAACTGTGTGCGGTGAAAAACGCACACTGCTATGCGACCCACAGTTGTCGCTGGATACAGCACAGCAGTTGCGTGTCACGCACAGTTGCAAAGGCTTTTGTACAGTGCACCTAACGCTTTGAACAACAGGCGTTAAGTTGTCACTGATGCGTTGGCAACTGTGTGCGGTGAAAAACGCACACTGCTATGCGACCCACAGTTGTCGCTGGATACAGCACAGCAGTTGCGGTTCACGCACAGTAGCAAAGCCTTTTGCACAGTGGACCTAACGCTTTGAACAACAGGCGTTAGGTTGTCACTGATGCGTTGGCAACTGTGTGCGGTGAAAAACGCACACTGCTATGCGACCCACAGTTGTCGCTGGATACAGCACAGCAGTTGCGTGTCACGCACAGTTGCAAAGGCTTTTGTACAGTGCACCTAACGCTTTGAACAACAGGCGTTAAGTTGTCACTGATGCGTTGGCAACTGTGTGCGGTGAAAAACGCACACTGCTATGCGACCCACAGTTGTCGCTGGATACAGCACAGCAGTTGCGGTTCACGCACAGTAGCAAAGCCTTTTGCACAGTGGACCTAACGCTTTGAACAACAGGCGTTAGGTTGTCACTGATGCGTTGGCAACTGTGTGCGGTGAAAAACGCACACTGCTATGCGACCCACAGTTGTCGCTGGATACAGCACAGCAGTTGCGTGTCACGCACAGTTGCAAAGGCTTTTGTACAGTGCACCTAACGCTTTGAACAACAGGCGTTAAGTTGTCACTGTACTGTATTTTGCTGCCTAGCAAGCACGTATACCTGCTGTGATACAGCAGCACTGTGCCACGTGCTCACTAAACAGAACCCTCACACTTTCCCTACAGAAACTAAATTTTCAAATCTAACTAATGTAGTACAAAGTTCCCTAACTACACTAGATATCCCTTTCCACTAAATAGAAAGCTCCATACAGCAGAAGACTGACACTGTCCCTTAAGTTTTTTTTTTTTTTTTTTTTTAACTCTAAGAACCAGCACAATCGCTGTATCTAACTACACTGGCTGTAAGCTAAATACAATTCTGCTATATGGAGCTTTAGAACCACTCGATATGTAGGAAATGTAGTGTAGCAAGCAGGAGTCAGACAGAACTGCTTCAACTCTCTTCAACAGGCTCTGGATAACTGTGCTAGGGGTTAGGCGGGGCCATCTTATATAGTGTGGGGCGTATTCACTCCTGATTGGCCTCTGGTCCCCGTAGTCACTCCAATCACGTTCCTAGGAGACTCCTGCCCCCTCATTGGCTTTTGCAGACGTTTCTGGGCCAATCACGGGCTTTTAAAGCCCAGTTCCTGTCCCAGTGCATTTTGGGCGGTTCTGGTGGCCGAATACCGAACTTTTGCCGCAAAAAGTTCGGTATTCGGCCGAATATCGAACATCCAATGTTCGGGTCGAACCGATGGTCGACCCGAACCGTTCGATCATCCCTAATCACCGGGTGCCGGCGGTCAAACATTGGCTGGGACCTGGTGATCGGCATGTGCTGCAGGAATCACACCCTACCCAGAAGTGCAGAATTACTTATATACGTGATTCTGCCCACAGTGGCACCCTGTAGCAGTAAATCTACAGGAGGCGGTCGCATATGCCTCGTTTCCACTGAGCGTAACGGTTCGGGTCGGTACAGTTTGGAAGGGTTAGAATGGTCCGGCCTATTCAAGTGAGCATTTCCACTGCAAGTCAGACTGCCAGGGGCCATGCAGGGTTCCTACCAAACGTGATGTTTGTTTTGTGCATTCGTTTGATGTGAGCATTGGCGTTTTCCTGTCCACCAATCAGTGGAATGTATCGCGTGACGCCAGTAGCCCTGCCCTAACCGTACCTTCATCTGAAGGAGGACCAGGAATGGTGCGGTTTGGTTCAGTTGTATGGGCCACTTTCATAATGGAAACACTCAAAATAGCGTACCGTACCAAACTGAACCGATCCGCTCAGTGGGAACGAGGCATAAGCGAGTTAAAATGAACTAGAGATTTTTCTGACCCCATTTTCTAGTTTGGGTTTATTTGTCTTTTTACTGACAGTGAACATGTGTCTTGGACAGTTACTAAAGCAATGCATTGTAGACCTGGGGACCATTGACAGTATACCAAAACAAGCAAGCAAATACTTTCTCATATTAAAAAAAGTTCAGACAGAGAGAGAGAGACAATATTACCCATGTACAAAGCATTAATAAGACCTCATCTGGAATATGTAGTTATATTTTGGGCACCAGTTCACATAAAAGATGTTAGGAAAGTTGAAAGTGTGCAGACAAGGGTCACAAAACTGATAAGAGGCACAGAGGACCAATGAATGGAATGTATGCTCCCTTGACAAGAGGTACTTAAGGGGGCATGTGATCATTGGGTATAAATACATTAACGGTCCATATAATGAACTTGCTACAAAGTAATTAACTTTAAGATAATTAAAAATGCAAGGGGGCACGCTTCTGGAGGAAAAGAGGTTTAACCTCTACATGTGAAAAAGCTTCTTTAAAGTAAGGGCTGTGAAAAAGTAGAATAGACTCCCTCTAGAAATAGTTATAGCCAACTCAGGAAATTGTTTCAAAAAAGCTGGATGCATTTCTAAATGCAGTGAATATAACTAGCTATTAATGTTTAAAAGTAAAGACACCAGGACCTGTTGATCAAGGGAATATCTGATTGCCTTCAGGTGGGGCTGAAAGGTGCAGATCTACCTGAACAGCATAGAAGAGATCAAAAAAATCACTAACAGTGAACCAGTTTCTGCTAGCATTATACTAGCATTATACTAGGCAGATAGCCCTCTCACCGGTTCTCAGGATGCTACTGTGGATGCTCGCTGAAGAAGGGGGCCTCCTCAGTCTCTCCCTGAAAGCCTCCAATGATCAGCGGTGGGATCAGTGATGTGAAAGTTGTTGCGCTGCCCCGGGGTGTCTTCACTCCCAGTCTCAGGTTTGCATCCCTACTGGCAGGTGAATACTCACACAGAAGTGCCCTCTCTCTCTCTATTTGGCACCAAGAGGAAGAACTTTCCCCAGGCAGTTTAATAAAAATCCTGTTTCCACTCCTCTTACTGCACAGTGTACATTGGGATCTGTAGTCCAAAGAGTCTATGGGTCCCATAATTAGGGATGATCGAACTTTTGAAAAGTTTGGTTCGACCAGAACACCCGAATTTCCTGAAAGTTTGGGACCCGAACTTCGGGAATCAAAAAACACAATTTTGAAGCCCTAAAACCTAATAAATGCCCCTAAAAAGTGCCTAGGGTTCTGGGTCATGCCCCAGGGACTATGAATCAGGCAAAAAAAAGTTCTTAAAAATTGTCGTTTTTTGATAGAGAGCCAATTATTGAAAAAATAATTGAAAAAAAAAATGAGATTTCTTTGGATTTAGTGTCTGGGGGGGTCTTAAAAGTGTGAAGTTTCAGCTCTGTAGCATGTCCAGAACCAGAATTATAGCATGCCAAACCTTAAAAAATGACTTTTTTGCTTAACCGCACCTTACTTTTGCTCCTAATCAACTGCACAGCCAATGTGTATGATGGGGACATAATGCAGTGCACTGGGAACAAGATTAGAGTTTTTTTTGGAAAAGGGTGCTGTCTCTTAAAAATGGGGATATATTTAACGGGTGTATTTTCACAATGGGGCTATTATTACCAAATGTTTTCAAAAAGTCAAAAGATGTATGCAGATGCACTTTATTTCATGTAAAATGGTGTTTGGTGCACTTTAACTTGAATTCTCACAAGAAACAGACATATATGCACGGATACATTGAGGGTTAGGGTTAGGGGTAGGGGCCACAATGTAGTGCAGAGTGAACAAGATTAGAGATGTTTTGGATGAATACTGTTGTCTCTTGACTTTGAATAGAAGTAAAGGATGCTTAAAAATTGGGCCTTTGGTGGTGCCGACGATGCCTTGACATCATAACCCTATGAAAGTGCTGGTCATGAAGGCAAAAATTGCCTTTGTAAGGAAAAAAATTGCAATGATATGCATCTGTGAAACAGGTGCGCAAAAATTTTTGTTTGGGTGTTGGCGGAGCCATACCACTGTAAGCCCAAAGAGCTGGTGTTGAAGTAGGCGAAAAAATTAAGAAGATGTGTACCTGTGGATCAGGTGAGCAAACATTGTGTTTTGGGTGTTGGTGGAGCCTCCCCACCATAAGCCCAAAGAGCTGGTTTTGAAGAAGGCGTAAAAATTATGAAGGTATGCACCTGTGGAACAGGTGCGCAAACATGGTATTTTTGGTGTTGGCGGAGCCTCCCTATAGTAAGCCCAAAGATTTGGTTTTGAAGAAGGCATAAAAATTATGAAGGTGTGCACCTGTGGAACAGGTGCGCAAACATGGTCTTATTGGTGTTGGCGGAGCCTCCCCACCGTAAGCCCAAAGAGCTGGTGTTGCAGAAGGCCAAAAAAAAAATTAATCTTTTCTAGTGGAAAATAAAATGAGGTTCTATGAACCTAAACAGAACGAGAGGAGGGTTGGAGGGTGGCACCCTGGTCCAGGCTGAAACTGAGGCTCAGCTGCCACATTGCAACGATAGACTAGTCTACAAGGTCTGCATCAGGTGCATCAAAGCTTGATATCCACGACTGATTCATTTTGATGAATGTCAAACGATCTACTGAGTCGGGGGAGAGTCTAGTTCGATGGTCTGTGACGAATCCTCCTGCTGCGCTGAATGCCCGTTTCGATAGGACACTGGAAGCAGGGCAGGCCAACAACTCCATGGCATACTGGCCAGTGGTCTAATCTTAAGACCCAGTATGCCAGTGGATCGGATTCATCACATGAAAAGCCCTCTGTGTCACTTTGTGCCCTGACGTAATCGTCCACCATGTGATGCAGACGCTGTCGATACGATGTGGAAGCTGAGAGGCCTGGGCGGTGAGGACTGAAAAAAGACCGAAAGGCATCCGTCAACCGCACGCCTTCTCCAACGTTCCTCTCGTGACCCGCAGTAGAGTCCATGGTAGGTTGTCCCCGCACCTGCACCCTACGGGAGTCAGGGAAAGTGTTCACCAGAATCCTCTTGAGACTGTCCTCATGGGATTTCATCCTGTGGACTCTCTGGGTGGATGGGAAAAGCTCAGAGACTTTTGACTTGTAACGGTGGTCAAGTAGGGTGGCCAACCAATAATGGTCAGTCTCTTTAATGGCCTTGATTCTGGGGTCCTTTGGCAGGCTCTGAAGTATGATGTTTGCCATGCGTCGCAAATTTGCAAAGGCCTGAGAAGCTGACTCCACAGGGTCACTCAAAACGACATGATCTTGAACGTGCTCCTCCTCCTCCCTGCCACGTACTACTCCAAAGTGTCCCGAGGGAGTCAAACTAGGCCTTGCAGATTGCCGCATGTCTTCCTCCTCCTCCTCAAAGCCTGCAAAAGTTCCAGAAGAATCGTCCTCCTCCTCCTCCTCCTCTTCCACCCCTGGATCCTGCTCGGGCCTCTGGGAGCTAGGCATAATGGGCTCAGGATAAAGGGGGCCTTGAGAGGCAAGGAAGTCCTCCTCTTCCTCCTGCTGCTCTGCCTCCAGTGCCCTGTCCATAATGCCACAAAGAGTGTGCTCCAACAAAAAAAGTACCGGTAGTGTGTCACTGATGCATGCGCTGTCCCGGCTGACCATCCTTGTGGCCTCCTCAAATGGCGAGAGGACAGCGCATGCATCCTTAATCAAAAGCCACTGCCGTGGCGAAAAAAAGCCCAGGTGCGCTGAGCCAGTGCTGGTGCCGTACTCGCAGAGATATTCATTGAGGGCCCTCTGCTGCATGTACAGGCACTACAGCATATCCAAGGTGGAGTTCCAGCGGGTGGGCATGTCACAGACGAGGCGGTGTACCGGCTGGTGAAACTCGCGCTGCACTTCGGCCAAACGTGCAGTGGCACAGTACGACCGCCTGAAGTGACTGCACACCCTTCTTGCCATCCTTAGCACATCCTGCATTCCCGGCTACGAGTTCAAAAACCGCTGTACCACGAGATTCAGGACATGCGCCAGGCATGGCACATGGGTCAACTTTCCCTGCCGAAGGGCGGCCAGGAGGTTTGACCCATTATCGGTAACCACCATTCCTGGCTGCAGCTGGCGTGGTGTCAACCACCTCTGGGCCTGTGCCTGCAGAGCCACAAGAATCTCAGGGGCAGTGTGCTGCCTGTCCCCTAGGCACACAAGCTGCAGCACTGCGTGACTCCTTTTGGCCTGAGACATAGAATAGCCCTACCTCGTGGTACCTCATCATATTCAAAGGACCATTCTGCAGAGGAGGGCATGGAGGATGATGAGGAGTAGGAGTAGGAGGGCGTAGAAGTGATCGATCTACCCGGATCAGCGACACCACCAGCTGTTTGCAGACGTGGGGGCAATACTGGCTGCAGCACCGAGCTCTGGCTACAATCCCTTCCACTGGCAAACAGTGTCACCCAATGAGCAGTGACAGAAATGTACCATCCTTGCCCATGTTTGCTTGACCAAGTGTCAGCCATCAGGGGTATCTTACGGCTGACTGACTTGGCCAGGGACGACACTACATTGCCTTCCACATGTTGGTATAGGGATGGCAGGTCCTTACTGGCAAAGTAATGCCGACTTAGCACCTGCCACTGTGGAACTGCGCATTTTGCAAAGTCACGGAAGGGAGCAGACTCTACCAGGTTAAATGGTAAGAGTTGCAGAGACAGTAGTTTTGCCAAACTACTGTTTAGACGCTGGGCATGTGGGTGGCGGGGAGTATACTTTTTTTTTTGTTCCGGCATGTGGAATCGAAATTTGCCGGCTAGATGTTACAGCTGGTGGTGTGCTGGAGGTAGATGCGACAGTGCGTGCTATATCATCATCCCTGTCAGTGGAGCTGCCAACAGGTGACGAGTGACTATAGCAGGGACAGACTGATGTGCAGGTGGAGCACGAGGAGGAGCGCGAGGAGGACTAGGAGGCCGACTGACCGATCTTTGGCCCTTTTGCGGGTTCTTCAAATGCTCCTGCCAACGGGCCAAGTGCTGGGTTGTCAAATGCCTGGGTAGGCAGCTTGTACCCAAGTGGTTGACATTTTTGCCACATTTTATTCCCTTATGACAAATCTTGCAGATCGCAACTGTTCGATCTGCATGAGATGTCTCAAAAAATGCCCAGCAAGAAGAGGTTTGTATAGTGGCCCGGGAGACAACAGGTGCGGCCTTAGATGGAGTGGGCCGTCTGCTCTCCCCTCTTGCTTGCTCTGCTTCCTCCTCCTGAACCTCAGACCCAACATCAGACTCCATAAAGGACTTAGCATCAGGCGTGGCCCGGGAGACAACAGGTGCAGCCTTAGATGGAGTGGGTCGTCTGCTCTCCCCTCTTGCTTGCTCTGCTTCCTCCTCCTGAACCTCAGACCCAAGATCAGACTCCATAAAGGACTGAGCATCAGTCAGGAATAGATGGCCAACACTGTGGTCAAACAGCTCGGCTGACTCCTCTGCCATGTCTGAAGTTGGGTCTAAGGGAGGACTTGAGGTGGACATAGACTTATCTTTATTTGCTCTGCCAACTGCAGAAGACTGACCACTTTTCTCTGCCTGGGTCACTGTAGTTGCTGATGATGACGATGATGAGGGTTTGGTAATATAGTCGCCCACCTCCTGTACGTACTGTGGACGTATAGCTTGGCCACTGCGGGAGAACAATCAAAATGGTGGCCTGGCTGAGGACTGACCACCACGTCCACCCTTGCCTCTAGACACCCTAGAAGCTGTGTCCCTTTCCGCAGCAGGGCCATGTATGCCTTTCCTTGGTCTACCTGACATAGTTGTCACTGAGGCTTTGTCAACTCTGCGCAGTGAAATTCACCTGCAAAACGCACACTGCTATGCGACCCAAAGTTGTCGCTAAATAAAGCAGATGTGTGTGATGCAGAGTAGCAAAGCCTTTTGCAGTGGACTTAACGCTTACAACAAGAACAGGCGTTAAGACCAAAAACATCTGGGATACCAAGGTTTGCCATCACTGCCATAGGAATATCAAGATTTATATAAAAACGTACTGATCCTTCCCTATGTTAATGCTATCAGCAGGGCCGGATTAAGAGCATCATGGGCTTGGTGCTGAGGATTTTGAAGGGCCTTAAGGGCCGTGCCTTGGCATGCACCCAGAGGAGGAAGGGTGCAGCCATGCATGCCTAATTCAACATGGGATGCTGTCTCTGAAGCCCATAAACACATCCATGCATCGGCAACTGTCCCTCCTTGTCCGGCCTTCGCGCTGTGTGGGGAGGTTCTGAGGGAGCTGCCTGGGGAAGCGAGCATAGAAGCCAGACTTCTGTGTTTACAAGTGACAGAAGAGCGGTAACAGTGAATATGGCCAACCCGGGGCCTATATAAAAGGTAGGGGCCTGGAGCTGCAGCTCCAATAGCCCCTACGTTAATCTGGCCCTGGCTATCAGCCATTGCTTATCGATATTTGTATTGTTATTCCTTAAAAAATAATAAAAATGGATTGTTAAAAGTAACAATTTACATTTCAAAAGCTCTACTAAAAATATTACAATAAAAAATGAAAACTAGTGAAGAGTGACCAAACAACCTTGTTCCATTAGGCGCTCTGTTAGTATAATTAATCATGGGGTCTTTCAAGCAAAACGAAATAGAGACAAAAAAAAAAAAAACTTTGAAGTGAAACATTTTTTTCTGCGTAGGTAACAAATTACAGCGTACGATCTTCACCAATCTAAATTCACGGGAAGCTGACAACAGCACTCTCCTCATTTTCTAACATGTGCTTGCAGTTTATGTAAACATTGCCTAGGGGATAAAAGTGTAGAAGAGAATAAATGGTACGCTTATGAATGAGTCCATTGAAAAGCGTGGCATTGTTAGTTTGATAAATTCAGAGCAATTTACAATGATAATATAACGTATTTCCTCTTTGTGCTGGAATTAGCGCTCCGTTTTTTTAAAAGGGATTTCCAAGAACAATCCCCTATTTGATTTGGGGCCTTTCCATGTAGATGGCTGGAGCTCCTACAACCATAGAATTTCCCTGTTGATTTAAAGCGTAACTCCACTTTTGTTGAGAAAAAAACATTCCCCTCTGGGTGATCTCTGTACATTACAAGGATTTTAACAAACTTTGTTGCAGATTTCTACCTTTTCTTATCTGAAGAAATCATTGTTTGTTCCCCTGTGCTGAGTGGGTCTAATGGGAGTCGTTTCATAATTATCTATCAGCTGTGGCAGCTGCAGGGCTCTAATGAGGAAATCTGCAGGGCCTGCATCCCTTTAGATGTGTTCCTATTGGGAGTATCTCACCAAAAATGAAATTTTTGTTGCAGGGGATGCCAGAAATCTGACTTGTATCTTAGTGCAGACTTCTGGTAAAAATTGGTGAGCCAATCACACAAGCAGGAAATGATGTTCCTGGGGTGTGGTCAGTATACATTCTGTGTACAGAACAGCTCCAGGCAGCCATATTGCATTGCATTTGCAGAAAATTACAACAGCTGCAGATTGAAAGGGAAAGGTCATTTTTAAAAACATTCAATTACAATATGATTTGTGTCGCTATATTGTTTTTTCTTTATTTGATGATTTTTTTTCCCCACAAAATTTAAAGTTATCCCAAACACACTCTGTTTAATTTATATTGCCCCTTCTATTTCTGTCTATGGATGGTGGCACTGTATTTATTTTAACCACTTGACTTCCGAAAGATTTACCCCCTCCCCCCCCTTAATGACCAGGCCATATTTTGCGATACGCACTACGTTACCTTAACTGACAATTGCGCAGTCATGCGACGCTGTACCCAAATAAAATTGATGTCCTTTTTCTCCCCACAAATAAAGTTTTCTTTTGGTGGTATTTGATCACCTCTGCGGTTTTTATTTTTAACTGTAAACAAAAAACTGACAATTTAAAAAAAAACAAAAAAAAAAACAATATGTTTTACTTTCTGCTATAAAACACATGCAATAGAAAAATGGAAAAAAATCGAATTTCTTCATAAATTTAGGCCAATATGTATTCTGCCACATATTTTTGGTAATAAAAAAAAGAAATTCGGCATAAGTGTATATTGATTGGTTTGCCTAAAAGGTATAGCGTCTACAAACTATAGGATAGTTTAATTTTTTTTAACTAGTAATGGCGGCGATCAGCGACTTACAGCGGGACTGGGATATTGTGGCGGACAAATCGGATACTAACTGACACTTTTTGGGGTCCAGTGACACTAATACAGTGATCAGCGCTTAAAATATGCTCTGTCACTGTACTAATGACAATGGCTAGGAAGGGGTTAACGTCAGGGGCGATCAAAGGGCTAACTGTGTGCCTAGCCCAGTGATGGTGAACCTTGGCACCCCAGATGTTTTGGAACTATATTTCCCATGATGCTCATGCACTCTGCAGTGTAGTCAAGCATCAAGGGAATTGTAGTTCCAAAAAATCTGGGGTGCCAAGGTTCGCCATCACTGGCCTAGCCTGTGTTTCAGTGTAGGTGGGGAGGTGCTTTTACTAGCGGAAGACATAGGTCTGTGTTCCTGCTTTACAGAAATACAGGATCCATGCCTTCTGTACTGACAGAATGGCAATCTCCTTTTTTACATAGGCAGATCACCGTTCTGCCTCTGTGCTGAAGCATCGGCAGGTGCCAGTGGACACAGCTCGCCGTACCGGCTGATCAGCTCCTGTAGACTCCGGAGTGCAGGATCACATGCTAGGTACTTTATCCTGCACAGGAGAGCCGCCTTGCCACTATATGGGGCGGCACAGTGGTGTAGTGGTTAGCACTTTCACCTAGCAGCAAAAGGGTCGCTGGTTCAAATCCCAACCATGACACTACCTGCCTGGAGTTTGCATGTTCTCCCTGTGCCTGCGTGGGTTGCCTGCGGGTACTCCAGTTTCCTCCCACACTCCTAAGACATGTTTAATTGGATCCTGTATAAAAAAAAAAAAATGGCCCTACTGTGCATGTATGTGAGTTAGGGACCTTAGATTGTAAGCTCCTTGAGGGCAGGGACTAATGTGAATGTACAATGTATATGTAAAGCGCTGTGTAAATTGACAGCGCTATATAAGTACCTGAAATAAAAAATAAATACAATATGACAGTTACACTGCCGGCAAGCGGTTAATAAAAAAATATGAGCACTTTTTTTCTTAACCACTTGCCTACAGTGCACTTTCACCCCCTTCCTGCCCAGACTGATTTTCAGCTTTCAGCGCTCTCACACTTTGAATGACAATTACTCAGTCATGCAACACGGTACCCATAAAAAATTTGCGTCCTTTTTTTCACACAAATAGAGCTTTCTTTTGATGGTATTTAATCACTACTGGGTTTGGTGCACGGCGGTACTGATGGCAGTCTCTGGTGACCGGTGAACTTTAGGCTACGTTCACATGTGAGCGTAGCGATCATGGGCAGAATCACAGCGATTCTGCCCGCGATCCAGAAATCATTGCAAATCGCGGGACGCCTGTGAGTTGCTGCGATTTCCGCCTGCCGAATCGAGGTAACATCACGCAAACAACGCATGACGCCCCAAAGAAGCTCTTGTACCTTTTTTGGGCGTCATGCGTTGTTTGCGCGATGTTACCGCGATTCGGCAGGCGGAAATGGCGGCAACATCGCACAGCGTTTGGGGTGCTATTGCAAAAAAACGGGCAACGCACAGGCGTCCCGCAATTTGCAATGGTTTCCGGATTGCGGCAGAATCGCTGTGATTCTGCCCGCGATCGCTGCGCTCACACGTAGCCTTATGGGTGTCAATTTCTGGGCACTGATGAGGTGACTGTTGGGTGACAGGTGCAATTGGGGGGGGCTGAGGACTGTGTGTGGGGACCTTTATTTGTGTGACTTTACTTTTGACATGTGTACAGAGCAGTAACTCACTGTTTCTAGCTCTGCTCTCCTCGCACTGGAAACTGTATGAGGAGAGAAGAGCTAGTAACAGTCAGTTACTGCTCTTTGTTTACATTTTGTGATCGGCTGTGAATGGATTCACAGCCGATCACATAGTAAACAGTCACTGTCAGTGACTGTTTACTACTGCCGGTGACAGCTGTGTTCCTACGGAACACAGAGCCACCAACATGACCGCGCTGCGCGCTCCCGATCGCGCATGCGCGGTCTTCTGCCGGCATCTACTGTTGTGATCGGCTATGTCATTGCAACATAGCCTATTGGCTGTTTCCCCCCTGCCGGTGACCGGCTGTGTCCCGGGGACACGCCGACACCGGCAGTGCACGGCGGCGCGCCCGCGGTCGCGCGCCTGCCCTGCATTTCCTGGGTCACGTCATATGACGTCCGCCCAGGATAATAGCCGCACCGTCCCGCCGTCATATGACGGCGGGCGGGCGGTAAGTGGTTAATCAATATGCAACTGTCACATGACCCAGCTCTCTCCCAGCCTGTCTGCAGGGAAACATAAGCAGGAGGAGTTTCTAGTCCTCTGCTGCTGGTCACATGGTCAAAATAAAATAAAGAAAAAGCCTTTGACATACAGAGCAAAAATAAATAATTAACCTCTTGCCGACCGCCCCATAGCAGTTTTGCGCAAGATCATGTATATCCTTGATACCTGAACCTGCACTTCCGGGTAGGGGGCAAAAATGCCGACAGACATCAAGTCTGCGGTACCCGCTGATTGACTCTCCATTCAGAAGGTACCGCAGACTCGATGTTTGCCGGCACCCGTCAATCATCAGCCACAGAGACAGAACTGTATTCTGCCTATTTAAACAAGGCAGATTGCCCTTCTGACAGGAGGGACAGCATGGATCTTGTGTCTCTGCAAAGCAGGAACTAGGATCCATGTCTTCCCCTAGTAAAAGCACCTCCCACAGTATAGTAAAACACTGGTCAGGGACACAATTAACCCCTTGATCGCCCCTGAAAAAATTTGAAAAACCATTTATAATTTTCCCTCCACTTCACAATTATGTGCCACCTTGTGTTGGTCTATCTGTAATGACAAAATGTGAAAATTTCAAGGGGTGTGAATACTTTTTCAAGGCACTGTCCAAGGGCTGTGCGTGCCCTAAGCAGGCCACTTCTGCTGTGATTTCTCTCAGCAGATGCTGATCTGTGGGTGCCAGCCACTGGATGTCCGCTGGCACCAGCCAATCATCAGACAGAGACACAGAACTGAGACCTGCCTATGTAAACAAGGCAGATCTCCATTCTGACAGGGGGGAAGGGATGGATTTTTTGTCCCTGCAATGCAGGGAATAAAATCCATCACTTCCCTGAGTAAAAGCAGCACACACCATACAGTAAAACACAGGATAGGCACACAGTTAACCCTTTGATCGCCCTAGATGTTTAACTCTTTCCCAGCCAGTGTCATTAGTACAGTGACAGTGCATATTTTTAGCACTGATCGCTGTATTAGTGTCACTGGTTGCCACCAAAAAGTGTCAGTTAGTGTCCCGGCTGTCTCGCTGTAAGTCACTGATCGCTGCCATTACTGGTAAAAAAATCAATATACACTTTTTGAGATTTTTTTTAAACCAAACATTTGTAGCAGAATATTGGCCTAAACTGATGAAGAAATTAGATTTTTTTTAATGAATATTTTATATTTTATTGAATATGTTATTTTGTTTTTTCTTTCACAATTGTCCCTCTTTTATCATTTATAGCGCAAAAAAATAATAAATACAGATCAAATACCACCAAAAGAAAGATCTATTTGTGTAAGAAAAGGACACACATTTCATTTAGGTACAGCGTCGCACGAACGCACAATTGTCAGTTAAAGTAACGCAGTGCCGTATTGCAAAAAAATGGCCTGATCATGAAGGGGGGGTTGGGGTAAATCTTACGGAGGTCAAGTGGGTAAAGTTGTAGCAAATCTCTCTCATATTTAATTTTTACCTACAAGTAAGCTTATAATAAAGCTCACCTGTAGGTAAAATATATCTCTTAAACGTGCACCATTTAGGAGATATGGGAGCTGCAGCCGGTGATGTCACTGGCACATGCCCTCTGAAGGAACGGCATACCAGTGCCTCTTCAGAGCTGTGTGCCGCGGGCATGACTCCTGTGCGCATGCACTGTGATGTCATCGCGGCTTGGCCAATCAGACGTATGGAATCCCCGAACCTGAAAGGAAGACTGAGTGAAGATAGAAGCCTCTGCAGCAGTGACAGCGTGCCGCTGGAGGGCTTCATTTTAAGGTAAGTCTTTCATAATGTGCTAGTATGTGGTGCATTATGATATTGCCTTGCTGGTGGAACCTTTTATTTATTTATTTTTTCTACCTCTTTAACCTCCTAGTGACCACCCGCCGCAGATATACTCGGCTCGGCTGCACGAATCACCATACCCATACGTTGCTACTCGGGATTCACGAAAGGGAAAGCTGATCTGCAGGTCTGGCGGCTGGGATTGCCGCCGGGCACCCGCGATAAGCCCCCGAAAGACAGAACGGCGGTCTGCCGTTATAAACACGTTCTGTCAGCAATCAACATAGGACTCCTCTGTTCCTCCTATTTAGGAACACAGGACCCTATGTTGATTCTATAAGTCCACCCCCCTCACAGTTAGAAAACACCCCCTAGGCATACATTTAACCCTTTGATTGCCCCTGGGACCCCCTGCCACTGCCATTATTACAGTAGCAGTGCATATTTTTAGCACTGATTACTGTAGTAATGTCACTGGTCCCCCCAAAAGTGTCAAAAATGTCAGTCAGGGGTCCAATATATCGCAGTCCCGTTAAAAATCATTGATCGCCGCCATTACTAGTAAAAAAAAAATAAATAAATAAATAAATAAATATAAATCTCCTAGTTTGTTAAAGCAATAACTTTTGCGCAAAATACACTTATTGGGATTTTTTTTTTACAAAAATATGAGGAATACAAATTGACCTAAAATTATAAAAAAATATGATTTTTATATTTTTTTTATTGGGAATGTTATAAAGCGGAAAGTAAAAAATATTGTTTTTTTTTTTTCTTTTCCAAACTTTCGCTATTTTTTTGTTTATGGCGCAATAAATACAAATCGCAGAGGTAATCAAATACCACCAAAAAGAAAGCTCTATTTGTGAGAAAAAAAAGGACAACAATTTAATCTGGGTTTAGGGTCGCACGACCATGCAATTGTCTGTTAAAGTAACGCAGTGCCTAATTGCAAAATACAGCCTGGTCATTAAGGGGGAAAACTTTCCGGTCCAGAAGTGATTAATATCAATAAACTGTTTTTAAATATTCATACAACTATATATTTGAAATCCAATCTTTATTATTTTTGGCATTAACATGGTGTGGGTAGATTTCTGCAGTCACAGGCTGTGTCACGCCCATCCAGCTCCCCCATTGTGTTTAGCTGGTTAGTGGGCATGGAGGAGGAGGCGGGGCTGTCATTTACAACTATGTATACGCCCACATACGCTCTATAGTCACATGGGCTGCTCAGATGTGATAGGGAGGAAATGTTCATCATAGAAACTCACTGAAAACTGAGCATGTGCAGAAGCTTCCAACGCTGCTCTGCAAAACCCTAAACTGCATTGGGGACATGGTGAAAAGGGGGAGATAGAGAGCAGCAGAATACAGAAAACAAATCCTATAGTGACTGAGTATGAACAGCATATATGACAGCATACTTTTTGAGATGGAAACGAGGGACATCTGTTAGCAAAAGTATATAGGCATAAGACACACCCCCTGCCACACCCCCTTAACCACTTGCTGACCACCCTATGTATAAATACTGCTCCTACAGGTAAAATTACGTACCTGTAAGTGACCTCCTCTTCCAGGATTGTGGCGCGCACGCGGGCCGCCTACGACCAGCTCCCGCTGTTATTGGACACAGCAGGAGCCAATCAGTGGGCCTGGCAGACCCGATGTCCGCTGATCATTCCCCACAGAGACAGAATGGTGGTCTGCCTATGTAAACAAGGCAGATCGCCATTCTGTGACAAGGGAACACAGAGATTCTGTGTTTCTCCTCCCACAGTACAAGCAAGCCACAGTGACAAAGCGGGAGGTCAATCAGTGGGTCCAGCCAACCCGATGCCCACCGGGACCCACCGATCGTTCCCGACATGCAGATCGCTGTTCTGTGACAAGGGAAGACAGAGATCCTGTGTTTCTGCTAAGCAGGAACACGGATCTCTTTCTTTCCAAAGTACAAGCACCTCCCACACAGTTAGAAAGCACTCCCTTGGGACACATGTAAGGCCCCTTTCACTCATGTGCGACCTAAAATGTGATTTTGCCGCAATTTTTTTTTGCCGCAACTTTGACTGGACTTGAAACAATGCCTATGTCTCTGGACCTCAAAATGCATCAAAGTCAGACCAAAGTAGTGCAGGGACTACTTTGAAGTTGTTGCAACTTGAAGTCGTACAGATATGAACGGTACTCATTGGAAACTGGGAAACTTTGCAGTCCCAAATCGCAGGACAAGTCGAACATGTTTGAAAGGGGCATAAACCTTTGATTGCCCCTGATGTTAACCCCTTCCCAGCCAGTGTTATTAGTACAGTGACAGTGCATATTTTTTAGCACTGATCACTGTATTGGTGTCACTGGTACCCAAAAAGTGTCATTTAGTGTCTAAATTGTCCACCACAATGTCGCAGTCCCACTATAATAATAATAATTAGCTGATCACCACCATTACTAGTAAAGAAAAAAAAAAAAATCCATAAAAATATCCCATAGTTTGTAGACGCTATAACCAATCAATATACGCCTATCGGGATTTCTTTTTACCAAAAATATGTAGCAGAATACATATTGGCCTAAACTGATGAAAAAATTTGATTTTTTAAATTTTTTTAATTGGTTGTGTTTTATAGCAGAAAGTAAAATATATCGTCTGCCTTTTCTTGTTTAGAGCGCAAAACATAAATAACGTAGAGGTTATCAAATACCACCAAAAGAAAGCTCTTTTTGTGGGAAAAAAAGACATCAATTTTATTTGGGTACAGCGTTGCACGACCGCGCAGTTTTCAGTTAAAGTAACGCAGTGCCATATTGCAAAAAAATACCTGGTCATGAAGGGGTAAACCTTCCGGAGCTGATGTGGTTAAAGAAGAATTCTACAAAAAAAAATATTAGTTAAAGTGCTTTTTCTTTTTTGTTTTTCTTTTTTTTTTTATACTATTCCTATATATTGGTTTTGAAATTTACAAATTTGGCTTTTGAAATGTACATCAATTTAGAAATTGGATGAAAGGTTTAGCACTGGAAAACACTTCTGAAAGATAAAAAGTGCATTTTATATACAACTATATAGATCAGACCAATATGAGGGACAGAGGGACTTTGTTCCTAATCAGGCACAGTTGGGAGCCATGAATACAGCATTTACTGATTTTATGATGTTTTTTATGATGTGGGTTTAGTGACACTTTAAAGCTGAACTCCAGGCAGCTATGAAAGCCACAAGTTAATTAAGCTCTGTAATCATTATTAACCACTTCTGGACCGGAAGATTTTCCCCCTTAATGACCAGGCCATATTTTGCCATATTTTGCCATATTTTGCGATTCGGCTACTTTAACGGACAATTGCACAGTTTTGCGACGCTGTACTCAAATAAAATTGATGTCCTTTTTTTCACACAAATAGAGCTTTCTTTTAGTGGTATTTAATCACCTGTTCAACTTTTATTTTTTGTGCTATAAACAAAAAATTAGCGACAATTCTGAAAAAAAATACAATATTTTTTCTTTCTGCTATAAAACATTCCCAAAATCAATTTTCTTTTCACTTTTTTAGGCCAATTTGTGTTCTGCTACATATTTTAGTAAAAAAAAATCCCAATAAGTGTATTTTGATTGGTTTGCGCAAAAGTTATCGCGTCTACTAACTAGGGGAAAGATTTATGTCATTTTTATTTATTTTCGTTTTTTTTTTTTTACTAGTAATGGCGGCGATCAGTGAATTTTAGCGGGACTGCGACATTGCGGCGGACAGATCGGACCCCTAACTGACATTTTTGACACTTTTAGGGGGACCAGTGACATTACTACAGTAATCAGTGCTAAAAATATGCACCGTTACTGTAATAATGACACTGGCAGGGAAGGGGGTTACTCAGAGGCGATCAAAAGGGCTAACTGTATGCCTAGGGAAGTGTTTTCTAACTGTATGGGGGAGGGGCTTGTGAAATGACCATAGAGACCTGTGATCCTATATAGAAGGATCACAGGAGCTCTGTGTTCATTCCAGAGAGAAGAACGGTCAGCTGTGTTTACAACAGCTGACCGTTCTCTCTCAGTGGGGAGCGATCGCGGGTGCCCGGTGGCAATCGCAGCCGCCCGCCCCGTGGATCAGTATCCCCACTGCCTAATGGGGACAGGCAGGAGCTGTTACCTATACGTCGGTTCGCGCAGCAGAGCCAGCCTGCCACAGTATATCTGCAGCGAGCGGTTGGCAAGTGGTTAAATGTATTTTTAATTATAAGCAGTGCAAGTATCTAGATTTGGCTTGGTGTTAGTTTTTTGTAGTCAACCTTACAGTCTTTACTGTGGATGTGGGGTTTGGGGGAAGCAGCGCAAGGAGCCAGCCAGGTGTACTGCAGTGGAAGAGGCATGCTGATAGAGGGAGAGGTGAAATCTCTCTCTATGCTGTTTCCTTTTACTGTCCATTTCGAGGGTGTGAGGGATGAGGGAACCAATAACTAAAAGTGAAACTGCAGAAAGATCAGATCCCCTTCCCTGATTGACAGGGTTGTGCCGAGGGGCAGAGCTGTGTATGAATCAGGGCCGGATGGACAGAAAGTCCTTTAGTAGATAAAACATTTTTATGTATGTGTAGCATTACCCCTATAGTTGCTGGAGTTAGGGGTTGCCCACTGCTGCACAGAAACTATTTGAAGTTCCCCACTGCTGCACAGCTAGTCACACAGCATTTCCTTTTATCATCTGGACACAGAAACCAGTCTTTGGCTTGTTTTTTTTTTGTTGTTTTATTAGAGGATGATAACATGATAACATGGATGGGGTAAGGAATTTTGGGGCGCCCAGTGTAAGGATGATCGAACTTTTGAAAAGTTCGGTTCGGCCAGAACATCCGAACTTCCCGAAATATCGGCCCGGATTTTAGAACCCCATTGAAATCAAGGGGACCCGAACTTTGGTAATCAAAAAACACAATTTTTAAGCCCTAAAACCCAATAAATGCCCATAAAAAGTGCCTAGGGTTCTGGGTCATGCCCCATTAACTATTAATCACACAAAAAAAGTTCTTAAAAATTGTAATTTTTGATAAAAAAAGCCAATTATTGAAAAAATTAAAAAAAAAAAAAAGAGATTTTTTGATTTTGACTTTGGATTTAGTATCTGGGGGGGGGGGGGGTCTAAAAGGTGTACATGTGAAGTTTCAGCTCTGTAGCATGTCCAGAACCATGAAAAAAAAAAAAGATAATTTTTCAGTAGAACAGGGATGGTGGGAACCCCTTTAACACCTATATGATCTTTTTTTCTGGTTCTGGACATGCTACAGAGCTGAAACTTCACAGGTACACCTTTTAGACCCCCCAGACACAAAATCACACAAAAAAAAAGTTCTTAAAAATTGTCATTTTTGATAAAAAAGCCAATTATTGAAAAAAAAAAAGAGATTTTTTTATTTTTACTTTGGATTTAGTATCTGGGGGGTCTAAAAGGTGTACATGTGAAGTTTCAGCTCTGTAGCATGTCCAGAACCATGAAAAAAAAATTGTTTGTATTAGAACACTTTAAACACAGGAATATGGCTTTGCTGCCAGTTTAATATTAATAGAAGGCATTTTTTGGGGTTCTTTGCAGTCAGGAAAAACATCTGAACTTGTGTATAGTGGTACTGTGCACAAGTTCTGATGTTTTGCCTGCCTCCAAAAACCCCCAAAAAATGGCAGCAAAAACACACCTGGGCATTTTTTTTTTTTGACGCTAGCGTTTTTTTTTGGGTTCTTTTGAGGCAGGCAAAACATATAAACTTGTCTATAGTGGTATATATACACACATACTTATATGTTTATACACACCTAGACATATATAGGTGTGATAGTAGCAGAAATATATTAGTGTAAATGATTTCATTAGCGCAAGCATATATTTCTGCTACTATCACACCTATATATGTCTAGGGGTATATATACATATATGTATGTGTGTATATATACCACTATACACAAGTTCAGATGTTTTGCCTGCCTCAAAAGAACTCAAAAAAATGCCAAAAAAAACGCTAGCGTCAAAAAAAAATGCCCAGGTGTGTTTTTGCTGCCATTTTTTGGGGGTTTTTGAAGGCAGGCAAAACATCAGAACTTGTGCACAGTACCACTATACACAAGTTCAGATGTTTTTCCTGACTGCAAAGAACCCCAAAAAATGCCAAAAAAAATGCTAACGTCAGAAAAAAAATGCCCAGGTGTGTTTTTGCTGCCATTTTTGGGGGGTTTTTGGAGGCAGGCAAAACATCTGAACTTGTGCACAGTACCACTATACACAAGTTCAGATGTTTTTTCTGACTCCAAAGAACCCGAAAAAATGCCTGCTATTAAAGCGGTAAGGTGCTGGGCAAAGCGAGAAACCATATTGGTGTGATCTGAAAGTTTTCTAATACAAACAATCTTTTTTTATGGTTCTGGACATGCTACAGAGCTGAAACTTCACATGTACACCTTTTAGACCCCCCAGATACGAAATCCAAAGTAAAAATCTAAAAATCTCTTTTTTTTTTTTTTTTTCAATAATTGGCTTTTTTATCAAAAATGACAATTTTTCAGAACTTTTTTTGTGTGATTTTGTGTCTGGGGGGTCTAAAAGGTGTACCTGTGAAGTTTCAGCTCTGTAGCATGTCCAGAACCATAAAAGAAAAGATTGTTTGTATTAGAACACTTTAATTTCAGGAATATGGCTTCGCTGCCGGTTTAAAATAATAGCAGGCATTTTTTGGGGTTCTTTGCAGTCAGGAAAAACATCTGAACTTGTGTATAGTGGTACTGTGCACAAGTTCTGATGTTTTGCCTGCCTCCAAAAAACCCCAAAAAATGGCAGCAAAAACACACCTGGGCATTTTTTTTCTGACGCTAGCATTTTCTTTGGCATTTTTTGGGGTTCTTTGCAGTCAGGAAAAACATCTGAACTTGTGTATAGTGGTACTGTGCACAAGTTCTCATGTTTTGCCTGCCTCCAAAAACTCCCAAAAAATGCCAGCAAAAACACACCTGGGCATTTTTTTTTGACGCTAGCGTTTTTTTTGGCATTTTTTGGGGTTCTTTTGAGGCAGGCAAAACATCTGAACTTGTGTATAGTGGTATATATACACACATACATATATTTATATACACACCTAGACATATATAGGTGTGATAGTAGCAGAAATATATCTGTGTAAATGATTTAATTAGCGCAAGCATTTATTTCTGCTACTATCACACCTATATATGTCTAGGGGTGTATATACAGACATATATGTATATATATACCCCCTATGCACATGTTCAGATGTCATGTCTGACATCAAACATGTCCTCAAAAAAGCACTGACAGTGGCAGCCCCTGCAGCATAAAAAATGCTTGCTGGTGAGAAGCCATATTCCTGAAATGAAGTTCAGAGAAATGATCATTTCTCTATAGCGGTCACCCTGCTATGGAAGGGTTTTGTCACCCTTCCATAGCAGTCACTGTCAGTTAACCCTACACTACACTACGGTCCCCTGACACTTAACACTTTCCCTACAGAAACTGAATTTTTGAAGCTAACTAAAGTGTAAAAGGAGCACTCTAACTACACTAGATATCCCTTTCCTCACACTAATAAATAGCTAAATGACACTTTGTAGCAGATTAGAACAGAACAGCATTCCACTCTCTTTCATGTCCCGTACAAGAATGCTGGGAATATGGCGGGGGCGATCTTATATACTGGGGGGGCGTATTCACTAATGATTGGTCTAGGGACCCCCTAGTCACTCCAATCACATTCCTAGCATTCTCCTGCCCCTCAATTGGCTTTTGCTAATGGTTCTGGTCCAATCACGAGCTTTTAAAGCCCATTTCCTGAAGCATTGCATTTTGGGCGGTTCTGGTTGCCCAATTCCGAACTTTTTGGGCAAAAAGTTCGGAATTCGGCGGAACCTCGAACAGCCAATGTTCGGGTCGAACCGATGGTCGACCCGAACCGTTCGATCATCCCTAGCCCAGTGTGACAACAAGCAGTGCCGGTGCAGCGTTAAAAAAAACCTACCTCTTGAAAATTCCCTACCCTTGTCACTTCCTGGGCACATACGTCATTCAACAGCTGAGCAGCTTCACAGCGCGCATGCTCACAGCTCCGGAGGGTAGAGAATTTTCACAAAGTAGTGTTTTGTACCGTTACACCGCATGAGCTGTTGCCGCGGGTACATTAAATCATCTCTGCTCCAACCCCTCTGACTTCACTGATCTTGGCTCCAAAATGTAAAAGCGATGGCGGGTGTAGGAAAATTTAAATCACGGCGATCTCCGCTCCATGATTTATATTTTCATACACCCGCCGCCGCTTTTATATTTTGGAGCCAAGATCAGGGAAGTCACAGGGGTGGGAGCGAAGATGATTTAATGTACCCACAGCAACAGCTGATGCGGTGTAACGTTAAAAAACACTAAGGAGCCGACCGTGAAAATTCCCTACCCTCCGTAGCCAGGAGCATGCGCATTGGTAAGCTGCTCAGCTCTTCAATGACGTAGGTGCAACCCTCCGGAGCTTTGAGCATGCGCAGTGGTAAGCTGCTCAGCTGTTCAATGACGTAAGTGCACAGGAAGTGACGAGGGTAGGGAATTTCACGGGTAGGGTTTTTTCACGGAACACCGGGACAAGGTCATCCAGCACCCAGGCAAGGATGCCAAACCTCTCTGCTGCTTCTCTGGCTTTAATCCCTCCAACTGCCTCCTGTGGTGGGATCCTTCCAGGCAAGCCTCCCGAGCTCCAGCCTGAGGTAATCCCCCCGGTGAGGGTCCTTTAAGGGCCACCGACAGCCTCCCTCATTACTGCTTCTCCATCTTCCTGTTGGAGATACAACAGCTTTTAGCTTATTACAGATAAACCGCAGTTCACAAATAGGACAGTAGATGTCGCTAATGCTTAGTGATATGCTATGCATTCTCTATGATGTGTTGTCATTCCCTGTACGCTGTACTGCACTTGTTGGTTATCTCTTCCTGTCTGTGTTTTCTCACCATGAGAAAGTGACATCTTTGATATCTGTGTTATGTTCCAATAAAGAAGCCAGTTCCTGTTTACTCTACAATGTCTGATCTGAATGGACTCCGCTGCACCCAGTGATCGCACTCTGCAACAGGTTATGGGCCCAGGATCCGGGTTAAAGTCTTATGACCAGGTGCAGCCCAAGCAGAACAAAGCTTTGAATGGGAGACAGTGTGACTGATGCGGAGATCGACTTAAGGAAGGTTTCCAGTGACATCTCCAAAGACAAGTAAGACTGTTTATATATAAAGGAGGGAAAAATGTCTGGAAACTCAGAACTTAAACTCTCAGTGGCCAAGCTGAACAATGACAATTATCAGCTATGGAAGTTTAAAGTGGAAATGCTATTATCTAGAGATGACTTGTGGGAGGTTTCCACTACAGAGAGGACACAGGACAATAATCAGGACTGGGACAACAAAAACAGACAGGCACGGGCCACCATAAGCTTACTAGTGGAGGATGATCAGCTCATACATATACGCCATGAGGACACAGCGAAAGGCATGTGGGACATTCTAAGAAGACTGCATGAAAGATCCAGTTTAAACAGCAAGCTGTTTCTACTGAGGAAACTTTACAGAATGAGACTTGGCAGAGAACAGGACATGCAGGCGCATATGAATGCAATGCTGGAAGTGATTGCACAACTGAGATAAATCGGGGATAATATAACAGACAGCCACGCTACAGCCATGTTGTTATGCAGTTTGCCCGATACATATACTGCACTGATCAATGCACTAGAGACACGACCTGAGACAGATCTGACACTAGCATTTGTAAAAACCAGGCTCATAGATGAGTATCAGAGAAGAAAGGAATTAGTGCAAGACTCCACAGAAACCGACACCAGAACCGCTCTTAAAGCTACAGACGCAAGGTTACACAGGAAAGAGACCAGAGTGTGTTTCAGATGTCACAAACAGGGACACATAAAGAAAGACTGTACGATATGGAAAGCAGAGCAAAGAAGACAGCGTCCCTCTTATGCTAAACAAAAGATCAAAGCCACAATCAATGATCCATGGGAAGGAAACTGGAATGCCACATTTAAAGCGACAGGCAACAATAAACGTCAAGGTTGGTGCATCGATTCGGGGGCAACCAGTCACATGACGAGTGATAGTAGTTTTTTCACAGAACTTGATCTGAACAACAAAGAAACTATCTTGCAGATGGAAGCAAAATACATGCAGAAGGATATGGGCATGGAACCCTTGCATGCCCTGATGATGCGGGACACAATCTAGCCATACCAGTGAAAGATGTACTTCATGTTCCTAATCTAGAAGGAGGACTCTTATCTGTGAAGCGTCTAACAGCCAGAGGACTCACTGTAAAATTCCAAGGTGACAAGTGTTCAATCCTAAACGGCAACCAGACAGTAGCAAGTGCCAAGCTGGATGATCATCTATATCACCTCGACACAGTGAAGGAAATGGTGAGACTATGTACACACAAGCACAATGACTGTATACATATATGGCACAGACGTCTAGGTCACAGACACCCAGAATGCATACAGGAACTACAGAGGAGGAATCTGACAAGGGATCTAACAATATCCCCTTGTCCAGTTACTGTTAAGTGTGAATGTTGCATTAAATCCAAAGCAACAAGAGCAACACTTCCCAAAGTCAGTCAGAAGAGAGCTTCAAGACCACTTGACTTAGTTCACAGTGACGTGTGTGGTCCCCTAAACCCAACTACACCTGGAGGCAAAAGGTACATAGTGACTTTCATAGACGACTATTCAAGATACACAGTCACCTACTTAATGCAACACAAGAGTGAAGTTTTTGACAAATTACAAGACTACATAATAAAGACCAGTAACAAGTTTCAGAGGAAGCCTCTCATACTTCGGAGTGACAATGGAGGTGAATTCACAGGATATAAGATACAAGAGTACTTCAAACAGAATGGAATAGAACATCAAAAGACAGTCCCATATACACCAGAACAAAATGGAGTAGCTGAAAGAAAGAACAGAACTCTGACTGAAATGATAAGCTGTATGCTGACAGACTCTGGACTACCACAAAAATACTGGGGTGAAGCAGCTATGACAGCTACATATTTGCAGAACAGACTTCTTTCCAGAACAATAGAGAAAACTCCATATGAACTATGGCACAATGATAAGCCAAATGTAAAACACCTAAGAGTTTTTGGATGCAAATTATTCATCTACATTCCTGAAGAAAAACGCACCAAACTCCAAAACAGAGCATTTGAAGGTATCTTTGTTGGATACAGTGACAATGTCAAAGGTTACAGAATCTTAAATCCCAAAACAGACAAGGTTTCCATTAGCAACAGCATAACTTTTGTTGAAGATTTAAGAGACAATGTAATGACAACAGTAGAAGCAAGAATGGAAGGGAAAACTGACATTGACCAGCCCATCTCTGTAACTTCTGAACAAACAGTTGAAGTGAGTGCAGACTCTACCAGTACTGAAGAGCAGACACAAGAAGGCTCAGACACAAAACCGAGACGTTCAACAAGAGAAAACAAAGGTAAACCACCTGTACGTCTCTCATACAAAGCAAGTACTGCCAGTATCAATGAACCTGCAACCTGGGAAGAAATATCTCAGCTTTCAGAACAAGAAGCAAGTAAATGGATAAAGGCTGCTGATGAAGAGATAAAATCCATGCATGACACTAAAACATGGACACTTACAGAACTACCACCCGGAAGGAAAGCCATAGGCTGTAAATGGACTTTTAAAGTGAAATACAATGCAGATGGCACAATTGAGCGATACAAAGCAAGGCTAGTAGCCAAGGGCTATTCTCAAAAATACGGAGAGGACTATGATGAGACATTTGCACCAGTAGTCAAGCACACTACAATACGGACTTTACTGACAGTAGCCTTCACAAGGAAAATGCAAGTGAAACATTTTGATGTGAAAACCGCGTTTCTACATGGCGAGCTAACAGAAAAGATTTACATGGAACAGCCGCCAGGGTTCATAGATGAACAAAGGCCAGACCTAGTATGCAAACTTCGCAGGAGTATATATGGACTAAAGCAAGCAGCCAGAGCGTGGAATATAAAAATAAATGAAGTGCTTACACATCAAAACTTTCTGAGGAGTAAAGCAGACCTGTGCTTATACACAAAGAAATTGGCAGACAGATGGGTCTATATGCTTATTTATGTAGATGATATCCTGATTTGCTTTGAGCAAGAAGGGGATGAAGCGGAAATCCTAGAAAAATTAAATCAGAACTTCAACACCAAAGATCTTGGCAACATAAAGAATTACCTCGGCATCCAGATCGAGAGAGAGGAAGATGGTAGCTTTCTTCTGAACCAAAGACACAAAATACAAGAAATAATTGAAACATTTGGAATGGAAGACGCCAAACCAGTAAAGTCTCCTATGGAAACCAACTACCTAAAGGAGATGAATTGCCCAGATAACCCATTAACTACTAATACTCAATACAGAAAGGCAATAGGGAAATTGCTGTATCTTACCACTGCTACAAGGCCGGACATTGCAGCAACTGTTGGAATCCTATGCAGAAAGGTTTCAATGCCAAGTCAAAAGGACTGGAATGCTGTAAAGCGAATCATTCGCTATCTAAAAGGGACTTTGCACTACAAGTTAAAGTTACCAGCAAGCACCTTAACAGGATATGTGGATGCTGACTGGGCAGGAGACACCAGCGACAGGAAATCTACCAGTGGCTACTTATTTTTTCTGTCAGGAGGTGCCATCAGTTGGACTAGTAAAAAGCAACTCTCTGTTTCACTGTCCTCTACTGAAGCAGAATACGTTGCTGCAGCGCAGGCAAGCCAAGAAGTTATATGGCTGAGACAGCTATTAACAGATTTGGGTCAACCACAGTTGGGACCAACAGAAATCTATGAGGACAATCAAGGATGCCTTGCACTTGCGCGCATGGAAGGAGTTAATTCAAGAACCAAGCACATTGATGTGAAGTTCCAATTTCTTAGGGATCTTCAAGAGCAAGGTCTTCTTGAGTTACTTTATTGCCCAACCGAGGATATGACAGCAGATATCCTTACAAAGCCTCTGACAGCTGAAAGACACTCAAGGCTTACAAAGAAGATGGGTTTAATAGACTAAGCCTTAGCTGTTGAGAAGGGGTGTTGGAGATACAACAGCTTTTAGCTTCTTACAGATAAACTGCAGTTCACAAATAGGACAGTAGATGTCGCTAATGCTTAGTGATATGCTATGCATTCTCTATGATGTGTTGTCATTTCCTTTACGCTGCACTGTACTTGTTGGTTATCTCTTCCTGTCTGTGTTTTCTCACCATGAGAAAGTGACATCTTTGATATCTGTGTTATGTTCCAATAAAGAAGCCAGTTCCTGTTTACTCCACAATGTCTGATCTGAATGGACTTCGCTGCACCCAGTGATCGCACTCTGCAACACTTCCACCTAAATCCCCTCCCGGCATACCTCATTCCTATTTATGGGCTCCTCAGTCCCCTGCCAGGCCCACTCCTGGGGATTGGCTAAGGCCCTTTAAATATGCAGAGCACCCCCTCCTTACCTCCACCCACTAGTTTCAGAATGTTCTCCAACTTTCCAGATACCAGGTGGAGGCAACAGAAGGCTGTTTGTATGAGTCTTGTTGGCCTGGCTTCTAGTATCCCTGACCCAGATTCAATGACACAGGTTTAGCACAGAACCAAACTATATTTTGCCTGTACTAACACTAATAGCACTCACTAGAGGGTGCTACATAGGGGTTTACAACCACTTTAAGTGGCTTCTGGGGGTAAAAATTACACTAAAATACTAAATTAACCTACCCTAAATACCCCCCCCCCCCTCCCTGCCAAAAAAAAAAGTTTTTGTATCCAAATAGATTTCACATGAGCTGCTTAATAAACAAAACTGAGAGTTTCCACATCTTTGAAATTTTGCTGCCGGTGATACCAGTAATTTTATTGAAAAATCAATTTCAGTCAAATCACTTCAATCATCCCCAGGTTCACGGCTTAAACAGCTCAAATCTAATGAAGCTTTATCTACGGCCATTGCTACATGTAGGTTTTTTTTTTTTACAATCTTTTTACAGGATAGTTTTATTGTTTTGATTGCACAGCTTCACATTTGCTTTATGGTTTCTTTGCAACACTGCTAAAAATTGTCTGTGGTCAATAACTGAGGGCAATGGTAATGAGTGAGGGCAATGCATACCAGTAAATAACATTACCTGCACATAACATTACCAGTAAACTATCACCATAGGTGTTCACAACCTGTATAAATGCGGCAGGCGGTCGGCAAGTGGTTATATCTGCTCTCCCACTGTGCACAGAACATGAATGTAATTATTTTAGTAAATATAAACCTGCTAAATACCTTTTATCATCAGCAGTATATAGCAGTCTTGTGACTTCTATCAGAGCCTGGTTAAAGCTTTTAGAAGGAGTTTTCATCCTCCTCTGGCTGTAGGACCCCTGACCCTCTGTGTGGCGCTGCGCTGATCACACGCACCCTCCCAAAAAAAAACTCTCTAGCAATACATACCAAACTGAGCATGTGCAGAGTGCTTCCAAGGCTCTGTACTATCAGGAGATGGATTGGGGACTGTGGAAGAAGGAGAGGATCAGAGAAGACAGGATCAAACAGCCTTTTTACACAATGCAGAGGATTAACCCCTTAGGTTCCACAGTGGGTATAACAAGCATGCTTTACTGCATATACAGACTAATTTTATTGTTGTGGGTTTAGTAACACTTTAGGTCTGCCAGGGTTCTGTGAATCTCAGGAGACTGGATGGACAGAAATATGAAATACATGGCAAGCTAAACAAGCTACTGTGTATGTATTCAGCTGTTTTTTGAGGGGGTATTTCACCTATAAAGCCTAAGCTTACCTACAAAAAAAATACAAAATCAGCACAAGGATCATTACTTACCGTCACCACGATATGTCCCTTTTGCTTTTTTCTGTCCTCCAATGTCCTTTCCCCAGCCCCATAATCCTGTCACAGGCTCTCAACATAGTGCTGACTATGCTCACCCTTTCCTCCCTGCTCTTTTACTCATAGAAGCCATTCTACAGCTTCAATGAATGATACAGGATTTATGAATAGAAGATGGACGGATGATTGAATGGTCTGCATCCTCCATTCATAGATCCTGTTTCATTCATAGAAGTTGTAGTAGGGTTGCCACTTTTTCTTTGCATCTTTATTCAAGACAAGTTAACATCGATAGTCTAAGCAAGATAATCCTTTAGATGGTGAAACAGATACACATTGGTACATATAGTGTACAATGGTTCTACATAATGTGTTGAGCTACTTATGAGTGGTACATAATTCCAACGCGTTTCGAAAAACATATATATATATATACATCTTCATCAGGGACTTGCAGTGCCTCTCCTGAAAAGCACAACAGACAGTAAGCTACAAACTTTTCAAAATATGAATAACAACATACAATAATACTGTATACAGGTGAATCCTATATATAATTTCATATATGCATGTGAAGCAGTGTGCACTAAGTGTCCCGGCGACATCCCACACATACCTGTAGCCAGTGGTGTATTTAGCTTTTGTGCTGCCGTAGGCCTGACTAAACTTGTGCACCCCCCTAATTTACATATGACCTACCTCTTCCTGTAAAGGCCGCGCACTTTACTGTTTACCACCCGCCCTGTCATCTGTGAACCACAGACCACAGGTCTATCAGTGCCCATCAGCGTAGCCTCATCAGTTCTCATACGTTCAGCCTCATCAGTGCCCATCTGTGCAGCCTTATCAGTGCAGCCTCGTCACTGACCCCTTTATGGGGTTGCCAAACTGATTTGCCTCCTGGACTCTGCCCTCTGGCCCAATTCACCCCATAAGACTGGCACTATATTAAAAGTGTAGCGCAAGCCGACGGAGACCCTTTTCGTGCAGGACCCGGGAGGAGGCTGTTTTTTTTTTTTTTTGCGCAGGGTGCAGATTTTTTGCAGCCCCCTGCAAAGTGCCGCCCTAGGCCTGGGCCTTGTTGGCCTAGGCCGAGATACAGCACTGCCTGTAGCCCCTTGCCTGGACACAGCCAAACCACCACCACCTAATGATGCAAGAGCCAAGAAATTTGTAGGGGAAAAGCCTCCTCTCAAAAAAAGTTTCTGCATAAAAATATATATATATATATACACATATATAAATGCACACATATATATATATATATATATATATATATATATATATACAATGCACATTCATGGGTACAAATGCGAAATGCACAGGTGCTGCTCACACTTCAGAAAGCTCCCCCTGTATCTTACCTCTTAAGAAAAAAGCCAGAGCTGACTCAAAGAACAGGGAAATGAAGCCTGATCCTGAAGTCTCCTGCCGGTATTTGTGGGTCTGTGTATATTCCCAAAACAAATCCCTTAAAGCCAAAGGGAGAGAGAGTGAGGATAAAAACCCATTGGATGCTGTTTTTAATGCAAAATGCCATCTATTTGTTTGTAGTAGAGCAGACTTACTGTGCTGTTTGATGAGTGATGAGCAACACAGTGGCGTATCACAAAAAATGGTCAGGAAGGGAGTAAAACCTTCCAGGGCTGAAGTGGCTAAAGGGCTTGTAAAGTCAAAAGGTTTTTTTATCTTAATTTACTCTAGGCATTAGGATAAAAAAAAACCTTCTGGGAGTAGCAGCCCCCCACTTTCCTGAGCCCCCATCTTGATCCAGCGATGTCCACTTCCTCATTGGCTAAGAGACAGCAGTGGTGCCATTGGCTCCTGCTGCTGTGAATCAAAATCAGTTACCTTAGATTGTAAGCTCCTTGAGGACATGGACTGATGTGAATGTACAATATACAGTGTATGTGTAAAGCGCTGCGTAGATTGACGGCACTATACAAGTACCTGAAAGAAAAGTTACCCAATGGGGAGAGAGAGGGGGCGGGGCCGAACCACAGCTCCCTGTCTGAATGGATACACTGAGCTGTGCCTCGGCTCAGGTGCCCCCATAGCAAGCTGCTTGCTGTGGGGGCACTTAAAGGGAGGGAAGGGCCAGGAGAGCCAACGAGGGACCCAAGAAGGGGAACTGCATGGAGGAGGTAAGTATAATATGTTTGTTTTTTTTTTATTGAAAAAAAAACGAGACTTTACAATCACTTTAAGTATAACAAAAAAGGACTTTTATCCCGTATTACAAGTCTGGTTTGCGAAGACAATAGAGAAATTATGAATGAAAAGTTTTGCTAAGCAGCAACTCATACTTTCATTATCTGAGAGATAGAGAGAGCGCACCAGTGTAGGAGGACTATTTTGTATTAAAAATACATAAAATGATGTTTAAAAATTCATAAGGCCAGGAAAGAAAGGCAAAAACATAATAGGACCTGTGTAAAAAGCCTTCTCATCTGAAGCCGAGGGTGCGGATAGATAAGAGAATAAAGAATTTCTAATAGAACAGAAGTCATCATTACATTTATAAATGTCAGCTGGGAAGGAGGGGGAAAACACATTTGATTAATAATTGAGAGAGCGGTTAAAGAGTTTGATATGCAGAATCCAGCGCAGCGATGTACAATACATCTGTTCTACTGCTGCGGAAATGGGTTTGAGAAAAGGAGAACTCCAATATGAGCCTGAATAGTTTTTAGTGGTACGATTCCAAACTTTAACCGTTAAAAGAGAAAAAAAGTTTTTAAATGTCTTTAAACAAAAGTAAGTCAGCTTAGACCCCGTTCACACTGGGGCGATCCGACTTGCCGGGGCGACCTCACAGGTCACGGTGCGCAGCTCGCACCGCGACCTCGGAGCGGCCGGCACGGACTTCATAACATTGAAGTCAATGCAGGTCGCTCCAGGTCGCCCCAAAGAAGCTCCGGACCCTTTTTCTAAGTCGGAGCGACTTGTGTCGCTCCTATTAGAACGGGTCCACAGCTTCTCTATGGCAGGCGACCTACGGCGACCTGTCAGGCGACCAGGTCATCTGACAGGTCGCCCCAGTGTGAACGGGGTCTTATTGTAAACACTCGGACCATGCTGTGTTAAAGCATTTGTTACCCCCAAGACTTCATATTCCTGATATGTGCCTGCTGTACCATGTACTTGCATGAGAAAGTATCCTGTTCTCTTTGTATTTCTTCCATTGTGTGAAATTCAGTCCTTCTAAGTTCCTATTGAAAATTGACCACACTAAGCAGGAGAGCACATCATGGTTAGTTCTCTTGTTATGTTTGGAACTCAGTGTGCTCTCTCCCAATGATCAGACTTGTGCTGTCAACCATTCCCCCCCTGCCACACACACACACACACACACACACACATACAAACAGCCATTCATTGGGAAGCTCAGTGTGCTGCTGCTTCTCTTTCTCCTCCCCAGCTCTTATGCAGCTGAGAACAGAGGGAATGTGATCACTTATAAAAATGGGGAAAAAAGGTATTTATAATGTACTATACTGGCAAAAAAATTTGCCAGACACAGTCCTGCCATGGTGGATTTTAACGGTACTGTCATGAGACAGATTTATTGTATTTGTAAAAAAAATCATTTTTTATTATAGCATTAAGAACAACATGGGCACCAAAAAGTTGACTATTTAAAATATATATCAAAATATTGTGGTATCAATACAGATATCACTGTGAACACCTATGTACATTCAATCCAGTGATTGAGGTAAATACTCCTTGTTGCTGGTCGACGCGTTTCGCTATATGCATTCTCACCAACCACAGGTGTATCACAATGTAGTAATCTTAAACAGATACAGTATATTGTCAATTTCATATCATTCATATAGTGTATAACTTTTTTTCAAAAATTGTTTCTATGAATTTTATCACAGTCATCACTTACATGCACAAACATCAGAGCCACACACGTGTCACATATGTATGGGGCAGACACAGGAGACTAGCAGCCCGTTATCCACTATTGGTTGTATGGCTGGACCTGCATTTGTGTTCCCTTGGATAAACATATTATCAAATTCAGTATAGTTCAGTTATAATGTAGACTATTTTACCTGGTATCTTTATGAAGAGATAACGTATACACACACACTTGTGCATCATTCACCTATATTGAAGGGGACTGAATTAAAGCTAAAGTGTGGTTCATATAATACATTTATTCCCAATAGCTTATATTTTACATACTGTACATTAGGGTATTTATAATGTATTTTATATCTATACAAAAATGTTTTGCCTTTCATTTCTACTTTAAACTGAATGGGTTGTTTTACAAGGTGATCATTAGTGATGGGCTGAATTGGATTCGCACCAGAACTCCTGAACATGTAAAAAGTTCACACCCAAACCGCAAACCCTATTAAAGTCTATGGAAGCCAAACTTGAAAAATCAAAAGTCCCCATTTTGAAGGCTTATATGTACTTAAGTTATTGGCCATAAAAAGAGTAAGGGGGTCTGGGTACTGCCCTGGGGGACATTTATCAATGCAAAATTAATTTTTAAAAAAGATTGTTTTTAAAGGAGCTGTGATTTTAATGATGCTTAACGTGAAACAAAAAAAATGAAAAACTTCTTTAAATATAGTGCCTGTGGAATCCCCTTAGTCTGTCTGTAAAGTGGCACATCTGTACTGTGTATAGAATCTGCTGCAGCAAAACTGACATAAAGTATAGAAAGAATCAAAATGACATTTAAATAGATTTACCTGCCTGCAAGCTTTCTTAAAAAAACATTGCTAGCAGTACAAAAATGTGAAAAAAAAAAAAAAAGCGTGGGGGTCCCCCCCCAATCCATGGCATACATTACGCCAAAATGTAAAAAAAAATTGCGGGGCATCCCCAAAATCTTTACTGGACCCTTATCCAAGCATGCAGCCTGGCAGGCCAGGAAAGGGGGGAGGCAAATGAGTGTCCCCCCTCCTGAACTATGCTAAGCCACATGCACTCAACATAGGAGGGAGGAGTTTCTTTGTTGCAGGGGATGCCTCTGCTCTCTACCTCAAAGCATCTTTTCCCCATGTTGATGAGGACAATGGCCTCTTACCCACAACACTGGGCGGCGGCTGTGGGGGTCTGTGGGCAGGGAGCTTACTGGAATCTGGAAGCCCCAACCCCTTACATTGTACTCCTACTCATTCACCAAAAAAAAAGTGTCACAGTTTTTGACAATTCCTTTAAAAAAAATAAAAAACAATGTCCCCTGATGTGGTTCCATCATCAATCACGATGCCCGCTGCACAGCCTGACCTGAAAAAAGAAAAAAAGGCTACTGCCGTCTGCGTGCTCCACTGCCTAACAGTTCCTAAATATGTAATGAGTGGGGCCACCTGATGAGGTCACCTGGTGGCACCCCCCTTGTGACGTCACTGACCCAGCATGCACCGATTGGTGAAGTCACATGGGGGCGGTGCTACCAGGTGATGTCACCAGGTGGCGCCGTCCCTTACCTATTCAAGAACTGGCAGACGGCGGGAAGCCTTCATCAGGAGCAAGGCTTTTTCTCTTTTTGCGTCATGCAGACATCATGATTGAGGATGGATCCACATCAGGGGACATTGTTTTTTTATTTTGTTGTAGAAATTTCTGGTCGAGAAATTAACTCTGCAATTGCAGGAACAGATTCAGAGGACGCAACCTCTGTGTTTAAAATGTCCTTTCATGACAAAATGTACTATTACATGTTATTTTATACATAGATAAGAAAGGGGTGGTGTGGGATGTTATTAAAAACTAACAAATAGAAATATGTTATTAAAGACTAGCGAATAGAAATAATATCATAAAAGTAAAACCCTGAGAGGGGAGCGGGAGTAAAGATAGGGAGAACTTCTAGAAGAAGTTGTGTCTGTGTGATATGTGAAGGTTACAGAACACATTTTAACATTGAGAACAAGAGGGAGTCTACTGTGCTTAAATGAACAATACAATGAAAGTCCATGTTTGCTAAAATTTGTTTCAGAATGTCGGCTCTTAAAAGATTAGTAGGAACTGTGTCTGAAACTAACACTTTAGTAACAATTTCTGTTTTCTTTAAGTGGTTTGGACTCAACCAAATCAGTAGAGGTCCTGATTGAATAATCCTGGAGGTATGTCCTCTATATTAAAAACGGATTGGCTTGCACCAGTATCAATTAACCACTTGCCTTCTATGCACTTAAACACCCTTCCCATCCAGGCCAATTTTCAGCTTTCAGCGCTCTCACACTTTGAATGACAATTGCTCGGTCATGCTACACTGTACCCATATGAAATTTTTATCATTTTTTTCACACAAACAGAGCTTTCTTTTGGTGGTATGTAATCATCTCTGGGTTTTTTATTTTTTACAAAAAAAAAGAAAAAATACAGAAAATTTTGAAAAAAAAAAAAAAAGTTTTTCTTATTTTCTGCGAGTAAATTTTGAAAATAAATTTTTCTCCCTCACTGATGTGCGCTGATGAGGCGGCACGGATGGGCACTGATAGGCTGCACTTATGGGCACTGATAGGCTGCACTTATGGGCACTGATGAGGTGGCACTTATGGGCACTAATGAGGTGGCACTTATGGGCACTGATGAGGAGGTACTAATATGCCGCACTGATGAGCACTGATAGGCGGCATTGATAGGCGGCACCGATAGGCGGCACTGATAGGCGGCACTGATAGGCGGCACTGCTGGGCACTGAGAGGTGGCACTGCTGGGTACTGAGAGGTGGCACTGCTGGGCACTGAGAGGTGGCACTGATGGGCGGCACTGATGGGCACTGATAGGCGGCACTGATGGACACTAACGGGTGGCACTGATGGACACTGACGGTTGGCACTGATGAGCACTGATGGGCGGCACTGATGAGCACTGATGGGCAGCACCATCAGTGCCCACACTCAGTGCCCATAGTGCTGCCAGTCAGTGCTCATCAGTGCCTAGATGAGCAGGCACTGATGGGCACTGACTGGCAGCACTATGGGCACTGATTGTGGGCATTGATGGGGGCACTGATGGCGGGCACTGTGGGCACTGATGGGGGGGCAATGTGTGTGGTTTTTTTACCTTCAGTAATCAGGGCACTGGTGATCAGTGCCCTGATTACATGTCTCTGTGTCCCCAGCGGCTGTCGGCTCCCCCTCCTTCCTCACACTGCAGTGTCTGTGTGAGGAAGGAGCGCCGGCGATGAGAGATGATCTCATATGTTTACATATGAGATCATCTCTCATTGGACGGCTTGATCACGTGGTGAATGGCCGCTGTGATTGGCCATTCACCACGATCTGTGATTCTCCCCGATGCGCGCTCGGCCTCCCGAAAATTCGAGTCCGCGCTGCAGCCGTATATAGGCTGTAGCGCGGATGGGAGGGGGTTAAACAGGATAATTCTGTTTCTCCTCCAGGATAGGGGAGTTCTTGTAAAAATACTTTTACTCTGGCCTCGGGACCATTGTCTCCCCTATTTAACATGATTTACACTGGCACGCCATTGTCCTACGCCTGATCCACTGCTTTTGGCAGAGAGCTTGGATCAGCATGAGGTGCCGTTGAGCTCCTTTCCAGTCTGTGATCAGGAAAATTACAGAATTTGGCTATGTGTCCTTCCCCATTACAATTGTAGCATATGATTAGTCCCCGATTGCCATCATTTCTGAAATTTCCTCTTCCTCTTCTTCCCCTCTGCTTTCCCATGTACATAATTTTGGGTTTGCTCTCTTTCTGGTTATTCCTGTTTTCTATGGATAACAATATAGGCAGAAGGTCTTGAATAGACATATTGCCTGCCTCAGGCCTTGCTGTGAACAGCTTTTCTTTCAACTGGGGTACTAAACTATCAAGAAACATTTGTTTCACCAGTTGTGTAGATGAACTTGCAGTTTATCCCTTCTTTTCTTCCTCTATATTAGGACCTGTTTCCTCAGCCATATCGCTTAGCCTTCTCCAATATGCCCCTGTAGCCTCCTCTTTCCCTTGCTTTGCATTCATTAATTCAGCATGTCTGATTTGTCCATGGTTTTGCCTTTACATTTTTACAAACCCCCTGTCCACTAACACTCTTATCCAGCTTTGTGATGTTTACATTACTTCCTTTAAGTTTATTCCCTGACATGATGCTTCCCACTGCTTTAAAGCGGAGTTCCACCCTAAAATTACACTTACCTCCATCTTCATGCCCGGGGTCACCTGAAAAACAAATGGATAATGACAATTTTTTTTTTTTTACTTACCTGGTTTAGAAGAAAATATACTTACCTTACTTCCTCTTCCTCCCCTCGGCGGCCACGACGATTCGTCACTTCCTGGCTTGCAATGATTCCTGGGAGCTGAACGTCATCGCTCCCAGGAATCAATGCACCTGTACCGGCCCTGACGTCAGTTCCGGTGCAGGCGCCGTCATACCTTGCTAAACAGCTTCTGGGCATGCCCAGTCAACTGTCAACTTAATTTCCTTCAAAAACGAATTGGGTTCTGACAGGATAAACTGCAATAGGCTGCTCTGTGACAGGGGCAGAAGGGCTTCTCCCTTCGTTCTCTCTTCATCTTGCTGCCATAATTTGGAAATTATGGTTTGCTCCCGAAGTTCAGACTTTATCTCTCTTTCTCTGGCAAAAGCCATAAGTTCAGAGAGATCTAGTTTTGCATATGGGCCTTTTGATTTATGCCAATCATCTGTTTCTAAGATGCGAACCAAATCCCTTTTAGTAGATTGATAAGGGGCTGTAAACCTCAGCTCTCCACTATATTGCCCAGCTCATCTTTTATGTGTTCCATGCAATCTGATTCTTGAGCTTTTGTGGATGGATTTTTTAAAGCCAAACTGGCAGCCACATAAGGTGGGGGGTCCTCCTCTACAGAGTCTTCTTGCCAAACATAGTAAATTTGGGCAGTACTTTTATTAAACATCTATGTCAGGCCAGTTTCATTTGCTAATTTAGCATCTGTCTTCCATGTGCAAGCTAATCTCCACATTCCTTCAGTGCACAGAAGAGGACCATAATCGTGCAGAAAAGTTTGCCATACTTGTAAATCAAAAGTTGCTTCAGATTTTAAAGGTTTATCCGTTCTTTTGTCCATTCATACCCATTTATCTAGGGGCTCATTATAGGCAGAACCATACCTTTGTTTCATATATTCTCTAGCACTCCTCTTGCGCTGGGCATTTTCTGAGGGTCTCTCACCCTTCATTCCCTTATTTCATTTAATGCCCATAATGACTGGCTAGTCTTTTCTCTTCTCTACTTGTGGCTATACCCTCTTGCCTCTAAAACAAATAGTACAGTAAATCTGCAGATTTACAAGAGTAGTCTCCACTTATCTACGTGGATAGAAGGGGTTTATGACAATAGCCAAAACACACACTAAGAGATCCTCCTCATCTCTTCTCTTCTCTGTGGGTTTTATCTGACCCTACCATGCGCCTCTGACCCAGGTCACCCACAAGGAGTCAACGCAGAGAAATGCAGAGGATTCTTTCTATCCACACACAGTCCAACCTGTGAAGGGGACACAAACACATTCACACACACGTTACCAAACCAGAACGGTCCGACACTGGGTCTGGTTTCCTTGAGAACCAACAGATAAGACACAAAGGAAAGGCAGAAAATATAAGCAAACTTAAAGCGGAGTTCCGGGCACGAAAACTTTTTTACAGTGAACATACCCCCGGGACAGTCAGGGCTAGTACATTCCACAATGGCTAGACTCTGATCTGTCCCGGTTCGCACTTACCTGCAAGAAGAAATACTCACTTATAAAAGTTCTTCTCCAGCGTTGCCATCTCTGTTGTGGGCAGCTGAAGCCGGCACGATCCTCTTCTGCGTCCTCTTCCGTGTCTTCTTCTCCCAGAATGCGCCTGCACCGGCCCCTCTCGTCACTTCCGGTGCGGCGCCACATTCCTCCACAGCTTCTGGGCATGCCCAGAAGCTGTTTAGCAGGGAGTGCGGCGTCGCCCCGGAAGGGATGAGCGGGGCCGGTGCCGTCGCATTGACTCCTGGGAGTGATGACGTTCAGCTCCCAGGAATCATTGCAAGCCAGGAAGTGACGGCGGAGCCGCGGCGCAGAGGGAGGAAGTGGAGAGTAGGTGAGTATATTTAATCAACAATTACAAGGTGAGTAAAAAAAAAAAAATACCTAACTACCCAATTCCTTTTCAGGTGAAGGAGACCAAGCGGACGGGCACAAAAAAAAAGGTCGATTTTGTGCCCGGAACTCCGCTTTAAGGACAGCTTACATAGCCGGCATTTAGAGGTTTGCGTTCCCGATGATCCCGATCAAAGCGTGGTTCCTTCTGGAGACTGCCCACTCCTGATATCTGACTTTCTTTTTTTTTTTTTTTTGTAGACTTTTCTGGTTGAGACCCTAAATAAAAGTTAACTCGACAATTGCAGGAACAGATTCACAGGACGCAATCTCTGTGTTTAAAATGTCCATTCATGACAAAATGTATTATTACATGTTATTTTATACATAGATAAGAAAGGGTTGGTGTGGGATGTTATTAAAAACTAACAAATAGAAATATGTTAAAGACTAGTGAATAGAAATAATATCATAAAAGTAAAACCCTGAGAGGGGAGTGGGGATAAAGTTAGGGAGAGCTTCTAGCAGAAGTTGTGTCTGTGAGATAAGTGAAGGTTACAGAACACATTTCAACAAAGGAAGTGTCAAAAACTGTATTTTCATTCCTTTTTGAGACTTTTTGTGGTGAATAAGTAGGGGTACAATGTTGTTAAGGGGGGCTACCAGATTCCGATAAACCCCCTGCCTGCAGACCTCCACAACCACTGCCCAGGGTTGAGGGGAAGAGACCCTTGCCCCCAAAGCAAGCCCCCAATATTGAAGGCCTAGTATGGTTTGGGGGTCGGGGGGAGGGGGGCACTTGCTTCCCCCCCCCTTTCCTGGCTTGCCAGGCTGCATGCCATTTTTTTCACATTTTGTAATATGGGCAATGTTTTTTTTTTAAATTCAGCTGTCAGCAGGGAAGCCAGCTGATGATTCATCCGTTGTTAAGGACACGGTGGTCAGCTTACCAGGCCGCTCCTTAACAACCAGCTATTCACTATGCTCTGGTTGGGGGTGCATTGCTACAGCCAATCGGATCTTAGAATACACGCAGTGCATTGTGGGGAGCTCGGCGGGCGAACATCCCGCTGAGCTTCCCGCAAATTCGGGTGTTCGACGAACACCTGAATGGGTGCTGTTCGGAGCCGAACCGATGCTTGGCCCGAACCGTTCGTCCATCACTAGTGATCAGTTAAAATCACTTTAACCACTTCAGCTCTGGAAGGTTTTACCTCCTTCATGACTTTAACTGAGATTTACACAGCTCTGCCACAGTGCAGTCCTGTCTGGCAGAACAGGTGACTTGATGTTTCCCAGTTGCAGGTAAAGAACAATCTGGGATGAGCAGCTCCAGGAAGATCACCCTCCTTTGTCCCCTGAAGTTCCCACAGTGACTGTCAAAAACAGACCTATGCTACATTGTCAGAACCACAGACCAAGCAGGCAAAACCTTGACAAGTACTTTTCATCTGAATTTCCATTTATTTTACTGTCGCCGTTTACTGTCTATTTTTGTAAAAAAAAAAAATCTCATTAAATGATATTTAACCACTTGCCGACTGCCGCATGACTATTTATGTCGGCAGTCAGCCCCTCACAGGCAAAGCGACGTAGGGCTACGTCGCTAGCCTGTAAGGGTTTTGGGAGCGAGCGCGCGCCGCCAGATGCGCGCTCCCGCTCGGTCACAGACCCCCCCCCCGACGCGTGTGCCCGGCGGACCCGATGTCCACCGGGCACTCGCGATCGTCCGTTACAGCGGGAGAAAGGCAGGCTGCTAGTGTAAACATGGCCGCCTGTCAGTCTCCCCTGTGTAAGCATGGTGATCAAACGGTTCTACTATATAAGACTGTTGATCTCTGTTCTTACACATCAAGCCACAACCAATCACAGTTAGAAACACGCCCCTAGGACACACTTAACTCCTCCCTCTCCAATACAGTTAACTTCTTCACTGCCAGTGTCATTTTTACAGTAACAGTGCATATGTATAGCACTGATTACTGTAGTAATGTCACTGGTAACCCCAAAAGTGTCAAAAATGTCAGTCAAGGGTCCGATCTGTCCGCCCCAATTTCGCAGTCCCACAAAAAAAATTGCAGATCGTCGTTAAAAAAAAAAACAACAAAAATGACAAAAATCTTTCCCTTTGTTAGTAAACGCAATAACTTTTGCGCAAACCAATCAAAATATGATTTTTGCAATTTTGTTTACCAAACATATGGTAAAAAAAAATTGGCCTAAAATGTTAAAAAATTTTGATTTTTACATTTTTTTGGGGAATTTCATATAAAAAATGTGAAAAATATTGTTATTTTTGCAAAATTGACGCTCTTTTTTTGTTTATAGCGCATGATCAAAAAATCGCACAGGTGATCAAATACCACTAAAGAAAGCTCTGTTTGTGGGAAAAAAAGGACGCCAAATTTGTTTAGGTACAGCGTTGCACGACCGCGCAATTGTCCATTAAAGTAACGCAGTGCCGAATCGCAAAATAGGACCTGGTCAGGAAGGGGGTAAAATCTTCCGGGGCTTAAGTGGTTAAAGTATAAGCTCACCTTTTCAGAAAAAATGAAAAGGGGAACACTGTACAACTTCCCACACCCAGTCCTCTCTGTGGGTGATGAGCTGTTAGTGCCCATGCAGCATGTGCAGCGGTCCACATATATTAAATCCCCATTCTTCTTCCTCTGCATTCTGCAGTTCTTCGGGGACAGATCGTAATTATTTTGATTGGTTAGTATTTGCACATAGAATCATTCTAAACTGTCCCCGAAGCCATACAAAAAAAAAAAAAAGAAGCAGGAGAAGGATGGAAATTTCAAAACCCCAGACCACTACAGTTGCTGTGTGGGTGCTGGCAGCACATCATCGATAGAGGTAAGTACAGCAGGGATCGGTTGAGTGGGATGTAGGGTGTTCACCTTTTCATTTTTTTCTGAAAAGGTCAACTAACCCTTAAAAGGCTAAGTTCACCTTTTCTTGAAATAATCCAATGGAGTCAAGGGGCTCCAGTAAGTAGAAAATATTGGGCAGCCTTGTTAAATGTTCATTCATTTTATGTCATACTTGCAGGCCATTTAGACCCCCACCAAAATCCTGCCAAAAAACTCCCAGTCAGCAATATCCACATCCTATCTTGTTGCTAGGATGCAAATAACATTGGTTTTCACTCTTGTAACGCTGCTAGGGATTGTCCAACAGTTTTATCGTCCTAGCAACAAGGAAGGACTTAGAGATTGTTGTCTTGGAGTTTCTTAGCAAAGGTTCTGGTGGGAGTCCCTAATGGCCTGCAGGTATGACAAAAACTTTAATGAACATTTTACAAAGCTGCACTGTTTTTTAATGTCTGCTGGGGTCCCGTGACTTCATAGTTTATTTTTAGGCAAAGGTGATGCTAGCCTTTAACATTGGTATGCTTATAAAACCTTTAAAGACCTTCTTGCCTCATTCTTTATTGAACATAGCAAATCCACCTCAGACTCCTGTCATTTTCTGGCTCAGAGATTGCAGGCTCACATTACAGTCCTCCCAAAACCAGGGAAAGACCTGACGTTTAGTAGTAGTTTTAACCCCATATCCCTAATATATGTGGATTTTGAACTCTATGGCAAAATTCTAGCAGCCCCTCCTCTTCGTATCATTCACCATGACCAGTTATTGTTGGCAGGCAAGCCAGTAACAATATCTCGCCCACTGCGGGTTGTTTCTGCTAAGTATTTATATCCACTTGATGCCAAATCGTGTACATCTGGTTATACCTGGGTTATGGCTGCAGCTTGCCATTGTCCTTGCATTGATTTTTTACAGCTGTAATGCTTTTTCATCTAAAAGTAATCCTAGTGGCTGATTAGCCGCTGGATTGCTTTTCAGACAGCAGGAGGGGACAGCTCCCCCACCCCCTCCTGTCTTCGACTGGCACTTCTCTCGGCTCTCCCATGTGCTCAGGAAACCCAGTATCTAATTCAGCTATGCCGCTGGGTTATCATGAGGTGCCCAGTCGACTCTATGGTCTAGGAGGCCGAAAGAAACTACATGGCATCACTTCCGGTTAGGCAGATGTAAACACTGCCTTTTTTTTTGTAAAGCATGACATCAACTTTCTTTTTTATTTTGATCTCATGCTTTTCAGGGTAGAGGAGAGATCTGAGGTCTTATAGACCCTTGATGTGTCCATAAAGAGTACCTGTCAACCTTTATTTCTATCACAAAGGGTGTTTACATTTCTTGTAATAGAAATAAAAGTGATAAAAAAAAAATGCTGTAAGTCCTTCTTAAGTTTTTTGGAACTCTGCATTCATGTTGATCTCGACTATCACTGGTATTATAACGACCCTTGATCCATCTCTAGCCTTATTTGGCATCTTAAATGACAAATTTCCTAAACAATTTTGTAATGTAGTAATGCATATTCTCATAGCTGCTAGACTTACAATTATGAATAGGTAGAAGCAGGATGAGGCCCCTAATGTAACAGAAGTTATTCACAAAGTGAACTTACATTGCTCATATGAATACTTTTTTGCACTATCTAATGAAAGGAGCCAGAGCTTTAAAGGTATTTTAAAGTTGTTTTTTTTTTCTTTAAAATAACAAACATGTTATACTTATCTGCTATGTGCAGTGGTTTTGCACAGAGTAGCCCGGATCCTCCTCTTTTAGGGTCCAACACCAGCACTCTTGGCCCTTCCCTCCTGCCTGGTGCCCCCACAGCTAGCAGCTTGCTCTGGGGGCACCCAGGCAGGCACAGACTGTGAAATATGTTGCATTTCATTTGGAAATCAAGGTCCCAGAGTCTGGAGGAAGAGTGGAGAAGAACAGAATCCAAGTTGCATGAGGTCCAGTGTAAAGTTTCCACAGTAAGTGATGATTTGGGGAGCCATGTCATTTGCTGGTGTTGGTCAACTTTGTTTTATCAAGTCAAAAGTCAGCGCAGCCCTCTACCAGGAAATTCTAAAGAACGTCATGCTTCCCTCTGCTGACCAGCTTTATGGAGATGCTGATTTCATTTTCCAGTAAGTGCCAAAAGTACCAATACCTAGTTTAATGAACATGGTATCACTGTGGTTGATTGGTCAGCAAACTCGCCTGACCTAAACCCCATAGAGAACCTGTGAGGTATTGTCAACAGGAAGATGAGAGGCACCAGACTTAACAATGCAGACGAGCTGAAAGCCCCTATCAATGCAACCTGGGCTTCCGTAACACCTCAGCAGTGCCACATGCTGATTGCCTCCATGCCACGCCATATTTATGTAGTAATTCATTCAGAAGGAGCCATCTGGGAAGACGTCACTGATGACGAAATGCGTCGGATTTGGCTGTTACTGAAGACTTCACGCTTGCTTAGCCATCACTCGCGGTGTTCCTTTCCTGACAGTTTGCAGGTTTTTTACTCATTTGAGCCCGTTTACAACTCATCGAAGGTACTTTTTATATATTTTAAACAAAAGGACTTAAATGTTAGCAGGCTTCACTATGCTTGTTCATTTTTTTTTTCCTGATCCATTTGGAGCTGCTGATGAGCAGCCACCGCCAAATCTCGGATGCAAGGTTATTTTGTGCTTTTATGACCATTATAATTTATGGTCTATGCTATCTTGTAAGAAGCGTATGCTAAGTGTTGGTGCTTGGTGGTGGATTTCATCAATCAACATCAATCAACATTACTTACACACCTTTTTGCACTTTATGGACACTTTTGTTTAATATTGAAAAGGACTTTTTCGTTTATAAGGACTTTTGTATCTGTATAACACTGGATTTTGCTTTTACTGTATTTAATTATATCACTTTCATATGATTGATTTTTTTTCAGTGATATATTTTGCTCATTATTTATTCACTGCATGTTTAGTTGTTTTCATGCCACATTATTTACCATATGATTATTCATGATTGCACTATTAGGATTTAGTGCCGCTTCTTATTTTTATAGTGCATAATATACTGTACATGTACATACTTTTCAGTAAAGCAACATTTCTGTATTAAAATACTTTTTTTTTTTATTATTGGTCTTATGTCATATTCTAATTTTCTGAGATATTGAATGAATTGTGAATCATCAAAAAAAAAGAAATGCTTGAAATATATCAATGTTGTGTAATGCATCTATATAAAATATAGGAGTTTCACTTTTTGAATTGAATTACTGAAATAAATTAACTTTTTGATGATATTCTAATTTTATGAGATGTACCTGTACACTCTCTGATCTGTAAGAAAATAATAGTTAACTGGACACCAAATTCCAGTCTACCTGAGCGACATCAATCACAGAGATCTGTTAAAAAATGTTTCTCCATACACTGCAAGGCTTCAATAACAGTTGTAACAGAAATAATATTTTTGTGGAACATTTTAACTGATGTCTTAATCAATTTATTGCTCTAATTTAGGTTTGATATGAGCTGTGCTGCAGTCAAGGTGATGTTCATGTTTGTCTTTCCTCCTACACTTCTTTTAAATGAGTTTTATATCCTCTGAACGTTAATTATGCAAATTGTGCTATTTGTGGGGATTTAATGACCTATGCACCATTAAACAAACATTCACAGCGCATTTACTTTTTTAACATGTATTTGCATCTAAATCACACTGATACATGTGTAATGAGTTTACTTACACCGTTCTTTGCAAATAACAATAACAGCAATATGGAATATTGCTCAGGAAAAAAAAATGATATTTTTAGAAGGTAAAAAAAAATAGACAATATTTTGTTTTATATTTATGCACTTAAAACCAACATTTTGTTATATTCTACAAACAGATATTTAATAACAGGTGCACCCATGACACTTAGTTTGTCAAGCAAGCGGGACTTAAAAACAAATGGCAGCACTGTCTGCCTGCTGTTTGGCAGTCAATGAATGACTATTCAAGCCAAGCAGTCTGTTCTAGGAAAAATGTAATCACCAGTCTCAGTGATATGATCTCTCATTGATTAGGTCCGTTTTATGCTATTTAACCACTGGCCTCAGGAAGATTTACCCCCCTTCCTTACCAGGCCATTTTTTGCGATATGGCACTGCGTTACTTTAACTAACAATTGCGCAGACATGCAATGCTGTACCCAAACGAAATGTAGGTCCTTTTTTTCCTCCACAAATAGAGCTTTTTTTTTGGTGGTATTTGATCACCACTGCTTTTTTTTTTTGTGCTATAAATAAAAAAATGACAGACAATTTTGAAAAAGAAACAATATTTTTTACTTTCTGCTATAAAAACATTTCCAATAAAAAAATTGAAAAAGTCTAATTTCTTCATCAATTTAGGCCAATATGTATTCTGCTACATATTTTTGGTAAAAAAAAAAATTCCAATAGGTGTATATTGATTGTTACATATAGTTACATAGTAGTTGAGGTTGAATAAAGACAACAGTCCATCCAGTTCAACCTGAGTAGGTGTGTGTGGACCTATTCATTTCCCATACCCCTGAATGTTTTGATTTTGGAAATGTATGTCCAAGAGTCTTTTAAAAGTAGCCATACTCCCCGCAGTTACTACCATTTGTGGAAGAGAGTTTCACAATCTTATTGATCTTACTGCAAAAAACCCTTTGCGTAGCCTGAGGTTAAATTGCTTCTCCTCTAATCGCATTGTATGGCCTCGTGTCCTCTTACATTCCTTGCGAATGAATCGTTACTAACTGACACTTTTTTAGGGACCAGTGACACTAATACAGTGATCAGTGCTAAAAATATGCACTGCCACTGAACTAATGACACTGGCAGGGAAGGGGTTATAATCAGGGACAATCAAAGGGTTAACTGATTTCCTAGCCAGTGTTTTAGTGTACTGTGGGAGGTGCCGAAGAAGTCAACGTAGCTGTACACTCTGACGTAACGCGTATAGGGGGCGGAGCCTACGTGCCTGACGCCGACTATCTTCCGGGTAGCGCTACACACTGAATGCCATACAAGCAGGCACGGCTTAGTGCCTGATAAATGTGAGTAATATTTCATATCTCTAATAAAGCCTGCAAAATATTTAAAGCAGAGAGCACTAGATTTTTTCCTTATATCTCTATTGCATGTCCCGGCAACCTCCGGAGATGAGAGGCTGAAGAGTCATTCCCTGGGGTCCTTTGTCTTCATACAGGCTAATGCTGGCCCGTTTGGATCTTATGCTGAGGTGAGAGGCTGATTTTCCTGGTGGAGGGATTTGACACATTGGTGTTTGTTACCATTTCTCACGGGATCAAGGCTCCTTGGGTACTACTATGGACACTTGAGCACAGCATTTTTTGAATTGCACTTTGAGCACGACATTATTTGAACTGTATATATGGACAATTTTATTGTTTATACGGACACTCAGTAATATTATTCTGTGCACATCTGGCGCATCACGTTTTTCATTTATATTTCTTTGATTGTGAGGTGTGGACACGATTAGTGTATGCTGCCGGTTATATTTATTTATTTTTATGCACATTGATATTTATTGCACTTCATGTGAATTTCCTACACGGTTTTGCGCTGATAGTTTTTTGTTTATATACATTAGATATCAAAACTAGGGGGGGTACTCATAATTTTAACCACTATATCATACCACTGAAAAAACTAAATAAGTATATATATAAATAAGGTCACAAAATACGGGAGTAATGCAATATGCAATGCTACCTCTTTATTGTACTTACCAAACACCTACAGACAAGCTTTCAAGAGTTTTCCTTTCTTCCTCAGGTATTGCTTCAGACCTGAAAATGAGGAAAACTCTTAAAAGCTTTTCTTTATAGTTTAAAGCAATTTCAGCAAACAGTTTACCCAGTAATAACCCCTAGTATTGATGCCAGTTTACACAGTAATAACCCCTAGTATTGGTGCCAGGTTACGCAGTAATAACACCTAGTTTTGGTGCCAGTTTACTCAGTAATAACCCCTTGTATGGGTGCCAGTTTATGCTGTAATAGCCCCTAGTATTGGTGCCAGTTTACGCAGTAATAAATCCTAGACTTGATGTCATTCTCCCAGCGTGGAGGAGGTAGGGAAGAATAGTGAGACCTGCCAACCACAGTGATAAAAGTGTTAAGGCCAGCCGTGACAGTGGTGGTGGTCTTAACACCTTTATCAACTTCATGGGAGATCTTTATGACTTCCCCATGGGTCTCCTGATGCACTACAGTACAGCGCACCTCTCCATCCGGGACTCCTTCCCTCCGCCCCACACCGTGGTGAAACTAAGGGAGAAGGCTGCTACAGTGCACCTCTTCAATCCAGGATTCATGCCCCTACAGCAGGGGTGCCCAAACTTTTGAGGAGTGAAGGCCACTTTAGCAACTTGGTAACCGGTCGCAGACCACAATGAGTGGAGCAGACAGATGACAGGTACGTGTCCACTCAGCATATGCAGGGCAGACATGGACACAGCCCTCTCTACTCTATGGACCCTCCAATCCGATTCATCCAGAAAGAAGGGGATTGATGCCCTTCTCTTTTTTTAAGTGGATCGGATTGGAGATAGGTGGGTGTAAACGGGTACAATTCCATTTACAACTGCCGCGCTATAAAGGTGAATAGAGGGTCTGATTGGGTCCACCTGAAAAAGAGACAGGTGGACCCAATTGGATTTATTGTGTGAAAGGGGCCTAAGACTGCTTTCACACAGATGCACTGCATTTTTCCTGCACCTCAACTGATCTCAATCTTCACTTCTTCCTCAGGATTCCTGCAGGTATTGCTGGCTACTGCTGTCCCCCAGGCTGGTACTGCTGGTGGGTACTGCTGGCTTGTACTGCTGGCTAGTACTGCTGGTGGGTACTGCTGGCAGGTATCGCTGGTAGGTACTGCTGGCGGGTACTGCTGACTGGTACTACTGGTGGGTACTGCTGGCTGGTACTGCAATCTGGGCTTACAGACCTGCCATCCCAGAGCAGGGGGTGGGATCCTGTTGAGGGGCACATGGGGGGGCATAGCATAATGTTGGGGGGGGCACCGTCCCCTCTGCCCCCGCCCCCTCCCAGTGACGCCACTGCCCTCCATCCACCTCTTTGAACGAAACCCATCATCCACCATTCGCTGGCTGAATGAGAAAAAAAAAATTAACCGCATACTCAGACGAAGAGGCCTAAGGGAAAAAATCCTGAAAAAGTCGCAAAATACTAAATTTTTGTCAAAAGTTTGAGTTAGGTGTTTGATTTGTCTGCCGCAATGTCGCAGTCCTGCTAAAAATCGCTGATCGCAGCCATTACTAATAAACAAAATAAATAAATAAAAATTCCACAAACATATTGCATTGTTTGTAGACACTATAACTTTTGCGCAAACCAATCAATATGTGGGATTTTTTTTTTTTACCAAAAATATGTAGCAGAAAGTTTGAAATATTTGCAAATGTATTAAATTTTAAATGTAATAAATGTATTTACAGCCTTTTATCAATACTTTGTTGAAGGACCCTTGGCACCAATTACAGCCTCAAGTCTTTTTGAGTATGATGCTACATGCTTGGAACACCTATTTTTGGGCAGTTTCTCCCATTCTTCTTTGCAGGACCTCTGAAGCTCCATTAGGTTGGATGGGGAGCGTCGGTGCACAGCTATTTTCAGATCTCCACAGAGATGTTCAATAGGGTTCAAATCTGGGCTCTGGCTGGGCCACTCAAGGACATTTACAGAGTTGTCCTATAGACACTACTTTGTTATCTTGTCTGTGTGCTTAGGGCAGTTGTCCTGTTGGAAGATGAACCTTTGCTGCAGTCTGATGTCCAGGGCACTCTGGTGCAGGTTTCCATCAAGGATGTCTCTGTACATTGCTGCAATAATCTTTCCTTTGATCCTGACTAGTCTCCCAGTTCCTGCCGCTGACAAACATCAAAACATCCCCACATCATGATGCTGTCACCAGCATGCTTCACTGTAGGAATGGTATTGGTCAGGAGATGAGCAGTGCCTGGTTTCCTCCAGGCATGGCGCCTGCCATTCAGGACAAAGAGTTCAATCTGTGTTTCATCAGACCAGAGAATTTTGTTTCTCATGGTCTGAGAGTTCTTCAGGTGCCTTTTGGCAAACTCCAGACGGGCTGTCATGTGCCTTTTACTGAGGATTGGCTTCAGTCTAGCCACTCTACCATACAGGTCTAAATTGGTGGAGTGCTGCAGAGATGGTTGTTCTTCTGGAAGTTTCTCCTCTCTCCACAGAAAAACGCTGGAGCTCTGTCAGAGTGACCATCAGGTTCTTGGTCGCCTTCCTGACTAAGGCCCTTCTACCCAGATTTCTCAATTTGGCTGGGCGGCCTACTCAAGGAAGTGTCCTGGTGGTTCCAGAGAAAGTTTTCTGTACCCTTCCCCAGATCTGTGCCTCGATGCAATCCTGTCTCAGAGGTTTATAGACTATTCCTTGGACTTCATGGCTTGGTTTGTGCTCTGACATGCATTGTTAACTGTGGGACCTCATATAGACCGGAGTATGCCATTCCAAATTATGTCCAATCAATTGAATTTAGCACAGGTTGACTCCAATCAAGTTGTAGAAACATCTGAGGGATGATCAGTGGAAACAAGATGCACCTGAGCTCAATTTTGAGCGTCACAGCAAAGGCTCTAAATACTTATGTACGTGTGATTTTTTTGTTTTTTATTTTTTTTAAATTTGCAAAAATTTCAAACAACCCTCTTTCACATTGTCATTATGGGGTATTGTTTGTAGAATTTTGAGGAAAATAATGAATTTAATCAATTTTGGAATTAGGCTGTAACATAACCAAATGTGGAAAAAGTGAAGCACTGTGAATAATTTCAGGACGCACTGTATGTTCACCTAAGAAACCTGCTAGTGACTCACTTCCCACTTTGTATTGACAGAAATCAAAGTGCCTGAACTCTTACTGATAATACAATCTGTCTTCCAGCTCCTTAGTAATCATAATAATACAAATTCAGAGCCTTCAATTATATATTTCTCTTATTCTGAGCTCAAACAGACTATGTTAACATAAATAAGGGAGCAAATATAAATCATTCATAAGTAAGCCTTTACATCTATGATAATATAAAACTTAATATTCAGATTCTAGCAAAAGACCAATTGTGGAAGGTTCCCTGGGGAATTGCAAGCTCTAATTAGAATAGCAAAAAAAAAAGTTATGTGCGGGATAATAATATAGTGGAGGGGGTTAAGGTTAACGTATATCTAAACCCAATCATTAAAATATCATATAATATTTAACAAGTTGATGTTATTTCAATTGTATTTGAAATATTTTTTAAATCTGCAGCTCCTATTAAACTGATTCTGGTGATCCTGCCATGGCACTTTCTGACACCACTCTCCCATTTAAGCTCCTGCATTGAAAAGCCTTGTTTACATGGGTGCAGATTAATCTGTAGTCCAGTGTTTGCGCACAGACGATATACAGGTGTCCCAGGTATCTGCATGAAGTCAATACCATTCATGTCAACTGGGATGTAGCAGCTGCTTCCAGTTTAACATCCATGTAGGTAGGGCCACTGATAGAAATCATGGGGCCCTGTACAGCATACCTGACGGGGCCCCCTTCTGTCCCACCCTCAACCCCACCCCTGGCCATGCACCTGGCCCCTTTCTAGACCCCGCCTTGAAACAAAGTGCAGGAACAGGCTGGATGAAGTACATGTAGGTGATCCAGCCTGCCGTGCCACCCTGCTGCAGTAAATGTACTGAGGGTGGACGGCAAGCAGTTAAAGGGAAAAGATTGGGGTTGGGTCCATGTGATAGGTCTGATCAGGTTCGCCTGTTGTTTTTTTTATGGAGTGATGGATCTAAATGGACTTGTGTCAATTTACACCCGCCTACCTCCGATCCAATCCACTAAACAAAACAGAAAGGGATCTGTTCCCCTCTATCTAGCACATCGAATTGGAGGACAGTCGGGTGTAAACGGACAGCCAGTTTGTTTACACCAGCCATCCTTAGAGCAGAGTGGGCTGTGTCTGTGTCCACTCTACATAAGCTGAGTGGTCACAGACCTGTCATCTGCCCCCTTCGCTCAGTGGGGGATCAGTGGACAGATCCCCGCTGAACAAAACAGATTCCACTCCGCGGGAAAGCCTGGATAATAAACATCAACACAGGGAGATTAAGATCATCAGCATTATGATAACACACAGTCAGCAGTCAGCAGGTGCTCTATCATGGCTGGCACTGTCACAGTGTGTCACAGGACATGGCTGTTGGGTGCCGAGACCTTGTTAACTTATGACCAATAAGTTAACAAAATTTAGCACCCAAAAGTCATGTCCTGTGACATACTGTGACAGAGAACCTCTGCTGACTGCTGCCTGTGTGTTATAGATGGTAATATGGATGGTGACATTATAGGAATGTACAGTGTGCTGTAGTATATCCTTCACCCACCCCCAGCAGCTGCCTGCCGCCGCCGCTCACCTCACTGCCTCTTGCTCTCTGTCACTCAGGCCGACTACTGGCTGAGCGGGGAGTTGAGCGGAGGAAGATCACTCCACCAGGGAAGGAAACAGGCAGCTGCAGCGGCAGGCCGGCACTTTAAGCAGCGGAGTGGGCTAAGAATGCACTGCTGGAAAAAAGTTCCTTTACTCCCACATCATCAGAGAGGAGGGGCCTGGAACATAGCAATAATACACCCCCTAAGCTAGTAGGAGCAGCTGAGTGGGGGTGTAGTTTAGAAAACTGGTTTGTTTTTTTATTTTGTGCTGTCTGTGAGGCTGCCCAGCCCCCCCCCCCCCCCCACGCTGAGCTGAGGATGCCAGTCCCAGTACAACAGGGCGGGTTGTACTGGTCTATCAACGGCCCTGCTTGTAGGAACCCACATTGTCTGCATTCAGGGACACGCACCTACATGGATGTCAAATAGAAAGCAGCATCTGTTTCCATGCACACATATGTAAGGGACTGCCTGCATGCGGATGCATGAAACACCAGTGCATCCTGTACAAGCAAACACTGCATTAGTAAGACCTTATCTGGAATATGCAGTAAAGATGTGGGCACCAGTTCTCAAAAAGGATATTGGGAAATTGGAGAAAGTGCAGAGAAGGGCAACCAAACTGAATAGAGACATGGAGGAGCACAGCTATGAGCAATGATTAGAGGAACTGAATTTATTCTCTCTTGAGAAGAGGAGATTAAGGGGGGGTGGGGGGGGGATATGAGCACCATGTAAAAATACATAAGTGGTCCATATAGGGAACTCGGTGTTGAGTTTTCACTTTCAGGTCATCAGAGAGGAGAGGGGCACTCTTTACATCTGCAGGAAAATAAATTTCAAATACAGAAAGGTTTCTTCATAGTAAGAGCTGTGAAAATGGGGAATAGACTGCTACAAGAGCTGGTTCTTGCCAGCTCAGTAGATTGCTTAAAAAAAGGCCTGGATGCTTTCCTAAATGTACATATGATGACACTAGAAAAAAAAAAAAAAACAGGAGAAAATAGAAAAAGAACAATGGAAAGGTTTTACAGTAAGGGATTTCTTAGCACTTAAATATCTCATGGATCTGCTAGAGGGAAATGAGTCTTCTGCGGGTGACTCTGCAAAGAGGGGTTCACCAGAGGTGGCTCTGGAGCTCTCCCCTCAGACACAGCCCCCCGTGGAGCCTCCAAAAATGAGGAAGAATTCTATAAAATTCCCTCCTCTACAAAAAAACCCCAACATTTGTGCGTTCTTATCTCAAGTCACTTAGAAAAATAAAAATATGGATTTTGGGGTTCCCTCAAATAATAATCGATCCGCTGAACACTGGCAAGCAATAAATAGATTACGTAAAGATGAGAACCTTATAATCAAAATGGCAGATGGACAGACACATGTATAGAGACATGTGTCTGGACATTCTCTCCAATAAAGATTGGTATGCCAGAGTCTTAGAGGAAACAATTTTGAAATTTAATAGTGACTATGATGTGCTGTTAAGAAATGCATATAGAGAGGGAATTATCAGCTAGGACATTTTTGAAGCCTTGCAAGTCCCCCATGCCAGGGTTCCATCTTTTTACGCATTACCAAAGACCCACAAAAACATCAAAAAACCTCCTGGTCATCCAATTATTTTAAGAATAGGAGCAAAAACTGAAAAAGAAAGTCGTTTAGTTGACGTATTCCTATGACCACATGTGCTTAGCCTCTCATCATATATTCAGGATACGATGGATTTATTGTGAAAACTGCATAACATCACAATACTAGCAGAAAGTATGTTAGTCTCTGTTGATGTAGAGTCTGTCTACTGCAATATCCCTCACACCACAGGCATAGCAGTGGTGGAGAAATTCCTACACAAAATGGAGTTATCTACTAGACCCTAAAGTGCATTCATTACGCAGGTACTCCATTATATCCTTACACAAAATGTTTTCACTTTTGACGGCTCCCACTACCTCCAGGTACAGGGGGTTGCGATGGGGACATGTTGTGCCCCATTGTATGCCAACCTGTACCTGGCGGGTGTGGGAGCAGGAAGTATTTTCCGATGAATATTATTCTGTGTACCTGTCTAGCATTTTGTGCTCTACAGGTATATCAATGACATATTAATGATGTGGAATTCTAGTGAGACGGCCCTACAAGAATTTATGGATGATCTGGCAATCAATGCATTTAATTTAAAATTCACCATGCAAAGTGATCCAAAAAGTATATCATTTCTTGATATCAACATATACAAACAGGAAGATAGTACATTGGGAACATCCCTGTTTAAAAAAACCCACCGTGGGAAACATTTTACTTCACACATCTAGTGCTCACCCCCAGGCCCTGATCAGGAGCATACCATACTCACAATACCTAAGAATTGAACAGAACTGCTCCAACTTGGGCCAATTCAAAAAAGAGGCAAAGCTATTGAGATCTAGGTTGCTCCTGAGAGGCTATACAGAAACCACTTTGAAAAAAGCATATAATTAGACATGCCAAAAAGATAGACATGAGATGCTGTTTGCAAACAAAACCAAAAAACAACCCGATACAGTGAGAATTGTCACCACATATTCTGGGCATCACTACCTGGTGGAGGAGGTCATAGCAAAACATTGGCACCTTTTAACTGGTGATCCAATATTGAAAAATCATTTTAGGGAATACCATCAACTCAGATATAGGAAGGGTAGGTCACTTAGAGATCGTCTAGGCCAGAACCATTTTCAGGAAAATTCCCCTCTGTTGGATACTAGAAAGGGAATATATAGATGTGGGAGGTGTAAATACTGTAAGTGGATTCTGAAAGGATCCTCATTCATATTGCCAAATGGACGCACGCACACTATAGTACATCATGTGGACTGCCGAACTCAAGGAGTCATATACATTATGTTCTGTAGGTGGGGGGCATTCTATGTTGGGAAAACAATTATACATCAGAAAGGATATATGATCATATCTATTATATTAGAAAGAACCTCCTATATACACCTATAGAAAGACACGTTGTCCTCAAACATAGACATGATACATCCATGGTTCGATTCACTGTCCTTGAAAAGGTGTTGGAGGACCCTAGAGGTGGCAATTTTGATAGAAAGCTATCACAGCGAGAGGCAATGTGGATTTTCCGCCTCAATGCTACCTCTCCACCAGGCCTTAATGATTCGTTAAGTTTTAAGCCATTCTTATAACAGCTGCTCTGGCTTTTTTTTTTTCTCTTTCCATTGTTGTGATATTAGTACAAAATATAGAATAAACATTTAGAACTTTTGGTAGTTTGTAATAACTCCATATTACATATTGCAAGCAATAAGGGTTATTGTGTGACATAAATGGAGGAACGATGCTGTACCACTCAAGACATAATACACTTGCTTGAGCCTCAGTTGTTATGGTGATATACAGTTATTGCCGATGGTGCTGATAATAACATTTTGTGACATCTCAGAGCCGTTTAGTCCCACAGGTTCCTAGGCATGGTTAATAACTGGGGACAAAGAGGCACTCTTATGTTCTCCTTTTTTAAACCAAGCAGGTGGTGTTGAGGGGGTTGGAGCTAGGGGAGCTTATGTGGGATATTCTGTATGGTTTTATTTTAATTTCTGCTTTGTGGTGTTTTTTTGCCACACGGGCCATGTGTGTCATTGATTGCCCTGGTTGGCTGCGATACCGTGGATCGTGTGGGCTGGGAGCTCAGGGGGTGTTAGATGCCCGGCCCCAGTTTCCTCCCAAATCCTCTGTGCCATTCGCGTAAGCATGGGCAGTTTTTGCTTTCACGCATGTGTGATCGGGTGGGCCTGGTAGGGGGGACTGGCGTACGAGCAGGGACAGCTGCGCCATCGGGCGGTAAAGTGGGAGTGGGAGTGGATGTGCATGATTGACTTGATTGGATGCCCTGGTGGTGATGGGCCTTTTTCATGCATATGCCCATCTGTCTATCAATTGCATACACACAGGCCACATTTGTACACTGATTGTTTGTTACGGTGAAGAAACCTTTTCCATATTTTGAGACAAAATCTCTTTTCCTCTAGACGCAAAGAGTGCCCCCTTGTCCTCTGTGATGACCTTAAACTGAATAACTCAACACCAAGTTCACTATATGGACCCCTTATGTATTTGTACATGTTGATCATATCTCCCCTAATCTCCTCTTCTCAAGAGAGAATACATTCAGTTCCTCCAATCTTTCCCCATAGCTGAGTTCCTCCATGCCTCTTATCAGTTTGGTTGCTCTTCTCTGCACTTCCCCCAGTTCCCCGATATCCATTTTAAGAATTGGTGCCCAAAACTGAACTGCATATTCCAGATGAGGTCTTACTCATGATTTGTACAGGAGCAAAATGATATCTCTCTCTCTGGATTCCATGCCTCTCTTAATACAAGAAAGGACTTTGCTTGCTTTGGAAATCGCAGCTTGGCATTGCATGCTATTATTAAGCTTATGATCTACCAGAACACCCAGATCATTCTCAGCTATGGATTCCTCCAGTTCTACTCCCCCTAGTATGTATGATGCATGCATATTATTAGCCCCCAAGTACAAACTTTACATTTATCAACATTAAACCCTTAATCTGCCACATAGTTGCCCAATAAAACAGTGCATTGAGGCCAGCTTCTAAGTTGGAGACATCCTGTAAGGAAATTATTCCACTGCAAAGCTTGGTGTCATCTGAAAAGACTGAAATTGTACTTTTAATCCCAGACTCTATATTATTTATAAAGATATTTAAAAGTAAGGGTCCCAACACTGAACCTTGGGGTACACCACTGATAACCTTAGACCAATCAGAGTAAGAATCATAAACCACTACTCTCTGAATTCCATCTTTTAGCCAATTTCTATCCATTTACAAACCGATCTTTCCAAGCCAGAAGACTTTAGCTTACACATTAGCCGTGTGTGTGGGGAACTGTGTCAAACGCTTTTGTAAAATCCAAGTATACCCTGTCTACAGCCACCCCTCTATCCAAGGTTTTACTTACCTCCTCAAAAAGAAATCAGGTTTGTTTGACATCTTCTGTCTTTCATGAATCCATGCTGTCTGTTGCTTAAATTTTTTTTTTCCAGCAAGAACTAATCTATGTGGGCTTTTATTAAACTCTCCACTATCTTCCCGACTATATAAGTTAAACTAACATGTCTATAGTTACTTGGCAAAGTGTTTGATCCCTTTTTAAATATAGGCACCGCATTGGCACTACACCAATCCAGTGGTACTATTCCAGTCCTTAACGAGTCCCTAAAAATTAGAAACAAAGGCTTTGAAATGACAGAGCTCAATTCTTTTAGGATGCGTGCGTGGATGCCATCTGGTCCAGGCGCTTTATCCACCTTTATTCTGTCTAAATAATTCTGGACCATATCACTTTTGAGCCATTGTGGATCATTTGGGGCTGTGTCAATACCATCCTCATTATGGTCATGAGCTCCCCCATGCTCCTTTGTATACACAGAGCTGAAGGAAGTATTTAATAAATTTGCCTTCTCTTTGTCCCCAGTCGCCTACTCCAGATTGTTTTGTAAAGGGCCTACATGCTCAGACCTGACCTTTTTACTATTAATATATTTTAAGGATTTTTTGGGGTTTGTGCAATCTTTTGCAATATGTCGTTTATTTTGAATTTTTCCATCCTTGATTTCCTTTTTACATATTATGTTACTGTATATTCTTTGTAACAATTTACCAAAGATAGTGTTCCTTCATTTTTATATTTTTTAAACGCTCTTTTCTTTTTGTTTATAGCTTTTTTAACTTTGGCCGTGAGCCACATAGGTTTTATTTTTAGCCTTTTTATCTTATTGTCCATGGAAATATACTTTGCAGTGAGCTTGCATCCAGTCTTTTTGAAAAATTCTCATTTCTGTTCTGTGTTCATCGATGCCAACATTCCCTCCCAGTCTAAGTCTTGGAGAGCAGCTTTCATCCTTGGAAAATTTGTTCTCTTAGCGCCGGTTCACATTACCGCGACGCTACTTCCCGGGGCGACCTCCGAGATCGCGGTGCGAGCAGCGCGCCGCGACCTCGGAGCGGCCGCCATGGACTTCATAACATTGAAGTCTATGGCGGTCGCCTCCTGGTCGCCCCAAAGAAGCTCCGGACCCTTTTTCTAGGTCGGAGCGACTTGTGTCGCTCCTATTAGAACGGGTCTGCAGCTTCTCTATGGGAGGCGACCTGCGGCGACCTGTGAGGTGACCAGGTCGCCTCACAGGTCGCCCTAGTGTGAACCGAGGCTTAAAGTTAAGTGTTTTTATATTTCCTGTATGCGTTTGTTGCTTACAGCTGACATTAAATTAAATCATATTATGGTCACTGCTACCCAGATGTTCTTTCATATACATATTATTAATAAGCTCTTCATGGTTACATAAAGCCACATGTTTTCATTGTGCACCGTTACAACCTTCTAGCCGCTGGTGTTCTAACAACCAATGACGTTATTGGTTGATAAGGAAAACGTTGGGCGCCTGCACTGCACTTCCCTCTCCTGCCCCTCTCTGTCAGCATTGGGTTTGCATTAGCTGAATAAGGGAGGGAAACTGAGGGAAAAGAGAAACATTGGAACACTAGTCAGTACCAGTGTGCAAAGGTGTATGTGCTTTGGAAGAATAAATCATATCTAACGTTGGGTGTCCTACATGTGTGAATGTTTCTACATTATGTCAAACTAATATTTACATATCTACATTTTAGAATAGGGTGCCCCAAGATTGTGCATACTTTTAAAGGGTGCCTTGAGTGAAAAAGGTTGCGAAACACTGAACTAGATGGTCTTTTTTCAATGAGACTAACTATGTAACTATGTAATGGCCCTTCGCACAGAAGTATACTTTAGTAAACTTGTGTGAAGGCCTTACTCTGTCTGCCTATGACATTTTTTTTTTTACTACCCTCTTACCTAATACCGGGTTGTCCTCAGTTCACCTATTCACCTGCCCAGAAAATCCAGAGTTGTCCTGCTGTTGATTGCTTCTTCATTGCTACTGCTGAGTCTCTTCACTGCCATCCTATTCAAAGAAATCATTGGGAACCAGCCTCTTCTTGGTTCAGCTCCTGAAGACATGCCTGCCTGTCCACCATCTACCTTTGTCTCCTGAATGAAAGCCCATGCCTCCTGGGATATGAGACATGCATGTCCCAGGAGACACCAGAAGCGTAGCACCTCATTCTTGCCTTGATGAAAATGGAGGACAGGAGTGGGCCCTAAGTGCGGTTCACACTCTTGCGGCTGCGGCGATCACATGTAATATCGGAGCGCACTGCTCCTTCGTTACATGTGACCGGCTGTGCGGTGCGAATTCAGCCGTACACTTGTATGGCTAAATTCGCACTGCACCCGCACAAAAGTCGCACATGACCCTTTTTTTCAGCCGCATCAGGATCGGATCGCACAGTGGTTCACACTTGTGCGATCCGATCCTGTGCGAACTGTAAAGATCGCACTGCGATATGCGATCAAACTGGGGGTGTCGTTAACATTTCATTGACACCCCCAGCGTATCGCATATGGCAGTGTGAACTGCCAAGGGTGCGTTTGCGATGCGGGAACAGGCTGCAAATTCGCAGCCTTCCCGCATCGCATAAGTGTGACCCGGCACTAATAGATATAAGTTAAAAAAAAATGTAAACAAAGAAAATAAATATAGAAAAATTCTCATGTGCTGCCCTAGTCAAAATAAACAACAGACAGCTGCTGAAAGCACCAACACCAATAACCAAAATAACAAAGAACTAATGCTCTGTTGCTAAATGATATGAAAAGGTAAATAACCTCCAGAGGTGCTGACACACAAGAAAAAACTAAGCACTCCAGAGAGAAACCCCTCCAAAATGTTGCAATAGGTGATATATCACTGTGTATCCCAATATAAACTGAAAATTAAAATAATGAGAGTAAGAAATAAAAAGTGAAGTAAAAAGAGCTAAAAACGAAAATGAATTCACATATAATAAATATAATATGTGAAGCCAATAATAAAATGATATAATATACCAATCGCTATGTGAACTATCAAAACAAATACTTAATATGAGTATAAACACCTGCCAGAGGTGAAGACACCTATAAAGACAATGGGGGTTATTTACTTAAACTTCATGGTGCAAAATCTGGAACAGTTCTGCACAGAAGCCAATCAGCTTCCAGGTTTTATTGTCAAAGCTTAATTGAACAAACTGAAGTTAGAAGCTGATTGGCTACAATGCACAGCTGCACCAGATTTTGCACTCTCCAGTTTTAGTAAATCCAGTGTAACCAATCCCTTAATCCAATAAATACAAATACTTGAGAGCCCATTCACACTAGCACGACTTTTGAGGCGACTTGTGTCGCCCCAGGTCACTTGACATAACAAAAGCAATGTTAATCAATCAGTGCTGTCTTAATTGGCACTACTGAAGTTGCTCCGACTTCAGAAAAGGGTCCTGTACTACTTTGAGGCGACCTGTGATCCGACTGTCCCATATACTTCAATGGGAGTCGCCTCCTTATCTTTATTGACACGTCTTGTTATCAGACTTTCCAGGAAGAAGAAAGAGATTAGCCAGGCATTCCCCACAGACAAAGTCGCCTGTCTCTTCAAAGTAGTGCATAAGTCTCTTCCAAGTCTCTTCCAAGTCTCTTCCAAGTCTCTAAACAAGTCTCTTCAAGTCACGGGGTGACTTTCTGGTCGTGGTAGTGTGAACCGGCTCTTAAAATATGACAATAGTAGATTTAAATAATAAACACATGGGAAAATTCAATGAACAATACTAAAGATCTACTGAAACATGACAACATTTTTTTTTTTTTTTTTTAATGAATTCAAGTGTAAATTCAAAAGACCCAATTACACATAAACATTTATATAATAGCATATTTCATAAAGTCCCAATTATATGTGAAACTTCATGACAAAACAATACCCATAAGATAAATGTAAATGTGACCCTCCACCAGCCAGCATGCTCCTTTTATAAAGCCTTATGGTATTCATGGTGGTCTTAAAACTTGCCCTCAGGAGAAAGATAAACCAGCAACATTTAGCAGGAAAACAAAGAGACAAAGAACTTCCATAGTGCAGCAAATTTTGATTCAATCCACATACAGTATAATACATAAAAAGCCACTCACAGTGTATCTAGCAACAAAGGGCTTAATGAGACACCAAATGTGTGCGCAGGAAGTGACGTCAACCAGCTTCTGGTCCGACGCGTTGCATCACAGAACACGTGACTTCATCAGGGGAGGAAAATAAAAATTGGATTTGTGTATTGTGGAGGAATGGAGGGTTGTGGAGAAAAAAAAATAGTTTTCTACTTTGTGAACAAAAAAGTGTGAGAGGGATAGGTGGCGCTGCCTAAGGGGAGAGTGGTGAGTTGTATTTCGGTCTGGCGTACCACAACCAGAAAAAATATATATTTAAATTGTAAAAAAAAAAGAAATGTGTAATATAAGTGATAATTATTGCATAAATAAATATATATACACCTCATATAAATAGTAAATTAATAAATAATTAATATTAATATTATTTAACCACTTCCCGCCCGCCCTATAGGCAAATGATGGCGGGAAGGTGGTTACATTATCCTGACCGGACGTCATATGACGGCGGCAGGATAATGCACTCCCCCGGGGGGCACGCAGATCAGCGATCGGTGATGCGGCGTGTCACTCTGACACACCGCATCTCCGATCTCGGTAAAGAGCCTACTGACATAGGCTCTTTACCATGTGACCAGCTGTGTCCAATCACAGCTGGTCACATAGTAAATAGGAGGTGCCTGACAGGCACAAGTAGAGGAGAGCCGATCTGTGGCTCTCCTGACGGGGGGGGGGTCTGCACTGGTAATCAGAGCATTAATTACCAGTGCAGACCCTTGGGGGGTGCCACTAGAACCACCAGGGATGCCCACCCATGACCCCAGGGATGCCCACCATGGCCACCAGGGATGGAAATCAGGGCTCAGGGAGCCTGCCAGTGCCCTCCCCATCAGTGCTGCCCACCAGTGCCCTCCCCATTAGTGCTGCCCACCAGTGCCCATCATTGCTGTCCATCAGTGCCGATCAGTGCCGCCTATCAGTGCCCAACAGTGCCCATCAGTGCTGCCTATCAGTGCCCATCAGTGCTGCCTATCAGTGCCCATCAATGCTGCTTATCAGTGCCCAGCAGTGTCACCTATCAGTGTCCACCAATGCTTCATATCAGTGCTACCTATCAGTGCCCATCAGTGCTATCTATCAGTGATGCCTATAGTGCCGCAAATTAGTGACACCCCATCAGTGCCACCCAATCAGTGCCTGTCAGTGCGGCCTCATCAGTGCTCATCAGTGCAGGAAAAAAATGTATCTATTTACCAAATTGTATAATATAAACAAAAAAACGTTTTTTTTTTTTCAAACTTTTCGGTCTTTTTTTATTTGTTTAGCAAAAAAGAAAAACCTTGCGGTGTTCAAATACCACCAAAAGAAAGCTCTATTTGTGGGAAAAAAAATAACATAAATTTGGTTTAGGTACAGTGTTGCATGACCGCGCAATTTTCATTCAAAATGCAACAGCGCTAAAAGCTGAAAATTGGCCTGGGCAGGAAGGGGGTGAAAGTGCCCAGTATTGAAGTGGTTAAAGTGGCATGTGCTAAAGGTTGAAAATATGTAAGTGACACTATGAACAACAATGTAATACACCATAATCATAAAAAAAGTATAAAAAAGGGAAAACATGTACACAGGGATGAATAAATAAATACGTTCAATCCATCAAAATCCACTGTTAACAATACTCCAGAAGGTGACTATGTGCTAAAAAAATTGATAAGTGCTGTGGACCGAATGTAAAAAAGTGGTTGAAAAAGAGAAATTTCCAAACACTCGCCCAGCGCTTAATGTTAAAAGGGAGAAAACACACAATGATAAAATAATTATAAATTTTAAAATGTCATAAAATTTGCTGATCGCAGCCGCTGTAATAATAAAACAGTCTGTAGAAAATATAATAAATACTAGAATTGAAAAAGGTTCAGCATTAATTACATACAGCAGCGCTCAATATGTGGTGGCATATTAAAGATCATATAGTCCTCATAAACGAGTGATATAACCGCCAAAACCAGTCTCTGTTTAAAACAAAACCAGATATTCCATGTATTAATGATTCTCCCAGTGCTTGATGTATATAATCCGGCATTCACCTTCACCACATCATGCGTGACCCCTTAAGAATGGACACTCACCAGAAATACTGTGGTCATACGCCTGTTGCAGGAAGCTGAACTCAGCACTTCTCACGTTGACCTGTCACTGTGGATATTGTACCTTCTGTATAAAGTCTGGGCTCTTAGGCCGTTGACATTACAATGACTGGACCAGGAGTACTAACAGCTGAATGAGGGCTTGGTGCTTGACCACATCAGTAGCGGTTCACTGCCTTGTGGAAGTTCAATTCTTTGTCCCTGACTGATACTCATGTGTGGAGGTCATCTGATGCTAACAGAGGTATTCCGGAGTGTCAAGGGTTCAAGCAACCAATGCTTACAGGCGTATGACCACAGTATTTCTGGTGAGTGCCCATTCTTAAGGGGTCACGCATGGTGTGGTGAAGGTGAATGCCGGATTATATACATCAAGCACCGGGAGAATCATTAATACATGGAATATCTGGTTTTGTTTTAAACAGAGACTGGTTTTGGCGGTTATATCACTCGTTTATGAGGACTATATGATCTTTAATATGCCACCACATATTGAACGCTGCTGTATGTAATTAACGTTGAACCTTTTTCAGTTCTAGTATTTATCACATTTTCTAAAGTGCTGTGGACCATTGCAAATAAATTATTTTATGGTGATATGCCCCAAACACAATAACGTGAAAAAGTGTTGCAGTGTGTGAATGAATAGGACACTTTAGAAAATTAATGAATAAATATACAGTATAGTCCATAGAAATATCAGTCCCAGACAAACATGAAGGTGGATGGTGGAAATAAAAGTGCTCGTGCTCCCCGCATTTCCAGGACTGCACTCACCAGAACGAAAAACCCCTGGGTATCACGTCCCAATAGCTGGATGATGAATCTGTTTGGTACAGGTAGGCCTGAGGTTCCCACAGGGATATCACATCCCAATCTCTCAATAGGTATGGTTAATTCTCAAACTGAGCCGCTTAGGCCATTGATGCCGGTCCGATATAGCAATCTCCAGGTGAGTAAAGATGGAAAGACCACATAGCGTAAATCCGCATATATGATTTTATTGAAGAAAAAATATATTGTACTCACATGTACAGATATATAATAAGCGTGTTAAAACTGCAATTACAGATGCGTTTCAACGACCAGAAAAGGAAGTGACATAATGGGGCTCTACTAGTTTCGTCGTGAAGATGTCATCAGAAGCGTTCATTACGTCCTTTCGTCACCTCTATATACACCCAGGTAACCAGGCAATGGGGTGTCACTCTTCAGAAGCTCTGCTAACCTGTCCTACTGCACAGGCCAAACCCCTAAGTGTTACTAGGTAACGGGAAGCGGCGAATAACAATAGAACTCCGCTTATATTGTAATTAACATATTGGAACAAATCACTGGCTGATGTTTAAAAAATAATAATGTGAAATTTGGTATAAATACATAAATTGTATTCAAATAGCCGAATGTATATTAAATGCCACTAAAGGGATATATATGGAGCCCCATGATCTGGTTAATATATACACTGTAGGGTCAATAGGAATACCATAAACATTATATAGCATAAAATCCCATATATCAAAAAAAAAAAGTAAAATGTAATAAATACGGTTTAAATAATTTTGAGTATTACAAGGACTCAAACCCATATGTATATATAAATAATGAGTAAATATATTTAATGTATGATGGATAGTAATGTAAAAAATTGCTAAAAATTAGATTGTTAGATGTTACATTTATGAGCTTTTCCTCCACCTTCTGGGCACGCCTCCCTGAGGATTGGCTGGAGGTCCATAAATATTCAGACTGCCTGTTCTGTTCTCCTTCCCACTATACTTCCAGAAGACTCCAGAAGACTCCAGAAGACAGGGGGGAGTAGCAGAACAGCAGTGTGTGAGACACTGAACAGCTCGAAAAAAATCAACCCCTTCTCCATTGTTTACAGAAGAGCTAACTAAATTTACTTATTCTGAACTAGGATTTATGCTAATAAATCCTGAAACATTCTTGGCCACCATTGAGAACCCGTTCTATCCTTTGGTAGGGAACAGCCACAAATCCATTACAATACAAAGCACTATGTAACTGGTCAGATTGCATTTTTCTGGAGATTCCTATAAAGCCAGGAGGCAATCAAACTCTCTGCCTTTATAAACACCTTGCCTATACAATCCAACACAGACAACACTATCATGATTTTACTTTCCCTTTCAGATACAAAGCACATTACCTCAAAAATGATCTAAACAGCCATCAACCACCAGAATATCTGCCCATACTTGAATAAATCTGTGACATTTTTAATAATGTCCCTTTCTTTTCCAGGGGAATAATATTCTCAATGAAATGGATCTATCATGCACATTCATATCATAAAAGTAATTTCTTCAAATTGGGAAAAGGAAAAAAAAAAGTTTGATAATGTTTCAGTGAATCACTTTCTTATTCTACAAGATAATCTCCCTGTGATAGCAGAAACGGAGGCGATCTGACCAGTAATATCCGATAATGCTGATAAATGGCAGCGTTCGGGTAATTGCTTCATAAAGTTATAACTATTAAGGCTGCATCAAACTATTCATTTTACATTACTCCTGAATAGATGAAGCACAAAATCCTGGGAGCGAAATACGAATCATTTCAGACGACGGTGAACTTAAAAAACATTAAAATGTGAAAAGAGGGAAGTTAAAGTGGAGATTCCAGCAGATGTATGAAGAAAGTTTTGTAAAATGAAATAAATTGAATGTTTTAGAACAGAATATATACTTTCAGAGGGAGAAGCGTACCTTTAGCTGTTTAGCGGCATTACCACTTCTGTCTCCAACATTGACCTCTTATGGCTTTACTGAAAACATTTGAATACTGTAGTACCTGGAATAAGTTACAGTCAATGAAAGTATAAGTAAAACCAATCACTAAACTCTCATACATTCTTTACCATTTTAAAGCTGAACTTCAGAATAAGCAAATACTGTGTACATACTGTACAAAAGGCGTGTGTGTTATTTCTTGAATCTTGGTGTACTTTGTGTATTTCTTCCAGATCTGTGCAGAAATCCAGTGTGAACCTTTAACTCTGTGCAAGAGCTTCCAGTAATACAGACCACTCCCTGCTGCTCTCTCTTCTTGTGCAGGGTGACCGGTCTTGTCTTCACCCCCTCCTGCAGTTTTCTGCAGGCAGCTTGGAGTGGGTGGAGCCTGCTGGGCTCCTCTCACAGCTTTGCTCTTTGCACAGGCTTTGTGCAGCACAGTGATGATGTCACTGCTACTTTCACAAGGCAATATTTGTGTCTGTAAAGGCATTAGGTGTATACAAAGAAAATTATTATTTATTTATTTTTTTTCAAAAAAGCTTTATTGAAAGGTTCATATAAACAAAGTATATTTAACAACAATGGAACCAATCCCATCATCATTCTTGGAGGTTCAAATATGTAACGTGGAGCATATGTAAACAGAATAGAACAGGTTTATAACAAAGGTGTTTGTTAGATTGACTGAATCATTAAACAGTAACATCAAGAAGAGATCAATGTTAAGGAACATTTTGTATTCTATAGAAAATGCGGGAGCATAATCCAGTATATCAAGTTTCATATTGAGTAGGGGAATTTCTATCAGATATGGTATCTATACCTTAAAAATATGATTAACCCTTTTCTGACAAGAGGTAATTAATACCTAGATGTTCAGGTCAAATTTAGTAATGACAGCATATGTCGATTAACTTTGCAATAAGTAATTTGCATGCCTAAATATTTTTTAGGTTTTTATTTGGTATACTTTTTTAATTCAAAACATTTTTGTTTAATTATAGGCTGACAATTGATTAAATTGCATGTTTTTAAATTTATTTTCTAACTTTTAATTAATTTATTATCATTTTCATACTGCAACTAACTTACATTAATAATAGATGACACTGAAGACAATCATGAAAATATATAATAAAATACTTACAAAAATGTGAGGGGTGTACTCACTTTTGTGATATATATATATATATATATATATATATATATATATATATATATTTATATTTATACACATACACAAACAAATAAAAAACGGAAAAATTGGGCGTGCAAAATTATTCAGCCCCTTTACTTTCAGTGCAGCAAACTCTCTCCAGAAGTTCAGTGAGGATCTCTGAATGACCCAATGTTGACCTAAATGAATAATGATGATAAATAGAATCCACCTGTGTGTAATCAAGTCTCCGTATAAATGCACCTGCACTGTGATAGTCTCAGAGGTCCGTTTAAAGCGCAGAGAGCATCATGAAGAACAAGGAACACACCAGGCAGGTCCGAGATACTGTTGTGGAGAAGTTTAAAGCCGGATTTGGATACAAAAAGATTTCCAAAGCTTTAAACATCCCAAGGAACACTGTGCAAGCGATACTATTGAAATGGAAGGAGTATCAGACCACTGCAAATCTACGAAGACCTGGCCGTCCCTCTAAACTTTCAGCTCATACAAGGAGAAGACTGATCAGAGATGCAGCCAAGAGGCCCATGATCACTCTGGATGAACTGCAGAGATCTACAGCTGAGGTGGGAGACTCTGTCCATAGCACAACAATCAGTCATATACTGCACAAATCTGGCCTTAATGGAAGAATGGCAAGAAGAGCTGTTTTGCAAGAGGAATGGGCAAAAATTTCAGTCTCTCGATGTGCAAAACTGATAGAGACATACCCCAAGCGACTTACAGCTGTAATCGCAGCAAAAGGTGGCGCTACAAAGTATTAACTTAAGGGGGCTGAATAATTTTGCACGCCCAATTTTTCAGTTTTTTATTTGTCAAAAAAGTTTGAAATATCCAATACATTTTGTTCCACTTCATGATTGTGTCCCACTTGTTGTTCATTCTTCACAAAAAATTACAGTTTTATATCTTTATGTTTGAAGCCTGAAATGTGGCAAAAGGTCGAAAAGTTCAAGGGGGCTGAATACTTTCGCAAGGCACTGTATATATATATATATATATGCCTAAATTGAGTGCTAAAACATTATTGCTATAGCTGTTTTTTTTTTTTTTTTTTTTTATATATATTTATGAATATTTTACTCTACTTGTAAAGTCTTCAAGCCTCATTGTGAATCCACTGGACACACAGATACATTTAGATCACGATTAGATATTAAATCCTCCCAGAAGATGGTTGGTATATCTCTATCTGATGACAGCCATCTCCCACTTTATATTATTTCCTTTTGATAAGACACAAGTGCTCTGCATGTGGAATGTAGTATATAAAATATAAATCGGATCAGTCTATGGATGTGTCAGATGTATGTTGATGAATAGCAGGAAGCCAAAGTGATTTACTCTATAGGCCGTATATCTTTAAGTCAGTTAAGTGCTGGGTGAGTCTATTAGGAATCAAGAGATCCCTTTGCGATGCTTCATGGTTCACTAATAATCCTGTGTCTGAAATGTGTAATATTAACTTTCTTTCACAAAGTCCATCAATTCTGTATTCTTTTCTTTTTGCAGAAATAACTACTTATACATTTTGTTTCATTTTGTTAATGCTGTGGGCGATGAGACTAGTTTATTATATTTATAAATGCATGAGCTAGAGAATATGCATTACATTTCTGTTCAGTAAACTTCGTGAAAATCAGTGACTAAATATGAGGTACACATACACACTGCTTGTTTAAAGTGCAACACTAGCCAAAACTTTTTGGGATTGATGAAGAAAGGGTTAAAGTGTATCCAAACCAAAAAAAAAAAAAATTAATATTAGATCACTTCTTGTCTCTTTATTAAAATTACACCACTGAATTTTTTTCTGATATAGATTCACAAAAAATACCTGTTATCTTGATATCACCTACAATTGCAGCATATGCCAATGATCTCTTATTCTTTATATCATAGTCACTTTACCCAATCTGATGCTGGAATTGTTATCAAATTTTAAAATTAACTACCAAAAATTCAAAGCCTTTAAAGGAAATATTCTGGATGATGAATTATGCCACATAAAACATCGTTTTTGATTTCAGTGGGCACAAACCGCCATTAAATATGAAGGGACTATGATCCAAGAAGATCCTATCTACATTTATAACTTATAATCCCCCCCTTCCCTTTTAAAACATATCTAAACTAGGTGTATCCATACCTGGTATGGAAGATGTAATATCGTTAAGATGAACATTTACCTAGACAACTAGAGCACTGCATATCAATATTTCGAGAGCGTTCCTTCAAAAAGTCAAAACCACTTTTAACCGCTTGCCGACCGCCGCAAGTAGATATACTGCGGCGGTCAGCCCCTCACAGGCAGAGTGACGTAGGGGTACGTCACTAGCCTGTGAGGCTCTGGGGAGCGCGCAGTCACGGACCCCCCCGCGTGCGTGACTGGCGGACCCGATGTCCGCTGGTCACTCTGCGATCGTCGGGGGAGAGGGAGAAAGGCAGGCAGCTTGTGTAAACAAGCTGCCTGTCATTCTCCCCTGTGTAGAAACACTGATCATACGGTTCTACTATGTAGGACCGTTGATCAGTGTTCCTACAGCTCAAGCCACAGCCAATCACAGTTAGAATCACGCCCCTAGGGACACACACAGCCCCTCCCTCTCAAATAAAGTTAACCCCTTCATTGCCAGTGTAATTTTACAGTAACAGCGCATATGTATAGCTCTGATTACTGTAGAAATGTCACTGGTAACTCCAAAAGTGTCAAAAATGTCAGTCAAGGGTCAGATCTGTCCGCCTCAATGTCGCAGTACCGCAAAAAAAATTTGCAGATCGCCGCCATTACGTGTTAAAAAAAAACAACAAAAATGACAAAAATCTTTCCCTTTGTTAGTAAACGTGATAACTTTTGCGCAAACCAATCAAAATACGCTTTTTGCGATTTTTTTTTACCAAACATATGTAGCATAAAACAAATTGGCCGAAAATGTTAAAAAATTTTGATTTTTACTTTTTTTTGGGGGGGAATTTCATATAAAAAAATGTGAAAAATATTGTTATTTTTGCAAAATTTACGCTCTTTTTTTGTTTATAGCACATGATCAAAAAATCGCACAGGTGATCAAATACCACCAAAAGAAAGCTCTGTTTGTGGGAAAAAAAGGACGTCAAATTTGTTTAGGTACAGCGTCGCACGACCGTGCAATTGTCCGTTAAATTCACGCAGTGCTGAATCGCAAAATACCCCCTGGTTTTTTAGCAGCCAAATCCTCCGGGGCTTAAGTGGTTAATGAATCCATATGCAACCATATACTAGCAAGAACTCATCCATCATTTGTACAAACTTCAGGGAGGACCTGGTCTACCTGATATGTTATTATATTATCTAGCTATACATCCAAACCGAATAGTCGACTGTTGCAGACACAATACCCTAAAATGATGGGTCAAGAGAGAAAAAGCTGTCTACTCACATAATGCTTTTTAACACATCATGGTGCACATGTTACCAAAGCTTGAAATCCTATCTCACCCTAAGACCCACCCTAGCAGCCTACTCAAAGTGTCATGACTGTGCATGTGCCTTCTTGAGGAGGGGGACACATCATGTTTGGAGGGAGAAAAATGCTGACTATGACCCTAAGAATACCATTCCTACAGTCAAGTATGGAGGTGGAAACAATATGCTTTGGGGCTGTTTCTCTGTTAAAGGTACAAACTGACTTTTCCGCATTGAGGGGCCAAAGGATGGGGTCATGTATTGTAAAATCTCGGATGAGAACTTTCTTCCCTGAACCAGAACAATGAAGATAGGTCATGGATGGGTCTTTGAGCATGACAATGACCCAAAACATACCACCATGGCATAAAAGAAGAAAATGACCGCACACCACCACGGAATCCAATGAAGAAAAGTTCATTTATTCACATAACTGGTAGTGAACAAGAAAATAGCAGTCGTGTGAAATGCGTCTATTGTCCTACCCTGATGTACCTTGTACCACTTATGTGAATAAAGGAACTTTTCTTCATTGGATTCTGTGGTGGTGTGCGACCATTTTTTTCTTTTATGCTTCTCCTGGTGTCGAGCCGAGGTTCAGCACCCACTTTGAATCGTGGACTTTGACTAGACTGTGCGGTGTTATCTCTCTTCATTTTACTACCAAGGCAACAAAGGAGTGGCTCAGGAAGAGACACATTAAGGTCATGGAGTGGCCTAGCCAGTCTCCAGACCTTAATTCTATAGAAAATGTATCGAGGGAGCTGAAGCTTCGAGTTGTCAAGCGACAGCCAAGAAACCTTAAGGATTTAGAGAAGATCTCTAAAAAAAGGGGGACCAAAATCCCTCCTGAGATGTGTGCAATCTTGGTCAAGAACTACAAGAAACCTCCTACCTCCTACTGTGCTTGCCAACAAGGGTTTCTCCACCAAGTACTAAGTCATGTTTTGCTTTTGGAGCAAATACTTAATTTATAGCATTTATTTTATGTGCTTTTTTTTCTGGATTTTTGGTTGATATTGTGTCTATCAAATAGAATACACCTGTGATACAAATTATACAGTAGAGCCTTCATTTCTTTTTTAAGTGGGCAAGCTCACAAAATCTTCAGGGGATCAAATAATTATTTTCTCCACTGTATGTAATAATTCTTTATACAGTAAATACAGTCATTTGGTAAAGGGGTAGAATTATTGATTTACAGTATGTCTGGAATAAAGCGGTTTTCAATGCATGACAGTGTTTTGCAAGATTTGTTAGCTGCAGCTTAGCATTGCATGCTATTGCTAATTTTGCGATCTAAAAACCATATAGATATCCACTTACTCCCCTGCAACTCCTCTTACTGTTGGGGTCCCCCAAGGTTCTGTCCTTGGACCGCTACTATTCTCAATCTATACCTCCTCCCTGGGTCAGCTAATAGCCTCCCATGGCTTCCACTACCATTTTAATGCTGATGACACCCAAATCTACCTCTCTACCCCTCTGCTCACCCCAGCAGTCTCCTCCCTCATCACTGATCTATTAGCAGACATATTAGCCTGGATGTCTCACCACTTCCTCAAACTGAATCTATCTAAAACCGAGCTCATAATATTTCCTCCTCCACGTGCCCCTTCCCCGGAATTCTCTGTCAAGATCAATGGAACAACTATCAGTCCTTCCACACATGCCAGGGTGCTAGGGGTAACCCTGGACTCTGCACTGTCCTTTCAGGCTCACATCCAGTCCCTGTCCAAATCATCCGCCTTAACCTCCGCAACATCGCTAGAATACGGTCCTTTTTAACCAATGACACCACCAAGCTTTTAATTCACGCCCTGGTTATCTCTCGCCTCGACTATTGCAAATCCCTCCTCATTGGATTACCCTTACATAGATTATCCCCCCTTCAATCCATAATGAATGCTGCTGCAAGACCTATCCACCTTACCAACCGTTCAGTGTCCTCCACCACTCTCTGCCAATCCCTTCACTGGCTTCCACTCACCCAACGAATAACATTCAAAGTGCTAACAAAAGTTTACAAAGGTAACTACAATGGAGGGGGCAAAATGGGACTTTAGAGGTGCAAATGATGGAGAAAAATCTGGATTCTCAAAAAATACACATTTTATTAAACATAAAGGTATAGGACAAGACACAACATTAATTAAAATGTTAAAAGCAAGAAAATGCACTCGATAATATCAACTCTACATGTTTCGCCATCTTCATAATAGCTTCTTCAGGAGTTTTGATAGATATTTCTCGAGAGTGAACATTTCTAAATTGCAAAGAAAAAACATGAAAATAGAGCACTTATTAAATACAATAGGGCATATATCAATGGTCCTATATTGAATGCCCGCATAAATTTCTACTATTTTAGTGCTAATGGCAAGGAGTACCTTAGAAAGACCTGAACCTTTTCATTTGCCGGAAGTGGAAGCGACGTAGGTGCAGAGGCAGGGGTGAGTAGGGAGGAGGGGACTGAGACACCTGATCCCTTAACGTTGACCCATAGAGAAGATGATAGCCAAGCCGAGAATAACACATGAAAGGATGATGAGAGACTGCAATATAGGAATACATTTGAGAAATATAAATTACATAGATATCCTATGGATAGCTGGATATCAAATTTAACATCATAAGTATATTTACCAGTTCAGTTCAGGGGTATAGAAATACCACAAAGGGCACCCCAATAGTGATAATAAGGAAAAAGATATCCCACAGTTTCCAAAGAGAGAGATATTCCTTTAAAACAATAGAAAAGAATACTATAAGCATAACCTCCATAAGGAGAGAATTGCTAGCATTCTATTAATTGTAAAAAGTATATATACGGTAGAAATACCATTTACCCTGGTGATCCAATGTTATATATATCCAGAGAATATGCCGTAGAAATTGGTTAAATCAGAGGAAATGTTTGAATGATGCGCTCCAATGCGGGGCTGCATAGGGGATAAAGATAGAATATACAGAAAAGGGAGAGGTTGAATCGCCATATTCAATGATCGAGAAATGAAAAAAAAGGCCAATAAAGAGAAATTCCATTACCGCATGTGTCTCTGAAAAAACGTCCTCTTCCCCGGTGGTCTAGTGGAGTACAGACCAATGGCGCCGGCATTTATACATCTCCTCCACTCCCTCGGCGTCTGACGTCACCGAGGGAGTGAGAGCGAGGCATGCCCACCGGCCAATCGGAGCCCAAGGAGGAAGTGCGTCATTACGGCGCAACGGCATCACATGGTCCGGCCGGAAACCGGAAGTCGAGGATAATAACATCCGGTCCGGCCGCCATGTAGCGCTGTAAGCAGAGAGAAGCAAAGGAGAGAAGAACTAGGCCAAATAGAGGGAAGATCATTCCTCCAAGTGGGCTAAATAGTCCTAAGTAGATAAAGATCGACATGATAAAAACAATGCCAAAAATTATACTCTAATAGAGGTACATATGGAGAAATTGTAAAGGATCCTATAGGAACTCTGTCACATACAAGGACCCAAAACACAATTACAATAATGAGGACACAATTAATCAACTCAATTAATCCATTGAATGATTGAGTGAATAAAAAAGGAGAAAGAGATCTATTAGAAAATATTTTTATAGGGCTCCAATATAGGACGGCTGGGAATGAAGGGCGGTGTCTCTACTGACCAGGCAGGACCAAAGTACCTGGAAGCAATGTAGAGCACCACGGGTGCCCATATGGGCAACAAGGATGGGAGCAGGAAATTTAGACTCAGTCCAAGGATCCTCCCATAAGATGGAATTAATTTCACCATCCAAAACTAAGCACCCATAGTCGCATACACTTACCGGCAAGGATCAGGAGATTATTATAAAGTTAAACCAAGAAGGATCCTTTGTTCAATCACAAACTGATGGATTCCATCTGAAAAATACAATGCAGAAACAGCTGCGCAAAAGGATATAATACATATTCACAAGGTGAATCCACCATTCCGTGGATTTACAAGTTGGGGGCAACGCATGTCTCAGTACAGCGACCCTTAAAGCAACAGGATGGAACCAGCAGTGGAGTACAGATACTCTCTGAGAGAATATGACCGTATGGTGTGGTTACGGCTGAACTTCTTCGGACCCAATCCACTGGAGAGATCCAAGCGGTTCGTGAAGAACTTAGTGTTCGGGACTCTGCTAGACAGGGCAGAGAGAGAGGGCCAGCTGGCACGTTGGGAGGAACTCCAGCGGCAGGTACAGTTAAGGGAAGAGGAGAACCCAGTCTCCATTCCCCAGCGGCAGCCTGATTTATTGGGAATTGGGAGCCCAGTCTCCATTCTCCAGCGGCAGACTGAGTTACAGGGGGCAGAGACAGTCAGTCCTGTCGCCCAGCAGCAGATTGATTTGTTGGGAATTGGGAGCTCAGTCTCCATCCCACAGCAGCATGGTGGTGTATCTAAAGGGGAGACAGTCGGTCTCCCCCTCCAACAACCCGTCTCCAACCAGGCTACTTCTGTAGTAGCGCTGGTACCAGGGCAGAGTACCGCTGGTCTCTGCCCACTCAGCAACCCACCAAGGCAGTCTACCAGTCCCCAACACAGCCAAGGTGAGGCACCTGGACATGGACAAATTTCTCTTCTACCCAGGTGTAGTAACCAGTTATTTTGGGTGGGCTGTACTGCTGTTTCTGTTTTGTGGGTGGGCTGCTGGACTAACAAGGGCACTGACCGGCAGAAGGTCAGATACCCTGTTAGTCTGTTTGGAAAAGGGGAGAAATGTGACGAGACCAATCTCGCCACTGGGCATCGGAGAAGCCTGGTTGCTCGCCTCCTGCAATGTGACTATGGACTCTCTCATCAGCCCATGCTAAACGTAAACCCCATGGCGATTTGACTGTGTGTGTGGCATCTGAGCGCTGTTTGGATATGTTGAGCGCTCAGATCCAGGCTATCTGGGGATGGGTTGAATGTGGGGGTTCTGTTCAGTAGACTGGGAGTTATGCATTTTTGTGTCTTTTTGTGTTTCTGTAACCATGTGGCAAATGGAGTCTTGCCTCTATCTTGCAAGCTAAACCTTATTCCTGTAAACTGTAAGGCACAGGAAGTGCACTCCTAATATGGTCATTCCAGGAAGTTCTGAGGAGACGGACTGTCTGAGGTGGCTCTCCATTCACCTATTGTCAGGTGTGCTAATGACCTCACCTGTTGTCTGCTAAGGGATGTATTGACACTGAGAGTAATGTGTATTGAGGGCTCGTTAGGGAACCATTGTTCTGTATCTGACCAATCCCTGTTGACTCATTTTCAAGTCCTCATTTGCATGGCAGTCCTTCTGGTCAAGTTATCTGACCAATCACTGCTGACTCATTTTCAAGCCCTCATTTGCATGGCTGGAGAGGACCTTATTGGGAACTGCAGGTACTGTGCAATTGACCAATGGGAAAGCGGTTGTTGGGGGAAGGATGTTCCAATTTCTGTATAAAAGTGTGCTGTGTTCTTCCAATAAAAGTTGTTGTTCCTGTTTTACCCTCAACTCAGAGCTTTGTCTCGTTCTTAGGGGGATTCACTGTATGCTGTTGGAGACTGATTGCTAGGAGTGTAAGCTGATGTATGCTTTTCCTGTTCGTCTGCTAGCAGCTATTCGTGAGGTTCCAGGTTGGAGTGCTATTTTGTATCCAGTTCGGGAGTTTGGTGTTCTGCAGTAGCTGTGCCTGTCTCTCAGAAAGGGGCATATCGCCTAAACGGATTTTAACCCCTTGTCTGCTGAAACGGTCCGTTACAGTGCCGTATCGCAAAAAATTACCTGGTCACGAAGGGGTGAAAACCTTCCGGAGCTGCAGTGGTTAAAGAAGAATGCTACAAAAAAATTATTACCATATATACTCGAGTATAAGCTGAGTTTTTCAGCATGTTTTTTCATGCTGAAAAAGCCCCCCTCGGCTTATACTCGAGTCACGTTGTCACTTAGCTTTACCCCGGTAAGTGTGCATGCCCCGCCACCACTTGGGAAAGCCCATACACGTTCAGCTATTTGTGGGCTCATGGCATATGCGCAGTGACATGTTGGCGCCGGGTGGCGCCATTTTTAAATAAAAGGCGGAAAGGTAGGTGAGACTTCTCTGCAGCACTGCAGGTAAAGGTAAATGAGACTCCTGTACCATGCCCACAGTACTGAATCACCTGTACTATCAGTGCCATGCCTGTATCATATCTGTGCCATGCCTGTACCATATCTGTGCCATGCCTGTACCATATCTGTGCCATGCCTATATCATCTGTGCCATGCCTGAACCATCTCCTGTGCCATGCCTGTACCATCTCCTGTACCATCTCCTGTGCCATGCCTGTACCATCTCCTGTACCATCTCCTGTACCATGCCTGTACCATCTCCTGTACCATCTCTGTACCATCTCCTGTACCATGCCTGTACCATGTCCTGTAGCATCTCCTGTACCATGACTGTACCATCTCCTGTGCCATGCCTGTACCATCTCCTGTACCATCTCCTGTACCATCTTCTGTACCATGTCTGTACCATCTCCTGTACCATGCCTGTACCATCTCCTGTAGCATCTCCTGTACCATGACTGTAGCATCTCCTGTAGCATCTCCTGTAGCATTTCCTGTAGCATCTCCTGTACCATGCCTGTACCATCTCCTGTAGCATCTCCTGTACCATCTCCTATACCATGCCTGTACCATCTCCTGTACTATGCCTGTACCATCTCCTGTACCATGCCCACAGCCCTGCATCTCCTGCTCCATGCCCGCAGCCCCTGCTCCATGCCCGCAGCCCCTGTTTTGGGTCTCGTGGTGGTCCAGTTGGGTCCAGTAGCAACTGCATTTCCCATCCTAGGCTTATACTTGAGTCAATAAGTTTTCCCAGTTTTTTGTGGTAAAATGAGGTGCCTTGGCTTATATTCGGGTCAGCTTATACTCGAGTATATATGGTAGTTAAAGCAACAAGTGCTTTTTTTTTTTTTTTTTAAACACAACTATTCCTTTATACGCTTATTGGGATTTTTTTTTTTTTTTTTACCAAAAACATGTAGCAGAATATATATATTGGTCTAAATTGATGAAGAAATTTGACTTTTTACTTTTTTTTTATTGGGTATGTTTTATAGCAGAAAGTAAAAAATAATGTTTTTTTTTTTCAAAATTGTCAACCATTTTTTGTTTATAGTGCAAAAATTAAAAACTAAAAACCGCAGAGGTAATCAAATACCTGATCATGAGAGGGGGTAAACATTCCAGGGCTAAGGTGGTTAAAGAGCCAGAAAGTAGATCAGCAGCACAGATCTGCAAAAAAAAAAAAAAAAAACAATGGAAAAAAAAGTTAGTGAATAATTTGTCCTCCAGTTCGGATATATTTTACCCAATAACTTGCACATGTATATCTATTAAAAAAATTATAGTTTCTCTTGAATTCAATTGATTTGATGGTGCTGTTATTTGTGCCTGCCATCATTGGCAGCAAAAGTCTCAATTCAATCATTTGCAAGTCTCTCCCCGTGTCTGTTTCAGGAGTAATCCCCCCGCTGGGTTAATTTGGATCCAGGTGACTTAATACATTTGGAGACTTGTGCATCGGGCTTCATGTCTGCCCCAGCTAATCATTTACATTTAAAATGATAATCATTGGTGTATGGCATTCTAAGTGTGTCATTTTCAATCCTTGATTAGATTTTTTTCTCCCTGTGTTCTGCCAAGCCAAAGCATGTGTAAAAACAATTAAAAGTTTGAGCTGGAAAGGGATTTAATTACTCTTTGAATTCCGTGGAATATATAACACAGCTGTTCATCTCCAAATGCAAAACCTGGAATTAGCATTTTCACAAAAAAAAAAAAAGTGATTCATCTTCAATTCCAGGTCGATGATAATTATTCAATGTTTAATTAGAAGTCGCTTCCATGTTCAACATACCTGATCATTTGCCAGTTGAGAATAAGTCAGGTTTGTTCTTAGGAGCACTGAGATTCTGGCTCAAAAGACCAATGAAATACATTAACCACTTACAGTATATGCTTTGCTGTTTAATAAAGGGCACTGCAGAAATCACCCTCAGGAGTCAGTGCGCCCAATAATGACTGATGTCAGCTGTCGCTGCACAACTCCGTTCATAGACACAAAGTACAGAGCTGATTTGAGTGGCTCTGTACCATATGATTGCTGTTATGACCAATCATAGTGATCACAGGTGTACACAGTGCAGTGTTTACATCTGAGAAGGCTCTTACAATGAAGGAAGGAAAAACTATAAAATGAACAAATCATTTATTAGAACCAGATCAGTGGCTGCAGCAGATTCAGGGTGGGGGGGGGGGGGTTGATTGTGGGATTGTTTTTGTATAAAAACCCCATGCCTCTCTTATCCTGCACATCTGTACATTAACCCCTTTTTCTTTATCCTCCCACTGTATGTGCCCTGCAATTTAAAGTGACAATAAACTCTTGTTTTAAAGAATTAAGATCTATTAAAGTGGTTGTAAGCCCTATTTCCGAACTTGTACCTATAGGTAAGCCTTTAATAAGGCTTACCTATAGCTACTGTAAATATCTCCTAAACTTGCACCGTTTAGGAGATATTTACTTTTGATGCAGCCGATGATGTCATCGGCACATGCGCTCTGAAGAAACGGCCACCCGTGCCGTTCCTTCGGGAGTGATGTAATCGCCCTTCCAGCCAATCAGATGGCCGGAGGACGCGAACCAGGAAGCAGGATGGCCGAACATGTGAGCAAGCTTCGTTCTAAGTTAAGTATTTCATAATGAGCTAGTATGCGTTGCACACTAGCTCATTATGCCTTTGTCCTTACAGATTTTTTTTTCTCATGTATTTGCCGAGGGTTTACTTCCTCTTTAATGTATGAATGTTACGTATGTGTTCTTAAAGTGGAGCTCCATCCAAAAGGGAAAGCTCTGCTTATATGCACCCTGTCCCCCTCATTGACACATTTGGCACTTTTTGGGGGGGAGGAGGGAGTGGGTACCTGGTTTTGACAGGTACCCACTTCTACTTCCGGCTCAGATTGCCACCGCAATCTATGAAGCTGTTCAGCCCCCACCCCCGCAGCCTTTTTGGACACACACTGGTCCCAGAAAACTGCAGGACCATTCACACAGCACAGTGTAACTTGCGCATGCGCAGTAGGAAACTGGCTGTGAAGCCGGAAAGGCTTCACTGCTGGTTTCCCTTACCTAAGATGCCGGCACCTGCACTCTAAGCTGATTGAAGATTCAGATTGGATCCTTGTACAGGTAAGTACCTTATAGTAAAAGTCAGTTTTTTGGAAGACTGAAGCTCCTCTTTACCTCAAAAAACAACATTTTATTGCTCTCCAAGTCACAAAATTCCTTTTTTTTTTGCTGCTGTGATCCCGACATTCTGTTAGAGGTTGGCTACATCTATCCTGAGATGGACTATGCATAGAGCAATGCACATGACCACAACTAGCATGCACCTTACATTCCAAACAGGAATTAAGTGGGAGAAGGAAAGGTTTGGATACTCTCAGAGGACATTACAAGGAGGCAGGAAAAACACAGAAAGAAATGATTTATAGTGGTTGTAAACCCTTACATATAACCAATGAAGTGATTGGCCTCAGGTGATACACAGAGACTAAACAGATCATCCTGCATACAGTAAATTGTACCTGTTTATCTACAAACTTCTCTTCTCTACATCAATAGAGTGTTCAGAAAAAAGGGGGCAGAGAGGTAAAATTACACTCCGCAGAGCTCAGTGAGGAAATTTCTGAGAGCTGGTTGGAGGGAAGGGACACACCCCCTCCACTCAGCTCACAGGAACAGAGCTGAGGCTGTCATTAGCTGGAGGTCCCTCCCCTGTCACCTTTTTTTCTCAGTTATCAGGAAAATGTATCAGAAGTGATTCACATTGATAAAAGAGGAATGAAGCAACAGACAGAAATGACACTTTGTGCTCTTAATTGAGACAAGCACATACTATAGAGGGATATGATTTGTTCATGTTTCATGTCTGAAGTTTACAACCACTTTAATGAAAAATAGATGACAGGGTCATTAAGTAGTGGATGTGTATGGATTATTTTTGGAGATTCAGGATATTGTTTAGAGTCTCCTCCTCTTCCATCTCTGTATGACCTGTACATTCAATGTATTTAGTGCACCGTTAACAAGCTCAACGTTTTCTTCTCCTTAATACCAGTATGGATTTTTTTTTCACCAAAAACCATGGGGTATTTACTTCCCAAAAAAGAGGCCATTTGGAGGGTTTTTCATATTGTCCTAGAATTTTTTATTTGTTACTAAATGCATTGTAATGAATCTGAGATAACACATGGGGATGCTATCAAATAATGCTTGATATACCCAAACCTAAAGACTTAGAAAATTATGAAATGATGCAACACCAGTCAGTATAGCACGAACATAAAAAAAAAATCAAGAAAGTAAACAGTGTTTCATGTGCCAAATGTGAAGTCTCTCTTAAATCAATCTCCAAATATTTTCAGATAAAGACCTTCTACCACCTTAATCAAATGCACACTCACTAAACCATAAGCTATAACAGGTACAGAGGACACAGCATGTTTATCAGGCACAAATGCTCCCCAGATGATGTCACGCTTACCCTAACACAAGTGGTAACACCATGGCTGGTTTTTGTGTTTTGTGGTCTTCACCTATAGCAGCCCCCTTTCCTAAAAGGCAACGAGGCCAACCAGTACTTGGTTGCCCCCCATCACTTATACACAATGCAATAGTGCCTGGTTACCACGCGGTGGCATGCGCGGACTGAGCACAACAAACAGGTACTTGCAGTTGGCAGACAGGCAGAGTGGTTCGATGACAGTCCAGGTACAAGGCAGGCAAAGTTCAGAATAGTCAGGATCAAATCCTTAGTCAAAAGGCAGGCAGAGTTCAGAGAATAACCAATATCCCATCCGAGGTCACAAATGAGGGAATCCAATCTAGCAGAGCAGGGCAGGCAAACAGGGAGCTTAGAGCACAAATTAAATATTACAAGCATGAGACTGCAGGCTTGGCTGGCTTAAATCAGGTTTGGTCTCTACCTAGAAACTGACCATATCAATCACCTTGCAGGTGAACAGACATACAGGGATGCATCATAGCCAAAACCAGGATGCTGGAATGAGACCAGCAGCTGTCAAAGAACAGGAGTTGATTACACTCTCCTGACAGGTGTGTATACTTTCCACTCCAGAATCCCTCATCTTAGGCAGCGGCAAAAGGCAACTCCTACTGGAACAGATAGAGCATACACAGGAGTTGAGAGAGCCACTGAATACCTATTTTCGAATTAACTAGTTTTGTCTAAATGAACGTTTTCAAGGGGTCTTTAGGATGGTTTATAATGTGTCACCTATTTACGATTGTGGGTATCTTTGTTTTTTTCTGATTCACAAGCACATATCATTTATATTTATTAAAACAACATATATTTTTTTTATTAAATTCTTCCACCATGGCTCTTTTTGGTGTTATGGGCAGGACAGTGAATTATAACTATTGTACATGTAAAAATGCCTAATATCTAGAAATCTTAAATATATGCACCTTTTTATTAACTATACAGCTCTGATGTATATAAAAGCCTACACATATTGGAGGTCCCTGTACTCGTAATAAAAAGAAGAAAATAATTAAGTGAAAATATTTGTAATAGTATTACATTTACAAACTGTGATACACATTAATCAAACTAAAACATTAAGGCCCCTTTCACACATGCAGACCGTTCATTTAATCAGTTCAGTCATGTCTAAATGGATGAAGTCAATCAGTTTTTAATCAGCGCTCATCAGGTTTGCATCAGTTTTTTTTACATCCACTACCAATCAAAAACGGATGAAAAACTCACCATTTGTCAGTTTATACCCATTTTTCGTCCGATCTTTTTTTTTTTTTTAACAGGATAAAAATAGAGCTTTGATCAGTTTAAAAAAAGGGATGATGATGGAGGCTGATGTACACTGATGTAAATGGATGATCCCCCATTTACATCCCTTTTTCCATAGAGATGCATTAATGTCCATTTTTCATCCGTCCACGGAGAATGGATGGAAAATGGACAAATGAACAGCATGTGTGAAAGTGGCCTTAAACTACATTTTTGTTATTATAAAAAAATCAGAGCTGGGAATTTATTAAAACTGTGTTAAAATTATATATATATGGATGTAGCACCCTCCTAGGTAGGTGCTAGGTTAACCACTTCCATACAGAGCAGTTAGACCCCCTTCCTTCCCAGACCAATTTTCAGCTTTCAGCACTCTCACACTTTGAATGACAATTGCACAGTCATGCTACACTGTAACCAAACAAAAGTTTTATCATTTTTTTCACACAAATAGAGCTTTCTTTTGGTGGTATTTGATCACAACTGGGTTTTTTTTTCTTCGTGATATAAGCAAAAAAAGAGCAAAAATTTTGAAAAAAAAAAAACACTTTTTTTTAGTTTCTATTATACAATTTTGCAAAAAATTAATTTTTCTTCATACATTTGGGCCAAAATTTATACTGCTACATATCTCTGGTAAAATTAACCCAAATTAATGTATATTATTTAGTCTGTGTGAAAGTTATTGAGTCTAGAAGCTATGGTACCAATTACTGAAAATTGATCACACCAGATGTACTGATGGCCTATCTCCTTTCTTGAGGCCCTGAAATGTCAGGACAGTACAAATACCCCCCAAATTACCCCTTTTTGTAAAGTAGACAGTCCAAGGTATTTAGTAAGAGGCATGGTGAGTTTTTTGAAGTTATAATTTTTTCCCACAATTCTTGGGAAAATGAAGAAAAAAATGTTTTTTTCTTTTTTTTCCCAAAACGTTGTCAATTTATAAGCTATTTCTAACACATAGCATGTACACAGCAAAAATGACACCCCGAAATTCATTCTGCTACTCCTTCTGAGTATGGTGATACCACATGTGTGAGACTTTTACACAGCCTGGCCACAAAAATAGACTCCACGTCCAAGTAGCACCATAAGGCATTTTAGGAGCATAAATACACATAAAACTTTCTTACTACCTATCACACTTTTCAAGGCCCTAGAGCACCAATACAATGGAAAAGTCCACAAAATGACCCCATTTTGGAAAGCAAACACTCCAACGTATATTCTATGAGGCATTATAGGTCCTTTGAACATGTCATTTTTTTCCACAAGTTTTTGGAAAATGTGGGAAAAAAATAAAAACTTTTTTTTTTTACACAAATTTGTCAATTTATAGGATATTCCTAACACATAGCATGTACACAGCAAAAATGACACCCCAAAATACATTCTGCCACTCCTCCTGAGTATGGCAATACCACATGTGTGAGACTTTTTCACAGCCTAGCCATATAGAGGGGCCCAACATCCAAGGAGCATCATCATGCATCCTAGCCACTTGCCTAGGCCTATTTTTGACATTTGGTGTTTACAAGCTAAAATCAGTTGTTTTGCTAGAAAACTGCTTAGAACCCCAAAACATTATATATTTTTTTTAGCAGAGACGCTAGAGATTAAAATGGAGATTATTGCAATATTTTTTATCACACCGTATTTGCGCAGCGGTCTTCCAAACGCAATTTTTCTGGAAAAAATTCACTTTTTTTAATTAAAAAATAAGAAACCAGTAACCAGTAAAGTTAGCCCAATTTTTTTCCATAATGTGAAATATAATACGCCGAGTAAATAGATACCCAACATGTCATGTTTCAAAATTGCGCACGCTCACGGAATGGCGACAAACTTTGGTACTTAAAAATCCCCATAGGCGACAATTTAAAAATTTCTACAGGTTGCCATCTTTGAGTTACAGAGGAGGTCTATGGCTCAAATTATTCCCCTTGCTCTAACGATCGCGGCGATACCTCACATGTGTGGTTTGAACACCGTTTACATATGTGGGCGGGGTTTCCGTATGCGTCGCTTCTGCGCGCGAGCTAACGGGGACAGGGCGCTTTAATTTTTTTTTTTTTTTTACTATTTTTTTTATTTATTATTTTTTATTTTTACACCGTTTAACAAAAAAAAAATGGATCATTTTTATTTCTATTACAAGAAATGTAAACATTACTTGTAATAGAAAAAGGCACGACAGGACCTCTTTTTTGTGAGATCTGGGGTCAAAAAGTCCTCAGATCTCACAAGTACACTAAAAGATAGAAAAAAAAAAAAAAATATTATATAAAATGAAAAAAAAAAAAGGACCTTTAAACCGGTTGCTAGGCAACAACATTTTCCATAGCTCCGGTCCTCCAAGACCATAGAGTCAAGTGAGGGCAAGCTTGCCCTCACTCGACATCCTGTCTGTGAGGATCCGGGACCGGATCGTTTTCCCCGCTGCCGGCGGGTCCGGTAAGTGGGGAAAAGGACCGGACGCGGCGGGGGGGGGGGGCACCTCTTCCGCCATCCCGGAAGGGTGATCCCACGGCGAATCCGCCGCTGGGACCACCCTTATCGGAAAGCCAACCGTCCACCGTTTAAAAAAATACCAGGGTTATGGCAGCTATCTGCTGCCATAACACCGGTATTTAGGTTTAAACGGAGGACGTGTATAAACCTTTTTGGACTTGGACATGGTGGCTGTATGAAGGGTGACAGGTACTCGGGTACTTTGTTGGGCAGGTGACAGGCAGGTGACAGGTACTCTGGTACTGATGAGCAGGTGGCAGGTACTCGGTACTCCGATAGGCAGGTGACAGGTACTCGGGTACTCTGATGGGCAGGTGACAGGCAGGTGATAGGTACTGATGAGTAGTACTGATACTGATAGGTGATACTGTACTGATGGGTACTGATGATCAGTTCTGATACGTGATAGGTACTGATGAGTACTGATGAGTAGTGATGGGTACTGATGAGCAGGCGGCAAGTACTCAGGTACTTCAGGCGTCAGGTACTCTGATGAGCAGGTGGAAGGTACTCGGGTACTCTGATGGGTAGGTGACAGGTACTCGGGTACTCTGGTGGGTAGGTGACAGGTACTCAGGTACTCTGATGATGGGTACTCCGTTGACAGGTACTCAAAGTACCCGAGTACCTGTCATCAGAGTACCTGTCATCAGAGTACCCGAGTATCCGTCATCAGAGTACCCGAGTATCCGTCATCAGAGTACCCGAGTACCTGTCATCAGAGTACCCGAGTACCTGTCATCAGAGTACCCGAGTACCCGTCATCAGAGTATCCGAGTACCCGTCATCAGAGTAACCGAGTACCTGTCATCAGAGTACCTGCGTACCCGTCATCAGAGTACCTGCGTACCCGTCATCAGAGTACCTGCGTACCTGTCATCAGAGTATCCGAGTACCTGTCATCAGAGTACCCAAGTACCTGTCATCAGAGTACCCGAGTACCTGTCATCAGAGTACCCGAGTACCTGTCATCAGAGTACCTGATGGGCTGGTGACAGGTACTCGGGTACTTTGATGGGCTAGTGACAGGCGCTCTTTATTGGGGGGGGGGGGCAATCAGTGTGTTTAGCGTGCACTGTAATCGGTAACTAGCTGTTACCACACTCTCTTCCTCACACAGGATCAGTGTGTGAGGAGGAGAACACGGTGACAGCTAGTTACCGTGTTCTCTGTTGACATTTGTGACCGGCTGTGATTGGACACAGCCGGTCACGTGGTAAAGAGCCAATTTCATTGGCTCTTTACCTAGATCGGGGATCGACTCTGTCCGAGGGACGAGCCTCGTCCCCGATCGCTGCTCTGCGCGCCCCCGGGGGCGCGCATTGCAGAGAAAACGAGCGGCTCGTGCTGGATTTCTATTTATATTGGCTGTTTACCTTGATCAGGGATGGGCTATGTCCAAGGGATTAGCCTCACCCCCGATCGCTGCGCTGCGCGTCCCCGGGGGCGCGCAGTAGTAGCTAGAGCGGGCGGACGTCATATGACGGCCGCCCGGATCCGTACAACCACTATGCCGACGTCATATTACTATGACTCGGTATGGAAGTGGTTAAACTCATAATTGACCCTATACTGCTTATCAGGAGGGTCTGATCTGTCAGTTAGCCTGTCACATGTTTCCAGGTGTGTTCTGTTGAGTCTGGGGAATCTCCCCACTGTATCCAATGAGGGACCTTGGTGGACAATGGAGGAAACCTAGCCAATAGCACACCAAGGTTTATGACTGTCCCAGTGGGTGGGTATTGCTGCAATGCATCCTGGGATTGGGAATAAATCTGGAGGGAGCATTTGACAAGGCGTCTTTGGGCAGGAAGCCAGGTCCCAGGAGGAGGGTGACGACTGTATCTCCTCCTGCTGCTGAGGAAGGTGGTCCAGGCAGTCGGCCTGGGGACCAGGGGTTGAGCTGTGCTGCAGAGGATCCAGTGTCTGCTGACCAAGTGGAGCTGCTGGGCAGGATTCTTTTGGAAAAACAGTATCTTGAGTACTTAAGCATCTGCCCAGTGGTCTGCCTAAGAGAGGGGACCACTCCAGAAAGGTCAAGGGGATCAAGGAGTCAGCTAACCCGGTGTGTTACAGTAAAGGGGGTGCCAGATCCTCCCTGCTTATTGTGCATAGTTTAGTTCCGTTGGATTATCCCACTCATCCCTTCTCCTATCCAAGTTCCTAATAAAACATAAAAACCAAAGAAACTGGACTGATCCTTGTCTGAGGTAAAATCACTTGGAAACATGTCTGAATGTACTACTGCACTTGCTAATGGTAACCCGTCTTCAGCAGCTCCCTTGGGAGTATTGCTACATGTGTGTGTGTGTATATATATATATATATATATATATATATATATATATATATATATATATACAGTACAGACCAAAAGCTTGGACACACCTTCAAGAGGTAGTCACCTGAAATGGTTTTCACTTCACAGGTGTGCCCTGTCAGGTTTAATAAGTGTGATTTCTTGCCTTATAAATGGGGTTGGGACCATCAGTTGTGTTGTGCTGAAGTCAGGTGGATACACAGCTGATAGTCCTACTGAATAGACTGTTAGAATTTGTATTATGGCAAGAAAAAAGCAGCTAAGTACAGGAAAACGAGTGGCCATCATTACTTTAAGAAATTAAGGTCAGTCAGTCCAAAAAATTGGGAAAACTTTGAAAGTGTCCCCAAGTGCAATCACAAAAACCATCAAGTGCTACAAAGAAACTGGCTCACATGCAGACCGCCCCAGAAAAGGAAGACCAAGAGTCACCTCTGCTGTGGAGGATAAATTCATCCGAGTCACCAGCCTCAGAAATCGCAGGTTAACAGCAGCTCAGATTACAGACCAGGTCAATGGCACACGGAGTTCTAGCAGCAGACACATCTCTAGAACAACTGTTAAGAGGAGACTATGTGAATCAGGCCTTCATGGTAGAATATCTGCTAGGGAACCACTGCTAAAGAAAGTCAACAAGCAGAAGAGACTTGTTTGGGCTAAAGAACACAAGGAATGGACATTAGAACAGTGGAAATCTGTGCTTTGGTCTGATGAGTCCAAATTTGAGATCTTTGGTTCCAACCACCGTGTCTTTGTGCGACGCAGAAAAGGTGAACAGATGGACTCTACATGCCTGGTTCCCACCATGAAGCATGGAGGAGGAGGTGTGATGGTGTGGGGGTGCTTTGCTGGTGACACTGTTGGGGATTTATTCAAAATTGATCACATACTGAACCAGCATGGCTACCACAGCATCTTGCAGCGGCATGCTATTCCATCCGGTTTGCGTTTAGTTGGACCATCATTTATTTTTCAACAGGACAATGACCCCAAACACACCTCCAGGCTGTGAAAGGGCTATTTGACCAAGAAGGAGAGTGATGGGGTGCTGCGCCAGATAACCTGGCCTCCACAGTCACCGGACCTGAACCCAATCCAGATGGTTTGGGGTGAGCTGGACCGCAGAGTGAAGGCAAAAGGGCCAACAAGTGCTAAGCATCTCTGGGAACTCCTTCAAGACTGTTGGAAGACCATTTCAGGTGACTACCTCTTGAAGTGTGACTCTACAATTTTCATAGTCATGAAAATAAAGAAAACTCATGGAATGAGAAGGTGTGTCCAAACTTTTGGTCTGCACTGTATATATATATATATATATATCCCTAAAACTGTAAAAATTATTATGATGGCCAAAATAGTCACAAAGCTATTGTTACAGTGACCAACACATACTGCAACTGCTAAATTTGGCCTGAACATTGAGGGATCCTTATTGAATGATCCCTGGCCATAAAAATGTAATGGCCATATTGAATGAAAATAATTAAAATGCAATAAAAGCTGTCATACCCACTGCTATTAATGCCTAGGAGTGCCATCTTTTCTTTGACAAATTAGTTCAGTTTGCTGACAAATTGTATCCTCTGTTAAATAATTATATACAGCTACACTGTTGTAGTGGGACCCCTTAGTTGATTTTGGATAAAGTGCAGCGGGATTTGACCCCCTGTCAGGTTTTTTGTTTGCTGTTTAATTCCCCATCAGGGAAATTCACTCACCCTCTCTAGTTGTCCTGCTTATCATTATCATCAAAAGTCAAAGTGAAGAAAATCACATATTTTTAGTTGTCACTAGAACAGAAATAGAGAGAAAATCTTCCAATGGGGACACTAGTTTTGGTGGCAACTGGGGATTCCCTCACTTTGGAGGGATTTCCTCTCACTTCCTGTTTTGACTATGGGACAGGAAGTGAAGAGAAATCTCTCCAATGGAACACAGAAGAACTGCTAGTTCTACTTCAAGCAAAGTTGTATTGTTCTTGGGAAAGTATTACAGCTGTACCCTGGGGAAAGTGAACTTTTCCACTGTGCAGGAGCTTCCTAAAATAAAGACGGGTCACTGCTGCTTTCTCTCCTTGTGCAGGGTGACTGGTCTTGTCTCCGCCCCCTCCTGTAAGTTTCTGCAGCGAGTATGTAGTGGGTGGGGCCTATTGGGCCCCCTCCCACAGCTCTGCTCACTGCACAGGCTATGTACAGCGTAGTGAAGATGTTATACTACTTTTTTTCTCAATAAAAAGTTTTATTGATGAAACAGACATTACAAACTGTAATACAAAAGGGCAAAACATTATGAAAAGGGGTCATAGTATAAACAGAAAAAAATGGAAATATTAACAATAGTGATGTTACATTGGTGAAAACAAAAAGAGAAAAGGTCAGAGCACAAACAATTACTGTATGTTACAAAATAAGAAAAATTATGTTTGTCAACTTTGCTTTACAAAAATAGCAATGTAGGTAATTATCTACTAGAATTAAATAACATAAGACAATTAGGCCTTAAAGGGTAACCTAATTTCATAGGGAAAAAATAGCAAATAAAGAAAAAATAATATAGCGTATACAATTGTAACACAAATCATATTGTAATTAAATGTTATTAAAAATTACCTTTCCTTTTCAAGCTGCAGCTCTGTAATTTTCTGAAAATGCAATGCAGTATGGCTACTTGGAGGTGTTCTGTACACAGAATGTATACTGACCACACCCCCAGAAACATCATTTCCTGCTTGTGTGATTGGCTCACCAATTTTCCCAGAAGTCTGCACTAAGATACAAGTCAGATTTCTGGCATCCCCTGCAACAAAAATGTAATTTTTGGTTAGATACTCCCAATAGGAACATGTATAAAGGGATGCAGGCCCAGCAGCTTTCCTCATCAGTGCTCTGCAGCTGCACAGCTGATTAATAATTATGAAGCCACTCCCATTAGACTCACTTAGCACAGGAGCACAGAGGAGCAAACAGTGATTTCTTCAGTTTGTTAAAATCAGGGGTCAAGTCCTCGGAAAAAAAAAGTGTGGGAAAGAGCTAGCGCTATGAGCAATGTGTTTAAGTTAATACAAGCCAAAAAAACATTTTTCCATTTACACGAAGGTCAGGTTAATATAACCCAGCCAGCACGGAGTTCCTCCTTACATCAGAGTCTGCAGAATTCCCCCTTACAGTGCAAGGGAAGGGGAATGCTGCAGATTATGATCTAAAGGGGAACTCTGATATAAGGGGAGCTCTGGTGACCAAAGGCCCCCTTATATAAGAGTCCACTGCGTTCCCCTTTTCATCAGAGTTCCCACTTACATCAGGTCTTCAGCATTGCCCTTTACATCAGAGTTCCCTTTCACATCAGTGTCCACAGAGTTCCCTCTTGCACTGTAAGTGGTAATCCTGCAGACTGATGTAAAGGGGAATGCCAGAAACTCTGATGTGGGGGGGGGAGGCGACTCTGGTGACCACCTTCCGCAGAGTGAATGCACTAAGCTGCGGGGGTCCTGAATTGATATTAGGGGGAACCTTTATATCATTGTCCCCTTACATTATTGTATTCACTCCCCCTCACATCGGTGAACCTCCCCCCAATACAGATGGTCAGAGGTTACGGACATGGTACAGGAGGTGGTCAGAAGCTGCGGACATGGTACAGGACATTGTTGTAGGCTGCAGACATGATACATGAGATGGTTAGAGGCTGAAGACATGATACAAGAGATGGTCAGAGGCTTCAGATATGGTACAGTAGATGGTCAGAAGCTGCAGAAATGGTACAGGAGATGGTTAGAGGCTGCGGACATGGTACAGGAGATAGTTAGAGGCTGCGGATATGATACAAGAGATAGTTAGAGGATGCGGACATACTACAAGAGATGGTTAGAGGCTGTGGACAGCCACATTTTAATGGGTGCCGCTGAAGTTAACAGACATTTACGGGCAGCCTATAAATTAAAGGGTGGTTGGCAACACTGCCCCACACAATAGTGTCCTCCTCTGCCTCCTCTCTTCACCCTTCCCTACAGTAGTGTGCTCCTCTGCCCCCCTTAACCACTTAAGCCCCGGAAGATTTTACCCCCTTCCTGACCAGGGGGTATTTTGCGATTCGGCACTGAGTGACTTTAATGGACGATTGCACGGTCGTGCGACGCTGTACCTAAACGAATTTGACGTCCTTTTTTGCCCACAAACAGAGCTTTCTTTTGGTGGTGAAAGGGTTTATGTGATTCCGCGCTTAGGATAGGGAGTGTATATGGAAAAAATTACACCGCACCTGGCTGCTGCCCACTTCAAAAAATGCAACCCTAAAAGGGGAGCATTTAGATAGATAGGGGAAATGGAAGAAGTGATTGGCGCTGCCCAGTGGGGTATTTGGGAAATCAATCTATGGTTGCTGCACTCCTGAGTTGAGTTTTATATAAAAGTCTGTGCAATATAATTTATATTAAGACCTGTGTATAGCCTTATAAAATCATGAAACAAATAACTAAACTGTGTAAAATCAGAGGTGGTCTATGCGCATAATCTAAACATGAAGTAAAAACCTTTAAAATTGGGTAAACATATACATACAATATGTGCAATAGGTGAATATAAAGGTAGACGGAAATGAGTGAAATTGAGAGTGTGACCACGTCATTTCCGTCTACCGAACCCGAGGCTCGGAACGCACATCCGGCGGTTGGCACGCACGCTAATCCCAAGAGTGCACCGCGAGAGAGGAGGTTGCGGCTCCTATGCCAGACGGGCATACGTTAGGTTCCACTATTATGTGAGTACATGTCTTCTTTACTAATAAAGTTGATTTTAAAACGATAACACACTATCGGAGGCTCCTTCCCTTTTCTTCTCCATACCCGGGTACTGCACTGGAGTTTATTATACCTACTGAGCTGACATCTGATTACCAATAACGGAGAGAGATCGAGGTCTGGGGATATCCTGATTGCCAGTGTATGGGAGCGATCCCTTATTATCGACCCGCTGTTTACCCCTGTAGGGGTAAGGGAATCTGGTAAGCGCAGGACCCCAGGCTCAAGGGAACACTTTTTCCTTCCGCCCACCCACCACACTCTGGGCTTAGAGAAAAGAGCACCTTATCCACCATATACGGACTATATATATATAGGACTTTTTTGGATCTATCAAATCACCGAGATTGCACATGTCTTTGGATTTATTTGTTTAATAATTTATACGGACACCTTTACCTTTTGTGCTGCCGTTTTTGCACAGCTATATATAAGAAGGATTTTTTTTCACCTTTGCACTTTTACACTTATTCGCTTGTAGCTACATATATATATATATTTTTTGCACTTATATTTATTAGAATTTTATGGATATATTTATTGATTGTGATTCCATGGTTGCTAATTTATGATTAGTTATTTAATTATTTAATTATTTATCACTCCACTCCTGATATACACCATTGCACTTTTTTTGCACTTTATATTCACCTATTGCACATATTGTATGTATATGTTTACCCAATTTTAAAGGTTTTTACTTCATGTTTAGATTATGCGCATAGACCACCTCTGATTTTACACAGTTTAGTTATTTGTTTCATGATTTTATAAGGCTATACACAGGTCTTAATATAAATTATATTGCACAGACTTTTATATAAAACTCAACTCAGGAGTGCAGCAACCATAGATTGATTTCCCAAATACCCCACTGGGCAGCGCCAATCACTTCTTCCATTTCCCCTATCTTTCTTTTGGTGGTATTTGATCACCTGTGCGATTTTTTGATCATGCGCTATATACAAAAAAAGAGCGTCAATTTTGCAAAAATAACAATATTTTTTCACATTTTTTTATATGAAATTCCCCAAAAAAAATGTAAAAATCAAAATTTTTTAACATTTTCGGCCAATTTGTTTTATGCTACATATGTTTGGTAAAAAAAATCGCAAAAAGCGTAAAAGCGTATTTTGATTGGTTTGCGCAAAAGTTATCACGTTTACTAACAAAGGGAAAGATTTTTGTCATTTTTTTTTTTCCATTTAAAATTGGGGCCAGACGGCGCCACTGAAAAACTGTGCATGTGCTCACCTGGCCGAAAATGGGCGAGCATGTACAAGCTTTATCGAGCCTGGCAGGCTTCAGAACGGAGCAGGCTCAGTTAGTGCTGATGTAAGGATTTTTGACACCCTAGGCGAAACCTAATTTTGCCGCCCCCTGGCTTCACCCCCTTTGCCCTGCCCATGTATTATACGGCAAACAACCTAGACATGAGTCCCCACTCATGCCCATCAGCTTAAGGTAACCACATTTCCAAACTGCCTATCAGGGACACTGCCCCCCCCCCTTCCCAAAAAAGATTATTTCAAATCCCTCGCCAACAATGGAATTTATCACCCCTTTCCCTCCTGTGTGGCTATCTCTATCATAGAGCACTAGGAGGAAGTGATGTCACTTTAGAGCAGCGGTCTCAAACCTTTTTGACATGGGGGATTGATTTTGTAGAAGAAAATTTTGCCAAGGACTGGAGGGGGGGAATGTAGTTTCAAGGTTGTCGGGGAATTCGGTGGCTGTGATTTGTCATGCAAATGGCTGGTGTTAGAACTTAAATCATCCCAACACCATGCTTGATAGTGTCAGGATGATTGAAGCATATTATTTCTATTATTACATTGTAATATATAATAAAATAGTTCAACTCACCATAATGCAGAATTAGTGGGAACTCCGAGCTTGTCACTTGCCACCAGATACAGTGTGCCACCGTCGCCTGCCACCAGACGCAGCTTGTCACTTGCCACCAGATACAGCGTGCCACCATCACCTGCTACCAGATGCAGTGTGTCACTTGCCACTGTTGCATGCCATCAGTAGCAGAGTATCACTTGCCACTGTCACCTTCTGCCAGATGCAGCGTGTCACTTATCACTGTCACCTGTCATCAGATGCAGTGTGTCACTTGCCACTGTCGCGTGCCATCAGATGCAGCGTGTCACTTGCCACTGTCGCCTGCCATCAGATGCAGCATGTCATCTGCCACTGTCGCCTTCTACCAGATGCAGCATGTCACTTGCCACTGTCGCCTTCTGTCAGATGCAGCGTGCCACTTGCCACTATTGCCTGTCCCCAGATGCGGCATGTCACTTGCCACCCACAGCTGGCCACCAGATGCCGTGTGCCACTTGCCATCCGCAGCCTGCCACCAGATGTTGCGTGTCACTTGCCACCTGCAGTGTGCTACTTGCCGCCCTCTCTGACCCTTCTCGTCAGCTGGGCATGCTGGGGGCTGCAGTTTCCCCAGTCCATGGGACTACATGTCCCACGATCCTCTCTGCTTCTTTTTTATTTATTTTTTTTCCTCTTGCCAATGGGCAGGAAACAGAGCCCTCTTCTGCCAGCGGCGGCTTGGGGGGGGTCCGAGGAGGGGGCAGCAAAGTTTTTCCATTTTCATAGGCCAGTCCTGCAGGACGCTGCTGCTAAAGGGAACAACGTTCCTGCGGTGGAAAAAGTACAGGAAGGCCGTTCTCGAGTCCTGCTTAAAATCCTTTCAATGTACATAGATCACCCAGCGGGGAGTGTTTTTTTTTTTTACACAAAAGTGGAGTTACGCTTTAAAGTAAATCTGGGTAAAGTTCCGATAAGGAATCACAGGTTTCATCTATGGTGATTCATTATTACTACTGTTACAAGGTAATTTCTGGGTTTGCAAAGGCATTAAGTGCAAACAAAGTAGATTTATATCCTTTTTGGCTATATAGAATATATTTAATTTAAAGTTTTGTGCCTGGAGATCAGCTTTAACAGTTAATTTGCTGACTATAATTAGTAAAAACAATAACTATAATAATTAGTAAATACAATACTAATAATACAATACTAATAAATACAGTAATTAGTAAATACAATAACAATGACTTTAATTAGTAAAAACAATAACTAAGATTTTTTTTTTTTTTCCTGGGGGCGTGGTTTGGCACCGGACCTCGATGGCCGCTTGATAGAGCCGCTCTGTGCATAGGGGGATAAAAACCTGCTTTATCGCATATTTCCCTGCGGTCAATTGCCATGCTTCGATCCGGCCGAAGCACCTCAGCCAACAGGGTGTTATCGGATCCACCAGCGGGCCTCGGGAGTACTCCACTAGTGCTCCGCTCACAGACTATGGAACAGCGCGCGGCCTCCCCGGCTCCCGCCCTAGGCCCTTCCGCTCTCCACGCGAGCTTGCAGTCTCACCCGGCCTCTACATCTACTATGGCGGCACCGATTCCTAGCCTCCAGGACCTACAAAATGTTGCCTTGGACATTAAACAAACTCTTGGGGCAGCCATCACAGAGCTCACAGCGGAGCTTCGATCGGTTACTGCCCGTTTAAACGACACGGAGAAAGCTACTGCTACACAGGGCTCTGCCATCCGGCAACTGCAGCGGTCCTCAGACGCACATATTGCCCATATGATCGAAGTCAACCGGCAAATCGAGGACCTCGATAATCGGGGAAGAAGGCATAACATTCGCCTTCGAGGCCTCCCTGAAAGAGTTGAGCCTCAAGATCTGGAAACAGCACTCAATAACATATTTAATGACCTTATGGATCGCCCCCATGACTCTCCAATCGAGTTTGAGAGGGTGCACAGGGCCCTCCGTACCAGGGGTGGTGACTTGGATCCCCCAAGAGACGTTATTGCCTGTCTGGTCAGTTTCCCTCTCAAGGAAGCCATCTTGAGGAAGGCCAGATCTAAAGACACGATTCGCTTTAATGGCTCGGAAGTGAAGCTGTTTCAGGACTTGTCAGCCATTACTCTGCAAAACAGAAGGGCGCTGCGCCCCCTGCTGGAAGTTCTTCAAACACGGGGTATTACATATAGATGGCGTTTCCCTTTCTGCCTTTTCGCCTCCTCGGGCAACAGAAACGCTTCTCTGCGCACCCCGGATGACCTCACTGCTTTTTGCGCAGCACTCGACATACCTGAAAATGATCTTCCCGAGTGGTACTGCTCGTTTTTTCCCCCAGACCCCTGGATTCAGGTCTCCACAACGGGAACACCGAAGTCTCAGAGGCAGAGCCACAAGAGCAGACGCACGCGTCATCGTTCCAGCACTAATTCATCTAGATCCAGAGAAGACAAAACAGGCACCCCGCGCCGCTCCCCGCATGAAAGAAGAGATCGTCCGGAACCCTGAAGTCCTCTCACTTGGTGAATGATTCTGTTTTATCCCCGGTGAGTGACCCACCTGCTCCCTAGCTCTGTAGGTTCATGGAGTATTACCCCCCCCCTGCTTCTTACATGCCCGAGACGCCCATGACATACATCCCTTGAGACTTTCCTTATCACCTGGAGGACTGAACCGCTGCATACCGTGAACTGGCTAATCAATGTCCTATGTATTGAACTTGCCCAACTCCGGAACTTTGCCACGGTCCCTGTAACCCTCCTACCCGTCCACCCCAACCCGTAGTTATAAAGTCTCTTATGATGCTTGCCCACAGATTCCCCCCTTTCCTATCCCCCCCGGATTGGGTCGTGTAGGTCTCCTGCCTGGACAATGATTGACCTAGATGATCATTTTGCTTATGCCTCCAGCTACCAAAGTTGTAGTTGGGGTGAGGGGTAGTTGATTTTGTTATTCCATTTTCTATGACACCGCTCATTACCATTAGGTTTATGAGAGTAGCGCTCAAGAGTCATGGGTTTTTACTTGCATGTTTGGGATATGCTATGGATTTCATGCGTTGAATGATACTGTCTGCTTGGGATGTGGATGGGTGACACGAGTTGTAAAGCGTGCTTATGTAGGTCCTTTGAATGGGATGGGGTAGGCTGAAAGGGACGTACACGTGTATATGCTTAGAGACAGTGTGCAGCTTTATAAAAAGTGCAGTAACATGCTTACCACACGGTGACATCTATATTCTAATGCACATCTGATATTTAACTTGAAATGGCAATGCAGATAATGGGTTGCAGAGATATAGAGTCTGGACCCCATGCTACTTGATTTATTCTCTGTTGATCTATGTGCACTGATTTAATAGTTATTTTTGAGTTTTAAGCGACAGGAAGTCTAAAGTGGGAACCTTAATACCCTGTCTAGCACGCCTACACGACACTCCAGTTACTTAACTACTGTTCCTATCTAGATGATGCATTGCTTGATTATTCATCCCCCTATTACGACTCTGGGGTTCTAGGAGGTGGAACCCCTATATAATGGGACCTTTCACGGGCTACATAATTGGTCTCTCTGACATACCTCCGAGTAGCGTATCTAGACATGACAGAATCTCATGTATGATTCCATCTTATACCTAGCTCAGATTGTAGCCTACTGTCAATGCACCCCCCTAATCTAGCGCCTACTGGATTGTACCATTTCTAATGGTGCACTCCAACACCCCTCCTACAAAAGCAGGGCTTACGGGGAATCCAACCAGTGGGGGGAATCTTAATTTACTTGACCCCTTTCTCGTTAAAACCAGACTAACACCAGATTTCAACATGGCTAGCAGTGGCTGGGTAAAATAGTGTCCAGTTCTCTTGAAAAGTTGGGGGAGGTCTTTTCAATGTCTATCCATGCTGCGATCTAAGATTATTGAATATTTTTATAGTTAATTAGGTGGAACCACTCACTGGGGAATGTTATGGCCCCACTGTTATCACTGAAGTTTCCTTTTCGATTTAACACCCTATTTTGTTTCCTTATTCTTTATAGTAGGTTTTTTCTGGAAGGCTATCGAACTCAACCCGTCGGTTTGAACATGGTGAGTTTTGGCCAGTTTGTTGTTCAATTATACACAAAAATTTGCTTCTTTAGAACTCCCCCACTTCATGCACAGTTCTCTGTCCGGCTAGTGACCGCTTGTCATACACACTCTCCAACACAACGGTAACTCCTAGTTACTGTTGACCCATAATACAATTTGTATTATTTCTACCCCGCACAGAACCTAGGCGGATCACTTGGAACCTACCTTCTCTGCGGGGTTCAATCACCCTCCTATCTGACTTTATCTCAACTCTATTTCTTTTGCCCAAATCAGGCCCTATTACCTAATCTTCCATCTACTTTCTCCCCCCTCCTACAGCCTATCCTGATCATTTCCTTTGCTTAATACCTTTTTTATTTTGAGGCCCGAGGCATAAGTGTCTAGCACATCTAGCTCACTTTTGCCGTTGCTGAGCTTTCTCTACATCAACCCGCCCCCACTGTCTCTCTTACCTTTCTACCCACTTTTTCCACCCCCCCCCCCAACCCTTCCTTTTTTTTTTTTTCCCTACTGAACATGCAGAACACTCCTCCTCCCCCCTGGGGTCAATTATGCAAATTAATCTCAATCAATGCCCAAGGGCTGAATATCCCTGAGAAAAGGTCTCAATTGTTAGCTGAGGCCCACAGGATGCGTGCACAAATACTTCTGATCCAAGAGACACATTTTAAAGAAGGCGAGGTCCCCAAGTTAATGAACAAAAACTTCCCACTTTTTTTCCATGCGCCTACGGTAGGCACTAAAACTAGAGGAGTATCCATACTACTCTCAAGGCAGGTAGATTTTCAAGTGGTTGATGTCAAACGCGACTTGGAAGGCAGATTCCTCTTTATCAAGGGGAAACTAAACTCAAGACCAGTAACTATTGCGAACATTTATGCTCCCAACTCAAAACAAGTCCCATTTTTTCGCTCAATGAGTCAAGAGCTACTGGACTTCGCCTCGGGGATGCTGATACTTGGCGGGGACTTTAATGCCCCCCTGAACCCTCACCTGGACTCGTCTACTGGCTCTTCTGTACTCCCCTTTCGGGCACTGCGACAAATAAATATACAATTGCAAAAACTGAGGCTACATGACACCTGGAGAATATTGAATTCGGACAGTAAAGATTACACGTTTTATTCCGCCCCCCATGACAAATTCTCTAGAATCAATTATTTTTTTATTTCCCAAACAGATTTACCCCTATTAGTTTCCACCTCCATCGAACCCAGAGTTCTCTCTGATCATAATCCCATCTCAATGACGATCCGATTCACGAATACGGATACTAGACGTAAATCCTGGCGTCTAAACCCCTCTCTTCTGAGAGATCTAAAAGTAAAAGATGAGGTCCAAGAAGCACTCTCCACATTTTTTGCAGAAAACGACATCCCTGACTCGTCCCCAATTGGCCAATGGGAGGCTTATAAATGTGTGCTCAGAGGGAAACTCCTCTCACTGGCTGCTACCCAAAAAAAAGCCAGGCAAGCCACTCTCGAGTCTCTTTTTGCCAAATTGGGTGCTCTCGAGAGAGCTCATAAACACTCTCTTGCCCACGATACCCTATCTGAACTCACAAAAACTCGACAAGAGATTAGAGACATCCTCAACATTCAGAGTCACCGTAGACTTGCGTTAAGTAAAAGAATCTTTTTCGAACAAGGCAACAAAAGTGGCAGACTGCTGGCCAGAGCGGTGCAGACACAGAAAACATCAGCCAACGTTCATCTCATAAAGGATAACGCAGGCACTAAACACTGCTCCACAGAAGCCATTGCCAAACAGTTTGAATCCTTTTACCACACTCTATACAATCTCCAACCCTCACTTCATCACCCTATGTCGCCTTCCACCAGATTAGAGAAGATGAAATCCTTCTTAGAGAAACATTGCCCTCCCCCTCTTTCACGCTCAGACGCCTCTGTTTTGGAATCACCCCTAACAGAGGAAGAATTCGATAGAGCGATTAAGGAGATGAAACCCGGTAAATGTCCCGGGCCGGATGGATTCTCTTTATTTTATTACCGTATGTTCTCAGACTCTCTTAAACCACAATTCCTTAGAGCATTCCGAACATTGGCTGACACATCTCACAGTTCCTCCACTTTGTTGGAGGCCCACATTACGGTGATTCCCAAGGAAGGCAAAGATTCTGCACTGGTTGGGAGTTACCGTCCAATATCTCTCTTGAATGTCGACGTCAAGATTTTTGCCAAGATCCTTGCGAATCGCCTACTCCCACACATTCCCTCACTGGTTTCTCTTGATCAGGCGGGCTTTGTACCCGGCAGGGAGGCTAGGGACAATACCACGAGAGCCCTGAACATACACCACTGGCTCACTACTCGAGGTGTTCCGGGCTTCTTTCTTTCCCTGGATGCCGAGAAGGCGTTCGATAGAGTGGCCTGGGACTATCTCCTGGTTACCCTGGAGTCTATGGGCATTTTACCTCGGATGCTTTCGTCTATCCGAGCCCTTTATACGAACCAGACTGCTAGGGTTAGGGTCAATGGCCACCTATCGGACGCCTTCAATCTATCCAATGGAACCCGGCAGGGGTGTCCCCTCTCACCAATCTTGTTCATCCTTTCAATTGAACCCTTTCTAAATATGACACGCGCCAATACGAATATCAAGGGAATTGATATAGCAGGCTCTTCTCATAAAATCGCCGCGTTTGCGGACGATATGTTACTCTTCCTGTCTCAACCCCATATTTCGCTCCCAAATTTGCTTCAAGATTTGGAATTCTTCAAATCTCTCTCTTATCTACAAATTAATTATACCAAGTCCTTTGCCCTTAATATATCCCTTCTCCAGTCGGAAGTCATACGCTGTGCCTCAAATTTCCCGTTCAAATGGGTCGCTGAGTCCATTCCATATCTCGGGATCCTAATACCCCGAAATCTGTCGGACCTCTACAGGTTGAATTACCAACCACTCCTCAACTCCGCCAACGATACCCTTAGATCCTGGAAGGCGATACAGGTATCTTGGTTCGGACGAGCCTCCCTCCTCAAAATGTCGATACTACTGAAATTCCTATACCTGTTCCAAACAGTCCCAATTCAACTCCCAAATTCATTCTTCATTTCTTTCAAGTCATGCTCCCAGAAATTTGTCTGGGGAGATAAAAGACCCCGAATCAGGTATCTCCAACTGACGTCCCCCAAAGAAAGCGGTGGCTTAGGCCTTCCGGACCTACATACATACTATAAGGCCTGTATATTAACTAGATTAGTGGATTGGAACATCCATTCATCCACTAAAGCAGTCATTGAGCTGGAGAATGCCTTCTCGACCATTCCTCTACAAGTCCTATCCTGGCTCCCATACTCAGTGCTAGAAGAGGACCTGAAGACTCATCCTCTCATAGCCCCCCCACTAAAGCTACACAATACGTGGCGCAAAGCCAAGAGAATAAATCTGGCAGCTGGTCCCCTAACATCAATTCGCTGGAACCCCGCTTTTCCATCAGGCATGTCCATTTCTTTCCTCCAAGACATCTGGCCGAACGCAAGAATTCCTGCTAGACTCTTCTTCCACAAGGGGTCCCCCTTGTCCTGGGAGGAGATTAACCAAAATATTCAACCTTACTCTATCCCACTGTGGATATTTTTCCAGATTCGTCATTTCCTGACTCACCGACGAGCCCTATCTGACTGGACAAGACCTTTGACGGGGATTGAGGCTCTTTGCGAAAGACCTGGCCCCCAGAGACACACAATCTCGACCCTATACCGCATTTTACTATCCCCCCCGCCAATCTCCTCCTCGTCTTTTGTCCAAGCTTGGTCCAGGGACCTGCATCTATCCCTTACGGAAGTGGAATGGTCCGCTATCTGCCAGACCATCCAAAAAGCCTCAATAAGCGTTACGATTCAGGAGAATGGATATAAAATCCTAACTAGATGGTACCAAACACCTGATAGACTTCACAAATTTTGCCCTACCGTCCCAAATGTGTGCTGGAGATGCAATAAAGAACTGGGAACTATGCTACACATTTGGTGGGAATGCACAGCTCTCAGACCCTTTTGGACGAAAGTCCACAACTTGATCAAAGAAGCCACCTCGTCTGACTTAGATTTCTCTCCAATGCAATACCTACTGCATTGGACACCTTTGCATAGACACAACTACAGGAAATCACTGGCCATGTACATGGTGACAGCAGCTAAGTTATGCATCCCGTGTCACTGGAGATCAACCACGATTCCTTCCATCAAGGAATGGTTCCATAGACTGAATCATATTGAGCAAATGGAAGAACTGATTAGCATTGCTCATGACTCCTTCTCAATATTCGCCACTAAATGGCAGGCATGGTCCAGCTTTAAAAATTCTTTGTCCTATAACTCGGTTATGACCTCCTCCTAAATAATGTGAATTTAAATGGACTTCAAAGTCCTACAATGATACTGTACCCCGGGGGGATGGGGGTTCCTGCTTTTCCCTCTCTCCCCACTTCCCCTACTTCTCTTTCTCCTCTTTTTTCTCCAACATATGCTACTCCCGCTGTCACACCTGAACCCCATCTCTTATCTGAATGGAGGCGCAACCTCTATTAGTGTATCCCACCAATAACCTGCACTTTGATTGATAAAATTTGTCGCATTATGATCTAAACTGGCCAAACCTCATTGCTCATTAGAATGCCTTGAAATTGTTAATCATACCTGGGTATGATTATTTATGTATTGTTACTTCGCATCGCTATTTATGGTATTCACAATTTAGCTATTTGTGCACTAAGGTCAACTAATGTCTTTCTCCTCTTTGTAAGTTAAAGATTACTCCTGAGTTGGTCCCTTGGACCCAACAACTGTAACCTGGCTGTGCCCACTGTAATGCATTTCCTTCCTCTTATGATAATTCTGGTCTCCTTGCCCTCTGAGTGTGACAGACGATAACAATATTACAGATGTGCCCATTCTCTCTTCTGTTTTTGTCCTTTTGTTTTGTCATATTTTTGTTGAATCCTATTTTATTGTATTACCTTTTGCTTGACTTGTATTGTACAACTTTCACAAAATAAAAATCTTTATGGAAAAAAAAAAAAAAAAACAATAACTAAAATAATTAGTAAATACAATACTAATAATTACTAATAATTAAATACTAATAAATACTAATAATAACTACAATAATTAGTAAATACAGTAATTAGTAAATACAATAACAATGACTGTAATTAGTAAAAACAATAACTACAATAATTAGTAAATACAATACTAATAATTACTAATAATTAAATACTAATAAATACTAATAATAACTACAATAATTAGTAAATACAGTCATTAGTAAAAACAAAAACAATGACTGTAAAAACAATTACCGATGTCTAAATTAGAAGATTTCCAGTTTAGTTAATTTTAAATTCATTTTAGCAGATTCTGTAATTCTGTACTCCAAGCAATAGTTATTCATAACATTTAGAATTCTCTGTAGATTGGACCAATCTGTAGGAATATATTCAAGTGAACCAATTAATTTGAAATCCATCTTATTTTTTAAATCGGTTTGATCCTTATTGATTACAATTTAACTTTTATTAGGATGACTCTCAGTAAACTCTTTAATTTCTCAAAATATAGACAAAAAGGCTCAGATTTCTTCATTTCCCGCACATTCTCTGGCTGTCCGGTTTTCATCCATACAGCATAAAATATCAGCATCACAGAAACAGCTACAATTATGATTGCAGATTCTGATCAAAGGGAATCATTTATGGGGCTGACGCGGCAGTATCCTGGTGGGACGATTTTTTTTTAGTAACAGCAGGATGCTGTGAAATTGAAAGTAAGTGCGAGACTTTCAACCCCGACTTTTTACACGGCAGCGGCTCTGAGCTATGAAAAGAAGACAGCTTTTGTTGTCTTCCAGTGTTACAACATACATAAATCCTTAGTGATCCTATACTGTACACTATCTGCAGATGATAAGCACTGATAAAACACCATTTAGTAACAGACTCAATCAAAGATAAAATCAGACATAAAACAATACAGCTACAACGTTGGCATTAATTGTCACTGGCATCCTTAGTTATTATTGGCTGCATAATTCAGCTTGATGAATATGAACAATAATTGTGTCATATAAAAATGTAAAACTAACAACATAGCCTGAAAGTTTTTTTTTTTTTTTATCATTGCAAATGAACATTTTTCAGCTGTAGCTGAAATAATTTGGTGTATATGCTCTATTGCCTGATCTATTAGTTTGCCTGTCACATGTTTCCAGGTGTGATTCACTGGGTCTGAGGGAGTGAACCCACTGTATCCAATAAGGGATCTTGTTGGACAGTGGAGGAAACCTAACCAATGACACATCATGTTTTATGGCAGTCCCAGTTGGAGGGCATTCCTGCAATGCGTCCTGGGATTGACCATAAATACGGAGGGGACATGTGACAGGGTGTCTTTGGCGGGAAGCTAGGTCCCAGGAGGAGGTGGCAGCTGTCTCTCCTCCTGCTGTGTATGAGGAAGGTAGTCTTAGGTGGTCGGCCTAGTGAACCAGGTGTGAAGCTGAGCTGCAGACGATCCAGAGTGATGACAGTGGAGCTGCTGGCAGAGTCTCTTGGGAAAAACAGTGTCCGTGAGTACCAGGAGGTTTGCCCAAGGGTCTTCATAGGAAGGGGGACCACTCCAGAGAAGCCAGGGGGATCAAGGAGCTAGCTAGGAAGTGTAACAGTAAAGGGGGTGCCGTGTGATTGACCCTGAAGAATAGGAACAAAGGGGTGCCAGGAAGGCCCTGAAGATTGTTCTGCAGTACAGTCCAGTTTACCTCAGACAGTTCATTTCTTACTACTTCGCTGCTACTGACAAGGTGAAGCAGTGGCCTAGCTGCACTTAGCATTATTTAGTCCTCCCAGCTAATTGTGCATAGTTTTATACGTTGGAGTATCCCACTCATTCTCTTCTCAAATCCAAGTTCTCAATAAAAACACAAAAACCAAAACTCCTAGACTGTTTCCTGACTGACCCAAAATCACTTAGAAAATGTTGAACTGTCATGCTGTTGCTAATGGTAATCCAGGGGAACCCATAACCAGCAGCTCCCAAGGGAGTAGTGCTACACAAGGAAGAAGAAAAACATAGTGTAGTGGGTGCTGCCAGCTGTGTAATTTTCTACGCTGTTTGCCCTCCCTCTGGTATACTGGGCGAAAGCACAGGGCTGTGGGTGGCTGCAGCTAGCTGCTGATGGTGAATCTGTGTAATTCTCCACTTGCTCTCTGCTTCTCCCCCTCTCTCCTGGTAAACAGCAGAAGGACCAATCAGCAAAGAGTGAAGAGGATGATGGGACATGTATTCCTGTATAGAGTGCTGCCCATTGGAGACTAATGGGTGAACTACAACTCACAGGTAGCTTTGGTAAAAGAGGAGGACAGAGCAAAAAATTTTCCGGGGCAAATTCTTTGAGATGAGCAGATAGAGAGAGAGAGGCTGCAACCGTGTCATTGGGGGTCAGACAGAGCAGAGCTAAATGTGGAGGGTTGAAGCCACTTCCAGGATATGATCAATTCAACTAAAGCCGTCAACTCAGTGCTTCTTCTTAAAAGATCCTTTATTGATGCACAACAGCAAATACAATGTCCATAGATGCTAACGCGGTTCGGCCTCAGCCTTCCTCAATGATCTATGGACATTGTATTTGCTGTTGGCACTCTTTCTTCACATAATTTATATGGCGGTAGAGCTTGGGTGAGTCTTGTACATACTTCCAGGATATGAATCTGGCTGCACTGCTTACCATAGTCGCCCCGGTCAACCCTGAGTGAGGAGACACCTAACCAGAGCAACCACTGCTGTTGTGTCGCTGGATCTGGTGAGAGGGCCTCACGGCCACTGCTTGCTATAAGTACCTTATAGCTATAGTACTGCCTGCAGGCCATGTTGACACCGTTAAAGCATGCCAAAGGTTACTGGGCCCCAACATTTAGTGTGCTGAAGAGTCAGAACTAAAGACTGCTCCTTCACAATTTCCACCCAGAGACCTTTTGCCCCTTTGTGGCATTAAAGAGGTACCTCTTTAGAGTGCACTCTAAACTATTGTAGTATCAGTGCCAATCATACTGCATTAAACAATTACTTACATTGGTTAATGCTGATTTGCTAATTCAAGTATTTATTTCAGTTAGTGGTATAGAATCTGATTTGAGTTATTTTGGCATAGGTATTACTTTGTCTAGAAGTCTGTCTTCAGATTTTCCCACTGTGTGCTCAGTTATGTTTTACTGCCATTTATTCTAAATCCATATTAATAGAGGAAGGTGTTTATACTTGAGCCCCTATACATGCTTGCAGTGATTTTTATTTAACCAGATGTGTCAGAGGGGTTGAGGTTGTTCTTGGAGTTGAGACAAAGAATAGCATTGTTTAAGAATTGCATTTGTTAAAATTATTGTAAAGGCTTCTCTGCATGAAAGTAAAAAACCTTCAGAATGCATCTCCACCCGCAACCACCTTAATACTTACCTGAGCTCGATCTCAATCCAGGGATGTGCATGAGAGCAGCTGCTCTCCTGGGTCTCTGCCTCCTTATTGGATCAGAGGAAGCAGTGGGAGCAGATACCTGTCAAGCTCATACCGGGACACACAGAGTAGGGCTCGGGAGCAAGCACATGTCGGTGCCCCCAAAGCAAGCATGCTATGGGAGCAATCAGCGAGGAGGGGGAGGAGCCAGAGGTGCCAGTGGGGGACTCAAGAAACCAATGCACAGAGCAGGTAAGCAAAACATGTTTGTAATTAAAAAGATTTAGTATCACTTTAAAAACACTTGCAAACAGTAGCTGTGAGTGTAATTTTATACAGAAGCTGCTCCTGTAATACAGAACAGGTCTTGGCTGTCATTTTGACAGCAGGGATTTGCATGTAATAGCGGCCTGGAGAATGGCAGCAGGTGATAAGGAGCAGAACATAGGAGATAAGCTCTAGGAACTTGGTTGATGTGTTTTTTTTTCTTTTTTTTTACAGGTAGGACCTTCGACAAATCTCTTACATCCAAAGTTCAGAAGTGGTAAGGATAAATCCTTAACCTAAATGCACTTAGCCTTTAAAGGGTTAGTTCACCTGTAATTACATTTTCCAAAAAAATCCCTATGCACTATAATGTCCTCAGTACATGAATATTCAGTGAAATGCTAGATGCCTGGTTCTAATTCTGGCCATCTGGCTTACTTTAGGTTGTTGATCCAATACTAGTATTCTAATAAAGACTTTTGGCCTCCTGATGTTCATACTTGTTCCTAGTCAAAAATATAGAAGGGTCTAAAAGTCAGTCAACCAGCTTTTTCCAAAGAAAGTCATTAAAGGCAGCCCCATATTTTTCTCTTGGCACCTTTACTTTGGGAAGACCCCTTGGCACTAAGCCGCACTGAGGTCATTTTAGTGTTCAATCTACAAATCTCTGCATTTGATACAATCACAAACATAAAGAGGAGAACCCTTATAAACATGATCATGCCGAAAATTACTTTCAGCTAAATCCTGTAACACTATTTCATACTATGCGTTTCCTGTAAATGCCTTATACTTTCCCTTAAATGTTTATAACCTAATGTGTCATTGATCATTCCCTTATCATCATTTTATTACTAGGAAGATATCAAAGTCTTGGGATAAAGAAGAATCACCTCTGTGTGACCAAAACCGAATCCTTAAAAGCACCAGGTGCTCTGTGTGTGCTGTGCACAGTTAGACTCAGCATCAAGGTCTCTGGAAGGGGGCCCTAGTAATGATGCAGCACAATGCCAGAGGATAGCTTTGATTAGCACTCATGATTTGATGTAATGGCCGAGTCCCCAGGCAGCTGGGCAGACTCTGCAGACACCCGCTGCCAACCTCGCTAGCCATAATCAGCATCCCCTTTGCAACAACATGACTCTCTGACTCCAGTTTTGATCTTCACTGTCGCAGAATGCCCCTTCAGAGGAATGAAGACAATAACGTTACAGCAGTCAGAAGGATCCCAAGCATGGTTTCAGGTGAAGCAAGTTCGTTACCAGCAGCAGAGTTTACTTCTAGAACAACTAAAACCCAACCCTAGGATCAGCCCCCACTATAGTTTTTTTCTTAAATATATATACATACCTTTTTCAAAGTCTTCAGGTTAGGTGACATGCAGGGTACTCTTCTTTTAATCCTGCGCCAATGATGGGGGATCCTGAGTGATGCACAGAGCAGTGTTTCTCAACTCTGGTCCTCAGGGCACACGAACAGGCCAGGTTTGCAAGAAAACTGAAATACATCATAGGTGATATAATTTGCTGCTCAATGACTGCAGTATTCTAGTCTGCATCTCCCCAAGGTAAAACTTAAAATTTGGCCTGTTAGTTTGCCCTGAGGACCGGAGTTGAGAAACACTGGCATAGAGCAATGCCGATGCCATGACTATCTGCATCTTTATATTGTGAACAAAGGGCAGATTGGTCGGCCCATGAACTGAACTCACAGTATTTCTCTCAAAAAACTGAGGACTTCATGTGGGGAAAAAAGTACTGCAGAGGACAGCTCTCGATTGAAGGTGAATATTGCCATCTCAGATGCATTTTTCTTTTTACCACCTTCTAGGGGTATATTTTGAAGGTAAAAAAGAGATGAGCTTTAAAGTAGAACTGTGGATAGGCTATGGGCATTTACATATTTTACATCACTGACCTATGTAGCTGGAGGCACTGTGAAAAACCTCATCCTCAAAGTTCACAATAGAAACAGTAAGGTTCCCTTAGCCAGGTATCAGCACCCTGCCTTCCTCTCTTCCTATCATGTTGCTCTGTTGCTGTATGTTAATATAAGATATCAGAAGGCTGTTAGGATGTCACTGCTAGGAAGGAAGGGGGGGGGGATGGGCTTGAGCTGCTGAAAGAGTGAAAATAAAATTGTGAAAGTTAAGCTGCAAGCTTTGATGAAGAATGATGATGAATTACTACATAGTGTCCACAGCTACAGAGATCATTGGAGGCTTGTTTTAAAGTTTATTTACTGCCAGTTAGGAGTATGTATGTAAATATTACAGTTGGGTGAACAGTTTAGTCCGGGCATGAGTTCAGACTGAACATTGGCTGTTCGCCTGTTAAAAGAACACCCGAATTATCAGGGCATTCGACCATTTGTTCAGCCCGCTTAACGACCACAATGCACTGCGCCACTGCACAGTGGAAGCCCTGATTGGAAGCAATGAAAGCTTTGCCCAATCAGGGCACATAGCACTGTCAGAGCCATGATTGGTCACTGTGATGATGACTCTATTCAATCATGGCTCATTGCTCTTAGTACCACCTCACACTATAAAAATGTTCTTCCCATTGCGGCTATTTGCAGTGTGATATTGGCGTGGAGAGAGATGAAACAGGGCTCTGTTCAGTGCTACTAGCGAGTTAGTGTGCTATAGTGTACTATTGTGATTCTATTGTGAGTGTAGAGTGTTCGTTTAATGTGAACCTAGTGATACTGCAGTGTGAGTGTAGCGGGACCAATTATTTTTACTTTAGTGTCATTTTATTTTGTCAGGGCAGGTTTCCTGTAATATATTTCAGTGTGTTACTGCACGTTTATCGCAGTATATTGCAGTGTGTTATTGCAGGTATAACGAAGTATATTTTAAATCCGTTATTTCACATTTACAGCAGTATATCGGAGTGCATTACTGCACGTTTAATGCAGTATATTTTATTGCAGGCTTACTGCAGTATATTGTAGTGCCTTAGTGCACACTTACAGCAGTATATTTCAGTACGTTACTGCATGTTTACCACAGTATATTGCAGTGCGTTATTGCAGGTTTAACTCAGTACATTTCAGTGCGGTATTGCACGTTTACCGCAGTATAGTTCAGTGCATTACTGCACGTTTAACACAGTATATTTCAGTGCATTGCAGGTTTACTGCAGTATATTGCAGTGCAATAGTGCACGTTTAACGCAGTATATTTCAGTGCATTATTGCAGGTTTACCGCAGTATATTGCAGTACGTTAGTACACGTTTAACAGTTTCAGTGTGTTATTGCACGTTTAATGCAGTATATTTCAGTGCGCTAGTGCATGCTTACTGCAGTATATTGCAGTGCTTCAGTGCAGTTTTACTGCAGTATATTGTAGTGTGTCAGTGGAGTGTGTCTGTGTAGTGAGTACTCAAGGTGAAGTGCACCAAATACCACTTTCCATTGATTAAAGTGCATCCACTTACACATTTCCCTATCTTTATTACAATTTGTTAATAAGCTCACCCCCCATCATATCTGGGGGGCCAACAAGGAGAGACAGACGTTCCCATGGCACTGTAAGGGGGCCAGCAGCATCTGCATTCACAGACAAAGGAGGACCTGGTCCATCCTCAGGCAGGGCATCATTTCCACTGTTTAGTGATGTTGCCCATGCTATCCAGCCACAGCATGCAGAAGAGGTGGTGGACTGGCTTACTAAACCCTCCTCATCCTCCTCACCCTCCATCACCCAAGTAGAGCCTAGTGTGCAGTCCACCAGAGCTGCCAGAGTGGCTTCTTCTGCCTCTTTGTCCACCACCAACACCCAAAGCCCAATTTTTCCGCCATCATTTTGCCTGGCATATCATTTAAATTTTTGACTTTAAGCCCAATTCTTGCTTTCATTAAGAGTACCTCTATAGGGTTACGTTGTGAATGCACCACCGACACCCATAGCCCAATTTTTCCACACCTACACCAGAATTTATCCCAAAAATCTCTAATCTTGTTCCAAGTGCACTACATTGTGGCCTCATCATACAGACTGGCTCCCCAAGCCGTTGTTTACAAAATAAAGAAATCTTGCAGGGAAAATGTCATTTTTTTTTTTTTTATAAATGTCATTTTTGCTGCAGCAGGTTCTATACACAGTACAGATGTGCCACTTTACAGGCATACTAAGGGAACCCCCCAGGCACTACATTTAAATGCATTTTTAATTTTTGTTGCTATTTCTCATTTTTATGGTTTCACGTTAAGCATCAATAAATCACTTCTCATTTAGGAATAATGTTTTTACAAACTTTGTGTTCATGTCCCTCAGGGCAGCACCTGGTCCCCTTTGCCCTTTTTATGCCCAATAATTTGCATATAAGCCTTCAAAATGGGCACTTTTGATATTTCAAGTTCAGGTCCCATAGACTTCAGTGGGGTTCGTTATTTAGTACTGAACGTTTGCGATGTTTGAACGTTCTGCCATGAACCGAACTGGAGGTCGTTTGGCCCATGTCTAGTATATATGAGAACTCTCATAGCCCGCCCATAGTTTTATGTTAAGGGTGTCCATAAACCATCAAGGGGGGTCAGTTGCCTTCAGGTTCCTTTCTTAGTTGCGTGGTGCACAAACATGGTTGTATGTCGCAGTGCACCTAAGCTCAGCAGAAAAGGGGAAGAGGAGAATGACACTGCTTTTTGTTCAGTTGGTCTTATTAGTCTACCTGCCTACAGCAACTTATGGTGCTATGTTTGCCTTCCTAGTGGCACTTATCACAAAGGTTACAAAAGTGGTTGGAACATATATTTAAATTTGCACAATTGTTACCCCTGAACTTGATCATGTTACAGCGATTCATGGGTTCCTTAGATAAAGGATTGTCATCCAGTCTATCTAAAATGTCTGTATTTACTGGTTGTCATTTTGTATCTATAAGTAACTTTTCTCCAAAACAACATTAAATTGTATCTAAACCCTACAACTTAACTTTTACTAAATTTAAAAGTTTAATCTTTTTGTTATACTTTTTTCTTTCAAATAAATCATTCTCAGTAATCCTCAATTAATTTACTCAATTCAGCTGCGACATTGTCACCCTGTTCTACTGATTTCAACTGCCATCAGCTGCCACTGAAGCACAGAGACACAAGATTTATTTAAAAAATCTAGAGGATGAACACAGCATAGAGAGAGAAAACTGAAACAATGTAAACATGTTAGATGTACAGGTGCATCTCATAAAGATAGAATATCATCAAAAAGTTCATTTATTTCAGTAATTCATTTCAAAAGGTGAAACTCATATATTTTATATACTGTAGATTACACACAGAGTGATATATTTCAAGCATTTCTTTCTTTCAGTTTTGATGATTAATGGCTTACAGCTAGTGAAAACCTGAAATTCAGTATCTCAGAAAATTAGAAAATTACATAAGACAATAAAAAAAAAAAAAGACTTTTTAATACAGAAATGGCTAAAGTGTGTCTATGTGCAGTATAGTATGCACTCAATACTTGGTTGGGGCTCTTTTTGCATGAATTACTGCATTAATGTGGTGTGGCATTGAGAAAATCAGCCCGTGGCACTGCTGAAATATTATGGAAGCCCAGGTTGCTTTAATAGTGGCCTTCAGCTTGTCTCCATTGTTGGGTCTGGTGTCTCTCATCTTCCTTTTGACAATAGCTCACAGATTCTCTATGAGGTTTAGGTCGAGTGAGTTTGCTGACTGAGATAATGAAATTTGTGTTTTTACTAGCTGTAAGCCTTAATCATCAAAATTAATAGAAAGAAATGCTTGAAATATATCACATCTATATAAAATATATGAGTTTCACTTTTTGAATTGAATTACTGAAATAAGATAATAAGATAACCATCCGATGATATTCTAATTGTATGAGATGCACCTGTATATATACTCTTCCCCTGTATAAGTATCACTTCCCCTTTGTGTAGGGCATATATATATATATATATATATATATATATATATATATATACAGTTGTGCTCATAAGTTTACATACCTTAGCAGAATTTATGATTTATTCACCATTTTTCAGAGAATATGAATGATAACACAAAAAACTTTTCTTTCACTCATGGTTAGTGTTTGGCTGAAGCCATTTATTATCACTAAACTGTGTTTACTCTTTTTATATTATGACAACAGAAACGACCCAAATGACCCTGATCAAAAGTTTACATACCCCAGTTCTTAAGAGCATGTATTGTCCCTTTTAACATCAATGACAGCTTGAAGTCTTTTGTGGTATTTGTGGATGAGGCTCTTTATCTTCTCAGATGGTAAAGCTGCCCATTCTTCCTGGAAAAAAGCTTCCAGTTCCTGTAAATTCTTGGGCTGCCTTGCATGAACTGCACATTTGAGATCTCCCCAGAGTGGCTCAATGATATTGAGGTCAGGAGACTGAGATGGGCACTCCAGAACCTTCCCTTTACTCTGCTCTAGCTAATGACAGGTCGACTTGGCCTTGTGTTTAGGATCATTGTCCTGTTGGAATGTCCAAGTACGTCCCATGTGCAGCTTCCGGGCTGATGAATGAAAATTTTCCTCCAGTATTTTTTGATAACATATTGCATTCATCTTGTCATCAATTCTGACCAAATTTCCTGTGCCTTTGTAGCTCATGCATCCCAAAAACTTCAGCGATCCACCTCCGTGTTTCACAGTAGGAATGGTGTACCTTTCATCATCGGCTTTGTTGACTCCTCTCTAAATGTAGCATTTGTGGCTGTGGCCAAAAAGCTAAATTTTGGTCTCATCACTCCAAATGACTTTGTGCCAGAAGGTTTGAGGCTTGTCTCTGTGCTGTTTGGCGTATTGTAAGTGGGATACTTTGTGGCATTTGCGTAGCAATTGCTTTCTTCTGGTGACTGGACCATGCAGCCCATCTTTCTTCAAGTGCCTCCTTATTGTGCATATTGAAACAGCCACACCACATGTTTTCAGAGAGTCCTATATTTCACCTGAAGTTATTTGTGGATTTTCTTTGCATCCTGAGCAATTTTCTTGGCAGTTGTGGTTGAAATTTCAGTTGGTCTCCCTGACCGTGGTTTGCTTTCAACAGAACCCCTCATTTTCCACTTCTTGATTAAAGCTTTTTTTTTTTTTTTTTATCCCTTTCCTGTTTTATACAGTTCAACTACCTTTTCCCGCAGATCCTTTCACAATTCTTTTGCTTTCCCCATGACTCAGAATCCAGAAACGTCAGTGCAGCACTGAATGACAGATGCAAGGGTCTGTCGGGAGTCCAGAAACTCAATGACCTTTTATACACATGCACTAATTACAAGGAAACAGATCACAGTTGAGGATGGTTACCTTTAATAGCCATTCAAACCCCTTTGTGTCAACTTGTGTGCATGTTATCAGGCCAAAATCACATGGGTATGTAAACTTTTGATCAAGGTAATTTGGGTAGTTTCTGTTGTCATTATGATTTAAAAGGAGTAAACACAGTTGATTGATAATACATGGCTTCAGCCAAACACTAACCATGGGTGAAAGAAAAGTTTTTGTGTTATCATTCATATTCTCGGAAAAATGGCCAAGAAATCATAAATTCTGCCAGGGTATGTAAACTAATGAGCACAACTGTGTATACACTGCCTGGCCAAAAAAAAAAAAAAAAGTTGCCACCAAGGAAAAGGTGACACACGTTGGACCACCTTTATGTTGGAGTACCCTTGTTCCCGGGCATGGTTTTCACCCAAAAGGACCCTCCCGGCTTTCTCTAAAAGCCACTTGGCTTCTCCCTCCTTTCATCTCTCTCTCTGCACTCTTCATCTATTCTTTTTCCTCCAGTTGTGAAATCCTTTTTCTGCTCCTCATGCTATCAGATGGAGTGTGCAGAAGGTTGAATACTTGTTTCCAAAGGGGACATTTTTTTTTCCTCTCATTTTCTTATATTTTGATAGCCAACACAAGGTTTTTTCTTTAGACATGAGAGTGGTTCTTTGAATTCTCTTCTCCCTCTCTGTAGGATGCAAGCGGCTCTGGCTTTGACATTCGCTAGACTGGTGGCTCTAGATGAGGGCCAGAGGAGGGGAAGCCTTCCGGTGCTCCAGATACCCTTGATGGGGTCTCCATGTACACAGTTTGATCCCATGGGGGAGGCGTGTCTGACTCCCACCGGGTTGGAGTAGCTCTGGCATTGCTCCCTTCCCCTAGCCCGGAATCTCCTGGGCCTTCTACGGCAAGAGGCTTAGAGGGTGTAAGAAGCTTTTGCTACATATGCTTAGTTTAAATTATACTCTCTCTGTCTCTATATAATTACACAAACGACTCTAAAGGGTTTAAACTATTTGTATTGTACTTGTTCATTTACATCTTTGGGCCTTGCAGGCTAATTTATTATCTGTATGTCCTTTTTATTGCGATATTTAATAAACATATTGAAAAGAAAAAATGACTAAAGGGTCCTTTAAAGTCAGGATCTCTCCAGAGTCTTGAGTCAGAGTGACTTCAGCTGACAGCAGTCTCTAGCCTGTTGTCGGCTGAACACATGTCAGAAGAGTGCAGAACTAATATAGTAGATATAGGAAATGTACCATATCTTCCTATCCATTTTCTAATGCTAACTGAAAAAGGATTTAAAATAGTTAATGTCGACTGAAAGAGTTTAGCTCCATTTTAATTATAACTCCATAGTTTGGGGACATTGTTTAAAATCATGGGTTGGCTTCACAGAAAAATTTGATACAGTAGGTGTCTGTTATAACCAGAGATCCCCTTTAAATGGTAAACATTGCTAACATAGCCATTTCTTTTTGACCTAAATATTCAATTTCAGAGAGTTTTTTTTTTTTTGACAGGAAATGAGGAAAACAAAGCTGGTAATTGGCACTCAGTTTTGAAAACACTTCACTAGACTATCTCGCTCCAGTGTAAATGATAAAACTCTGCCCACATTATCCCAATTCTCCGTCTTCAAAACATGCCATTTAGGCAAGCTGCGTTAAGTAATTGGCATAACAATGGTGATAATGGTATATTTGGAGGAAAATGAAGGTAAGGAAAATAATGTGTACTGACAGAGTGTATGATGAATAAACAATGCCAACCAAAAAAAATGCAAAACACAAATTATAGCGAAGCTTTGAATGGCTAAAGTCATCGAGGACAATTGTGGAAAATGTGTTAAGTGATACTGAATGATATCCCTATTTTCCATGTAATCTATTTTTTACTGTGTTGTTCTGCCTCCTTGTATCATCCTCTCTGAAGTCCTGAAGCTCTCCTTTTCCCTCTTACGTCTGTTTGTTCGGAATGAGCAGTGCACGTTAGTTGCGGTCATGTACACTGCTCTGTACACACTATCAAGTCCATAGCCCATAGTCAATCTTGGGGATGACTACGTTCCTACATACAAGGGAGAATTATGGTAAACAAGCATAGCCACCCTCTTCCTCCCAGCAAATTTTTTTTGTCTTAATCCCTATAACAGATGGGATGTAATTATATGATGTACACCGTGTTTCCCCAACAATAAGACCTACCCTGAAAATAAGACCTACTGTTATTTTCAGGGAAGGCTGCAATATAAGCCCGACCCCAAAAATAAGCCCTAGTTTAGTGTCTGTAAAATCCTAGCATCCACTCTATTACTGTGTTATATAATGTCCAGGGTGTTTCTGTAATCTAATAGAGTGAAATACCTTTGTTACAGCGCCGCTCAGCCCTCGGCTGATTCCCCGCTCTGCTCTTCTCCTCTTCTCATAGCTGTCAGCGGGGGATCTCAGTCCCTCCCCTCTGCAGTGTTCAGAGCAGGTCACAGAAGCACATATTCCTGTATCTCGGCTCTCTCCTCCCTCTGCTGGCGCTTCCGTGACCCCCAGCTGTCAGCGGGGGAGAAGAGAAGGACAGCATAGCGGGGGATGAGCTGAGCGGCGCTGTAACAAAGGTATTTCACATTATTATATTACAGAAACACACTGGACATTATATAACACAGTAATAGAGTGGATGCTAGGATTTTACAACCACATTTACTAGGTTCACACAGGGGATTCCTGACAGGCAGGGAGGGAAGAGAAGACAGCACATTACAGATAAGACCTACCCTAAAAATAAGCCCTATTGTGTCACTCTTTTAGTGGCAAAATTAATATAAGACCTGGGCTTATTTTTGGGGAAACCTGGTATGTCTAAAAATTGGAACTCTACAGTACATACACATATATATGTAGCACTACTCCCATGGGAGCTGCTGATATCGGGTTCCCCTGGGTTGCTCATAGCAACAACTTGTGGATTCTTAGTACTTTAGATTCTTGGCTCAGTCAATAAACAGTCCAGGGATTTGGTTTTTATTGTTTTATTTTAGAACTGGGATAGGAGAAGGGATGAGTGGGACACTCCAACCTGGTAAACTATGCACAATCTTGAGGACTTCTAGCTATAGTATTTGAAGGCAAACTACTTGGTAGATTACTCTTCAGGGTTTTACTTGGCACCCCCTTTCTCTCTAACTGTGTGCGCTCACTTTCCATCCACTGACCTCACTGGAGTGGTCCTCTTCCTGGGCAGAGCCCTTGGCAAGCCTCCTGGTACTCGCGGACACTGTTTTTTCCCAGGTAGCTTTGTCCTCAGCTCCACTGTCAGTTTCTCCAGGAACTTCAAGGCTCAGCTCCACACTTGGCTCAATAGGCCGACTTCCTGTGACCACTTTCCTCAGCATGTAGAAGGAGAGACAGCCGTCACCCTCCTCCTGGGACTCTGCTTCCCACCAAAGACACCCTGCCTCATGTGCTCTCCTCTTTTATGGTCAATCCCAGGATGCACTGCGATGGTGCCCTCTGAGTCTCCCGCAAAAGCCTGTGCATCATTGGCCAGGTTTCCTCCACTGTCCAACAGGCCTCCGTATTGGATGCAGTGGGGATACTCCCTCAGACTAGATGAATGCACACTGAGCACAGAGAGCAGGACTAACTAAAGATCCGGCTCCCCTGATAAGCAGAAGAGCAGATAAAAGCTTTTGTTCCTAGCACCTATCTAAGAGGGTGCTACATATATATTTGACTTTTTTTGTTTATATTGGCAGCATTGTTATTCAAATATAGAAGACATTGTTCTCCATCCTGTTTGGCGATCCCAGCAGTTGTACCTTTGGTTTCTATTTTGAGGAATTATAGGATACTGGCAACAGTAAAGCCTTTTGGTATTTAACCACTTTACCACCGGAGGATTTTCCTGCTAAAAGACCAGGGGTTATTTTGCGATTTTTTACTGCGTGACTTTAACGGACAATCGCGCGGTCGTGCGACACTGTACCTAAACGAATTTCACGTCCTTTTTTTCCCACAAACAGAGCTTTCTTTTGGTGGTATTTGATCACCTGTGCGATTTTTTGATCACGCGCTATAAACAAAAAAAGAGCGTAATTTTTGCAAAAACAACAATATTTTTCACTTTTTTTTATATGAAATTCCCCCAAAAAAAAATGTAAAAATCAAAATTTTTTAAAATTTTCGGCCAATTTGTTTTACGCTACCTATGTTTGGTAAAAAAAATCGCAAAAAGCCTATTTTGATTGGTTTGCGCAAAAGTTATCGCGTTTACTAACAAAGGGAAAGATTTTTGTCATTTTTGGTGTTTTTTTTTTTAACGAGTAATGGCGGCGATCTGCGATTTTTTTTGCGGTACTGCGACATTGCGGCGGACAGATCGGACCCTTGACTGACATTTTTGACACTTTTGGGGGTACCAGTGACATTACTGCAGTAATCAGTGCTATATATATGCACTGTTACTGCAAAAATGACACTGGCAGGGAAGGGGTTAACAGTATTGGACAGGGAGGGGTTAAGTGTGTCCTAGGGGCGTGATTCTAACTGTGCAGGGACAGGTCTACTAGTGTAAAAACAAAGATCAACAGTTCTACATAGTAGAACTGTTTGATCTTCACTTTTACACAGGGAGAACTGACAGGTGGCTTGTTTACACAAGCCGCTCTGTCTTTCTCCCGCTGTAGCGGCGATCGTAGTGTGACCGGCGGACATCGGGTCCGCCAGTCACACTCCCGCACTCCTCCGTGAACGAGCCGAGGCGGGCGCGCGCCTCGGCGGGCGCGCGCCCGCCCGCTATTGGCTCTGGAAGGAGTGACAGGCGAGCGACGTAGACCTACGTCACTCTGCCTGGCCGGGGCCGACTGCCGCAGTAAATATACTGTGCGCAGTCGGCAAGCGGTTAATAAGGTACCTTCTTTATCCTACATATCTCTTACAGATGGGTCAGTATTGGAACCCTTAGAATGTGACACTCATGTTCCATTATAATGTATATTTGTTTTGTAACTTGCGTCTGTATACTTATTGATATATTTGCATTATAGGTCATTTGTACTGGACCTCTGAAGTAGAGATACAAACCTCGAAATGCGCCAGTTGCCATCCTGATCTGTTTTATTCTTATTTACAAAAATATACTGTTTAAGCCTCTGACTTTAAAATCCTACAAAAAGAGGGTTCTCCAAACCCTGCAAAACCAACTGCACAGAGCAGGTAAGTATAACATGTTTATTATTTTAATGAAAAATAATTAAAGCTTTACCATAACTTTAAGCCTGCCATACATGGGTGAAAAATCAGCCAGTTAGGGTCCTTTCACACGAGAGGTGCGCTCGGCGGACTCCATTTTGCGCAGGGGGATGACAGATCCATCTCCGCTCACTTTGCAGAGGAGACAGATATCAGAACTCTATGGGATATTGGATGAAAATGGACCGCCTGTCCGTTTTCATCTGATCCTATCCGATCCGATCCTCCAGACGGAAGGAAAATAGGTTTCCATCTGTCCGGATTTTTTGGACAGAATTGGATAGCAGCTGGTGTCAGCGGACGTGTCTCGGCTGACATCTGCTGCTCCATAGAGGTACATGAAGCATCCGATCAGGTCCGCCTGAAAAACTGACAGGCGGACCTGATCGGAAAGCCTTTGTGAAAGGGGCCTTAGGGTTATGCTCAAATGATCAGAGCCTCCAGCTATAGCCTGCAACACTGATCATTATATTCTATAATCCAAAATAGGCAGCGCCAGTGGAAAGTCTCTACAGCACAATAAAAAGTCCATATATTCAGTGAGCCAGAAGAATCACCGCACACCACTGGCTAACAGATGGAAGTATTCGTTTCACACAGCACCATCTGAGTATAAGGTAATCTGCTTACCAGACGGTATTGACTCTCACATTATAGAGAAGTCAACACCAGTCTGCAAATGCAAGGAAAGATGGTATTCACATGTTATCACTATGTTGTCTTTTACGACCAATGCAGATATAATGAAAATCTTTGTGCATCTGCTGAAGTGCTTACGTCCCAATGTTCCGACCCTCCTTAGGTGGAATGTTGGGACATAAGTGTGCTATTGAGCCACGGCCTATTCATATTGATGTATACATGCTTTTTTATATCACTGCTTGTGAGTGCATTATTTTTAAAGGTTTTTCCTGCCTCCAAAGAACCCAAAAAATGCCCAAAAAAACGCTTGCTACTAAACCGGCAAGGTGTGAAAAGCGAGAAGCCACTAACCTGTTCTATAAGTGACAAAATACAAACAATCTTTTTTTTTTTTTATGGTTCTGGACATGCTAGAGAGCTGAGACTTCACAGGTACACTTTTTAGACCCCCCAAATACTAAATCCAATTGGCTCTCTATCAAAAATGACACTTTTTAAGAACTTTTTTTTTGTGTGATTAATAGTCCCTGGGGTATGACCCAGAACCCTAGGTACTTTTTAGGGGCATTTATTGGGTTTTAGGGCTTCAAAATTGTGTTTTTTGATTACCGAAGTTCGGGTCCCATTGATTTCAATGGGGTTCTGAAATCCGGGCCGAACTTTCGGGAAGTTCGGATGTTCTGGCCAGACCGAACTTTTGAAAAGTTCGATCATCCCTAGTCCTGACAGACAACATAGTGATAACATGTGAATACCTTCTTTCCTTGCATTTTCAAGCTGGTGTTGACTTCTCTATAATGTAAGAGTCAACACCGTCTGGTAGGCAGATTACCTTATACTCACGTGGTGCTGTGTGACACGAATATTTCCATCTGTTAGGCACTGGTGTGTGGTGATTCTTCTGGTTCACTCAATATATGGACTGTTCATTGGGTTGTAGAGACTTTCCACTGGCGCTGCCCCTTTTGTGTAATCAGGGCTGGCCCAAGACATTGTGCTACCTGGGTCCAAGAATGAAATGCTGCCCCCCTCAAATAAAAAATAAAAAATATCACACCCAACAAAAGGACCCCATATCCATTATTTTATGTAAATATAACCTTTAGAAAATATTATATATACTGTTATCTTCTTCCATAACTCACCACCAGACCAGTCCACCAAACACTCACTGTCTGTCCTCAGTCCTCCTGTCCCTCCTGTGTCTGCCGTGCCCACCACCCTTGAAAATCCAACCTGCCCTGCGTAAGATGGAGTACGCTGATATCTGACGTCTGACACCAAATCACATGAGGGAAATTCCCCGGAGGAGGTACTCTGCCTCCTCATACTCATCAGTTTGCATCAGTATGAGATGGGGAAACGCCACCCGTAACATGCATAATCTATGGCTTACCCTAGTTTTCCTGGAGTTCATCTTTAAAAATAAGTAGAGTTCTGCTTTAACTAACAGAAGCCAGTCTAATAAATATTTTAGTAGGCATCTAGGCAGGGAACACACTGACTACTGGCTACTGCACAATACATTCCATAGTGCTGCATAAGGCCTCGAGCCACAAGTTGGGAAGCTGGGCTATAACCAGGAGTTATGCCCATGGGTATCATTGTTATTTGCCCATGTCAACCAGATCTCAAGAATTGTAATTATTCCTAAAAATAGTAATAGTAGTATTAATTTAAATATAGAACAAGTAGTGTGAAAATTAAATTAGTTTTATTATGTGTGTGAGAGCGAAAAATGGAAAAACTATAGTTTAGTAAAACCCTACACCAAGAACCAAGTCTGCCAATATCATCTAAGCACCAGCCAAGAGTGAGAGGTGATGGAGAATTTACTGCCCCAAAAACACTCTCGCTCAAATGAAAAGTTACACAGTGTTTTCCTTCCGTAAATGGACCAGCAATCAGTCTATAGTTAGCCAAAGTGAAATCATAGATTGACAATACCTAATCTCTTTCTTATGTGGCCTTGCTTCTAATTTACTGTTTGTATAGTTCTGTTTTTGTAAAGGCACTGCTACGCACTTCCAGACTCCGAGGATTACGTTTGGACCTTATCGATATTTCTAAGAGCTCTTAAACCCGCAAACACCAGAGGTAGCAATTTTCTAAAGTAGTTTGTTTTCTCTTGTGTCCAGCATATGCTTTCCAACATATGTTTCTTGTCAAACATTCTGATGAGTTTTTTTTCTTTCCTGAATTGATGTCAGTCAGAATTAAGCTAACAAAAATGGAATTTTCAAATTGAAAAATCAACTGTTTTTTTTTTTTTGTACCGCAGTATGGAAAAGTTATTTAATTTAATAAAAAAAAAAAAATCCCACAATTCTAAAAACAGAGCTGGAAATTTTGGGTGCCAGTAAAAATAGCAAAATTGCAATTAATAGTGAGAAAATGTAATCTTCATTTATACAAAACAATAAAAAATGAAAGTTTTTGCTATTTCATACTGTAGTTTAGCAGGTATCGAGGATGGAAAAGAAAAGAAGACCAGCAGTTTAATTTTAATCACTTTAAGTTACTTTGCCTAGGATGGATTTCATTGGCTTCAACAGGTCAACTAACCTTCACATTGTTTAAAGCGTAACTCCACTTTTGTTGAGAAAAAAACATTCCCCTCTGGGTGATCTATGTACATTACAAGGATTATACCAACTGTTCCTATCCTGGTTATTCTGAAGAAATCCCAGTGTGTTCGTCCATATCCATATGGTGAGTCTAAGCCCTGGCTCACACTGGGGCGGCTTCAAAGTCGCCCGACTCTGAAGCCGCCCCGTACAGAATGACTTTACCACGGCTTGCAAACAACTTCTTTAATGGAAGGCAATGCAAGCCGCTCCGAAGTTACTGCCAAGCAGTGCAGGAAACTTTTTCTAAGTCGGAGCGACTTGAGTCACTCCGATTAGAACGGTTCCATTGCACTAAATGGAGCGCAACTTGTCAGGGGACTAAGACGCTTAACAAGTCGCCCCATTGTGAACCGAGACTAATGGGAGTCGTTCCTATTATCAACCAGCTGCAGCACCTGAAAAGCTCTAATGAGGAAAGTTGCAGACTCTGCATCCCTTTATATGTGATTTCCCTTTGGGAGTATCTAACCAAAAATTACATTTCTGATGCAGGGGATGCCAGAAATCTGACTTGTATCTTAGTGCAGACTTCTGGGAAAATCAGTGAGCCAATCACACAAGCAGGAAATGATGTTTCTGGGGGGCGTTCCGTACACATTCTGCGTACATTTTGTGTACAGAACAGTTCTGGGTAGCCATATTGCATTGCATTTCACAGAAAATTACAGAGCTGCAGATTGAAAAGGAAAGGTAATTTTTAATAAGATTCAATTACAATATGACTTGTGTCACAATTGTATACGCTATATTTTGTTTTGTTTATTTGCTATTTTTCCCCCCACAAAAGGGGAGTTACCCTTTAAGGCCTAATTGTCTTATGTTCTTTAATCCTTTTAGATAAATACCTACATTGCTATTTTTGTAAACCAAAGTTAACAAAAATCATTTTATCTTATTTTGTAACATTGATTGTGCTCTGACCTTTTTCTCTTTTGTTTTTCACCAATGTAGCACGACTATTGTTTATATTTTATTGCATCTCAACTTTTCCTGTTTATACTATGACCCCCTTCTAGGGCTTTTATAATGATTTTCCCTTTTACAGTTTGTAATGTCTATTTCATCAATAAAAGTTGTAAAAACATCTTCACTGTGCTGTACATAGTCTGCGCAGAGAGCAGAGCTGTGGGAGGGGCCCAGTAGGCCCCCAACCACTACATTCTGCCTACATAAACCTACAGGAGAGGGCGGAGACAAGACCAGTCATCCTGCACAAGCAGAGAGAGCAGCAGTGACCGGTCTTTATTACAGGAAGCTCCTACACAGTGGAAAAGTTCACTTTTCCCAGGGAACAGCTCTAATACTATCCCAGGAACAATACAACGCTGCTTGAAGTAGATCTAGCAGTTTTGGTTGGGCTTCTATGTTCCATTGGAGAGATTTCCCTTCACTTCACAGTCAAAACAGGAAGTGAGAGGAAATCTCTCCAAAGTAAGAGAATCCCCAGTTGCACCAATAATTTATGTGAGATAAAATCCAAAATGTTAACCTCTTCCTTTAAATGGATGTAGCACTGTCCCCGTAGGGCTTTCTGTGTGATGAATTCTTGGTCCTCCTCTAAATATCTGCAGTCACTTAGGCTACAGTTCACACATTCATCCTTACTCCCAATGGCTTGTTACTCAATAAACATTCCAGGGGTTTTGGTATTTATTGTGGAACTTGGATGGGAGAAGAGAATAGTGAGATACTCCAACTAGAACTATTTGTAGTTGATAAGGACAACTCTCACTTGGCCTCACCAGGATACTTGTGGAAGCAGTCTCACTGCTTTAACCATGCTGCCACTTTTAAGGAAGGTGTTAAGTCTTCTTGCTCTCTCTTCAGGAACAGGCATGGTGAACTATGTTATCTTTAGGACACTCTCTAGCATCTCCTTTACTGACTCCCATTCACTGACTCTTCTAGTTGAAGGGATTGCCCTCCTCAGGACAGATCCCTTGACACAGATCTGTACTCACTGTATGCAGAATCAGATCCTTTCCAGGGTTTCCTTTCCAGTCATCTCTGCAGAACCTCCTGGTTCAGTTCCTCTCTACTCTTTAGGCTCTCAGGTCGACCACCTGAGGCCGCATGGCAACTTCTACAGAAGAGAAGGAGGCACTTGTGCTGTGCTCCACTGAATGTAATGCGATTCAAATAATTACCCGGGGTGTGTGAAAGCAATCGGGAGGCAGCACAACCATCTAAATGCTTCCATCTGAATGGCAGGAGTCTGCTTGTCAGATTCACACACAATCTTGGTGGCTGTAGCCACAGGGAGTGTGCGTAAAACACGTACAACGTACTGACCTAGCAGCATTTCAGTATTTTCAGTGTTGCCTTTAAAGCCACATAAAAAGACCCCACCTTTAGGGATTTTTCTTTTTTTTTTAATTGGTACATACTCTCTATGGCAGTGATCTGTCCCTATGCCTTTTTTTTACAATAGTTTGCCTATGAGCCCTAAAAATGACCAGATGTTAACTACTTTCCACCCATTTAACTTACTTATACAGCGGCAAGGTGGCACTGCTGCACCAGATCATGTACCTAGTATGCGATCCAACATTTCCGGGTCTGGGGTGCGCGCGGGGGCACCCGCCGATCATTCAGTACAGAGGCAGAGTGGTGATCTGCCTATGTAAGCAAGGCAGATCACCATTATACATATATATACATATATGTGTGTGTGTATAAATAACCCTATACAGAAGTTCAGATGTTATGCCTGCCTCCAAAGACGCCCAAAAAATGCCCAATAAACTCCTGCAACAACACACCTGGGCGTTTTTGTTGCAGGCGTTTATTGGGCATTTTTTGGGCATCTTTGGAGGCAGGCATAACATCTGAACTTCTGTATAGGGGTATATATACACACACACATATATGTATAAATACACATACACACATATAGGTGTGATAGGAGCGGAGCCACATCCCTGCAAATAATTTCATTAGCGCATGGATGGGGTTCCGCTACTTTCACACCTATATGTGTGTATGTGTTTATATAAATATATGTGTGTGTGTGTATATATACCCCTACACAGAAGTTCAGATGTCGTGCCTGCCTCCAAAGATGCCCAAAAAATGCCAAATAAACGCCTGCAACAAAAACGCCCAGGTGTGTTGTTGCAGGCATTTATTGGGCATTTTTTGGGCTTCTTTGGAGGCAGGCGTGAATCTGAACTTCTGTATAGGGGTACATATACACACACACACACATATATATATACATATATATATATATATATATATATATATATATATATATATATATATATATATATATACATACACACATATAGGTGTGAAAGGAGCGGAACCCTATCCATGCAAATTATTTAATTAGCGCATGGATAGGATTTCGCTCCTTTCACACCTATATGTGTGTATGTGTATATATACATATATGTGTGTGTGTATATATACCCCTACACAGAAGTTCAGATGTCATGCCTGCCTCCAAAGACGTCCACAAAAAATCCCAATAAACGCCTGAAACAAAAACGCCCAGGTGTGACAGGAGCGGAGCCACTACCCTGCTCTACTGCAATTCTAAGACAAACAATCTTTTTCTTATGGCGGTCACCCTGACATGGATGAGTTCTGTCACCCTGGCATAGCAGTCAGAGTCAGTTCCCCCTAAACTACATTACGGTCACCCTGACACTTAACACTTTCCCTACAGAAATTAGATTTTTGAATCTAACTATAGTGGTACAGTGCCTTGCAAAAGTATTCGGCCCCCTTGAACTTTTGCCACATTTCAGGCTTCAAATATAAAGATATAAAACTGTAATTTTTTGCGAAGAATCAACAACAAGTGGGACACAATCATGAAGTGGAACGAAATTTATTGGATATTTCAAACTTTTTTAACAAATAAAAAACTGAAAAATTGGGCGTGCAAAATTATTCAGCCCCCTTAAGTTAATACTTTGTAGCGCCCCCTTTTGCTGCGATTACAGCTGTAAGTTGCTTGGGGTATGTCTCTATCAGTTTTGCACATCGAGAGAATGACATTTTTGCCCATTCCTCCTTGCAAAACAGCTCAAGCTCAGTGAGGTTGGATGGAGAGCGTTTGTGAACAGCAGTTTTCAGTTCTTTCCACAGATTCTCGATTGGATTCAGGTCTGGACTTTGACTTGGCCATTCTAACACCTGGATATGTTTATTTGTGAACCATTCCATTGTAGATTTTGCTTTATGTTTTGAATCATTGTCTTGTTGGAAGACAAATCTCCGTCCCTGTCTCAGGTCTTTTGCAGACTCCATCAGGTTTTCTTCCAGAATGGTCCTGTATTTGGCTCCATCCATCTTCCCATCAATGTTAACCATCTTCCCTGTCCCAGCTGAAGAAAAGCAGGCCCAAACCATGATGCTGCCACCACCATGTTTGACAGTGGGGATGGTGTGTTCAGGGTGATGAGCTGTGTTGCTTTTACGCCAAACATAACGTTTTGCATTGTTGCCAAAAAGTTTGATTTTGGTTTCATCTGACCAGAGCACCTTCTTCCACATGTTTGGTGTGTCTCCCAGGTGGCTTGTGGCAAACTTTAAACAACACTTTTTATGTTTATCTTTAAGAAATGGCTTTCTTCTTGCCACTCTTCCATAAAGGCCAGATTTGTGCAGTATACGACTGATTGTTGTCCTATGGACAGAGTCTTCCACCTCAGCTGTAGATCTCTGCACTTCATCCAGAGTGATCATGGGCCTCTTGGCTGCATCTCTGATCAATCTTCTCCTTGTATGAGCTGAAAGATTAGAGGGACGGTCAGGTCTTCGTAGATTTGCAGTGGTCTGATACTCCTTCCATTTCAATATTATCGCTTTCACAGTGCTCCTTGGGATGTTTAAAGCTTGGGAAATCTTTTTGTATCCAAATCCAGCTTTAAACTTCTCCACAACAGTATCTCGGACCTGCCCGGTGTGTTCCTTGTTCTTCATGATGCTCTCTGCGCTTTAAACGGACCTCTGAGACTATCACAGTGCAGGTGCATTTATACGGAGACTTGATTACACACAGGTGGATTCTATTTATCATCATTAGTCATTTAGGTCAACATTGGATCATTCAGAGATCCTCACTGAACTTCTGGAGAGAGTTTGCTGCACTGAAAGTAAAGGGGCTGAATAATTTTGCACGCCCAATTTTTCAGTTTTTTATTTGTTAACAAAGTTTGAAATATCCAATAAATTTCGTTCCACTTCATGATTGTGTCCCACTTGTTGTTGATTCTTCACAAAAAATTACAGTTTTATATCTTTATGTTTGAAGCCTGAAATGTGGCAAAAGGTCGCAAAGTTCAAGGGGGCCGAATACTTTCGCAAGGCACTGTATATAGTACCCTAACTACACTAGATATCCCTTTCCTCACACTAATAATTGCTAAATGACACTTTTGCAGCAGGAGTAACAGAACTGCTTCCACTCTCTTCCACAGCCCCTGTATTACAGTGCTAGCGATTTGGCGGGGGCTATGTTATATACTGGGGGGGCGTATTCACTACTGATTGGCCTCTGGACCCCCTAGTCACTCCAATCACATTCCTAGCATCCTCCTGCCCCCTCAATTGACTTTTACTGATGTTTCTGTTCCAATCACGGGCTTTTAAAGCCCAGTTCCTGTCCCATTGCATTTTGGTCGGTTCTGGTTGCCGAATTCCTAACTTTTTCCGCAAAAAGTTCGGAATTCGGCCGAATTTCGAACAGTCAATGTTCGGGTGGAACCGATGGTCGACCTGAACCATTTGATCATCCCTAATCACCATTCTGTCAGCAGCTAGGCACACAGTTAAAGCATTTGTTACCCCCCCCCCCAAAAAAAAAATAAATAAAAATAAAGATCCTGTAAAGTATGTTATACAGCACAGTGCTTGTGCTGTGTAATTTGGCCCACCGTATCACCTAAAGTACCTGGCTGATCCTGCCAGTTTCTGCCCTCCTCTCTGCAAATTGACCACAACATATCATGGCTGCTGAGCCCTGACGCCATGGTCAGTGTATGATCCTCTGTCATTCGCAGATCTGTCTGCTCTCCTGTGTCCTCCCCCACCTCCCCTCCCTTGCCTGTCAGCTAGTGACAGTGCCCCCCCCCCCACTCTGCTGCTGCAATAACTTTGCAAATCTTATATAATCCTTTGTTTTTCATTATACTAGGTTCTCCTGTCTCTGTTTTTTATAAAAAAAATTCCTTTTATTACAGTTTTCAGAGCGCCAAACAGCGCTCATGTGACCGGCCAGTTTGCTCTCTCAACTGCTCCTCTCTTCTGTCTCCTGATGTCAGCAGCAGAATGTCGGCCCTGCTTGCTGCAGCTGACAGGCGGGGAGAGGAGAAAGGCAGCGGGTCACATTATTGCCAATTGGCGCTCTGAAAACAGGTATAAAATGCATTTATTTTCTTATAAAACACAGAGACAAGGACAACCTAGCATAAAAAAAATCACAGAGGATTATACCAAGTTATATCGCCCCTGATGTTTAACCCCTTCCCAGTGTCATTAGTACAGTGACAGTGCATATTTTTAGCATTGATCACCATATTGGTGTCACTGGTCCCCAAAAAGTGTCAAAAAAGTCAGGTAGTTTCCAACGGTCCCGCTATAAGTCACTGATTGCTGCTAGTACTAGTTAACAAAAATAAATAAATAAAAATATCCCATAATATGTAGACCCTTTAACTTTTGTAAAAGGCAATCAATATACGCTTATTGGGATTTTTTTTTTACTAAAAATATGTAGCAGAATACATATTGGCCTAAAATCATGAAGAAATTCGATTTTTTACATTTTTTTATTGGATATGTTTTATAGCAGAAAGTAAAAAAAATATATATTTTTTTTCAAAATTGTCTATTTTTGTTTATGGCGCAAAAAATAAAAACCACAGAGGTGATCAAATACCATAAAAGAAAGCACTATTTGTAGGAAAACAAGGACATACATTTTGTTTGTGTACAACATCCTATTACTGCACAATTGTCAGTTAAAGTAATGCAGTACCATATCGCAAAAAATGGCTTGGTCATGAAGAGGGGTAAATCTTCTGGAGCTGAAGTGGTTAATAACAAGATTCACTTTTCATAGACATCTATGGGATTTGAGTTTGCTTAATTGCAAACAAGATTCCCCAATGACTGGGCAAATTAAACTCGGCCAGATTCACCCACACCCATTCTTTGCTTAGAATCCAATAATATGTAAATGACTGTGGAAAGTTATGTGTTCCTGTGCCTTTTTAATAGGGGTTATCCACTTCCAGAGACTGATGCACGAAGGAACGCTATTCGTGCCGTGACCTCCTCTATAAGTGTAGAATATAACTGAGAAAATAAGTTTCCACCATTATTATTAATGCTACTTTCTTCTTTCACATGGCGAAGGACTTTGGGCAGCTTGGGCACAACATCTAAAAACACAATTATAAGTAGCTATCTAAACACAGCCTAATAATATTGTCAATTATATCTTCATTGAGTAATTATTTCAGTCAATTAAGGACAATCTGTCACTTTTCTAAACACACAATAATTTCCTCTTCATCTGTAAAAAAATAAAGAAGAATGATTAATAACATTGAACGGGTCGCATTGCTGACCATGGGAACACTTCACAATGATGGTCTTCTTACCAGGGATGTTAATGGGTTGGTTCTACACCTGGGTAAACAGTTGAGGCAAACTTTAACCATTGCTTTTAATAATTGCAATACTTATTATTTCTAAGCATTGACCTAAGGATTGAAGGTCTGTTCCTTCCAAATTTGATCATTCAGGTTTTCCTGGCTGTTACTACAGCCTTAAGTACCAAGAGAAAACACCTATACTGTCAATCAATTACTTTTAAGTGAACGAGTAGTACGTTACCCTGCGCACCAAGGCCTATTGTTTGGCCGATTTTATTCACATTTTATTGATTTTATGCACTATATTTATTGCACTGTTTGATGTATACAATTCATGTGTTATATATTTATTGCTTTTATGTCACTTTAACGCTGCTTTACTTTGTAATAATTAAAATGTACAAGAACAAAAATAATATAATATATCACAGCTTGCCAGTACTTAGATGTGGTGGCTGCATTAGTGTTCTAGTAGCATTTCAGCAAGTACAGAAAATACTTGTGGAACTTGCCAGAAATACAGTATCCTTGTCGCATACCAGCACATTATGAGAAACTTACCTTAAAACGAGGACCTCCAGCGCTGAGCTGTTACTGCTGAGAGAGCTTTCATCTTTCCCTGGTCTTGCTCCTGGGTTCGCAGCCTCCAGGTAAATGAGTGGCCAGGGGCGCGATGATGTGTGCAGGAGCCGCCATTTACAGGACGGGCTCTGAAGCTCCAGCATGGTAAGCTGGCCCTTCAGAGCACATGCGTCGGTGACATCATGCATGCACTCGGAATATCTCCCAAACAGTGCAAGTTTAGGATATATTTACAGTACCCACAGGTAAGCCTTATTATAGGCTTACCTGTAGGTATAAGTGGTATAACAGAGTTTAGTACCACTTTAACATGGAAACATAGCTCCCTATGCGAAAAAAAACGAAACTCTCTGGTCAGAAGTCATTAGTTTCTACCATGTTCTCCAGGGGCTTTGTTAAGGGGGCTTTAAATAACCTTCAGGCCTAAAATGTGCATTTTAACACATATGCAAAAATGACTCTGGTAACAAAAAGGGTAAAACATCTAAACTTTCAATGTTGTAAAAGTATTATGTGGCAAATAAGGAATATTTTTAGATAGGAATGGTTCCAAGATTCTATAAAACAGCTCTGTGTATTTTTCTTGGATCTGCTGAACATTTGCTTAAAACACCGTACTCTACAAGTTTTTTGTCCAGTAATACATTTTCTCACAGCTCCTTGTTAATAAAGATGCTGGCTTTTCTGTCTTGCATACAGATAATCATTAAAGGAATCACGTACGAGTCCTTTTGGGACATATGATTACATAAATTTGTTGCAACGAGTACACAACTGTGAGAAATCACATGACAAATTACAAATCACATCAAGAAGCACTTTCAATTTGAGCTTTTCCTAAACACCCCTGATAATTTCTTTGTTAAGATAACCAGAAACGGTTGGGTTTATACAAGGATTTGAATATTTAGTCTGAAAACATAAACTAGAAATGGGAATTTTTTTATTTATTTGGATCAACTTTTTCTAAATGCCTCTTCAGCTTCAGACCCCGGATGTGTGTGTGTGATATTGATGGAGTGATAAAAGTGAAAGATGGTTCAGATGGATCTACTGTAAAGTGATTTTTCCAAAGCAGCAGATCTGTGGTTGAAATTAAATATTGGTGGATCCTGTTATGGTCCTAGGCTGCTACTTATCTGACAACAACAAAGGAAGCACTTGCCGGGCAGTAAATCTTTGGATGTGTACTGAGGCAGTGCTGGCGCTACCTATAGGCAAGGTAGGCATCAGCCTACAGTGCAAGTCAGTGGGGGGCGCCACTATGGGGATGTGGGCATTCCTCCCATCCAGCCCTGACCTCTGGCCATTCAAACAATTTACTTAATTGGAGTGGTAACCAGCAGGGCTTTTTTTTCAGCTGACGCCAATGCTGCACGTTTCTCCCTGACTCCCTGTCGGCACTGGTGACTCTGCCTCCCCCCACCGGTACTCTGTGGCCCAGGGGCAGACTAACCAATCGGGTGCTGCCCTGGGCGTGCATGGAGAGTCAGGAGGCAGCAGGTGCTGGGAGTGAGACTGCACCCGGCTCCAGGAAGCGGCAGGGACAAAGAACAGCTCTGAAGACTTCCCAGGACCGATGGACAGGCTAACCGGAGCCGGAGAACGAGGACGGGTGGGAGGTGCAGGTAGCCAGGGACAGTTGCATTTGACAGTAAATCGATCCTCTGGAAGGATCAGCTCCATGACCTCCTGTCCTCACCCAGCTACAAGAACGGGCCCTGCCCACTGCTGGCATGGTAGGTACTGTACTGAGTTACACACACCTTCCCACAGACTGCAGAGTGGGCTAGGAGTCTCTCTCATTACCCCCCCTTCTCCCCCTCTTCTCCCTCCCCTGTCCTCCCCCCTGTCCTCCCCCTCTCTCCCCCTCTTTTCTTCCCCCCTCTCCCCCACTCTCCTTTCCTCTCCGCCTCTTCTCTCACCCTCTCCTCTCCCCTCTTCCCCCCCTCTTCTCCCATTTCCCCTCTCCTCTCCCTTCTCCTCCCCCCTCCTCCTCTCTTCACTCCTCCTTCCTTCTCCCCTTTCCCCTTCTCTTATCCCTCCTCCCCCTTCTCCCCTCCCTCCTCCTCTTCCCCCCTCTCTCTTCCTCCTCCTCTCCCTCGTCCCCCTCTCTTTTCCCCTTGTAGTACATAACGCACCCCTCAACCCTGTGCTCAGTACGTAGCACACCCCGCAACCCTGCGCTCATTATGTAGCTAACCCCTGAACTCTGCACACAGTATGTAGTGCACCTCGCAATCCAGCACTCTTTATGTAGTACAATAGTGTAGTTAAAAAATGCAGACCTCTGTATTCTGTGCATTATGCACTTCTGACCCCTGCATTGTGTGTATTACATATTTTTGTTCCCTGCATTCTGTGCAATACACACTCCTGACCTCTGCATTCTGTGCATTACACACTCCTGTCCCCTGAATTCTGTGCAATACACACTCCTGTCCCCTGAATTCTGTGCAATACACATTCCTGTTCCTTGCTTTGTGTGCATTACACACTCCTGCCCCCTACATTCTGTGCATTTCACACTCCTGACCTGTGCATTCTGTGCATTACAAGCTCCTGACCTCTGCATTCTGTGCATTACACACTCCTGACCTCTGCCACCTCCACTGTATGCATGAGTCAGGGGCGGAGCCAAGGGGACAACAAAATGAGGTTTTGTCTATGGTGTCTAAAATCCTTGTACCAGCTCTGAACTGAGGAGCACCAGCTACAAGAGATCAACACTCCTTGAATGACTTTATGGAAAATGTAATGGTTAAAAGCATTAAATACAGCCAACTGGTTTTGAGGGGGGAACCCCCACCCCTCTTCTTCAGGGCTTGAGTAGTTGATGCTAATAAAATCACAGCAGGATGCACTAAGGGACCTGTGTTGAGGTTTTTTGAAGACTAACATCTCCTGTTGACACTAAAGGCTGCCAGCTGCTTCAGAGTTTTAGTCAAACAGTTGCTGTTAACTTTTTGACCTCATAGACTGTCTTCCAGCTTTGGGGTGTGCATAAGAGTAGAAGAAAAACTAAGGCCTTTTTTCTTTTTTAAACTATACTCTTATTTGGCACCATTACAATTAATCAGAAGCTGAGAGATAATGGGGTTGATTTATTAAAGTGTTACTAAACCCAGGATCCTGCATTCACTATATCTGTTCTCTGACAGTACACAGAACATGGGAATGCAATTATTTTAGTAAATATAAATGTACGCGGTGACAGACTACTATTATCTGACACTGCAGACTTATTCTCTGCTCTCTCAGACTGTCTTTGTGCTCTCCTAGTGTTGGTCTACGATTTCATGCATCATACTCCTGAGACTGGAAGAAAAGAATTGTGGGATCTGTAGTCTTCTGGAAAGACAGTTCTGCACTCCTGAACTGTTTGAGAACTACACCTCCCAGGAGGCCATTCGCTCCAGGGGAGAATTGTGGGAGAGACTAGAAAGGTATCTGCTGAACAGGCCCAGAGTCTCTTGCTTCCTGGGATCCATCGTGTGTGCATTGGTCCGCCACAGAGAGAGAGAGAGGACTGCAGCCTACTTCACACCACCCAGCTGTCTGCAAACTTAGCCCAGGTGGGAAGCATGACACTAGCTACATCGCGGACATCCCTGCAGTATCGCCAGTGGCGGTCGGACTATAGGGGGCGCAGGGGCGCCGCCCTCCCAATCTGTGGCCCAATAAAAAAAAGAAAAAAGAAAAAAAAAATACAATTTTCAGCCCACTAGGGGCGCCAGACTAACTGGTGGCTATTGGGGGGGTGGGGTTTTGCACCCCACGTGCGTGCAGCAGAGCCGCCGATTGGCGGCCTTCTGGGGGTCATCGGGCGCAGAGCAATGCGCCCCGTTACTCCCCACTTTACTGATGTCCTGGCTGTAATTGGTCCAGTCTCCAGCCTGGACCAATAATAGAGGACATCCCTGGTGACGTTGTGAGGGGGGCGGTGCGTGCGTTAGTTATCACCTTCCCATCCGCCATCAGAGAGGAGGGCAGCGGGCGGCGCGCATGGAGGAAGAAGACGTCCGGTCCGACCGAGTCTCCTGATTCGACTCCCGAGCAGCACGCCAGGGACGGTGACGGCACGCATGCAGGTCGAGGAGGAAGAAGACGTCCGACCGAGTCCCTAGCAGCACGCCAGGCACGGTGACGGCAGTGGCACCAGTGTGAGGTAAGTAAAGTGATGCCTCAGGGGGGGCCACACACTGCTTTGAAGGGGGCATGTACGCTGGTCACTGCATTGAAAGGGGCATGTATACTGGTCACTACATTGAAGGGGGCATGTACGCTGGTCACTGCATTGGGGGAATGTATACTGGTCACTACATTGAAGGGGGCATGTACGCTGGTCACTATATTGAAAGGGGCATGTATACTGGTCACTACATTGAAGGGGGCATGTACGCTGGTCACTACATTGAAAGGGGCATGTATACTGGTCACTACATTGAAAGGGGCATGTATACTGGTCACTACATTGAAAGGGGCATGTACACTGGTCACTACATTGAAAGGGGCATGTATACTGGTCACTACATTGAAAGGGGCATGTATACTGATCACTACATTGAAAGGGGCATGTATGCTGTTCATTACATTGAAGGGGGCATGTACGCTGGTCACTACATTGAAAGGGGCATGTTCGGTGGGGTTTGTGCTAGGGGGCCTGTACTGTGGGGTTTGTGCTAGGGGGCCTGTACTGTGGGGTTTGTGCTAGGGGGTTTGTGCTTGAGGGGTTTGTGCTGGGGGGGGGTCTGTACTGTGGGGTTTGTGCCACTCTCAGTCAGTGTATCCCATAATAGGGTGTCTCTCACAGTATATCCTATAATAAGGCCCCTGCTCCCTATTATGGAATATACTAGTACTGATGGACCCTTAATATGTGATATATTGGGAGAATTTGTTCACGCGAGCAAAATACAGGGGACAAAATGGGTGGAGTCTATAAGGGGTGGGGCTTCTGAGAAATGGGAGGGGTCAAAATGGAAGGGCGGGGTATTGCGTCCCACCATCTTAAAACTTCACCAGCCGCCACTGAGTTTCGCTGATTGTGTTGGAGTCGGTGGGACTCACTGAATCAGCAGAGCACAGCCATCTCAGAGAGTTGACTTTGCTTGTTCTTCCAGGAGTTTTAAGAGGGTCATCAGGATTGGTGAGAGAGCACCTGCTCAAAGTCCAGTTATCAATTGCTACAGCATCTCTTGAGCACTGTATACAGACACCCTACTTTTGGATCAGTTAGTGGATCATCATTAATCAGAACCAGCTATCTTGCCTTTCCAGCCTCACACTGTGCTACACTTGGGAATCATTTGTTCTTTGAGCTCCAACTGCTGGTGAAGATAGAAGAAAGGCCTTCCATTCTGAACATTGCATTTGTATTGCTTTTAAAGGGGACACGCTACTGGTATCTAGATTAACTCATCTCTCATTAGGATACAGGTACTATAGGCCGGCCTGGGGTTCCCCTTTAGTAGGAGTTTTTTATAGCAATGTATAGCTTTCTGGGAGATTCATTCACTTATTTTCTGGTACTGTCTGGTACTCTGTATATTGGTGTTATTTGCTTGTTACTATAACTGTTTTTTTTTAACTGTTCTCTTAGTATTATTTCAACTGAGCTTGGTGGTTCACCCAGGGTCTAGTTTAACCACTTCAGCCCTGGAAGTTTTTACCCCCTTAATGACCAGGCCATTTTTTGCGATTCAGCACTGTGTTCCTTTAAATGACAATTGCGCGGTCGTGCGATGCTGTACCCAAATAAAATTGATGTCTTTTTTCCCCCACAAATAGAGCTTTTTTGGCGGTATTTGATCACCTTTGCAGTTTTTATCTTTTGCGCTATAAACAAAAAAATAGTGACAATTCTGGAAAAAAAACAATATTTTTTACTTTCTGCTATATAACATTCCCAATAATAAAAAAAAAATGTAAAATCAAAATTTTTCATTATTTTAGGCAAATGTGTATTCTGCTACATATTTCTGGTAAAAAAAAAAATTGCGTCTACAAACTAGGGGAAAGATTTATTTCATTTTTATTTATTTATTTTTTTTTTTTATTAGTAATGGCAGCGATCAGCGATTTTTAGCGGGACTGCGACATTGCGGCGGACAGATCGGACACCTAACTGACATTTTTGACACTTTGGGAGGGACCAGTGATATTACTACAGTAATCAGTGCTAAAAAATATGCACTGTTACTATAATAATGACACCGGCAGGGAAGAGGTTAACACTAGGGGTGATCAAGGGGTTAAGTGTGCTCCTAAGGTATGCTTTCTAACTGTGGGGGGGGGGGGTGGGAGACTCAATCACAGGAAGAGAGAAATCTGTGTCTCAGCTTAGCTGAGACACAGGATCTCCCTCTGTCTGTGTGACAGCTGAGCTGTCAGCCTTGTTTACATAGGCAGACGGAGCTCCTGTCTCTCTAGCCGACGATTGCGGGAGGCCAGCGGCGATCGTGCCCGCCCCTCCTGTGGTCCAGCTCCCGCTGTGTCTGCACGCACCCCCTGGAGTCTTAAAGGCATATTACATACATATGCCGCAGTATATCTGAGTGGAGAGGTCCTTAAATGGTTAATAATACCTCCATTAAGCCTTCATTTGAGTAAAGTCAATCTAAAGAGTTAAAACAGATCTGCATTGTGTCATTTAATGGTATACACAACATATTTGAACCTAGAGGGTCAGGAGGGCTGGACAGTTCACAGGGTCAGAGCAGTGCAGAAGAACATACAACTACAAGCAACCAGTGGTGGGATTCAAAAATTTTAGTAACCAGTTCCGACTTTCCCAGCAGAATGACCAGCGTGCCCCCTTTCAATGCACAGTGACCAGTGTGACCCCCTTTCAATGCAGAGAGACCAGCATGCCCCCTTTCAATGCACATTGCCCCCAATGATTGCAGAGTGCCAGCCACAGCATTGTCCTCAATTATTGCAGAGTGCCAGCCACAGCATTGCCCCTAATGATTGCAGAGTGCCAGCCACAGCATTGCCCCAATGATTGCAGAGTGCCAGCCACAGCATTGCCCCCAATGACTGCAGAGTGCCAGCCACAGCATTGCCCCTAATGATTGCAGAGTGCCAGCCACACATTGCCCCCAATGATTGCAGAGTGCCGGCCACAGCATTGCCCCCAATGATTGCAGAGTGCCAGCCACACATTGCCCCCAATGATTGCAGAGTGCCAGCCACAGCATTGCCCCTAATGATTGCAGAGTGCCAGCCACAGCATTGCCCCCAATGATTGCAGAGTGCCAGAACACAGCATTTCCCCCAATGATTGCAGAGTGCCAGAACACAGCATTGCCCCCAATGATTGCAGAGTGCCAGAACACAGCATTGCCCCCAATGATTGCAGAGTGCCAGAACACAGCATTGCCCTCAATGATTGCAGAATGCCAGAACACAGCATTGCCCCCAATGATTGCAGAGTGCCAGCCACAGCATTGCCCCCAATGATTGCAGAGTGCCAGTCACAGCATTGCCCCCAATGATTGCAGAGTGCCAGCCACACATTGCCCCCAATGATTGCAGAGTGCCAGCCACAGCATTGCCCCCAATGATTGCAGAGTGCCAGCCACAGCATTGCCCCTAATGATTGCAGAGTGCCAGCCACAGCATTGCCCCCAATGACTGCAGAGTGCCAGCCACAGCATTGCCCCTAATGATTGCAGAGTGCCAGCCACAGCATTGCCCCCAATGATTGCAGAGTGCCAGAACACAGCATTGCCCCCAATGATTGCAGAGTGCCAGAACACAGCATTGCCCCCAATGATTGCAGAGTGCCAGAACACAGCATTGCCCTCAATGATTGCAGAGTGCCAGAACACAGCATTGCCCCCAATGATTGCAGAGTGCCAGCCACAGCATTGCCCCCAATGATTGCAGAGTGCCAGCCACACATTGCCCACAAAATGATTGCAGAGTGCCCGTCACAGCATTGCCCCCAATGATTGCAGAGTGCCAGCCACACATTGCCCCCAATGATTGCAGAGTGCCCGTCACAGCATTGCCCCCAATGATTGCAGAGTGCCAGCCACACATTGCCCCCAATGATTGCAGAGTGCCAGCCACACATTGCCCCCAATGATTGCAGAGTGCCAGCCACAGCATTGCCCCCAATGATTGCAGAGTGCCAGCCACAGCATTGCCCCCAATGATTGCAGAGTGCCAGCCACACATTGCCCCCAATGATTGCAGAGTGCCAGCCACAGCATTGCCCCCAATGATTGCAGAGTGCCAGCCACACATTGCCCCCAATGATTGCAGAGTGCCAGCCACAGCATTGCCCCCAATGATTGCAGAGTGCCAGCCACAGCATTGCCCCTAATGATTGCAGAGTGCCAGCCACAGCATTGCCCCCAATGATTGCAGAGTGCCAGAACACAGCATTGCCCCCAATGATTGCAGAGTGCCAGAACACAGCATTGCCCCCAATGATTGCAGAGTGCCAGAACACAGCATTGCCCTCAATGATTGCAGAGTGCCAGAACACAGCATTGCCCCCAATGATTGCAGAGTGCCAGCCACAGCATTGCCCCCAATGATTGCAGAGTGCCAGCCACACATTGCCCACAAAATGATTGCACAGTGCCCGTCACAGCATTGCCCCCAATGATTGCAGAGTGCCAGCCACACATTGCCCCCAATGATTGCAGAGTGCCCGTCACAGCATTGCCCCCAATGATTGCAGAGTGCCAGCCACACATTGCCCCCAATGATTGCAGAGTGCCAGCCACACATTGCCCCCAATGATTGCAGAGTGCCAGCCACAGCATTGCCCCCAATGATTGCAGAGTGCCAGCCACAGCATTGCCCCCAATGATTGCAGAGTGCCAGCCACACATTGCCCCCAATGATTGCAGAGTGCCAGCCACAGCATTGCCCCCAATGATTGCAGAGTGCCAGCCACACATTGCCCCCAATGATTGCAGAGTGCCAGCCACAGCATTGCCCCCAATGATTGCAGAGTGCCAGCCACAGCATTGCCCCCAATGATTGCAGAGTGCCAGAACACAGCATTGCCCCCAATGATTGCAGAGTGCCAGCTACAGCATTGCCCCTAATGATTGCAGAGTGCCAGCCACAGCCACAGCATTGCCCCCAATGATTGCAGAGTGCCAGCCACACATTGCCCCCAATGATTGCAGAGTGCCAGCCACACATTGCCCCCAATGATTGCAGAGTGCCAGCCACACATTGCCCTCAATGATTGCAGAGTGCCAGCGATCCCCCGCACTTACCTCTCTCGCAGCTTCTCTTCAGTCCCCGGCTCCCCGCGTCTCCGAGTCTTCAGTTCTCCTGCGGTGCCTCCTCCTCGTCCAATGGCACGGTGTTTGCCTTTCGGCCAATCAGGAAGCGGGAGGACCCGCTCCCTGATTGGCCAGGAGGAGGATCCGTGTGACAATAGCGAATTCTCATTCGCTATTGTCACAGAATGGGCGGGTCGGGGCGCACTGCTCCGCTCCTTGGCCGCCACTTCTGTGGCTGCGCGGTCCGAGCGCGGGACATTCAATTGTACTGCGCTCGGACGCGCAGAGGGATTCAGCCGGTTCTGCGAACTCGCAGAACGTTAGTAACCGGTTCTATGGAACCGGTCCGAACCGGCTGAATCCCACCACTGCAAGCAACCCCTAAGGGGGCAGTGCTACATAAACTACTAAATATCCTTTTTCATCAGCAGTATATAGCAGTCTTATGACTTCTATGGAGTGTCTGGTTAAAGCTTGTAGGGGGAATTTTCATTGTACTCTGACTGTCCTATTAGGCTGCAGGACATCTGACCCTCTGTATAGACCAGGGATGGGCAAACTTTTTGACTCGAGGTTCGCAATGGGTTCATATATTGGACCCGGGGGCCGGACCAAGAGTAGATGGCAAAAAACACTGTAAAAAATTGCGTGACTTTGAGGTCACAAAAGTGTGAAAACGGCCTTCAGTAATTAAGGTATAGTGTGCCCCCTTTCAATGCAGAGTGACCAGAGTGCCCCCTTTCAATGCAGTGACCAGCGTGCCCCCTTTCAATGCAGAGTGACCAGCGTGCCCCCTTTCAATGCACAGTGACCAGCGTGCCCCCTTCAATGCAGTGACCAGCGTGCCCCCTTTCAATGCACAGTGACCAGCGTGCCCCCTTTCAATGCACAGTGACCAGTGTGCACCCTTCAAAACAGTGACCAGCGTGCCTCCTTCAATGCAGTGACCAGCGTACCCCATCAATGCAGTGTGCCCCCCCCCCAAGACCAGTGCACGTACCTGCAGCGGCGGCTTCTCCTCAGTCCCCCGGCATCTCCTTGAGTCCTCCTGCTTCCTCCTCGGCCAATGGCATGGGGTTTGGAGGATCCGTGTGACAATAGCGAATTTTCATTCGCTATTGTCACACAATGAGTGGGCTTGGGGCGCACTGCTCGGTGCCCCGGGTCCACCCTTTGCTGAAGCCTAGGAAATGAATAAATTAGCTAGCGCTCCGCGGGGCCGGATTAAAAGGTCAGCCGGGCCGTAGTTTGCCCATTCTTGGTCTAGACAGTGCTGATTGGCCCTGTGCTGATCACATGCACCCTCCCAAGAAAAAAAAAAAACTGTCTAGCAATAAACACCAAACTGAGCATGTGCAGAGTGCCCCCAAGGCTCTTTTCTTTTAGGAGATGGATTGGGGACAGTGGAAGAAAGGGAGGATCAGAGAAGACAGGATCAAACAACCTTTTTATACGATGCAGAGGATTAAACCCTTAGGTTTCACAGTGAGTATAACAAGCATGCTTTACTGCATACACACACTGATTTTACTGTTGTGGGTTTGGTAACACTTTAAGGAAATGTATAAAGGAAAACTACAGTGCAACCAATACATGTGGAGGTTACCTGCGAGTACATCAGGTGGAGGATTCACAAGGTGTATTACCAAAAAAGAAACTCACTATTGTATGGATCAGGATAATATGTGTCACAAGTAGACCTGTATTTGAAAGACTAATATTTATAGACAGTATATATGGACTGATATTTCACATAGGAATTGCAAGGACTGTATATTAACTGTGCGAGAAACCACGCCATGCATGTTGCTTTTTGGTTCATGTGTACATCAGTTTTTCTATCATTTGTTATAGAGGAGGGTGCTGCGACTATTGCTGTTAAGGTATCACTAGTATGAAGCACTATCGTTTTTGGTTTATTCTTGGTTTATTGCATGCGTAGCTATATATGTATGAGGCTAGGCACTTTCTAGGGCAGCACTTGGTGTTTTTAACCCCTGATTGCCAAGCATCACAAAACTAAAACTAAAAAGGGGGTAATTACAAGTCATTTTGCATAGCCTCTTATAATTTTGACTCCATTTTTAAAAAAAGCATAGCCATGACTGGTCTCCACTGAAGCATACAGGACTAATTCAAGATTGTTGCATTTTTTTAAACTCCTGACATTGGATCTCAAGTATCATCCAAATTAATCAACTTGACATCAGAGGGAGTCAGCATAATTTTTCGGAGCTGTCAGCAAATTAGCAGATTGTAGGGAGTGGAATTGTGAACCATGAAATTATAACATCCTTTAGCTTCATCAGTTGCCACGTCTTGTAACTGATAGGTGTCAGTCCAATTTTATGGTCTGTTGAACTGTGAATATATAATCTATGGCCTTTAAAAAAAAATTGAAACTAACTAATTTCTTATTTGCACTGAAACAATAAACAAACAAAAATAAAAACAGCCTGCTTTTTATGTTTTGGTGTTTATCTGTGATTAATTACATTAAAACAAAATACGTTTATAATAATGAAAATATTTATATATATATATATATATATATATATATATATATATATATATATATACACACACACAATGCCTTGCGAAAGTATTCGGCCCCCTTGAACTTTGCGACCTTTTGCCACATTTCAGGCTTCAAACATAAAGATATAAAACTGTAATTTTTTGTGAAGAATCAACAACAAGTGGGACACAATCATGAAGTGGAACGAAATTTATTGAATATTTCAAACTTTTTTAACAAATAAAAAACTGAAAAATTGGGCGTGCAAAATTATTCAGCCCCCTTAAGTTAATACTTTGTAGCGCCACCTTTTGCTGCGATTACAGCTGTAAGTCGCTTGGGGTATGTCTCTATCAGTTTTGCACATCGAGAGACTGACATTTTTGCAAATTCCTCCTTGCAAAGCCGCTCAAGCTCAGTGAGGTTGGATGGAGAGCGTTTGTGAACAGCAGTTTTCAGTTCTTTCCACAGATTATCGATTGGATTCAGGTCTGGACTTTGACTTGGCCATTCAAACACCTGTTTATTTGTGAACCATTCCATTGTAGATTTTGCTTTATGTTTTGGATCATTGTCTTGTTGGAAGACAAATCTCCGTCCCAGTCTCAGGTCTTTTGCAGACTCCATCAGGTTTTCTTCCAGAATGGTCCTGTATTTGGCTCCATCCATCTTCCCATCAATTTTAACCATCTTCCCTGTCCCTGCTGAAGAAAAGCAGGCCCAAACCATGATGCTGCCACCACCATGTTTGACAGTGGGGATGGTGTATTCAGGGCGATGAGCTGTGTTGCTTTTACGCCAAACATAACATTTTGCATTGTTGCCAAAAAGTTCGATTTTGATTTCATCTGACCAGAGCACCTTCTTCCACATGTTTGGTGTGTCTCCCAGGTGGCTTGTGGCAGACTTTAAACGACACTTTTTATGGATATCTTTAAGAAATGGCTTTCTTCTTGCCACTCTTCCATAAAGGCCAGATTTGTGCAGTATACGACTGATTGTTGTCCTGTGGACAGAGTCTCCCACCTCAACTGTAGATCTCTGCAGTTCATCCAGAGTGATCATGGGCCTCTTGGCTGCATCTCTGATCAGTCTTCTCCTTGTATGAGCTGAATGTTTAGAGGGACGGCCAGGTCTTCGTAGATGTGCGGTGGTCTGATACTCCTTCCATTTCAATATTATCGCTTGCACAGTGCTCCTTGGGATGTTTAAAGCTTGGGAAATCTTTTTGTACCCAAATTCGGCTTTACACTTCTCCACAACAGTATCTCGGACCTGCCTGGTGTGTTCCTTGTTCTTCATGATGCTCTCTGCGCTTTAAACTGACCTCTGAGGCTATCACAGTGCAGGTGCATTTAAACGGAGACTTGATTACACACAGGTGGATTCTATTTATCATCATTAGTCATTTAGGTCAACATTGGATCATTCAGAGATCCTCACTGAACTTCTGGAGAGAGTTTGCTGCACTGAAAGTAAAGGGACTGAATAATTTTGCATGCCCAATTTTTTAGTTTTTTATTTGTTAACAAAGTTTGAAATATCCAATAAATTTTGTTCCACTTCATGATTGTGTCCCACTTGTTGTTGATTCTTCACAAAAAATTACAGTTTTATATCTTTATGTTTGAAGCCTAAAATGTGGCAAAAGGTTGAAAAGTTCAAGGGGGCCAAATACTTTCGCAAGGCACTATATATATATATACACACTATATTGGTAAAAGTATTGGGACACCTGCCTTTTACACACACATGAACATTATTGGCATACCAGTCTTAGTCCGTAGGGTTCAATATTGAGTTGGCCCACCCTTTGCAGCTATAGCAGCTTCAACTCTTCTGGGAAGTCTGTCCACAAGGTTTAGGAGTGTGTCTATGGGAATGTTTGACCATTTTTCCACAAGCGCATTTGTGGGGCCAGGCACTGATGTTGGAGAGAAGGCCTGTCTCGCAGTCTCCGCTCTAATTCATCCCAAAGGTGTTCTGTTGGGTTGAGGTCTGGACTCTGTGCAGACCAGTCATGTTCCTCCACCCCAAACACGCTCAGCCATGTTTATGGACCTTGCTTTGTGCACTGGTCCAAATCATTTGGTGGAGGGGGATTGTGGTCTGGGGTTGCATTTCAGGGGTTGGGCTTAGCCCCTTAGTTCCAGTGAAGGGAACTCTTAAGGCATCAGCATGCCAAGACATTTTGGACAGTTTCATGCTCTCAACTTTGTGGGAACAGTTTGAGGATGGCCCCCTCCCGGTTCCAACATGACTCCACACCAGTGCATAAAGCAAGGTCCATAAAGACATGGATGAGCGAGTTTGGGTGGAGAAACTTGGGGTTGGGGTCCTGACCTCAACTCGATAGAACTTTGGGATGAATTAAAGTATACACTGCGAGCCAGGCCTTCTTGTCCAACATCAGTGCCTGATCTCACAAATGTGCTTCTGGAAGAATGATCAAACATTTCCATAGACACACTCCTAAACCTTGTGGACAGCCTTTCTAGAAGAGTTGAAGCTGTTATAGCTGCAAAGGGTGGGCCAACTCAAAATTGAACCCTACGGACTAAGACGCGTGTAAAGGCAGGCATCCCAAAACTTTTGACAATAGAGTATACTTTAGTGACCTCCTCCGAGGGTCTGGTAGGTTACGTCAGCTATCAGAAAGCAGCCTCCAGGACTTTCTACTTTGTACCATCATACACAGGATCATTATGGAGTTCAGCGCTCCTACAATACACAAGAAAACACATAATTGTCACTGGAACAGACGTCTCCTTTGAATGATTGAAGCGGTTATAGTTTCAAAGGGTGGGCCAACTCAATATTAAACCCTAGGTACTAAGACTGGGATACCATTAAAGTGCGTGTAAAGGCCGGCATCCTAATACTTTTAATAATATAGTGTGTGTGTGTGTATATATATATATATATATATATATATATATTCCCGTTATTATGTATATAATCAAATTTTTTAACATTTTCATTCAAAGCAGGCTTATGATGCACACATTACGCAGTGTTGGTGCCAGACAGCCTATTTGAGGGATGCTCTAACTTAATGTTAGTGCTGACTGGTTTTCAGGTTGTCCTGACCTGTATCCTGCATATACTTCCTATAATTGACATTACGCCAATGTTGGATCCTGCTTCATACAGCTGCCTGCTACATTCTGACCTCAGCTTCATTCATGATCTTTATTCACTTGTGATTCTGTACTGTTCTACCTGATCGTTATCTACCCCAGATTTCTCTGTGTCTCTGCTACTGTCTCTTATTCTGTCCCGTAAAATCACCTATTGTCAGCTCTGGACTAGTCTGGAACCACCTAGGATGGCTGATGGACTCTGCTATCCTAAACCTGCCGCCCAACTGAAGTTCCCCTTTAACTTCTGCTGGTTTCTCTCATGGTTCTGCTGATCTCTCAGCTTCCACTTCTGGTCACATTCTCTGCAGGATCATTCTGGTTGGCATCTCCACTACTTCGAGGTCCTAAAATCAACATCTCCTGGCACTCAAGTTCTTCCTGTCCCTTGGCACCATCATGTAGCCCTCACCTCTGAAAGGGTGGCTGATTGCCACAGGTTATGTTCCCCAATTTGAGGCAGCCAGGCACACAGCAATCATCGTCCACTCTGGCTCATTGATCAGTCAAGGGCAGTGTCTTTTTATGCTTGATTTTAGATTAAACTTGGATGGAGGGATCTGTAGGATACCCAGCAGTACTGTACACTAGTAAGAGGACACTCTGCTCCCAATCCACAATTCTTAGCATACTAGTTCCTCCCATAGAAGCCCAGGGAAGGAGCAACACTGAAGCATTGTAAGCTTTGTCTCAGTCCAGGCAATCGCAGGCACTCATGCTCTAGGGGGAGAGCAGCAACATAGTCACTAGTATTCTAGGCTCAGGTCTGTACTCACAATGTCCTTGCATAATTGGTTGCCTCCTTCCAATATCAGCCAGACATTCACCCGTGAGATTCCCAGACCAGATTCTTAGTGAAATCCTTGAACCATCTCCAAGGATTCTCTGAAAAGTAGGCCCCCCTACCACTATCCTAGCTGGGATCTCAATGAATGTATGTATAACTTCAGCTAAGCTGCCCAGAACGGCAGTAGTCCTTCAAGCTGTGGACTTCTCCTCCTGGACAAGACACCACTGTTCCAGACTCCTAACTATTTGTATACTCTTCAGCCTCCTACTGGGCACACCTCCACAGTGATTGGATGAGGCCCCATACATATTCAGACTGCTCATTTGGCTTGCTCTACTCCTATGTTTTGGGGCCTTGCAGAAGGCAGGGAAAAGCAATTATACCTGAAATCCCATGAGACCCAGATAAGACCAAAACAATCAACAACTGCTTCACTGATTACATACATTCATTTTCAAAAGTTAATCTGGTTGAAAAAAGACACAAGGTCATCCAGTTCAACCAACAGAAGAGCCCAAAAAGAACTAAATTTACCTGACATCCTAGAACCTAACTAGGAGGGTGCTACAATCTGTTCCTGTTCCAGGGGTGCTTGGGAAGGCAATACAGGAGAGCCCACCCTTGTTATTTCAGTTTCCTATCAGGTATGTGACAATTTCTGTTTACCACAGCGCTTTGCACTGCAATAAAGTCCTGCATGTAGTCCCTATTCTCAGTGCACACTGCAATGTATTTCGGTGCTTAGCTGGATATCCACTCTAAGAGGTGTCCCTGCTTCAACTGGGTTTTTGGCTGCTTGGTTGGTATTGTCCTTTAAAATTAGTTTTAAAAAAAAATTGCGCAAAACCACTTCAGTATATTCTGTGAAAGCATTTGTGCTGGGAGGATAGCATTAGCTAAGAACACTGTGCTCTAAAGTAGCTCTTGACTTTTTTTTTTAATAAATATCAGATGGATGATGTGTCCTCTCATTAAATGGACGCCTTAGGGAACGTTCTGGTTGTCAGGGAAAAAGTTCTTTGGGCTACCTGAGCTCATTATCTGTTCTATAAAGTCCTAATTGTTAGGCCTATATAGTTGCATCCATAGGGATTTTTTATATCAAATAAACTGGATTTTCATGGCTGTATATCAAAGGTTCAATTGTAGAAAGCACATTTTGTTCACTTAGAAAACAGTGGGCTTTGTTTTTCTCTTGTAAAAGATTAATGTTGCTTCATAGGTGTTAACAGTTTTTAAGGTATCTGCAAGAACAATATTGCAAAACTGTTAAAACTAGGGATAGACCGAAATGTTTTTTTTTCAGAGCCGATACCGATATTTTGTACATTAAAATAAAGACAATTTTTGACACAAATCTGGTACTGAACATGTTAATTTTTGTTTAATGCTTAATGGCTGGCTTGCTGGCACCATGAGGTGGGTGGCTAGCTGTCTGGCACCCTGTGGTGGGTGGCTAGCTGTCTGGCACCCTGTGGTGGGTGGCTAGCTGTCAGGCATCCTATGGTGGGTGGCTGGCTGTCTGGCACCCTGTGGTGGGTGGCTGGCTGGCTGGCACCCTGTGGTGGGTGGCTGGCTAACTGGCTGGCACCCTGTGGTGGGTGACTGGCTGGCTGGCTGGCACCCTGTGGTAGGTGGGTGGCTGGCACAGGGGCTGTGGGTGGCTGGCTGGTACAGGGCCTGTGGGCGGCTGGCTGGTACAGTGCCTGTGGCTGGCTAGTATGGGGCCTGTGGGTGGCTGGCTGTCTGGCACCTTGTCTGTGGGTGACTGGCTGTCTGGCACCCTGTGATGGGTGGCTGGCTGGCTGGCACCCTGTGGTGGGTGGCTGGCTGGCTGGTACCCTGTGGTGGGCGGCAGGCTGGCACGGGGGCTATGGGTGGCTGGCTGGTACAGGGCCTGTGGGTGGCTGGCTGGCTGGTACAGTGCCTATGGCTGGCAGGTACAGGGCCTATGGGTGTCTGGCTGGTACAGGGCCAGTGGATGTAGGTGGCTGGCTGGAACCAGGTTGTGGTGGGTGCATGGCTGTGATACACTCCCACTAGTCCCGACTCCAGACGAGGCTGTCCAAGGTGAGGGAGGCGACCTAAGAAGGCACAATGACGTCACAAAAATGTCGGCAATATCGGCCAGTTCCGGGACCGATACCCAGTGGCGGCTGGTGCTCAAAATTTTTGGGGGGCGCGAACAGAAAAATCGAATAGGCATTGCAGCAAAAAAACGCGGCAAAAAATTGCATGACTTTGAGGTCACAAAAGTGTGAAAGGGGCCTTCAGTAATCAAAGTATAGTGTGCCCCCATTCAATGCAGAGTTACCACAGCATGCCCCCATCAATGCAGAGTTACCACAGCGTGCCCCCTTTCAATGCAGAGTGACCACAGCGTGCCCCCATTCAATGCAGAGTTACCACAGCGTGCCCCCATTCAATGCAGAATTAGCACAGCATGCCCTCATTCAATGCAGAGTTAGCACAGCGTGCCCCCATTCAATGCAGAGTGACCACAGCGTTCCCCCATTCAATGCAGAGTGACCACAGCATGCCCCTATCAATGCAGAGTTACCACAGCGTGCCCCCTTTCAATGCAGAGTGACCACAGCGTGCCCCCATTCAATGCAGAGTTACCACAGTGTGCCCCCATTCAATGCAGAGTTAGCACAGCGTGCCCCCATTCAATGCAGAGTGACCACAGCGTTCCCCCATTCAATGCAGAGTGACCACAGCGTGCCCCCATTCAAAGCAGAGTGACCACAGCGTGCCCCCATTCAATGCAGAGTTAACACAGCGTGCCCCCTTTCAATGCAGAGTTAGCACAGCATGCCCCCTTTCAATGCAGAGTTAGCACAGTGTGCCCCCATTCAATGCAGAGTTAGCACAGCGTGCCCCCTTTCAATGCAGAGTTAGCACAGCGTGCCCCCTCTCAATGCAGAGTTAGCACAGCATGCCCCCATTCAATGCAGAGTGACCACAGCATGCCCACATTCAATGCAGAGTTAGCACAGCGTGCCCCCTTTCAATGCAGAGTAAGCACAGCGTGCCCCCATTCAATGCAGAGTTAGCACAGCGTGCCCCCTTTCAATGCAGAGTTAGCACAGCGTGCCCCCTTTCAATGCAGAGTTACCACAGCGTGCCCCCTTTCAATGCAGAGTGACCACAGCGTGCCCCCATTCAATGCAGAGTTAGCACAGGGTGCCCCTATTCAATGCAGAGTATCAGGGTTCACAATGTTCTTTACATCAGGTCCACAATGTTCTTTTTTTTACTTCAGAGTTCCCACTTACACTGTAAAGTAAATAAGTAACGTGTGGGTTAACACAATATTATGCTTAAATATTGATATTTGCACTGAAATTAGCCATTTTATGTAATTTTTTTGAATTGTCTGTAAAAAATGTGGCTCTGTCGTGTAAATTTTGGACACCCTCAGAAAATTTCACTTAGGGCAGTTGGCAACACTGCACCCCATTAAAGTGCCCCCTCCCTCCACTATTTATCCTGAGCACCAGGTGCCGTCAGATGGGCACTTATAGGTGGCACTGATGAACACTGATAGGTGGCATTGATGGGCACTGACATGCACTGATAGGCGGCACTGATGGACACTGATAGGCGGCACTGATGGGCATAGGTGGGCGGCACTGATAGATGTCAATAATGGGCACGTGTTGGCGGCATTGATAGATGGCAATGATGGGCAGCACTGATGAGGAGGGCATTGGCAGGCTCTCTGACCCCTGATTGGCATTCCTGGTGGCTATGGGTGGGCATCCCTGGTGGCCATGGTTGGGCTATTCCTGGTGGCTCTAGTGGCTTCCCCCAAGGGTCTGCACTGGTAATCAATGCTCTGATTACCAGCACAGATGTGCTGGTAATCAGAGCATTGTCAGGCGCGAGCTGAGGAAAGCCGATCAACGGCACTTCCTATTTTCTATGTGGTCAGCTGTGATTGGACACAGCTGGTCACATGGTAAAGAGCCTACGTCATAGGCTCTTAACTGGAATCGGAGATGCAGTGAGTCAGAGTTACACACCGCACCGCCGATCGCCGCTCTGCGTGCCCCCCCCCCCTGCTGGACATCCTATGACGGCCAGTCAGGATAGTGCAACCACTTTGCCGCCCTCATTTTGCAATATGGTGGGCAGCAAGTGGTTAAGGTAATACCTTTCATCTATCCAAGCAAGTGGTAGGTATATGTCAAAAGTTCTGTATTGTAACTATGTTTGATTTCACAGTGCAGGGTTACAGTGTATATAAACTAAAAACAATCAGCACAGTGGTGTAGTAGTTAGCACTTTCACCTAGCAGCAAGAGGGTCGCTGGTTCGAATACCAACCATGACACTACCTGCCTGGAGTTTGCATGTTCTCCCTGTGCCTTCGTGGGTTTCCTCCGGGTACTCCGGTTTCCTCCCACACTCCAAAGACATGCTGGTAGGTTAATTGGATCCTGTATAAAAAAAAAAAAATTGGCCCTACTGTTTGAGTTAGGAACCTTAGATTGTAAACTCCTTGAGGGCAGGGACTGATGTGAATGTACAATGTATATGTAAAGTGCTGTGTAAATTGATAGCGCTATATAAGTACCTGAAATAAATAAATAAATAAAATAAATGTAATATATTACAGGTGAAAAAAGGGAACCCTCATTAGTGTGCCACCATCCTAATAATTAACCACTTGCCTGCTGGTCGCTTAAACCCCCTTCCTGCCTAGGCCTATTCTCAGCTTTCAGCACTGTCGCACTTTGAATGACAATTACTCGGTCATGCAATACTGTACCCAAATGAAATTTTTATCATTTTTTTCAAACAAATAGAGCGTTCTTTTGGTGGTATTTAATCACTACTGGGGGTTTTATTTTTTGCTGAACACACAAAAAGGAGACCGAAAATTTTGAAAAAAAAACTCCCAAAAAGCTATTTTTATAGTTTGTTATGAGATTTTGCAAACAGGTAATTTTTCTCCTTTACTGATGTGCGCTGATGAAGCGGCACTGATGGGCCCTGATAGGCACTGATACGCTGCACTGATGGGCACTGATAGGTGACACTGATGGGCACTGGTAAGGCAACACTGATATGGCCGACACTGGTGGGTACTAATATGTGGCACTGATGGGTGGCACCGATTGGCACTGATGGTGGCACTGTAGGGCACTGGTAGGTTGCACTGAAGGGCACTGATAGGTGGCACTCATGGGCACTAATGGGCACTAATAGGTGGCACTGATGGGCAATGCTAGGCACTGTTATGTGACACTGATAGGCAGCACTGATGATGGGGCACTGATTGGCACTGATAGGTGGCACTGGTGAGCACCGGTAGGTGGCACTGACCTGCACTGGTTGGTGGCGCTGGTGGGCACTGGTAGGTGGCACTAGTGGGCTCAGTTGCTCTTCCTCTTTGGGACTGATGTCCCTCTGACAGCAGCCGGTGATCAGTTTTTTTTTCTCCTCATACTGATAGCGTGAGGAACAAAAAAAAAAGCTGATCGCCGGTTGCTGTTTACATCACGTGATCAGATGTCATTGGCTGACAGCTGATCACGTGGTAAGGGGCCAGGACCAGCCCCTTACTCTGATCTGTGATAAAAAAAAAAGGTGTCTGAAGCTGAAAGACCCCAACCACCAGCCCGGCGCTTATGGATAAAATATAACAGTATTTAGGGATAAAATTATAAATATCTAAAATATTGTATTAAAATACTTTAAATAATCATATAAAATCATGTGTATCCTTGTAGTACACCAGCAGCCACTGTAAGTAAAACTTCTGTGTATATAAAATGTATAAAATGCAACTCAATCTCCGGATCCTAATCAAGCATTATAGACATTCAGCAGCGCTTAAACATACACTGAAAATGTTAAAAGAGTCCATCCACATATCTAAAACAGTTCGTAGTGTTCAGAGTCAGAAAGTGTCCAAACGCAGTGCAGGAGAAACAGGTATAGTATGTATAATTTTCCTCAGATGCGAGGCACCAGTGTTCTCAAACAAAGGTTCAACAGCCTTCACCACACCGTCTGTGCTCCCCTATGCAATGGGCACTCACCACATCTCACATTAAATCAAGCCTGTATGCATAAGTTGCATGAGCCCTTGCTTCCAGTTAACCAGCCGTTTCCAGTGATTATACTCCAACCAGGGATATTATCAAGGGTTTCCTCAAGCTCAGGATCAGGCACCGTATCTCATCCAGATGAGAATGCAAGCAAACAACAGGAAACAGGAGATAGCGTAATATTGCTTAAACTTTATTTCCCAAATATACAACGCTCCAAATCCCCCTCAATATATCTGCTTACACTTCATCAAAATTCACACGCTTTATAAGTAATGTCTGGGACTAGGACAGTACCGCTGCTCGCCGACCGCGAGTCAAGGCGCCTCCTTGGAACAGGATATGTCGCTCTGCGGCCGCCTGGCGAGTTCCGGAATGTCAGCTGGTACTTCCTTTTGTCTCCAGGGTAGCAACGTACATGCGTCTTGACGCGTTTCGTCACGTGGGACTTCAACTGAGGACGCTGGTACGTTGCTAAGCTTGGGTTTATGTATGCAGCCGGAGGACCTCCCCCTTCGCATTCATTGGTTCCCATAATCACCGGACCTTATAGCTCCACCTCATCGCTACATAGCGGAGTATGGGCTCGGACTGGATATTACAATGGATGTTTTGAACCAATCAAATGGTACTCAGAACTTCTGCAAGTGCTTCTAAATATGGGTACAATGCTTACCTCCTTTCTCTGTGATAAGCCCTTAATCCCCTAGGCATGCCTCCCCGGTAAAAATAGCCAGAATTTGACCCCACGATCACATCGGCGGCCGATCACAAGTCTAATCATGTATGGTCCATGTTTATTATGAAACATTGTTTCTCCATGCTTTTAGGAGTCTGGATGTATATCTACCCATATTTCATTAATTGTATAGCCAGTCATATCCGGATGTATAAACAATATCAATACAGTAGACCTTACGATCGATATACAATAAAATCAATAAATTCATTAAAATCAGTGCCAAACCAATTCATTTAAAATCGGAATCATATTTCAAATAGGACATAATCAATTCTATTTGTGGCACATGATTCTAAATACAGGTTCTCTGGTGCTCATATCATGAAATAAATATATATGTTCTAATAAAATCGTTGTAGGCTAAAATTGCTTCATGTTAAAATGTTAAATCCTTAGAGTATAAAAATCTTAAAACCCCAAGCATATAGTGTACTAAAAACATACTAGTTAATAATTACTTAAAAAACAGTTCAGGTCCAAATCTATATTTAATCCTTTCGGCGTCAAAGAATTTGTCTTGTAAATCCATTCTGTTTCTTTTTTAGAGAGCTCCCTTACTCTATTACACCCCCTCCAGTTGGATGGCATCTTTTCGATGCCCCAAAACTTAAAACTTAAGACCTGAGGGGTCCCTGGAGTGTTTTTCTCTAAAATGCAATGGGACACTGTGTTCTTTAAAGCCAGTGGTAATCTTATAGATATGCTCTGAGATTTTAATCCCCAATTTTCTCTTAGTCCTGCCTATGTAGAGCAACCCACAAGGGCATTCCATCCCATATACTACATGTGTCGAGACGCATGAGATAAATTGTTTAATTTCAAAAGATTTGCCGTTTGCACTGGACGTAAACTCCGTAAGCCCTCTAAAGTGAGTCTCATGGACTCGCTGATCACAGAGCGAGCCGTGCGTGCTCCCCAGGGAGCACGCAGGCAGCTCATGCATGGGAGGACGTAGATGGACGACCTCCCGGCAATTTAGGTCCGCGCTGTAGCCGTCTTTCGACTATAGAGCGGAGGGGAAGAAGTTAATAGAGAAAAAGGCCACAGGCTCTCCAAACAGGAGAAAAAAAGGAGGGGGGGGGGTGGGGAGAAAAGGAAAAAATCCTATCACAATAAAGGTTTGTAACTGAGTGCCTTGTTCATACTTGGTACCTCAGTAGCCTTTGGATTAAAAATCTGCAAAATGAAAAAAAGAAAGAACATATATATACTTTGATAGTATATTGACTGTAGCTTTTGTAATTTCTCTCCTAGATACTTACCATTTTAGACTGCAGCCTATTGAACAGCTCACCTATATAAATAATATCCTTTCTTTGAAAAAATATCATGGGGAAACCCCCTTTGGGAACTGCTACATTAACCCACGGTGAATGAAATTGAATATCTATCCTGAACTTTCTAAGTAAGCCTATCTGGGTAGATCTATGCATATTTAAACAGGATAATAATAGATCCCATGACCCCTATACAGTATCTCACAAAAGTGAGTACACCCCTCACATTTTAGTAAATATTTTATTATATCTTTTCATGTGACAACACTGAAGAAATTACACTTTGCTACAATGTAAAGTAGTGAGTGTACAGCTTGTATAACAGTGTAAATTTTCTGTCCCCCTCAAAATAACTCAACACACAGCCATTAATGTCTAAACTGCTGGCAACAAAAGTGAGTACACCCCTAATTGAAAATGTCCAAATTGGCCCCAAAGTGTCAATATTTTGTGTGGCCACCATTATTTTCTAGCACTGCCTTAATCCTCTTGGACATGGAGTTCACCAGAGCTTCACAGGTTGCCAATGGAGTCCTCTTCCACTCCTCCATGACAACATCACGGAGTTGGTGAATGTTAGAGACCTTGCACTCCTCCACCTTCTGTTTGAGGATGCCCCACAGATGCTCAATAGGGTTTAGGTCTGGAGACATGCTTGGCCAGTCCATCATCTTTATCCTCAGCTTCTTTAGCAAGACAGTGGTCATCTTGGAGGTGTGTTTGGGGTCCTTATCATGTTGGAATACTGCCCTGCGGCCCAGTCTCTAAAGGGAGGGGATCATGCTCTGCTTCAGTATGTCACAGTACACGTTGACATTCATGGTTCCCTCAATGAATTGTAGCTCCCCAGTGCCAGCAGCACTCATGCAGCCCCAGACCATGACACTCCCACCACCATGCTTGGCTGTAGACCTCGTTGCCGCCACACACGCTTGACACCATCTGAACCAAATATGTTTATCTTGGTCTCATCAGACCACAAGACATGGTTTCAGTAATCCTTGTCCTTAGTCTGCTTATCTGCAGCAAACTGTTCGCAGGCTTTCTTGTGCATCATCTTTAGAAGAGGCTTCCTTCTGGGGCAACAGCTATGCAGACCAATTTGATGCAGTGTGCGGTGTATGGTTTGAGCAAGGCTGACCTCCCACCCCTTCATCCTCTGCAGCAATGCTGGCAGCACTCATACGTCTATTTCCCAAAGACAACCTTTGGATATGACCCTGAGCACGTGCACTAAACTTCTTTGGTTGACCAGGGCGAGGCCTGTTCTGAGTGGAACCTGTCCTGTTAAACCTCTGTATGGTCTTGGCTACCATGCTACAGCTCAGTTTGAGGGTCTTGGCAATCTTCTTACAGCCTAGTCCATCTTTATGTAGAGCAGCAATTGTTTTTTTCAGATCCTTGGAGAGTTCCATGTTGAACTTCCAGTGACCAGTATGAGAGAGTGAGAGCGATAACACCACATTTAACACACCTGCTCCCCATTCACACCTGACTGAGACCTTGTAACACATGACACCGGGGAGGGAAAATGGCAAATTGGTCCCAATTTTGACATTTTCAATTAGGGGTGTACTCGTTGCCAGTGGTTTCGACATTAATGGCTGTGTTGAGTGATTTTGAGAGGACAGCAAATTTACACTGTTATACAAGCTGTACACTCACTATTGTACATTGTAGCAACGTGTAATTTCTTCAGTGTTGTCACATGAAATTATATAATAAAATATTTGCAAAATATGAGGGGTGTACTCACTTTTGTGAGACACTGTATTTATAACCTTACACATTTGCACATCTAGGTAAGCTAGGCCCGATAAGCCACCTTTACCTGTCCGCCCTGGGCTGGTTTGTTTGCCCCCAGACTGCATTACTGCACTAGGAACTGGAGAAATACTGCCACAATGTAAGCCATACATATCTATAGATTTGTACATCTTTGTTGTTCAAAAGATATACATTAGACCAATATGAGTATACTTTTAACTTTAATTTTGTTTGTTTGAAGATAATTGTGCTTGTCCCCTCATTGTTCAATGGTCTTAAAGAAGCTATTAGCGAAACGCGTCGACCTTCCATTGGACAAGAGTATTTGTAAAACCTATACATTATCTAAGCGCAATATATTTTTCTCCATGCTAGGTAATTTGTAGGGTATATATGCACAGAACTGATGTTCAGGGGATGACCATGTTTAGATGGCCTACCCCTTGCTTTATCTGTGTTTGTGTAAACAATATATTTTACACTATTTGTTCAATAAAATTCATTTTTTATTCAAGATTTTGTACTAGTGTCTCATGTTCTGCCCTTGAAGTCCACTTTGTTTGACACAGAAGCTCCTGTTTTGAGAGCCGGTGGCCTTTTGCTGTAGGATTATATATATCAACTTACCAGTCTTTAAGATGGAGGTGATGGCTGCATTTGTTTTCTTTTTTTTTTTTGTAAGGAGCACAATATGATAACACTTGCAAGAAAGAAGCATTTATTGCTCCAATGCCCGGTTACAATATGCCCAACAACACCTTAACACGCCTCACAATGTCTGGAACACTGTAATCTGGAGTTATGAGACCAAAATAAAGCTTTATGGTCACAACCATAAGCGCTATGCTTAGTGTGGGAGTCAACAAGGCCTATACCATCCCCATTGTGAAGTATGGTGGTGGCTCACTGATGTTTTGGGGGGTGTGTGAGCTCCAAAGGCATGGAAAATCTTGTGAAAATTGATGGAAAAATGAATGCAGCATCTTATTAGAAAATACTGGCAGACAATTTGCATCTTCTGCATGAAAACTGGGCATGGGATGCTCTTGGACTTTCCAGTACCACCATAACCCCAAGCACAGGGCCACGTTGATCCTCCAGTGGTTACTGATGAAAGTTCTAGAGTGGTCATCACAGTCTCCCAGTGGCGTAGCGTGGGTTGTCAGCACCCGGGGCAAGGCAGGTAATTTGCGCCCCCTAACCCGTGGGATTTTAGCACTCGAGTCTCTTCCACTAGATTAGTTGAAGAAACCCTTACCCCCTAAGCACATGTATTGTTTGTTATGAAAATACTGATGTAATTAAAGTAAAATGCATCTAAGTACAAGTTTGAATGACCAGCTTGCCCCCTTTCAATGCAGAGAGACCAGCGTGCCCTCTTTCAATGCAGAATGACCAGCGTGCCCCCTTTCAATGCAGAGAGACCTGCGTGCCCCCACTCAATGCAGAGAGACCAGCGTGCCACCTTTCAATGCAGACAGACCAGCCTGCCCCCTTTCAATGCAGAATGACCAGCGTGCCCCCTTTCAATGCAGAATGACCAGTGTGCCCCCTTTTTAATGCAGAGTGACCAGCATGCCCCCTTCAATGCAGAGAGACTTACCTGCAGCAGCGGCTTCTTCTCAGTTCCCCGTGTCTCCTCGAGTCCTCTCGCCTCCTCCTCGGCCAATGGCATGCATTCGCCTTTCGGCCAATCAGGAAGCGGGTCTCGGACCCGCTGGGGTTGTCTCGGACCCGCTGTGGGTTGTCAGCACCCGGGGTCCCTTGCCCCGGGTGCTGACAACCCACGCTACGCCACTGGGAGACTGTGATGACCACTCTAGAACTTTCATCAGTAACCACTGGAGGATCAACATGACCTGACATCTTATTAAGACAAATGGGCAGCTATACCACCTGCAAGAATTCAGGGCCTCATAGACGACTATTACAAAAGACTGCACACTGCCATTGATGCTGAAGAGGGCAATACTTCTTGCTGTTATTTGTTTTATGATTGGTACATAAAGTGCATTACCAATTCTCCAAGTGTATTCAAACTTTTGAGCATAACTTTACTTTAATCACTTTGGCATGGACCAAAACAATTTTTACATTTTTGCTATGGCAAAAATTAGAGTGCAACTCATTACTTAAAGTGGAAGAACAGCCTAACTATAACTATACCGAAATATGTTCCCTCCCCCAATCCTCCTACTTATCCTGCCTAACCTGCAAAACAAGATGTGTATACTTACCTATTTTTTAATCCACTCCTATCACAATATCCCACAGGTCTGGCTCCCCTGTGTCAGTGAGCAGTTGCTGCAGGGGAGAGGAGGGAACACTGACAACGGCTGGGCCATGGTAGCCTATAGGTGACATCACTGCTCCTGGAGTTCATAGCTTTTGTTGAGCGTTCCCTGAGTCTGAGCTGCAGGATTACATGGTTGGACGGGATTAAAAATAGGTAAGAACATAGATCTTTTTAAACAGGTTAGGCAAGACAGGTTGGAGGAGGGGGGAGGGAACATATTTAGGAATAGTTAAAGTTCGGGTTTTCTTCCACCTTAAGATATCAAAGTAATACATATATTGATTTTCAGGATAAACAAGGCTTTCTTTTGTTGATATCATCTTGCAAAAAAATATATTTTTTTTATGCAATCCATAAATAAAGATTACGCTCTCTAGCTCCCTTGTTACCTCTTCCCATGCTCGCCTCCAGGACGTCTCCAGAGGCTCTCCCATCCTCTGGAACTCCCTGCCCCAGTATGTCCGGTCAGCTCCTACCCTGTTCGCCTTTTAGCGATCCCTGAAAAACTCACTTATTTAGGGAAGCCTACCCCAAATCCACCTAAGAACTGTATCTGAGTCACCTCCATCAAATCATTCCCTGCAGATATTACCTTTTGTACAACCTACCCCTCCCTTTAGATTGTAAGCTCCATGAGCAGGGACCTCCTGTCCCTTCAGTATAGAACTGTATTGTAATTGTACTGTACTCCCTCTACATTGTAAAATACTGCGCAAACTGTTGGCGCTGTATAAATCCTGTATTATAATAATAATAATGTAAAAAAATAGCGTTGGGCTATCTCTGTATGGGTGACTAGCATCGGGGAAATGACAGCAACAGGAATCGGCTGATTCTTGCAGCAGCTTTTGCTACCCGTGGGGGGCTAGCTGCGGCTGCTAAGCAATGCAAACTTTAATAACAGGTCATCAATGGCCACAGATTACCTGGTGTATTGCTGCTGGAGGCACTTTGTGTGTCATTTGAAGCCTCGTACACACGCACCGATTGTTGGCCGTGAATTTTCGGCCGCCGCCCGATCGGCCGATTATCGGCTTGTTAGTATGATGCTTCCGACAACCGACTGCGACTTTTCGGCCGAACAAAATCTGGTGTGCATGCTATAAAATTTTTGTTGGCCGTCAGCAGAACGGCCGATTGTTCCTCAGTCAGTACAGATTTCGGCAGACAAAAATCAGTTGAGCAAGACTGGGCATGCTCAGAGAAGAAAAAACACACGGAAAGTTAACCATCACATGACATCACTTCTGCGGTTGGTTGTTGTTGGCCGACAAAATTCGTGTGCAGTCTAGAGAACATTTCAAGCAACACAACAACACTGGACAAAAGACAGCTGATCGGTCGGCCAACAATCGGTGCGTGTGTACGAGGCTTTAGTGTACAGGGCTGGACAGCCGCAGTTAGCCCCTCACAGGTGTAAGCAGATTTCTGCTGCCGTCATTCACACTGCTGCTAGTCACCTGTGTGAATGTAGAAGTGTTAAATGAAAGCCCCCCTTGCCAACCTCCAAATATTTGCTAAAAATATCAACCCTATCTAAAAGCCCTTTTTACTTTCCTGTAGCCACAGTCATGTGACGCCCCAACCCCAGGTCTTCTCCTCTTCTGTTTACTTCCTGGTTTTCGTCCTTCTTCAGGTCAACACATCCATGCCTGCCTGACAGATGGTTTGATGGGCTATTTCAGGGTCCCCTCAGTATTAAGGAAAAGAAAGATGTCAGCGAAGAGGGGTTAAGGGGACCAGCAGTCTCAGAGGGGCATCTCAGCACCGGGTCAGTGGCCCCACAACTTGAAAAAAGGGCAGTATGGGATTAAGATTGGGGACCAAGATGAGTATATCACAAGGTAAAAAAGAAAAAAGTCTAAGGCCTCAGCCTCAGGGGTGCTAAGGCCCACATGAATGAGCCATTTGCTCATGAGGCTGGAGCCGCCTGGAGCTATGAGCAGGCAGCCTATGTTATTAAATGGTGATGCAGCTGCTGTACAGACACAGCTGCATGTCCTAATTTGACAGGTGCGCAGGGGACAGGTTGCATTGCATGGAAAGCAAACTGTCAAAACGATAGCCTGGAATGGCTAATAAAAGCATAAGGAGGAGCCCAAGCAGAGGGAGAGGGACAGGGCATTCTATGTATGCCCTGTGTACTTTTATTACACTTTTCAAGGTAATTGAAGCAGGCCTAATATCTACAACTAAGTAATGTAATAATTAATGTAAAAAAAAAAAAAAAGAGAAGGCGACACTTACCTACTCATGTGCAGGCACAGAAATTTTGCTTTCATCCTCTTTAATCAGCCTCCACCGGCGTTCTAGGCTCCTCCCCTCTTGCAGCAAGTTGGGGGCTAAGGAGGCACCCATGTGCATAGGCTTCCATAAAGTCCCATACCAAGCCATGTTTGCCCATAGACACAGAAAGCCACATCCCTGCTTTCTCCTCACAGGAGTTTGACTGATGGCAGCCGATGTGACCACTGCCCTCAATTTTTCCTGACACTGGAGCCAGTGGAGGTAACATGGAGCAGGTAAGTGTTTAGGGATAGATGCATAGGACAGGTGGTGGGGCATTTTTTTATCTAGCTATGAATTGTTTTACATAATTACATTAGTCCAGCTTGGGCCATACCTGTGGGATTCCTCTAGAATCTAAAAGTCACTGATCTTCACTTGCTTCCGGGTCCCATGCTGAGTGGCTTCCCTGATGCATTCTGAACTCAGGAGGAAGGCCACTCAGCATGGGCGCTATTCAGAAAATGATTTGCAATTCCTAAATAAATGCAAAGGTTCTCTGATTAGAAAAGGTGATGTCCATGATAAAATGCAAAGCATTTTCTGAATGCCGCCCAAGCTCAATGGCCGACCTCGTGTGATCATTCAGAAGCAGGGTAGCCACTTGGTGCAGGACCCAGAAGCTAGTGGAGATCACTGTAGTAGTGATGCCTATTACAGGTATTTCCAGCTTTTAGAGGAATCCACAGGTACAGTATATATGCATAGTTACATTATTCCAAACTGGACCAATGTAACTATTTCAAAGTATCCATATCTGGATCTCGTCTTTAAGGTAAAAAACATTTAGATTTTAGTAATATTTAAAAGTCAATAAAGGCAAACTTACAAAAAAACAAAACAAAAACATGCCATACTTCTCTGCTCTTTGCCCAGAGCAGCCCCGATCCTCTTCCTCAGGGGTCCCCTGCCAGTGCTCCGAGCTCCTCCCCCCACCGAGTGCCCCCATAGCAAGCCACTTGCTATACGGCACTCTTGTGTGCTTGCTCCCGAGCTGGCTCGGGGGGGTGGGTAGAGTCTGTTGCAGAGGCTTAAAAATTATAGAATAGAATGCATTAAGGTAAGAAAAAAAAAAAACATTTTGCCTTAACCAGTTCCTGACCGCCCACCACAAATTTACTGCGACAGGCAGCCCCTCCTGCATAAACCGACATAGTACTACGTCAGTTGCGTGCATGGTGCTGGGGGGCGAGCGCGCGTCGGCGGTGGCATTGGGGATGCCGATCACGGTGCCGGCGTCCACGATTGCCGCTGGCCACCCGCGACAGCTGACCGTTCTTCTCTCTGAAATGATCACAGAGCGCCTGTGATCCTTCTATATAGGATCACAGGTCTCTATGGTAATTTCAAAAGCCCATCCCCCCCACAGTTAGTAAACACTCCCCTAGGCTTACATTAAACCCCTTGATCACCCACTAGGTTAACCCCTTCCCTGCCAATGTCATTATTACAGTAACAGTGCATATTTTTAGTACTGATTACTGTAGTAATGTCACTGGTCCCCCCCAAAAGGGTCAAAAATGTCAGTTTGGGGGTCAGATCTGTTGGTCGCAATGTCGCAGTCCCGCTAAAAATCGCAGATCGCCGCCATTACTAGTAAAAAAGATAAATAAATAAAAATGACATAAATCTTTCCCCTAGTTTGTAGACGTGATAACTTTTGCGCAAACCAATCAAAATACGCTTATTGGGATTTTTTTTAACCAAAAATATGTAACAGAAACCGAATTGGTCTAAAAGGATGAAAAAATTTGATATTTAATTTTTTTGGGGGGGAATATTATATAGCAGAATGTGAAAAAATATTTTTTTTTTTTTTTTCCAGAATTGTTTCTATTTTTTTGTTTATAGCGCAAAAAATAAAAATCGCACAGATGATCAAATACCACCAAAAGAAAGCTCTATTTGTGGGAGAAAAAGGACATCAATTTTATTTGGGTACAGTGACCCACCAATGCGCCATTTTCCGTTAAAGTAACGCAGTGCCGAATCGCAAAAAATGGCCTGGTCATTAAGGGGGCAAATCCTTCCGGTCCAGATCTGAGACCACTTGAAGGACTGTATTGGTCGATATGCAAAGATTTTATTGATTCAGTCCTACAACAGCGGCTGGCAACAGATAAGTCTTTTCACTGTACAAATATAAAAATCTCCATCTCCACAATCACCTATTATGTTACTTTCAAAATGATCAACTCCAAGAAACAAATTGGCTCTTCGGAGCCTTACAACATATACTTACAGCATAACCTTGGAGAGAGCGGGAAGGACAAACGCCATTGTTTCTACCTATCAGTTACTTACAAAGGTTTATGCTGACACTTCTGTGAACTTCGGTCTTTGAACAAGAAAGAAATTATTTTAAGACCACTTATGAACATTCTTTTAAACATCAGTGTAGTTTGTTTAGCTTTGAATCTGTGTTCCCTTTAATGTTAGACACAGGAGTATTCCTTTTATTCCCCTTTTATGTCTTTAGATTCACAGAAAATAAATTTGCCTTATTTCGACGATTTTGCATCCGTTAGTTTTTAGATCAGCACTTCATTTCTGGGGTCTAGAAATGAACTGTTTTAAGTTTTGTTAAATACTATATAGTTCTTACTATTAGTTACCAATTGTTACATGGTAATCTAATCATGGTAATCATATTGCGCTTTGTAAATTTAGGATGCTTTGATTTTAGCTTGCTCTATAGTTTTCTATGGCCCTAACAGCACCTTTACTATATAATAGAGTCTCTGTTATGTCCTCTAAGCTTGGGCAGGTACAGTGTGACCTTACGTATTCTTTCTCAGCCTGATACTCCTGCCCTGATATGGAAAAAATTAGATAAAAAAAAAGTTGACTATGAGGACATTCCAGAGAACCCTCTTCTGAATCCATTCCATGTGTGTCTACGGTTTATTCATCTCTTTTGAGACCTTCCTTTGTCGTCACACATTCAGATGCACTGAGAACCAAAGAGGTTTGAAAAGGGGAATATGCACTCAGATAGCAGCAATCTGAGCATATGCAATTGTGCTGGTGATGCCAAATCCTTAGAAATTATCTATAGAAGAGGAAGGATTGGGAGACAAGGATTTTTTGGCACAACATAGTACTAAAATTCAAATTTTTATTTGTAAATATAAATAAAAACAGGGGAAATCACTTAAAAGTGACCTAATAATCTTGGTGGCGGTTCCCCATCCGGGGAGGGTCGCGTGTTTGTGGTTTGTGAGCTCCAGGAAGTATCTATTATATGGGTCTCTCTCTACCTCAGACTCATACTACAGTTAAAAGCACAGTACTAGGGCTGTGACACCAGCCAGATTTGTGTGAATCCTTGGTCGTTACGATTCCAAGGTTCTCTACCTCCTACTATCTATAGGAGCTTCCTGCAACGCACGATACCCTCCTCGTTATTTACAATTGATGTTGATGCACTTGTCTAGTTCTATAATAGTATACAGAATATTCCATTAAAAATGCTCCAGATGAAGCTTTGAAAAAGGCGAAACATGTTGAGCAATGTTGAAACTGTACACATGCATGTTTGAATACAACATCAGCTGGTCTGTTCGGACGGCAGCCCGTGTCTTCTGGCACCCGTCGGCAGGATTCCTCTGATGTCAAGTATTTGTTTATAGAAAAGTCTGCAATTGCCTATGCATTTTCTGTACGGCACTAATGTGTATACAAACTGCTACATAATCTGTATATATATATATTTTTTTTTGGGGGCCTTTTATTAGGTCACTTTTAAGTGATTTCCCCTGTTTTTATTTATATTTACAAATAAAAATTTGAATTTTAGTAATATGTTGTGCCAAAAAATCCTTGTCTCCCAATCCTTCCTCTTCAACCAGAGAGGTTTGATGAAATTTGGCTGGTTCAGCAAGGAATAACCAATTTTTCCACATGTGGTCACTGCAGTTGAACAGAAATTGATCTACCAACCGAAGAAGTCAAAAACTAAATGACCATGGAACTTTTTTGGAGGCCATACAAACACAAATATAAAATATAAAAGCCATCATTTTTGTTGAGTACATAGCAAGATAAAAATAAGTTAAAAGCGAAGTAATGCACAACAAACTATTTTTGTTTTTTACAATTTTCACTTTTTAATACATAGTTGCAAAGTTCCTTCATACAGAGATCCATTAAAGTGGTGGTAAACCATGTTCTACCACTTGTACTGTACCTACAGACAAGCCTACAGTAAGGCTTACCTGTAGGTACTGTGAATATCTCCTAAACCTGCATAGTTTAGGACAGTGATGGCGAACCTTGGCACCCCAGATGTTTTAGGTCAACATTTCCCATGATGCCCAACTACAATTCAGAGTGCATGAGCATCATGGGAAATGTAGTTCCAAAACATCTGGGGTGCCATGGTTCACCATCACTGGTTTAGGAGATATTCAGAGTACATGCAGCTGGTGACATTGCCACTGCATGTGCTCTGAAGGTCCGGCATACAATGGCGGACCTACAGGGCCTGTGCCGTAAATGGGGGCTCCCACAGCATGTGAAGAAGTGATGCCATCGCGCTCCCGGCCACACATTTAGCCAGAGGTGTGAACCCGGAAGGAAGACCGGGGGAAGGTGTCAGCTCTCTCAACGGTAACAGCGCAGCGCTGGAGGGCTTTGTTCTACAGTAAGTCTCTCGTGACGTGGTAGTATGCAATGCATAATAGCACATTATGACATTGCCTTGCAGGGGATTTTTTTCTCCATACCCGGCCATTTACTACTGCTTTATCATTGTGCCAGTCAACAGAAAATGATGAAAAACATCATTAACCGGTTGCCGACCGCCGCACGACTATATACTGCGGCGGTCAGCCCCGGCCAGGCAGAGTGACGTATCGGTACGTCACTAGCCTGTCACTGACTTGCGAGCCTATCGCGGGCGGGCGCGCGCCCGCCGAGGCGCGCGCCCGCCGCGGCTCGTTCACAGGCAAGTCAGTGCGTGTGACCGGCGGACTCGATGTCCGCCAGTCACACTGCGATCGCTCCTGTGAAGGGAGAAAGACAGAGCAGCTTGTGTAAACAAGCTGCCTGTCAGTTCTCCCTGTGTAAAAGTGAAGATCTGACCGTTCTACTATGTAGAACGGTTGATCTTTGCTTTTACACCAATAGGAATGTCCCTGCACAGTAGAAAGCATGCCCCTAGGACACACTTAACCCCTCCCTGTCCAATAAAGTTAACCCCTTCCCTGCCAGTGTCATTTTTGCAGTAACAGTGCATATGTATAGCACTGATTACTGCAGTAATGTCACTGGTACCCCCAAAAGTGTCAAAAATGTCAGTCAAGGGTCCGATCTGTCCGCCGCAATGTCGCAGTACCGAAAAAAAAATCGCAGATCGCCGCCATTACGCGTTAAAAAAAAAAAACACCAAAAATGACAAAAATCTTTCCCTTTGTTAGTAAACGCGATAACTTTTGCGCAAACCAATCAAAATACGCTTTTTGCGATTTTTTTTACCAAACATAGGTAGCATAAAACAAATTGGCCGAAAAATGTTAAAAAATTTTGATTTTTACTTTTTTTTTGGGGGAATTTCATATAAAAAAATGTGAAAAATATTGTTATTTTTGCAAAATTTACGCTCTTTTTTTGTTTATAGCGCGTGATCAAAAAATCGCACAGGTGATCAAATACCACCAAAAGAAAGCTCTGTTTGTGGGAAAAAAAGGACGTCAAATTCGTTTAGGTACAGCGTCGCACGACCGTGCAATTGTCCGTTAAAGTCGCGCAGTAAAAAATCGCAAAAAAACCCCTGGTCCTTTAGCAGCCAAATCCTCCGGGGCTTAAGTGGTTAATCTCAACGCTTTTCGGGAAACATTGTTCATTTCATCAGGAGGTTGATGGTGTAGCTACTCATAGTAGCCAGGGGACCAAAGAACTACTATTCCCAGCATCAGATGGAATCCATAGATGAAGTATATGGGAGTTGGGGAGACAAGAAAGTTACTGGGATGGAGGTATATGACCTAGTTTTTGTTTTTTCGAGTTATCAATCGACTTCTGTTCAACCCTGTTGGATAAAAGATGCTTCATCAGCGGTTGCCACACTGATCTGTGTATTCTGACAATCGGGGAGTCTCCCCACTTTTAGAATAATATTGCACAGTGGGGAGGATTCCCCCACCCATCTCAATTGTATTGAAGGGCGAATCAGTGCAGTTTTTTTTTTTTTCTATCAGCCTGCAAACCTGAACCATCTATGGCCAGCCTAAGTAATGGTGAGTGATGACCCTGAGTGAAAGAACACATCTTCGGCATCCCTATAGGCTAGTATGTTCCTCCCTGTTGTTGCAGACTTTAGCTGTGCTTTGCTAATCAGTTGCCTAATCAGTTTACTGTTCCAAAAGCAGGTCTGAGAATGTAATCAAGCAACTGATGGGCAAACTAAATAATACATAGTAACATAGTAACATAGTTAGTGAGGTTGAAAAAAGACATCAGTCCATCCAGTTCACCCTATGATGTGTGTGTGTTTGCTGTTAACCGTACATTGTATACCCCTGTATGTTGTGGTCTTTAAGGTGCCCATCTAATAGTTTTTTGAAACTATCAATGCTCCCTGCGGATACGACTGTTTGTGGAAGAGAATTCCACATCCTTACTGCTCTGACAGTAAAGAACCCCCTTCGTACTTTAAGGTTAAACCGCCTTTCCTCTAGTTTTAGAGAGTGGCCATGTGTCTTATTGTATTCCCTTTCTTTGAATAGGTTTTCCCATATGCTAGGGTCGCCAGTACAGTATTTGTACATTGATATCATATCCCCCCTTAATCGTCTCTTCTCCAGAGAGAATAAGTTCAGTGCTTGTAGTCTTTCCTCTTAGCTGATGTCCTCCATTCCCCTAATTATTTTTGTTGCCCTTCTCTGGACTCTTTCCAATTCCAGCACATCCTTCCTGAGGACCGGTGCCCAGAACTGGACAGCATACTCCAGATGTGGCCGAACCAGAGTCTTGTAGAGAGGGAGAATAATCTCTTTATTTCTGGAGTGAATCCCCTTTTTTATACATCCCAGTATTCTGTTGGCTTTGCATGCCACTGCCAAGCCTGTTGTCTACCTTTTCCCCCAGGTCCTTTTCCATCCTAGACTCACCCAGAGGTTCCCCCCTAGTGAGTAGCTTGCCTTTCTGGTTTCTGGCACCCAAGTGCATTACTTTACATTTTTCGACATTAAACCTCATCTGCCATGTAGTTGCCCATCCCATTATTTTGTTCAGGTCCGCTTGTAAGGTTTCCGCATCCTGCATAGAAGATATTGGCATGCTTAGTTTAGTAACATCCGCAAATACTGAGATTGCACTAGATATCCCCTCCTCTAGATCATTTATGAATAAATTAAACAAGATTGGTCCCAGGACAGAACCCTGGGGGACCCCACTTTCCACACCCGCCCAATCCGAGTACTCCCCATTAATCACCACCCTCTGGACTCTCCCCTGGAGCCAGTTCTCTATCCAGGTACTCACCCTATGGTCCATACCTACCTTCCTTAGTTTGTACAGTAAGCGTTTGTGGGGAACGGTGTCAAAGGCCTTTGCAAAGTCCAGATACACCACATCCACAGGCTTACCTTTATCTAGGTGGCAGCTCACTTCATCATAGAAGGTTAATAGATTGGTTTGGCAAGAACGATTTTTCATGAATCCATGCTGATTACTACTAATAATACCATTATGACCACGATATGTTCTTTCCCTTTTGCAATCAGCAGTAAGTTGGTTTATCACGGTCCCCCTGCCCTTCCCCTCCCCCACTCTCTGTAATAAAGTGCCTAAAACAGCAGCTGTCACTACAGGGATAGACTGGGGATTTGCACACAAAAAAATATTTCAACAATGCTAATAAAAATTTTTAAATCAGTGATTAATGCTTTTTATTATTATTTATTATTATTATTATTATTATTATTATTATTATTACTTAACCTGTTCCTGCCTGTGCTATAGCCAAAAGAAGGCTACAGTGCAGGCCTAAATTGCTAGGAGGGCATCCATTTACGTCCTCCCAAGCATGAGCTGCCTGATTGCTCCCTGCGGGGGGCGCGCGGCTCTCTCTTTGATCAGCGAGTCCATGAGACTCAGCTGGTCACAGATCGGAGTAAGGGGCTGGCCAATGACAACTGATCATATGATATAAACAGAGCCCGTAATCGGCTTTTTTTTTCCTCACGCTTATCAGTGTGAGGAGGGAAAAAAAAAAACGATCACCGGGTGCTGTCCCATCAGTGCTGCCCATCAGTGTCACCTACCAGTGCTCCCCAGTGTCACCTACCATTGCCCACCAGTGCCCATGAGTGCCACCTATCAGTGCAACCTATTAGTGCCCTTCAGTGCCACCTATCAGTGTATTTTAGTGCCGCCCTTTTGTGCCACCCATCATAGCCACCCATCAGTGCCACCCATCAGTGCCCACCAGTGCCGCCTTATCAATGCCCATCAGTGCCGCCTTATCAGTGCCTATCAGTGCCCATCAGTGAAGCCTATCAGTGCCTATCAGTGCCCATCAGTGCCGCCTCATCAGAGCACATCAGTGAAGGTGAAAAATTACCTGTTTGCAAACTATAAAAACTGTTTTTTTTTTTGTTTTTTTTTTAAATTTTCGGTCTTTTTTTGTTTGTTCAGCAAAAAATAAAAACCCCCAGTGGTGATTAAAAAACACCAAAAGAAAGCTCTATTTGTTTAAAAAAAAATAATAAAAATGTATTTTGGGTAGAGCGTTGCATGACCGCGCAATTGTCATTCAAAGTGCAACAGCGCTGAAAGCTGAAAATTGGCCTGGCCAGGAAGGGGGTTTAAGTGCCTAGTAGGAAAGTGGTTAATGTAGTTAATGTGAATTTTGTACTTCATCAAGAGTGGAGATTCTGATCATCAAAAATAAAAATTGGTGTCTTGTTACAAACATAGAAGGCTTCTATTTTGTATACCGTTTTAATAAATTTCCTTCTCATGTGTTTTTTTTTTTTTTTGGTATTATAGTTGACAATTGGATGAAATGGTTAAAAAATTAATAAAAACTGTTCTGGTTATCTTACAACTAAAACCCAAATTCAGGCTAAAAAAATATATATATATATATATATATATATATATATATATATATATATATATGTATATATATATATTTAAGCCCCTAAAAAAGGGGGTGTGATTAAGTGCCCATTTGCATGGGATTGTGGCCACCCTCAGCATAAGGTTTCAAAATATAGGCTTAGGGGCAGTTATGTACAGTTAGGTAGTTATTGGGTTAAATATCCTTCTAGTGCTGGGGCAGGTATTAGCCAATGAAAAGTCATGGAAGTGTCTGGAATGCAGGGGAAAGGCTATATAAGGCTGAGGTAGTCTGGAGTTCCTCCTTTTGCATCTGAAGAGCAAGAAGGAAGTTCCCCATCCCCCCTCCCCGTTTTTCGCAAGCACCTTTGTGTGGTTGGGTCACCCTGGTATTCTAGGGGGGATGTGTATTTTCTGTGTTCATTTTGAGATTACTGTTGCTCGAGTTATGAAAACTGAGCAATTACAATTCATCTGTTTTTTTTAAGTGATGTTATTTGATCATTTCAAATGTTTTGATGTTTACATATATTAAAACCAATAAAGTGTGCCACGGCCATTCTTTGCCAACATACTGCAAGTCTGTTTGGTCTTATTTCATTAAGTGTGGGGTCAAGTCCATTTGGGGTGTGAAAGGTGTGGCCTACAGTCCCATTTGGCGGTGTAAAAAAAGTGCAACTCTGGCTGCAATACTCACCTCTTCAATGGTGCTGTCCCCACAGTATTAGCTTTCTGCCACTTAATTCTCTCAACCTTCCAGGTTGACCGATGTTCATTGTCATTCAGTCTGGAAGACTGAGGACATCCTGTGAATGTAGGGTTTTAAATACTCATTAGCTTATCTTTTTGCATTTGGAACTATGCTAACAATTTTGCTCTGACAGGGAGAGAATACAAGCGAATAAGAGCACACCTACCTATCCCTGAGAGGTAAGGCTACATTTCAAAAATACATTGAAAATGAAGATTCAGCTTCCCAAAAATATAAATAAAGTGCAAAAAGAGGGGGTTGTAAACGGCGCTACCTCTGTGCAATAAATGCTGATAAAGTGCAAACAATTGCAATCAAATATTAAATAAATAAGAGGATGTGTCCCATAAAACCATAAAAGGTACGTGTATATATACTGTGTATACTTAGTGACTTTAAAAAAATGGATAAGATGTCCTAATGTGTATTAGGTAAAACTCAGGAAGTGCTGAGGTGCAATAAATAAATAAATAAATATCATAGACGGGGTATTTATTGTGATAAACAAATAATACAGTGCAATAAATTAGAATAAATCATGTGTTGGAAAAACTTGTTCAAAGCACTATTACTATTGTGGACGTAACATGCCGATAGAACCAAAATTAAGTGAATAGTGGTGATGAGTGAAACAGAAAAAATCCCTTAGGATAAAAAAGCAGCAGCTGCGAACACCTGTATGACCACTAGGTGTCGCGCTGTGTATACAACCTGCCGTATGTATGAGTCAGGCCAATGTAAGTTTCATGGGTTCCCCCTCCACGGTCAGCAAAGCACCAGTTGACGTGTTTCCATATGGAGAAAAAGAGAGAAGGGGAGCCCTGTGAAGAATCAATCACAAATAGTAAGTGAAAAACGTAGCATCCACTCACTGTGATAGCTGCCTCGGATCAGTAGCAATCGCCGGGAAGCTTCCGCGTTCCACGGCGGAAGAGTCTTGCAACCGGAAGTGACGCTATGACGCAATGGACCTGCCCTACGCGTTTCGTCATCGACGTCTGCTGGAGCACCTCACACTCCATAGCGCTGGTCACTTTCTGCCTTTATCAGCTTCCCAAAAATGCCCATCCCTGACATAGTTCTCTTTCTACATTAAAAAAAAAAAAAAAAAAAATTATAATAATAATGTTATCTGAATATTTGTCAGTTCAGTATGAGGTTCCATCATAAAAATTTTACAGATAAAATATTATTCCCACTGTGCATTTACCTATTTGCATTGTCAGTTTTTATTTATTTAGCTATCAATAGCAAAAACAGATAAGTGTCGGCTTAGCAGAAATCATACCGTACCTATTAACTTTCTTTCTCTCGACTCCTCTTTCATCCCCATAGTCTGGGAAAAAAGCCGAACAACTTGCAGCCGTTGTCAACATTTCCAAAAAGAAATGTTCTGCACTATGAATGCCTTTTGTGGCAGACTCCCGTAATGACACACACACATTACAAATGAACTAGGTTTGTATGAATCGCCTTAACCACGCACTTCATACATCTCCCACGTTCCACTTTCAGCCCATAATAAGAAAAAAAAAAAACAGAACAACAACTTAATAGACTTTTGCAGACCGGCGCCCATAGAAAACACGCGCTTGTTATTCATTTTAAGGGAGAATAGACCAAATTAGGAGAGCAACGGGAGTTGCATGTGTTGCCATTCTGTACCCTGCAAAGTCATTTATCACAACATGAAAACTTTTCCATCTGAAAGGGACTTCAACCTACAAAATAAGTGGTGCCTAGAATTATACATTACCCTGTGAATAATGTGGCCTGCTTTTTCAAGGTGAAAGAAAACCTTTCATAGAATTTAATGAAAAAAAAAAAAAAAAAGGAAAAAATAAATGTTTTAAAAATACCTTTTTTGATTAAAGCTGAACTTCAGACAGATGTAATAAACACAAATGAATGCTTCTACATAATCATTATTACTCTTTAACAAATTGCCTGAACTCGTTACACTGTATTCTCAGACCTTTTGAAGGAATTAAAACTTAACTTTACACGCAGGAGTGATTCACTTTTCTCACCACACATCTCTCCCACTAGAAAACATCACCTTTATTACTTCAATTAAAAAATACAGACACACTCATTATGGGTTGAACTGGATGGACTGATGTCTTTTTTTAACCTCACTAACTATGTAACTATGAACAAAATTATAAACGTAACACTTTTGTTTTTGCCCCATTTTCCATGAGCTGAACTTAAAGATCTAAGATTTATTCATAAATAGCATGGAGGACGGGGTCAGTAGCTCAATTTCAGTTTTTGCAGATGACACAAAGTTAAGCAGGGTAATAACTTTACATAGTGAGGCAGAAATCTTGTATGTATGCGGGTTGGCCCACATTTGCACAGGCATAGCAGCCCGTTGATTTGAATGGGCTGCTATGCCCTCGTTTTCCGCAGAAAACAGGTGCATGCAGCATTTAAAAAAATTCAGTGGCCTTGAAATCCATCATGCTTTTGCACCATGCGACTTACCTGCAGTTTCTGCACTGGCAAGCTTTCTGCATTTTTATATACGTGGGCCCAGCATTTTAAAAACACAGTTTGCATGTGCAGGAACTGCAGGTAAGTCGCATGGTGCAAAAGCAGGATGGATTTTACGGGCCATTGCATTTTTTTTAATTCTGCATGCACCTTTTTTCAGCAGAAAACGCAGGCATAGCAGCCCATTCTAATCAATGGGCTGCTATGCCTGTGCAAATGTGGGTTGCCAACCCACATACATAAGCCATCAAGCAGTGTCTGGCCTACCTGGTGACTGGACCTGGTGCTCAGCTCTGATCCGATGGCCTGCACTCTGATAACGGCTCCACTCAGTCCCACTCCTACCCCGAGGTGCCGCCTCCCATACAGAATAGTGCGCATGGCAAGGGGCGGGATCGGAGCGTTAGTGGAGCTCAAGGCCCTGCCTGCTCCTTCCTTGTAACACAGTGTGCTGCCGATGCCCAGGTAGCCCTGACCCCGATCTCAGTAAAATCCGACCCACTCAAACTTAGCTCGTGACCCACCAGTGGGTCGCAACCCACAGTTTGGGAACTCCTGTCTTAGATCATTGAGTTCAGCTCATGAAAAATGAAGGCAAAAACAAGTGTTTCATTTATAATTTTGTTCAGTATAAATAAAAAGATAAATAACTCTATTTCAAACTTCCATATTGGAGATTAAGTTTCTTACAGCTGAGTGCAAAAGAAATGATTCTACAGCAAACAACAAAATGGAGATCAAAGTAGCTCAATGGAGGAAATAGTCCACCAGTTTCAGATAAATTTCCTCCTAGTCAGAGCTAACACTCCTTTTTCTAATACTGACTGAACCTGGTTCTCGAATCCTGCACTCATCTGTGAATACATTTTAAAATATCAAACCACCTGCTCCCACAAACCCAACATGTTTCACCCAGTTGGGGTTTCATCAGGGATATGTTATTGTGACAAACTGATCTAAAGGTAGTCCCCGAGCTATCAACATTCGAGTTACGAATGACTCGTACTTACTAACAGAGGGAGAAATCAGAAGTGAGAGGAAATGTACCCCTAGAAAGGGAAATTTACTCCTCTAAGCGTTACCATAGGAAAAAGTTGTCTCCACCAATCCTTCTTTACATGACAACTCAAAGTTTTCAAAAGTCAATTGTCACAGGGACAGAAAGTGAGGTGAAACCTTCTGAACAGGGGCACAGACAGCAAAACAAACATTATGAGAGTGTAAACCTTTCCCTATGCTATCCAAATTTTTTTGGACTGGAGTTACAACCAGTTACAACTTACATACAAATTCAACTTAAGAACAAACCTACAGACCCTATCTTGTTTGTAACCCAGAGACTGCCTGTAAATGGGCCCTATAAATGTGCCCAATGGATCCCCCTGAGGAAGTCACGTGACTGAGTGACGAAATGTGTTAGGCAGAGCTTTGGGTGACATCATCGCATCATTGCGTACATCACATAACCAAATGTAAAGAAGTTGCTTTGACTATTTATGAGCCGTGGATGTACCTGCGTATTTGCTTTGCCATCTAAGTGCACAGATGTAAGGTGCGCTAAATAATGTGAGTGTTTTCTGCTGAGTTTATACACAATACAGTATTTTAAAAATGGCAAAGCACTAATTAAATTTTCTTTTCTGTATTATTGGTTCTGAGGACTGGAAGAAGAGAAATACAAGCAATAGAGAAAGACTAGGAAATCCCGTTTTAAAGGGGAGCACGCTTTATATAGCCTAATATAATATATTCATCATTATGAGGAGGTGAGAGCACAACTGGTGTTATTGCACTGGAGTGAAGGTGGAAGGTCACACATTTATATTTGTGAAAGTGAAGCTAAATATAAAAAGACTTTGATTTGCTGTGAAATAAATTGGCACAATTGAAGAGATTATCATTACTGACTTGATGTGAATTTTATTTTGATTGAACAAGCATTGCACTGTTTTGTATCATATTTGTAATTATTAATGCATCATTACATTTATTTTTCAATACAAGCAGTGTAAGTACTTAAACTTGATCTGGCATCAGCCTCTTGCACTCCCCGAACATCAGGGTTTAAAGTGGTTGTAAACCTCAGATATGAAATATGAACAAAGCATATCCCTCAATAGTGTGTACTTGTCTAAGTCCAGAGCACTAAGTGTAATTTCTGTCTGCTGCTCTGTTCCTCTGCTATCAGTCTGAGTCACTAATGATAAGTTTTCCTGACACCAAGAGAGAAACAGTGACCGGGGAGGGAACCCCAGCAGATTGACAGCCAAAGCTCTATTCCAGTGAGCTGTGGGAATTTAGGTGTGTCTCTTCCCCCCAGAGTTCTGCAGAGTGTAACTTCAGCCCTCCGCCCCCTTTTTTCTGAACTCTTAGACAAGCCTATAAATTCAGCACTGTAAATGGATGTAAAGAAGACTGCAGATAGACAGGTACAACCTATGTTGGAGGATTTGTTTCACCTCTGTGTATCACCTGAGGATAGTCCCCTCACTGGGTATATGTAAGGGATAACAACCACTTTAAATCTGAGAGGAAGAATCAGTTCATGCACCGACAAGAAGCATACTGATAGTCACAGGCTGGGCTCAGAGAACCTGAGTTGAATCATGTTAACTTTCAGATTAAGGGCATCTAGTGTCTGAAAAGAGTACTGCAGGAGAAATCTCTTAACATTACACAAAAGGCTGTATTTTTTATTTAATTTTTTTAAGTGCTATTCATTTTTGATATTTTTGTCTGCAGCTTTGTGTTGAACATTTCATAGATGTCTGAAGCGTAGCTTATCTTAGGATAGTGAGAGTCTGTCAAGAAGGAAATATGGCGCTGCCATTGCTGAGACAATCAGAGGGCCAGAGGTCACCTGAAATCTGACTGTAGTTAACATGTCAACTGCCTGGCCTCACGGGTCACAGGTGAGGTTGGGTAAAGAATACTCTAGTGGTCAGGCTCAGACAAGTAAAGCTACATAAGGTAGGGAGATCATATATAAACGTAGCACTCCCTGACCCCCAATGTCATATTATCACAGAAGCAGAGTAGGCTATCATTTGACATTAAGGTCGGATCCTTGGCAGTTGCGGAGTAATGAGTAGAGAGGATGACCAGTTAATTTCCAGAGCAAAGAAGTTTATTATATCCAATTCAAACTCCTGGGAGAGATGGTTAGGTAACAGGACACCTCATCGACATGGCAGACTTCAAAAGAAGAACAAAAAGCATTTAAAGCCCTTACCAATAAAGGACCTTTATTCCAATCTGGCATTCTCTGAATTAAGTTCCTGGCTGCAATGCAATGGATGGTTCAGCTACCAACTCCTTATGGGGAGATCACTAAACTTCAGTTGAGGACCAAACTTCTGCTTAGTTTCTCCAGTCCAGTTTAGACTGATGTTCCTCCAAGGTGCTTCTTTCCCCTTGCTCAGTACTTTAAGCCAGTGTTTCTCAACTCCGGTCCCCAGGGCACACTAACAGGCCAGGTTTTAAATATTACCTTGGGGAAATGCAGACTAGAATACTGCAATCACTGAGGAGCAAATTATATCACCTGTGATGCATTTCAGGTTTCTTGCAAACCTGGCCTGTTAGTGTGCCCTGAGGACCGGAGTTGAGAAACACTGCTTTAAGCCACAATCCTATACCTCTTTTCAGACACATGGACACCCTCTCCAAGTTGTAGGCCCAAAAGGATCAGACATAGAACTGCATGCCTCCCCTAAGGTAATTCCCCAACATTTATATGCCCTTCCAGGCTGCACCACTGGCAACACATAAACCCCAGTGGTTGGCCAGGAAGCGATAAATATTCATAATTCAGGCCATTGCAGCTTCCTAGCTGCAGTCAGAAACAAACAATAACAAGAGCCCAGGAGAGACCCACCTAAAGTGGATACCTACTTTACATTTGTTACATGTTTCCATTCAGATAGCATAACTTAAGAAATAGCATAACTTAAAAAAAAAATTAAAATGCAACTTACCTTTTTAGCTATTCTATTCTGGACCCTCCAGCAATGACTAAGGATGATCGAACTTTTCGACCTGTCCTCAAAAGCGCTGTAAATGTCATAGGCATTTCAATAGAAGTGAATGGGGGCAGTTGTAAAGCATCAACACCTGCTGAACGCAAGATAACACTAATATTGCTGTGTTTACACCTCCATCAGCTTTTAGATAGGTGCAGTCTGTAGTCCCCACTGCAGGTGATGCTCAAATGAAGTAGCAATGCAAAAGGAAAAGGAAGTTGTGAGGAACTTGGTTCCTCTTTGTCACAAGGAGACAGCTGTCTGATTGGATGCTGGCACCCCATGTGACTTCAGCGGCCATCGTGGGTCAGGCAGAGTCTATTTAAGAGTAGGGATGATCGAACTTATGAAAAGTTCGGTTCGACCAGAACACCCGAATTTTCCAAAAGTTCAGCCCGGATTTCAGAACCCCATTGAAATCAATGGGACCTGAACTTCGGTAATCAAAAAACACCATTTTGAAGCCCTAAAACCCAATAAATGCCCCTAAAAAGTGCCTAGGGTTCTGGGTCATGCCCCATTAACTATTAATCACACAAAAAAAGTTCTTAAAAATTGTCATTTTTGATAAAAAAGCCAATTATTGAAAAAAAAAAAAAAGAGAGATTTTTTTATTTTTACTTTGGATTTAGTATCTGGGGGGTCTAAAAGGTATGCATGTGAAGTTTCAGCTCTGTAGCATGTCCAGAACCATGAAAAAAAAAAAAAGATAATTTTTCAGTAGAACAGGGATGTGGGTCGGGACCCTCCTCCTTTAACTTTAACACCTATATGATCTTTTTTTCTGGTTCTGGACATGCTACAGAGCTGAAACTTCACAGGTACACCTTTTAGACCCCCCCCCAGACACAAAATCACACAAAAAAAGTTCTTAAAAATTGTCATTTTTGATAAAAAAAGCCAATTATTGAAAAAATTAAAAAAAAAAAAAAAAAAAAAAAGAGATTTTTTGATTTTTACTTTGGATTTCAGATCTGGGGGGTCTAAAAGGTGTGCATGTGAAGTTTCAGCTCTGTAGCATGTCCAGAACCATAAAAAAAAGGATTGTTTGTATTAGAAAACTTTCTGACAGGGGGGTTTGCTTCGCTGCTGTAACACCTTGCCGAATCGCAAAATACCCCCTGGTCGTTTAGCAGCCAAATCCTCTGGGGCTTAAGTGGTTAATAGAAGGCATTTTTTTGAGTTCTTTGCAGTCAGGAAAAACTTGTGTATAGTGGTACTGTGCACAAGTTCTGATGTTTTGCCTGCCTCCAAAAACCCTCAAAAAATGCCAGCAAAAACACACCTGGGCATTTTTTTTTGACGCTAGCGTTTTTTTTTGGCATTTTCTGGGGTTCTTTTGAGGCAGGCAAAACATCTGAACTTGTGTATAGTGGTGTATATACACACATACATATATTTATATACACACCTAGACATATATAGGTGTGATAGTAGCAGAAATATATGCTTGCGCTAATGAAATCATTTACAGTAATATATTTCTGCTACTGTCACACCTATATATGATCTTTGCAGTCAGGAAAAACATCTGAACTTGTGTATAGTGGTACTGTGCGCAAGTTCTGATGTTTTTCCTTGCCTCCATAAACCCCCAAAAAATGCCAGCAAAAACACACCTGGGCATTTTTTTTATGACGCTAGCGTTTTTTTTGGCATTTTTTTGGGTTCTTTTGAGGCAGGCAAAACATCTGAACATGTGTATAGGGGGTATATATAGACATATATGTCTGAATATATACCCCTAGACATATATAGGTGTGATAGTAGCAGAAATATATTACTGTAAATGATTTCATTAGCGCAAGCATATATTTCTGCTACTATCACACCTATATATGTCTAGGGGTATATATTCAGACATATATGTCTATATATACCCCCTATACACATATTCAGATGTCATGTCTGACATCAAACATGTCCTCAAAAAAGCACTGGCAGTGGCAGACCCTGCAGCATAAAAAATGCTTGGCTGGTGAGAAGCCATATGGGTGTGATGAAGCTATTCAGAGAAAAGATCATTTCTCTATATCGGTCACTCTGCTATGGAGGGGTTTTGTCACCCTGCCATAGCAGTCACTGCCAGTTAACCCTACACTACACTACGGTCCCCTTACACTTAACACTTTCCCTACAGAAACTGAATTTTTGAAGCTAACTAAAGTGTAAAGGAGCACTCTAACTACACTAGATATCCCTTTCCTCACACTAATAAATGCTAAATGACACTTTTAAAGTAAAATTCACAGAACTGCTTCCACTCTCTTCCATGTCCCTGTATAACAATGCTAGGAATATGGCGGGGGCGATCTTATATACTGGGGGGCGTATTCACTAATGATTGGTCTAGGGACCCCCTAGTCACTCCAATCACATTCCTAGCATTCTCCTGCCCCCTCAATTGGCTTTTGCTAATGGTTCTGGTCCAATCACGGGCTTTTAAAGCTCATTTCCTGAAGCATTGCATTTTGGGCGGTTCTGGTTGCCGAATTCCGAACTTTTTGGGCAAAAAGTTCTAAATTCGGCCGAACCTCAAACACCCAATGTTCGGGCCGAACCGATGGTGGACCCGAACCGTTCGATCATCCCTAATAATGACTACATACAATAGTTATCTTTGTGTACGAGAAGGTTGTGCAGCTGTGTTTGCCTGAATTACCTTGTCTGTATGGGATGTTATGACTAAGCGCCTCCTGGCGTGAAAGGCGTCAAAATTTACTCTCCCTGTGTGCTTTAACCGCTTGCCGACTGTGCACAGTATATTTACTGCGGCAGTCAGCCTCAGCCAGGCAGAGTGACGTAGATCTACGTCGCTAGCCTGTCACCGGGTTTTGAGCTAATAGCGTTCACAGAGGAGTCCGGGCGTGTGACCGGCGGACCCGATGTCCGCCGGTCACACTACGATCGTCGGTAGAGCGGGAGAAAGGTGGGCGGCTAATGTAAACAAGCCGCCTGTCATTCTCTCCTGTGTAAAAATGGAGATCAGACGGTTCTACTATGTAGGACCGTTGATCTCTGTTTTTACAATAGGAGACCTGTCCCATCACAGTTAGAAACACGCCCCTAGGACACACTTAACCCCTCCCTCTCCAATACAGTTAACCCCTTCCCTGCCAGTGTCATTTTTACAGTAACAGTGCATATGTATAGCACTGATTACTGCAGTAATGTCACTGGTATCCCCAAAAGTGTCCAAAATGTCAGTCAAGGGTCCGATCTGTCCGTCGCAATGTCGCAGTACCGCAAAAAAATCACAGATCGCCGCCATTACTCGTTTAAAAAAAACACCAAAAATGACAAAAATCTTTCCCTTTGTTAGTAAACGCGATAACTTTTGCGCAAACCAATCAAAATACGCTTTTTGCAATTTTTTTTACCAAACATATGTAGCATAAAACAAATTGGCCGAAAATTTTAAAAAATTTTGATTTTTACATTTTTTTGGGGGGAATTTCATATAAAAAAAATGAAAAATATTGTTATTTTTGAAAAATGGACGCTCTTCTTTTGTTTATAGCGCATGATTAAAAATGGCACAGGTGATCAAATACCACCAAAAGAAAGCTCTGTTTGTGGGAAAAAAAGGACGTGAAATTCGTTTAGGTACAGCGTTGCACGACCGTGCAATTGTCCGTTAAAGTCACACAGTAAAAAAACGCAAAAAACCCCTGGTCAGGAAGGGGGTAAAATCTTCCGGGGCTTAAGTGGTTAAGGACTTTTTCATTTTGCCATTAAAGTCTGTGGATTTTACTGTATATCAGTGTGCAGTCATCCACCTTTTGCTATTGTAACTCTGTCTGAATTGTGCAGGCAGATCCTTATTGTTGCATTGTGTGGGATGGAGGACAGACTTGGGACATGCTCACTCTAACGTTGTTAAAAAAAACCTTACGGTCAGCCATAACAACTCCTCCTGAGAAACATCTAAAAGGTAAACAATATTAACAAAACATTTTTTAGGCATGCTGTATGAATGACAATACATAACAAACATATGATTAGTACAGTTTTTCTCAAATTTGACTGCAAAAGTTGGATTACCCTTTAAGATGATTACAGACTAGCAACTCTAAATTTAAATAGATAATCTTGTTTAGGGCAAGGTGTCTTCAACTTTTAAAATCTGCAGCTTTCATTAAAGCGGAACTACACTGCATCAGAGCACCATAAATCAAAAATGCTATTTAATTCATCTTTAATACTCAAAGAAAACTCGCCAATCAGTCCATGTATTTTGCTGAGAAATCACTTTGAAAAGCACCCATCCTAGCATTTCTGGCCCGTGGCCATCTTGAATAAGGGCAGATGATTAATTTTGCATTTACTTCCTGGAATCCATCTGTCCTTAGTTCAGGCATGCAGAAAGCAGGGTGTGCTTATCTGAGACAACCCTTCCTCCCCTCCTGAAGAGTCTTGGGATGTGTGACATCATTTGCCTAGACATGGAAACCATAAAGTAACTGAAGAAATATATAAAAAAAGTAAATTTGATATACTTTACTATCTATTTATAAATGTTAGCAGAATAAGGATTAAAAAGAGTCATTGTTGATTGAGAGAGTTAAGTTCTACTTTAAAATATTACCCAGTGATGTTGCCTTTAAGGTCTTTGTTCAGGTACTTTATTGTGTGAAGCAACAATGCTCTCTTCCTGCCACCCACTTCCTATGCCATTACTATGTCACCTGCGCCCCCTAGCAGGGACTGCAATGCCGACACACATTACCAGGGCACATTCCACAGTTGTCACCTCACCATTAGGAAGCAAGTCCAGAGCAACAATGTGCAGCTGACAAGCTGGAGTAAGTGTATGGGACAGGCATTTTCTAAAGATGATCAGCAAAAATAAAATGAAAAAAAAAAAGAAAAGAAAAAAATCAAAAATTAAAACAGTTTTTTTTTATTTCATTCTTTTTATTAAAGGGACATTTTTTATTTTATTTTATTTTTTTATTAATACAAAACAGAGCCTATTGGGCATACCCAGGCTCAATACATTTTCCTATTTCATTTTAGGCCTCTTCTTTATTAACACATCTTTTTCCTATTATAACCTATAAAAACAAACAACAAAAAGACAAGAAAGAAAACATTTATTCCCAAGCATATTATCGCATCATAGCAACATTTCATTATTAGCTAATTTTTGCTTCCTATTTCCATATTTTTCACTTTGCCTTTACCGTATACCTATATATTACATCAATTTATCAAACTGTTTTTAACTAAAAAAAAGAAACAAAAAAAAAAAAAAAACAACATGGAAATTGTTTATTATACATGGTGTTTTAGCACTTATACCTTGGTTAACCACTTTACCACCGGAGGATTTTGCTGTCTTACTTCTGGGCCACTTTTTGCGATTCGGCACTGTGCGACTTTAACTGACAATTGTGCAATCATGCAACGCCGTACCCAAACGAAATTGACGTCCTTTTTTTCCCACAAACAGAGCTTTCTTTCGGTGGTATTTGATCACCTGTGCGATATTCACTTTTTGCGCTATAAACAAAAGAAGAGCGACAATTTGAAAAAATAACAATATTTTTCACATTTTTTTATATTAAATTCCCCCCCCCCCCCAAAAAAAAAATGTAAAAATCAAATTTTTTTATCATTTTAGGCCAATTTGTTTCCTGCTACATATTTTTGGTAAAAAAAATTGCAATAAGAGTATTTTGATTGGTTTGCGCAAAAGTTATTGCGTTTACTAACTAAGGGAAAGATTTCTGTAGTTTTTTTTTGTTTTTTTTTTAACGAGTAATGGCGGCAATCTGCGATTTTGTTTGCGGGACTGCGACATTGCGGCGGACAGATCGGACCCCTGACTGACATTTTTGACACTTTTGGGGGTACCAGTGACATTACTACAGTAATCAGTGCTATAAATATGCACTGTTACCGTAAAAATGACACTGGCAGGGAAGGGGTTAATTTTTATTGGTGATCAAGGGGTTAATGTATGCCTGGTGCTTACTGACGTGTGTGGGGGGAGGTGACTATGTGACACAAGGACAGATCAGATGTTCAGCTATGCTGAACCCTGCAATCTGACCCTGCCTGTCACTTAGGAGATCCGCCCGCTTGTGTTTACACAAGCAGGCGGATCTCCACACTCGATTCCCCAACGATCGGGGAAGAGCAGCGGCGATCGCCGCCGCTCCTCCCCTGGCCCGACTCCCGCTGTGACTGAATACAGTGGGGGCGAGCCTCCGGCGGCGCGCACGCGCCGCCGAGAGAGGAGAATGTCTGTTGATGTAGTACTACGTCGCCAGACGTTATCGAGCCACTTTGCCGCAGTAGAGCTCTAGTGAGCAGTGCGGAAGTGGTTAAATTCTGACCATTTTAGAGCTAATAGGGAAAGTAAATGCCATTGAATTAGGGTTTACCTTTTATGGTGGAGCAATCAATCACATGTGCAGATGGTAAAGCCTGGATGCAGGATTGGTGATGCTTCAAGCAAGTCACAGTATAAATGACACAAGACTATCTCCATGGTATTATTTTTTATTTCTCTACAATACCAACTCATCCTGACAACATTCAGTGATGGGAAATCACTTTTGAGTATTGCATTACCGTGATTGCACAAACCTGCTGAAAAGAATCATCAGGTGCTGTGGGTGACTACAAACCTTGTACGCTCAGGAAATGATACAACAATCTGTATCACTGTACATGATGAGTTGTCCAATTCCCCCGAGAATTCTGTGTCTGTCTATCTCACATGACGATGTGACAGCTGAAAATAGTTGGCATCATTTTGGTTCGGGAAGCCATTCTGTCTATCTCTATGGTATCATCCGAAGATAATGGATCAGCAAACAAGCACAATTTGTGGGTAGTGTAAAATGAAAGTATTCTTTTTTTTTATCTAAAAATGCTGCAGTAAAAAAGTTTACTCAACTCATCAGTTAGCAGCAGAGTGCAAAATGCTTGTCAATGAATATGTTCAATAAACAAATGAATCACTAATACCACAATATACCACAAGACATGGCAGTGGAAGCATCTCAGTTTTGGGCCTTTGGCTACCAGTCACTTGAGACTGCAGCATCTATTGTTTCTAGTGAGACAGATACTGGCTGATACAGTTAGGCAGCACATCGTTTATTTCGTTTTTTTCATTCAACCAAGGGGCCAAGAACCTGATGGTCACTCTGACAGAGCTCCAGCAACCTTCCAGAGGAACAACCATCTCGTTGCCGACCAGTCACGTTGACTGTACTGCGGCAAAGTGGTTAGTTATCGTCCAGCGACGTAGACTCGGAGGCTCGCTCCCGCTGTATTCAGTCACAGCGGGAGTCGGGCCAGGGGAGGAGCGGCGGGGATCACCGCCGCTCTTCCCCGATTGTCGGGGAATTGAGTGTGGAGATCCGCCCGCCTGTGTAAACAAAGTGGGCAGATCTCCTAAGTGACAGACAGGGTCAGATTGCAGGGTTCAGCGTAGCTGAACCTGCGATCTGTCCCTGTGTCACTCAGTCACCTCCCCCCACACACGTTAGTAAGCACCAGGCATACATTAACCCCTTGATCAACAATACAAATTAACCCCTTCCCTGCCAGTGTCATTTTTACAGTAACAGTGCATATGTATAGCACTGATTACTGTAGTAATGTCACTGGTACCCCCAAAGGTGTCAAAAATGTCAGTCAAGGGTCTGATCTGTCCGCCGAAATGTCGCAGTCCCCGCAAAAAAAATCGCAGATCGCCACCATTACTCGTTAAAAAAAAAAAACACCAAAAATGACAGAAATCTTTCCCTTAGTTAGTAAAAGCAATAACTTTTGCGCAAACCAATCAAAATACGCTTATTGCGATTTTTTTTTACCAAAAATATGTAGCAGAAAACAAATTGGCCTAAAATGTTAAAAAAAAATTTACATTTTTTGGGGGGGAATTTAAAAAAAATCATAAAAAAATGTGAAAAATATTGTTATTTTTTTCAAAATCATCGCTTTTTTTTTGTTTATAGCGCAAAAAAAGTAAAAATTGCACAGGTGATCAAATACCACCAAAAGAAAGCTCTGTTTGCGGGGAAAAAAAGGACGTAAATTTCGTTTGGGTACGGCATTGCATGACCGTGCAATTGTTAGTTAAAGTCATACAGTGCAGAATCGCAAAAAGTGGCCTGGACGTAAGACAGCAAAATCCTCCGGTGGTAAAGCGGTTAAAGGCACATGACAACCCACCTGGAGTTTGTCCAAAGACACCTGAAGGACTCTCACACCATGAGAACCAAAATTCTCTGGTCTGATGAAACAAAGATTGAACTCCTGTCTGGAGGAAACCAGGCACCGCTCATCACTTGGCCAGTACCATCCCTACAGTGAAGCATAGTGGTGGCAGCATCATTCTGTGGGGATGTTTTTCAGTGGAAGGGAATGAGAGACTAGTCAGGATTGAGGGAAAGATGAATGCAGCAATGTACAGAGACATCCCTGATGAAAACCTGCTCCAGAGCGCTCTGGACCTCAGACTGGGGTGAAGGTTCATCTTCCAACAGGACAACAACCCCAAACACACAGCAAAGATAACAAAGGAGTGGCTATGGGACAACTCTATGAATGTCGTTGAGTGGCCCAGCCAAGGCCCAGACTTGACCCCATTAAACATCTCTGGAGAGATCTGAAAATGGCTGTGCACCGACACTCCCCATCTAACTTGATGGAGCTTGAGAGGACCTGCAAAGAAGAATGGGAGAAACTACCCAAAAATAGGTGTGCCAAACTTGTAGCACCATACTCAAAAAGACTCGAGGCTGTAATTGGTGCCAAGGGTGCTTCACTAAAGTATTGAGCAAAGGCTGTGAATACTTATGTACATGGGAATTTTGTTTGTTTTTTATTTTTAAGAAATTTGCAAATATTTCAAACAGATTTCTTTCATGTTGTCATTATGAAGTATTGTTTTTAGAATTTTGAAGAAAATAATGCATTTAATTCATTTTGGAATAAGGCTAAAACATAACAAAATGTGGAAAAAGTGAAGCACTGTGAATATTTTCCAGATTCACTGCATATACAATGTCACAAGGAAAAAGACTAAGTTCTCATGGGGTTCAGAACAGCAGACCTCATTCCTGGCTGCTAAAGAAGCCATTTTGCAGCATCAGGGATTGGGACCCGTGAGATAAGGAGTACCATTTTATCTGGATGTAGTGGAGCAGGATGGTACCATATCTTAGAGTCTGTGGCAACCAAATGAAAAGAAAGAACAGAGAGCAATGCCAATTGGATTTTGGTCCAAACAACTGACAGGAGCATAGAAGGGATACACGCCCCTAGAGAAGCACCTGTTTGAGGCCTACACAGCATTAGCATTTGTAGAGACCATTACAGAAAAGGACACAGTCACCATCCGTACTGCATTGCCAATAGCAGAAAGGATGAGAGATAACTGACTGACCACTAGGGCAACTGTAGCCCAGAACCTGATACTGAAGAAATGTAAGCGGTACCTTCAAGAAAGAGGGGGTATTAAAGCTGGGGATGTCAGAGACATTTCAAAACAGTTGGCCGGGCTTGTTACTTTTACCAGCACCCATACAGAAGAAGAAATTCCTGTGCTGCAGTCATACCTCATTAAGAGAGGCTCCACCCTTTGAGTCTCTGTCAGAAAACAAGAAAGAGTCAGCATGGTTCACTGATGGTTCAGCCATAGTCACCTCGTCTGGGCGTAAATGGACAGCAGCAGCCTGTAACCCAAGTACAGTCCTGCAGGAGACCAGAATTGTAGGGTCCAGTCAGTATGTAGAGTTGAAAGCTGTAGTGATGACTCTTCAGGAGGATCCTTCACATGTCACTATCTACACTGACAGCTGGGTGGTCTTTAGAGAACTGACAACTTGGATGCCCACCTGGAAGTCCAATGAATGAATGACTTATGGAAAGGTGGTGTGGGGAGGTAAGGAAGTCTGGGACTTCATCTGCAAGAAAGCTCACTCCCGCACCTTAAAAGTGGGGCATGTTGACGCAAATGTGCCCCTTGCCCCAGACTTTGAGAACTATAACAGAGTGGCAGATGAAATTGCCAAGGTTAACGCAGTTGTGCCAACTGATCGTGAGTTTATGAACTTGGCCAACTGAGCCCACAAGCAATCTGGACATTTGGGGCAGAAAGCAACATTTGAATGGGGGCACAGCAGAGAGGATTGCCTATATTCATGGACATGATAAAGACTAGGGAACTGTACAGTGTGTGGAGAAGTGCGACAATAGTCATTGCAAATGCAACCCACTGGGTCAATTAGGTGGGAGCGAGAGGCCTGCAAAGATTTGGCATATTGACTTCATTGGTCCCCTGCCCTGGGGAAACAATGGACTGAGGTATCGTTGCACTGAAGTGGACACCTATTCAGGACTTTTGCTTGTTGATCCTTGCAAATGTGCAGATCAAGTCGCAACGCTTCAACTGCTACAGAAACTCATCGTTGATTGTGTCTTTCCCAAACAAGTCAAAAGTGATAATGGCTCACAACAATACAGTAATGGGCCAAAGATTCTGAAGTGTACTTGTTTTGCCACATCCCATACCATCCACAGGCAGCTGGTTTGATTGAAAGATACAACGGGCTATTGAAGGACCAGATACGCAAACTTACATCCACAAATACACTAAGGGGGTGGGATCAGGTCCTCACACAGGCAGTCATGTTATTAAATTCTGGGCTTATAGCTAAAAGCACACATATGAGAGGATAGTGGGGGCTGGGGCACAGATCCCACAGCTGGAGTGCAGAGTTCAGTACTTACGTAGGGTTCCTGAAACAACAGGGCTTAACAGGTACCAAGTTACTGCTCCCCATGACATAGAAACCAAGAGTGACATATCTGAAGCTGAAGCCTATCTAGGTAGGAATGAGAGGAAATCTGTCAGGAAGGTTTGAAGTTATATTTGCATTGGCAGATGAGCTTCAGCTCAGTGGCTGGGACTCTGATTGGTTAGTGGAGACTTCTCAGCAAGAGTGGAAAGTGAGGCTCTATAACATCAAACCTTCCAAAATAAACAGCAGTGATCAAAAGCACACTGTAACCTAAGTTAAGTAACTTTTAAGCTTATTTCAACTGTTTACAGACCATAGGCTGTTTATTTGTTAGTGTCACGGTGTAACGTGGCAGAGCCTGACGTAAGAGGAGTGGCTTACCGGGTAACTGGCATTGCACAGGTTCACCAGAGGCGCGGATTCTAAGTGTTAGCCGGTTTTCACCAGGGCCCCAGATGGTGGGGATGGACCTGGCTGCTTGCTAACACCAGGTCACGGCCCCCTGGATTCCCTGGGAGAGCCAGAAACAGATCCAGGACCAATAGCCGGTGACCTTTAGTGCATGTAGTGGATGTGGCTACTCTGGCTTTTAGTGCATGCAGTGGGTGTGACTACTCTGGCTTTTAGTGCATGTAGTGGGTGTGACTACTCAGAAAGTAGAAAAAATGTCATAGCATCCATGATTAGTGGCCATTGAATGGAAAAATGTCCCAGCGTTGATGGTCACAGTCACTTCTACGGCAAACAGCTCAGTCCAGAGGATGCCTGAGGATGCCTGATCATTTCTATCACAGACAGTTTGGCCTAGCCGCTACCCATTGACTATTGTGGAATATGTCCTGAACTTTCAAAACAAGATTCTGTTCTAATTTGGGACAGCCCCACAAGATTTTACAGTTAGGGTTTAGATGCACTTTTTTTGCCACTACAAGCTAAAAAGTTTTTACCATTTTTATTTTCTAATAATTTCTGGAGGGCTTTTCTTGTTGCTTGCTCTCCAATTTTATCCCAGGTAAACAGATCAGGACGAGACAGGAGGATAGTCAGGACAAGCCAAGGTCAGGGCGGGCAGCAGGTAATCAGAATCCAAAGACAAGCCGAGTCAGGTAAACAGGAACAGCAGATATAACAGGCACAGGATACAGGAGAGCTGAAGACAACACAGCAATCACCTAGAGTGACAGCTGTGTTTAAATAGGCCGTTTTGGCGCCAATTTGGTAGCCTCAAACTACACTGAAGTAGCCTCAAACTCTGCCGAGGTAGCCTCAAACTTCCACCAAGGTAGCCTCGAACTCCACCAAGGTAGCCTCGAACTCTACCAAGGTAGCCTCAGCGCATGCACATAGGCGTTCGCCGGTTAGCGACACCAGTGCGCCTGCGCAGGGTATTGAGTCCCTGACAGTTAGGAAGTAGGTAGCATTTGGCTTGTTATAGGTACCTGTACTGTATATATGTTATAGGTACATGTATATCAGTCTTGTATGGTATTCAAAATATTGTAATAATATTGTAATGTACAGCATTTTTGTTTAGTAAAAGCACATTTATACTCTACAGAGGTCTGAGCTTCCTTGATTATACTGCAAAGTAATCTTGCTAGATAGACGCAAGCAAAACAATTGGGGGCTTGTCTGAAACAGTGGGTGGAGCTACTCACAGGAATGCTGAATTTAAATAAATACAAGCTTTTCAGGTAAGGAGGGGGGGGGCGGTTTTGGCTTGGGGGATTATGTATGAGACCATACTCCATGTAACACCCCATATATGGGTGTACCATGAAACCTAGTCCAAAACTTTGACTTATGCCCTGTACACACGTGCAGATTGTCGGCCGAAAATGTTCGGCCGCC